>NC_092397.1:25638396-26238396 GCF_030028105.1 Mobula birostris
ACGTTCTGACGTTTGAACTCAATGCCTTGACTAATAAAGGAAAGCAATCCATAGCCCTTCAGTTCAACCCGATCGACCTGTGTAGCCAATTTTATGGAGCTATGAACTTGGATCCCAGGATCGCTCTGCTCAGCAGCACTATTAAGGGTCTTGTCCGTAACAGTGTATTCTCTCCTTGCATTTACCCTCCCAAAGTGCAACTTCTCACATTTATAAGTATGGAAGTTTAGAGGAGCAGAATTTGTTGGCATCCTGGAACGATTTGCCAGCATTTACTGCCTTTACTCTGGCCGTTTCAGCAGATTTAGTATGTTGTCTAAAACTTAGACAAACTTCTATAGGTGTATGGTGGAGAATTTCCGGCCTGGATACATCATGGTCTGATATGGAGGCACCAATGACGTTGAAAGGAATTGGAAATGAAAAATTGTGGAATCAGCCAGCCCTTCACAGGTAAAGCCCTCCCCGCCGCTGAGCACATCTGCAAGGAGCGTTTTTACAGAAAAGCAGCATCCTTCAGCAAGGACCCCATTATCCAGATGATGCTTGATTCTCGATGCTGCCATCAAGAAGGCGTTACAGGAGCCTCAGGTCCCACAGCACCAGGTTCAGGAATAGCCCAAATTTGGATTGAGGCACACTTGTTTTGGGGTGTGCAGATGAGGTTTACAAGGATGCTCAGCAGAATAGAAAACATATTCTATGTGGACAGTTGGACAGACTTGTGCAGTTTTTTTTTTTCTGGAGCCATGGTGAGAGGAGATGAGATGGAAAGTTATAGTTTTGAAAGATATTGATAAGCAAATGTTCCTTTTATCCCGACAGAAATCAGCAATTATGAGAGGGATGCATTTAACGCAAAAGGGCGATGTTCAGAGGAGGTTTTGTTGTCACACACAGGGACGGGTGGATAATTAGAATGTACTGCCAGGCATGTTGGTAGAGACCATCATATAGAGGTTGATAAGAGGCTCTTAGATAGGAGCAACAATATGCGGAGACAGCAGGGACATGGATATTCTGTATGCAAAAGAAATTAGTTTAGTTTAGTCTTTACTTGGTAGCTTAATTACTTCAGCATATCATTGTGTGCTGAAGTACCTGTTCCCATGTCGTACTGTAGTATATTCTGAGTCAACTTCACGACAGAAAATCTAATGGGACCAAAAGCAAATACCATCAGCTCTCAACATACCGCAGTCCGTAGGAGTTGGGGACTCCAGGCATAAACTGCCACCTTTGTCCTTGACTGGTCCTGTCCTCTCTCCGCTATACTGTTGTTCTCTGTGTCTGCATAAGACCACCTTGCACTCATTGATACACCTGACTGAAGATATTTCTGGTACAGCGCACTCTCCTGATTGAAAGAGTGACTTCTTCCTTGCTTCCTCTATGTTTCTCCAACCCCCGGCCCAATTTCATCTTCCTAAAGCTTACATATGACACCTCTTACATGTTTAAACAAATACAATACTTCTCATCACATTACATTCCCTCACGACCCTGTCCTACTCTACTTTACTGACAGGGACAGGAACTCCTGAATTCTGACCAGCTGGAATGTCAGTCACACTCACATGTCAGACTGTTACTGTTAACCAGTAACATCGGCTCCCAGACTACTCTCTATAATTCCTGCACAATTCTGCTGCAATTTCCCTTCCACAAATTTGTAGCTCAGCATTTAATACCATCATTCCCACAATGCTGATTGAGAAGTACCTGAACCTGCGCCTTTGTACCTCCCTCTGCTATTGGAGCCTGGACTTCCTAAGCGGAAGACCACAATCTGTGTATATTGGTGATAACATCTTCTCCTTGCTGACGATCAACGCTGGTGCACCTCAAGAGTGTGTGCTTAGTCCATTGTTCTACCCTCTATGTACCCATCTATAAATTTGCTGATAATACAATCATTGTTGATAGAATTGCAGGAGGTGACGAGAGGGCGTACAGGAGTGAGATATGCCAACTAGTGGAGTGGTGTTGCAGCAACAACCTGGCACTCAACGTCAGTAAGACGAAAGAGATGATTGTGCTTTTCAGGAAAGGTAAGACGAAGGAACGCATACAAATCCTCATAGAGGGATCAGAAGTGGAAAGAGTGAACAGTTTCAAGTTTCTGGGTGTCAAGATCTCTGAGGATCTAACCTGTTTCTCACAGGAAGAGGGATGAGGGTTGACGTCCTGAAGTGTGAGTTTCGGGAAATAGGCAGAAGGCTCAAGAACAGGACGTCAAGGGTGGCGTTCTCAGGATTGCGGCCCGTGCTACGTGACAGTGATGGTAAGAATTGGAGGAGATGGCAGTTGAATGCGTAGCTGAGGAGCTGGTGCAGGGAGCAGGGTTTTAGATTTTTGGATCATTGGGATCTCTTCTGGGGAAGGTGGGACCTGTACAGATTGAATGGGTTGCTTCTGAGTTCGAGGGGGAGCAATATCCTTGCAGGTAGGTTCGCTGGCACGGTTCGGGAGGGTTTAAACTAATTCGCAAGGGGGATGGGACCCAGATCGATAGAGCAGTGAAAGAAGTGCATGGGGTAAAACCAGATCTAACATATAGAGACGCTTTCAGGAAAGAGAAGCAGAATAAACGGTGTAAAGACAGTAAGGTAGAAGGGCTGAAATGGTTGTACCTCAATGCAAGAAGCATCAGGAACAAGTTGATGAGCAGAGAGCTTGGATACATACATGGAATTATGTTGTAGAGGCCATTACAGAGACTTGGCTGGCACCAGGGCAGGAATGGATTCTCAATATTCCTGGATTTCAGTGCTTTAAAAGGGATAAAGAGGGTGGAAAAAGGGGAGGAGGGGTGGAATTACTGGTCAGGGATACTATTACAGCTGCAGAAAAAGTGGGTAATGTAGCAGGATCCTCTTTTGAGTCAGTATGGGTGGAAGTCAGGAACAGGAAGGGAGCAGTTACTCTATTGGGGGTATTCTATGGGCCCCTTGGTAGCAGCAGAGATACAGAAGAGCAGACTTGGTGGCAGATTTTGGAAAGGTGCAAAAATGACAGGGTTGTTATCATGGGTGACTTTAACTTCCCTAATATTGATTGGCACCTGATTAGTTCCAAGGGTTTAGATGGGGCAGGGTTTGTTTACTGTGTCCAGGACGGATTCCTGTCACAGTGTGTGGACTGGCCGACTAGGGGGAATACCATACTAGATCTAGTACAAGGTAATGAACCGGGTCAGGTCACAGATCTCTCAGTGAGTGAGCATCTGGGGGTCAGTGACCACAGCTCCCTGACCTTTAGCATTATCATGGAAAAGGATAGAATCAGAGAGGACAGGAAAATTTTTAATTGGGGAAGGGCAAATTATGAGGCTATAAGGCTAGAACTTGCGAGTGTGAATTGGGATGATGTTTTTGCAGGGAAGTGTACTGCAGACATGTGGTCGATGTTTAGAGATCTCTTGCATGATGTTAAGGATAAATTTGTCCCGGTGAGGAAGATAAAGAATGGTAGGGTGAAGGAACCATGCGTGACAAGTGAGGTGGAAGATCTAGTCAGGTGGAAGAGGCAGCATACATGAGGTTTAGGAAGCAAGAATCAGATGGGTCTATTGAGGAATATAGGGAAGCAAGAAAGCAGCTTAAGAAGGGGCTGAAAAGAACAAGAAGGGGGCTTAAGAAAGCTTTGGCAAGTAGGGTAAAGGAAAACCCCAAGGCATTCTTCAATTATGTGAAGAAAGAAAGGATGACAGGAGTGAAGGTAGGACCGATTAGAGATAAAGGTAGGAAGATGTGCCTGAAGGCTGTGGAAATGAGCGAGGTCCTCAATGAATACTTCTCTTCGGTGTTCACCAATAAGAGGGAACTTGATGAGGCTGAGGCCAATATGAGTGAGGTTGATGTTCTGGGGGCATGTTGATATTAAGGGGGAGAAGGTGTTGGAGTTGTTAAAATACATTAGCACGGAGAAGTCCCCGGGGCCTGATGGAATATTCACCAGGCTGCTCCACTAGGCGAGGGAAGAGATTGCTGAGCCTTTGGCTACGATCTTTATGCCCTCGTTGTCCACGGGAATGGTACCCGAGGATTGGAGAGAGGTGAATGTTGTCCCCGTGTTCAAAAAAAGATAGTAGTGATAGTCCGAATAATTACAGACCAGTGAGCCTTACGTCTGTGGTGGGAAAGCTATTGGAAATGATTCTTAGAGATAGGATCTCTGGGCATTTAGAGAATCATGGTCTGATCAGGGACAGTCAGCATGGCTTTGTGAAGGGCAGATCGTGTATAACAAGCATGATAGAGTTCTTTGAGGAGGTGACCAGGCATATAGATGAGGGTAGTGCAGTGGATGTGATCTATAAGGCCTTTGACAAGATTCCACAAGGTAGGCTTATTCAGAAAGTCAGAAGGCATGGGATCAGGGAAGTTTGTCCAGGTGGATTCAAAATTGGCTTGCCTGCAGAAAGCAGAGGGTCGTGGTGGAGAGAGTACATTCAGACTGGAGGATTGTGACGAGTGGTGTCCCACAAGGATCTGTTCTGGCAGCTCGACTTTTCGTGTTTTTTATTAACAACCTGGATATGGGGGTAGAAGGTTGGGTTGACAAGTTTGCAGACGACACAAAGGTTTCTGGTGTTGTAGATAGTTTAGAGGATAGTCAAAGAATGCAGAGAGACATTGATTGGATGCAGAAGTGGGCTGAGAAGTGGCAGATGGAGTTGAACCCGGAGAATTGTGAGGTGGTACACTTTGGAAGGACAAACTCCAAGGCAGAGTACAAAGTAAATGGCAGGATACTTGGTAGTGTGGAGGAGCAGAGGGATCTCGGGGTACATGTCCACAGATCCCTGAAAGTTGCCTCACAGGTGGATAGGGTAGTTAAGAAAGCTTCTGGGGTGTTAGCTTTCATAAGTCGAGGGATAGAGTTTAAGAGTCGCGATGTAATGATGCAGTTCTATAAAACTCTGGTTTGGTCACACTTGGAGTACTGTCTCCAGTTCTGGTCGCCTCACTATAGGAAGGATGTGGAAGCGTTGGAAATGGTACAGAAGAGATTTCCCAGGTTGCTGTCTGGTTCAGAGAGTATGGATTATGATCAGAGATTAAGGAAGCTAGGGCTTTACTCTCTGGAGAGAAGGAGGATGAGAGGAGACATGATAGAGTTGTACAAGATAATCAGAGGAATAGATAGAGTGGATAGCCATCGCCTCTTCCCCAGGGCACCACTGCCCAATACAAGAAGACATGGTTTTAAGGTAAGGGGTGGGAAGTTCAATGGGGATATTAGAGGAAAGCTTTTTTTTTCACTCAGAGAGTGGTTGGTGCGTGAAATGCACTGTCTGAGTCAGTGGTCGAGGCACATACACCGGTGAAGTTTAATAGACTGCTAGACAGGTATAGGGAGGAATTTAAGGTGGGGGCTTATATGGGAGGCAGGGTTTGAGGGTCGGCACAACATTGCGGGCCGAAGAGCCTGTACTGTGCTGTACTATTCTACGTCTATGTCTTTATCGATACAGTTATAAAGAAGACATGATAGCAACTATACTTCATTAGAGTTTGAAGAGATTTGTTATGTCCACAAATACACTCAAAAACTTCAATTCATGTACCGTGGAGAGCATTCTGACAGGACGGAAAGCAGCTGCAGAGGGTTGTACATTTAGTCAGCTCCATCTTGGGTAGAAGCCTACAAAGTACCCAAGGAGCAGTGTCTCAGAAAGGCAGCATCCATTATTAAGGACCTGCAGCATCCAAGGCATGCCCCTTTCTCACTCTTACCATCAGGTCGGAGATAGAGAAGCCTGAAGGCACGCAGTCAGTGTTTCATTAATAGCTTCTTCCTCTCTGCCATCCGATTCCTAAATTGACATTGAACCCCTGGAAATCATCTGACTTGTTTTGATATATAGTATTTAAGTTTATCACACAATTTCTCATATATTCAATATTTGTATACTGCGATTTATTTATTTATTTATTTATTGATTGATTCATTCATTCATTATTCCTTTTTTTATTCTATATTATGTTTTGCATTAAACTGCGACTACTAATTAACAAATTTCACGTCACATGCTGTTGATGATAACCCTGATTCTGATTCGTCCACCTGCAGGTTCAGACTTATCCTTCATAATAACCACCGGAAAACCTCCAGAATTATAATCCGTAAATCTTTCTCAATGAAAGCCCAATCATCTCGTTAGGCTCATTTCCCATTAACATCTCAAGTACGACCCCCTTCCTGGTGGACCATCTACATGCTTTTTCATGCCTTCATAAATACACCTAAGAAATAATGCCCCATCCAAGACTCAAGTGGTAAGGAAGTGCAAGTCATTCTGGAGAGAAGATTCACCAACTAGTGTATTCTATTGCTTTACATCAGTCAATAACCTGCTGACATGCCCGTTTCCCTCTCTTACTGGCTATTGTGACGTCTACAGTATTACACTTTTCTTATTCCCGACTCCCTCCACATTGTCTTACTGTTTGAGCTTCCGGGATGATCTCGAGCCTGTGACATTCTGCCTGATCAGCAGTGCAGCTCCCCAACCTCTTTTAGCTCCCTCTGGACTCTCTGAATCATCTAAATCCTGTAATGTTTAGATACCAGTCCTGACCTTTTCTCAGCCAGATCTCTGTAACGGATGAATCACTGTGCCGTGTATAAATGGAAGACCTAGGTATGTCTGCCTTAACTGTTTTACACCCTACACTGAAATAAACTCATTTTTGCCGTTCGGTGCCACTGTGCTCATTATGGTGACCCCATCTTGACTTCCTTTAGGTGTTCTTTGACCTCATCTCTACCTTCCATCAATACAACCTACTCACCTGTGGCTCTGGTTATCAACGTATTCTCTAGATGCCACTTGATAAAAATCATCAGGGTGGCTCCGGCAAGATTCCATGTGAGGATATTAGTTCCCTTCAGTGTAACCCATCCTAACTGTACCGGAGAGCCCAATGATAAGTGTTCTGATGCCTTCCCTCCCGCCCCAGAGTGTTAGCCACACATTTAAGTTCACCAGCATACGATGCCTTACGTCGCAAGCATGTGGCATCGAAAGTAATCCTGAAATCACCACCCGAGAGTTTTTATTTTTTTTAACTTACTGCTCACCTCGCTAACTGTTGCTTGCGGCAACTTGTCTCTCTGTTGTTAGTTCTAATAAGGACCATGACTTCTGGCTGCTCATCCTACCCTTTGAGAATGGTCTGTACCTTTTCACAGACATCCTTGGTCATAGCATGATGAAGGTAACGCACTTTCCTGCAATCTCACTCATTTCCACAGATATTCCTGTCTGTATCTCCTCGGATAAAGAGTTTGCTGCATGTGATTCATATCTATCTATTTCCTGTATATTCAGGAACTTATCTGATAGCCTCTTTGTAAGGAAAATTGTGTTATAATTCATTCAGTATTCATGTTTGATTCAGCTCCGGTTATTTACATAGGCGTTCACAAACAAAGGAGACTGCACGCGTATTAAAACAAAACACTTTATTAGAACTCGCACGGTTTTAGTACAGAAAGAAACACAAATGTCTACAATACTAGCAATACATGAGTCAAAATAATGCTGATCATCCACCACATACACAGTCCGATCTCAGTGTTCGAAGGAAACAGAGATCCGACAATGTCATGCAGCCTGTTCTGTCCCTTCCCTTCTCCTTCTCCCTCTCTGTCTCCCCCTCTCTCCATCGCGATGTCTCATTACCTCTCTCCCACTCGCGATGACTCCTTCTCACGCTCATCCTCGCTCACGCCCTCTCCCTCGTGCGCTCTCCCTTGCACACTCTTACTCGCGATGTCTCATTCACTCACTATCCTTCGTGTCCTGAGCCTTTGAGCTGTCTCCTTTCCAGCTCACTATTTCACAGTCTCATTCGCTCTCTCTCCTCTCTCTCTCTTTCTCTCTCTCTTTCTGTCTCCCTCCCACTCCTCTCTCCGAACGCGATGTCTGCTTCTCTCGCCTTCCTGCGCTCTCACTCTCGTGGTCAATCTCGCGCCCCCTCCCTCAGGCTCTCTACCTCGCGCGCTCTTCCCCGCGCCCCCTTTCTCGGGACGTCTCATTCACTTTCTCTCCTTCCCACCGTCAAACTTGGCGCTGTCTGCTTCTCACGCTCACTCCTTCACGATGGCTCATTCGCTCACACTAACTCTATCTTTTGCCCTCTCGTTCTCCCTTTTCTCTATCTTTCTCCCATTCTCTCACCCCATTCTCTCTCTCTCTCTCTCTCTCTCTCTCTCTGTCCCTATGTTTCTCACAGAGCTGCAAGTGAAGGTAATGGTAATTTGTCTTCAATTGTGAAAAAAAAAAATCTGTTACATAGCGATAGTTCAAGGTGGCAATGAGAAGGGAAACCTCCAGGTAGAAAAGCAGGAGAAAAGAGTTTGAAGGAAAAGACGGGTTGTGACGGAAGCAGGAGTGGCTGATACGGACGAAAATATTCTCCAAGATCAAGCAGTTTTGTCAGAACCGGGAAGCAGGGGAAACAAGTTCACCTCGAGCTTCATTTCAACATGGCGGGACGTGAGGTGTAAAGGGGATTTCTCTGGGAATGTGAGGCCAGTGATGCCATCGGGATCAGCTTTAAACAACTATCTTGTCACTCTAAGAAAGACACACATAATAGAAACGAGTAAACAGTTGGCAGGTTTCTGATGAAGGGTGTCAGCCCGAAACGTCGACAATTTACTCTTTTCCGTGGATGCTGCCAGACCTGCTGAGTTCCTCCAGCATTTTGTGTGAGACCCTTCATCAGGATCTGATTTTGTGTTTGTTGTTTTGAATTGCGACCAACTGCAGATTTTCTCGTGTTTGTTTTGTAACTCTGTTCATCACATTGTTACCATTTACCCACAAGTGGGGAGATAGAATAGGGTGTATGAAGGCAGCTAAATTTTAATACTTTACAACATTTATTTCTAACATTTCATGAGTTTCAAAATCAGGTTCAGTGGGTATTTCACAGCATTCTTTAGTTCCTCTCGGAATTTGGTCTGAGTCAGGACGTAAATACACGTGTTGGTGCAGGAACTGAGAATCTGCAGCATTGTCGATGTTTGGTCTGTGACGTAACGAGGATCCGTGGCAGAACGAACATTACTGTTTGTAATCCGTCTATAGATAGAGAATACCACCGTTGTTCCCCACAACAATATGAAACTACCGGTGATGCTGAAGAGCAAAACGATGGATTTGCGTCGGTTCTCCATCTCCCGGTCCTTGTCATTCTCTCCACTCTTTTGTCCCCGGAGCCCCCTGCGGGCTCGACTGGCCGCTAGAATCCGCCTGACAGTCAGAATATTGAACAGTAACATCACAATGAAAGGGATGCAAGGGTAGAAAATACGGTGAAAAATGTAAAATGCGGCCCATGAGGGAGAGTTTGTGAAGCTTGGAATGAAAACACAATACCATGAAACACCATCAATTATTTTTCCAGCCCCGTACACAAAGCCCCAGGGGACAGTCTCCAAACAGGCCAGCACACTCACTGTCCCGATAACCACAGCCGCCGTTCTCTCGGTGCAATATTTTGTTTTCAGTTTCTCACAGCAAATAGCCACAAATCGATCGACGGTGAAAGCGACAGTCAGCCAGACTGAGGTCGCAGTGCTCGCAAACATCAACCACCTGACGAGTCTGCACACAGGAGTGATGGACAGGAATGATCGGGGAAAATAAATCTCAGCAGTCCACCTCAGCAGCGGATTCGAAATAACGACCAGGAGATCGGCCGCTGCCATTCCCAGAAGGTAGAGAGTGACACATTTGGAGAGACCGCACTTTCCCCAGGACAGGATCGCAATCGCCACCAAGTTCGCTGGAAGAGAGACAGGGAACAGCAGTTTGAGTAATTCCAAACAGAATCCAATTCTGCAGTTGGAGCGGATCCTGTAATATTTCCACTTAACTGCTGCATTTAGTGGTGGGAGGGCCGATAGAGGCTACAAGTTGAGAAAATATTGATTAGAAGCCAGTGCAGCAGGTTTAGGGGATCCTTTAATATTTTCACTTTATTTTTGAATTTAGTGGTGGGAGGGACGAGAGAAGGTGCAGAGCTGGCGGAGACAGAGAAGAAGTTTACACAGTAAAATAATTTGAATACGGATTACTTACTGTGACTGAAATGTGAAATGTCAGCGGAAAGCTAAGACTGAGTAACTACCTCCTCAGAGTCAATACTGGAGGGAACATTTTCTACCGGTGCCTTCCGCGTCTCGTTCGGACGCTGATGGCGGGATTCCTCCATTAGACAATCATGGCGATCACTGTCAGCGACAGAACTGCCGACGGACGAAACAAAAACAGGAAATGCTGGAAACGCTAATTCGGCTAAAACAGAATATGTGGTAAAACTGGTAAAACAGTTAAAACATTTCTCCTCAGAACTGTCCTCGGATAGACCCCAGACACGTGTGTTAACTGCTTTCCCCTTCTGTACAAGCTGTTTGGGTTTCGTGTTTATTGTGTTGTCCATCAACTGCTTTATATTCAGTTATATTGCACACAGTTATTAAAAATCCACAACAGGCTCGTGACACATCATGGAAATCCTGACATTTGCTAAAGCTTTACTGCCAGTCGATGGATTGAGCATCGCACTTAACTCAGTCAATCGCTCATATACACATACCGACAATCAATTGGTAAAATGGCCGCGGGCTGTTTCAACACAATATTTGCAAATGCAGTGCAGCTGCTAAAAGACCAAAAATACAGAAACACGAACATCCCATTATTGATCGCAAGCCGTTGGTAGAACTCTGCCTGACCCCCTCAGTTCCACAGATGTTGGTGGATTCCCTGAATTCCTGCAGCCGTTTATTTTAGATCCTGATCCCAGAATCCATAGTCCCGTTGTTTCCATTCCAATCCTGAAATGAGGAATACTGCGACTGGAATGCCGCAGTGGCAGGAACGATCAGAACATTGGAATTGAACATGATTTCCCACCAACGGCAGCTGACACTGCGACTCATCGGGTATTCCAAAGGCTGAAATAATAGGATAGTAAATGTCTCGTATCCGCCAGATGACTGGATACACCATTTCATGAGAATCTGTGATTCCTGTTTTTCCTGAATTCACAGCTCCGGCAGACACTGAGCTGAGGCTTCACATCGACCCCGATTTATACAGAGGCTCAGTCTCCAGAGATACGGTTATACTCCTCACTAACTTTCTCATTTACAGTTACTTGAACAAACAATTTGATTCAACACCATTGTCTCTGATGTACATAAACTTTATACATGAAAATTCTTTGCCATTACCTCAGTTGTGTCTCTGGTGGAAATAGGCCGGTAGCTTTAATAACAAACAACCTTGTCACGGAGCAGCTACATTTAGCGATTTCATCTTTGTTGTCTAATTATTCAGTATTGGACGAAGACCAGCGACGCTGTCCGAATCCTACCTTCCTTTTCTGTAGTTTACCATTTTGATCTGTCATTCAGTCATTCAGGTTCATCCTGGTCAATAAAGATACAACAGAGAAAAAGGCCGGGATGGAAACAATCAATTGACCACGTTGCTGATGTAGAAACACGAGAAAATCTTCAGATGCTGGAAATCCAAGAGAAAACAAAAGTATTCTGCTGAGTTCCCGCAGCATTTTGTGTTTGGTGTTTCTGATGCAGTAGTCTTTTATACACGTCTTTAATTTGACAAAGTTCAAAAGATAATTGAAAAGTAATGTGTTATCCTGCAACAGAATGGGAATACCAGTAAAATAATAAAAATAGTACTCGGAATTGGAAGAACAATAGATGCAAGATGACGAAAAGTGAACGAGAAAACGAAGAGCGTGAGATACAGAGAGAGAGAGAGAGAGAGAGAGAGAGAGAGAGAGAGAGAGAGAGAGAGAGAGAGAGAGAGAGAGGGAGAGAGGAATCAGGCTGTGTGACAATCTGTGGTGCCCGCCAAAACTGCGATCGGCTTGTTTAATGGATGATACGTATTATTTTGATTTCTGTACTGCGAGGTATAAAATGAATAGTTCGCATTTATTGATGTTCACTAAGGAGAAAGACCTGGAGGAAAGCGAGATCAGGAAGCGGGTATGGTGACATTCTCAGACGTGTTGATCGTAAGGAGAAAGTGTTGTTGGGTCTCTCAAAGTGTATTAAGGTGGGCATATACTTTGGAGGAATTAGTCCACTGGGGGACATAGACCACATGCAGACAAGCATACAGATCGAGCTGACACCATGGTCAACACACACACACAGACACACACACACACACACACACACACACACACACACACACACAAAGACACACACAGTGAGCTGAGGGGACTGTTCCAGTGCCGTTCTTTTCACTGTAAATAGTTCACTGATTTGAGAAGAATGGACAGAGGATCAAAGGAGCATGTAATCAAATTGCTATTTTTTACACTGACTGTGGTTGTCATCTGGGACATATTGCCTGCAGGGTTGATGGAAACAGCCAATCAAATTGTTCGTAGAGGAACTGGACAGGTCCTTCTGGGGAAATAACCGCTGAGCTGTGGGAAGAGAATTGGGAATGGGACAGTGGGAATGCTCTACTATAGACTTGATGCTCTATAGTATAGAATTGATGGGTTGAATGTTCTAGGGCATCTCCGAATGATCCTGTGTCCACTAATGATTTGAAACACTCCGTCTTGCTTCCAGGAAACATCTAATTTACCTGCGTGTACAAGGTATTTTTTTCTGTAATAATGAGGCACTCGGTAAAAACACTGGCAGTGCATTCCAAGCCCACTGAACTGCCAGAGCACAACACTGGTCAGTGAGAGCACAGAGCAGTACACGACTCTAATACAAGGACAGAGATTTATGAAAATATATTACTATCGATCCAGAGCAGGGCAGAATAGACGAATAGACATCACAACAACCGCAGCACTGCTTTGTGGTGCCACAGATTTCCAGCACCAGCCCATTTGCTCTACAGATAACGACATAAACAACCCCAGATTGCACTGTAAATTCACAGCGGAAAGCAGACCATACTCAACCCGCTGTGTACACCAGACACCTGCAAAACTGCAAGAACACTGACCTACACAAACCAGCTCTGGACTGCATGGACACTGCCCGCTTTAGCTCCAGCACTGCACAGCAGGGAGGCCGACAAATAGAAACCAAAAATGTACTGCAGGAACACAGACGGCTGCAGCTCAGCATGGTGAGGAAGGCTAGGCTGAATCTCTGGTACAAACATGCCCTGAATATGAAATTGTCTAAGAACAGTCAGTAGTGGACTACAGAGACAAATAACTTCACAATATCTAGACCTTCACTTCCACCATACAGACCATTAAACTCTCGGCACTGTGCAGTGAGCACACAGACATGTACACACGCGGCACTCCACCGTTAAACTCTAGTACTATCCCAGCACTTCAAGGACAGAGGCCTGTACAAGCCTAATAATGGACTGCATTTCATGGACTCTATCTACCCCCTCCCTTCCAGTGGGCATCATTCAGGATGTAACGGAGAATTGATAAAGTAGCATCTTGAGATGTTGTGCGTTTCAATTTCCAACTATTTTTAAAATGCCAGCAGAAGAAAGTGGAACAGAAATATAGGCAGGCTATTAGAAAGATATAATAGCAACAGAGTAGTGTGTGACTATAATTTCCCCAATATTGACTGGAATTCATTGAGTGTGGAAGTTTTGAGGAGCAGAATTTCTTGGCATCCTGGAACGATTTATCCACATTTACAGCCCATACTCCCCAGTTTCAGCAGATAAAACTTAGACAAACTTCTGTAGGTGTATAGTGGAGAATATCCTGACTGGATACATCATGGTCTGGTATGGGGGCACCAATGACGTTGAAAGGAATAGGAAATGAAAATTCAAGATGCGAATTCTGTCGTTTTCATGCCCCTCCGAGATTTGCGGACCGATTGCCGCCACTCCGAGCCAAGATACAAATGGACTGTCATCTTTTGGTCTTTGTCGTCTCGTTTCCAGCTGAGTGGGTCTGGCCGTTTGCCATTGCTCCGAGTGGGAAATTCTGTGTCTTCGTGTCTAGCTGAGTGAATGCCGGCCGTTTGCCGCTTCATGAGCTACTCCGTGTCAAGACTCGAACTGTCTGTTGTTGTTTGGTTTCGGCGTCTCGTATCCAGCTGAGGAGGTCCGGCCGTTTGCGGCTACTCCGAGTTGGGTATTCTGTCTCTTCGTTGTCCAAGTCCATGTCCAAGTCCATGCTCTGGGTTCCAGGCAACTCCAAGTCCAGTACTTGTGTTCCAGTCCACATCCAAGTCCAGGCTCGGTGTTCCAGTCCACGTCCAAGTCCAGGCTCTGTTTTCCTATCAAGTCCAAGTCCAGGCTCTGTTTTCCTGTCAAGTCCAAGTCCAGTATCTGTGTTCCATTCCAGTTCCAAGTCCAGGCTCTGTGTTCCTGACGAAGTCCAAGTCCAGGCTCTATGTTCAAATCCGAATCCAAGTCCACGCTCTGTGTTCAGGTCCGATCAGGTCAAGGTTCCGTTTCCAAGTCCGAGTCCAGGTCCAGGATTCGTGTCCGAGCCCGAGTCCAAGTCCCGGTTCTGTGTCCAAGTTTCTAGTCCTTGCTCCCTGTCCAGGATCGGAGTCCCCGCTCCGTGTCCAGGTTCCGAGTCCCAGCTCCGTGTGTAGTTTCAGAGTCCCAGCTCCGTGTCCAAGTTCCAAGCCCCGGCTCCGTGTCCAAGTTCCTCCTGTTTGTCGTCCTACGTTAATGTCCATGTAAGCGTCTAATCCACGCTTCCCTTTTTTCCTGGCAACTTTTAATAAAAACACACTTCTGTTAATGCTATTTACGTGTCCGTGGTCTGCTGTTGTTTCCGCTTTCCAATCGCAGCGGACATTGGAACAGAAAGCATGTTGACTGTGTGATAGAGTGGATAGGCAAATGATAGAGAAGGGATTCGCTGAGACCGATGTTTCGAGATGTGTCTATTTTAATGCAAGGAGTATCTTGAACAAATCTAGTGAGCTTAGATTGTGGATCAGTACTTGGAGCTATGATATTGTGGCCATTACAGAAACTTGTACGGCTCAGGGGTAGCAATGCTGCTTGAAGTGATATATTCCAAATAAGAAGGAATTTTCAGTTGGAAGAAGGACACTACCGTGACTGACAAATGATATCAAAGCCAAAGTAAAAGCATGGAGAGCATACAAGGAAGCCAGAGCTAATGTGAAGATAGAGGATTGGGGAGCTTTTGAAAACTTGCAAAGGGAAACTAAGAAGGTCATTCGGAAGGAAAAATAATTACGACAGGAAGCTGGTGACGAATAAAAAAAATACGAAAAGCATTTTTTTTAAGTATATAAAGAGTAAAAGAGAGTCGAGGGTAGATATAGTACCAATACAAAATGACGCTGGTGATACTGTAATGACAGATGCAGATGTGGCAGAGAAACTGAATGTTTATTTTGCATAAGTCTTCACAGTGGAAGTGTACCGGGCCCTCCGGAGTGTCAGTGAAGTGAAGTTTTGCTGTGAAAATTACGACGGAGAAAGGTGCTCAGGAGATTTAATGGTCTGAGGGTGGATGAATCTCCTGGACCTGATCAAATGTACCCTCAGGTTCCGAAGGGAGTAGCTGGAGAGATTGTAAAGGCATTAACGATGATCATACAAGGATCGATAGATTCTGGCATTGTACGAGATGACTGGACAATTGGAACTGTTTCTCCGCTATTTAAGAAGGGAGGGAGTCATCAGGAAGGAATCTATAGACCTGTTATCCTGACATCAGTGCTTGGGAGGCTGTTGGAATCTATTGTTAGGAATGAGATTACGGAGTACCTGGAGGGACATCACAATATAGGACAAAGCCAGTATGGTTTCCTGAAAGGAACATCCTGACTGACAAAAACCTACTGCAATCCTTTGAAGAAATTATAAGCAGGGTAGACAAAGGGGATGCAGTAGACGTGGTGTATTTGGGTTTCCAAAAGGCCTTTGACAAGGTGCCGCACATGAAGCGTTTAGCAAGATAAGAGCCCATGGAACTATAGGGAAGTTACTTGATTGGGCGTAGCATTGGCTGGTCGACAAAAAACAGAGAGTGTGAATAAAGGGATCCTATTTTGGCTCGCTGCCGGTTATCATTGGAGTTCCACCAGGGTCGGTGTTGGGACCACTGCTTTTTACGATGTATGTTAATGATTTACACTACGGAATTAAAGGATTTGTGGCTAAAATTGCCGATGATGCAAAAAGAGGTGGAGGAACGGATAATGTTGAGGAAACAGAGAGCCTGCAGAGAGACTTGGATAGTTTAGAGGAAGGGGCAAAAACGTGGCAAATGAAGGAAAATGTTGGAAAGTGTGTGCTCATGCACTTTGGTGGAAGAAATAAACGGACAGACCGTTATTTAGATGGGTAGAGAATTCAAAATACAGAGAGGCAAAGGGGCTTGGAAGTCCTTCTGATAAATGATCTAAAGGTTAACCTCCAGGTTAAATCGGTTGTGAAGAACGTGAATGGAATGTTGGCATTCATTTCCAGAGGTATGGAATACAAGAGCAGGGATGTGATGGTGAGGCTCTATAAGGCGCTCGTGAGACCAGGCTTGGGGTATTGTATGCAGTTTTGCGCTCCTTATTTGAGAAATAATATACTGACATTGGAGAGGGTTCAGAGAAGATTCATGAGAATTATTCCAGGAATGAAAGTGTTACCGTATGACGAACGTCTGGAAGCGCTTGAGCTGTATTCCCCGGAGTTCAGGAGAGTGAGGAGGGCTGGGATGTTATAGAAACATTTCGAATGTTAACAAGTCTGGAGAGATTAGATATGGCAAAGTTATTTCCCATGGTAGGGGATTCTACGGCAAGAGGGCACGACTTCGGGACTGAAGGACGTCCTTTAAGAACTGAGATTCCTTTAGTCAGAGGGTGGTACGTCTGTGGAATTTGTTGCCACTAGCGGCTGTGGATGACAAGTCATTGGGTGTATTCAAGGCAGATATAGATAAGCTCTTGATTAGCCAGGGCAT
Organism: Mobula birostris; assembly: GCF_030028105.1. Lineage (NCBI taxonomy): Eukaryota > Metazoa > Chordata > Chondrichthyes > Myliobatiformes > Myliobatidae > Mobula > Mobula birostris. The sequence goes on from NC_092397.1 coordinate 25,655,370, forward strand.
CAAAGGGTATAGAATGAAAGCAGGGGAGTGCGGATGACCGGAAGAATTGGACCAGCTCATGATTGAATGGCAGAGCAGAATCGATGTACGAATAGCATACTTTTGATTTTATATCTTATGGTCTTATTGTCTTATGTTCTTAGACTGCCAGGCTTCAGATGTTTCAGAAAGGACAGGGAGGGAGGCAAAAGAGGTTGGATCGCGGCACTGCTGATCAGAGACAGCATCACAGCTGCAGAAAAGGAGTAACTCATGGAGGGCTTGTCTACTGAGTCTCCGTGGGTGGAGGATAGGAACAGGAAGGGCTAAATAACTCTACTGGGTGTTTTTTTTTGTTTTGTTTTTTTTTATATATAGATCATCCAATAGTAACAGGGACATCGAGGAGCAGATAGGGAGACAAATTCTGGAAAGGTGTAACAAATAATGGTTGTCGTGCTGGGAGATTTTAATTTGCCCAATATTAATTGGCATATCTCTAGTGCTAGGTGTTAAGATGGGGTAGAGTTTAAATGTGTTCAGGAAGGTTACCTGTCACAATATATAGATAAGCCTACAAGAGGAGTGAATGCACTTGATCTGCTATTGGTAAATGAACCTGGTCCGGTGTCAGGTATCTCAGTGGGTGCCACAATGGGGTGTGCTGGGAGCAAGATGGACCAAAATGCAAGGCACAAGCACATCATGTGAGATTAACTTAATTTAAGTTTATTGCTCGGTACAAGGAGAGCAAAGCAGAAGCAGGAACAGTGCACTGGACAAGGACTCAAGCCTGAGACTAGGCTGGGACTAAGGGTCTGGGCTAGGACTCGGAATCACGAGCCGCCAGGGCCAGGACTCGGGACTTGGAGCCGCCAGGGCCAGGACTCGGGACTTGGAGCCGCCAGGGCCAGCACTCGGGACTTGGAGCCGCCAGGGCCAGGACTCGGGACTTGGAGCCGCCAGGGCCAGGACTCGGGACTTGGAGCCGCCAGGGCCAGGACTCGGGACTTGGAGCCGCCAGGGCCAGGACTCGGGACTTGGAGCCGCCAGGGCCAGGACTCGGGACTTGGAGCCGCCAGAGGCAGGAAATCTTTTTATTCACGGGACAGACTCAGACACAGGACCTAAAACACTGAGCCGCGAATCCTCCGTAGACACATGACGGAGTCGGGACTGTTCTTGACACAGGGTCAGGACCATTCCAGGGTACAGGGCCGGCATCCCTTTTTGACGCACGACATGGATACGGAGACCACACGACAATGGACAGAACTATAACTGGGCTCAAGTACGCTCCAAGCCGCGGCGAGCTCATGACTCACCACAGCGGGTTAACTTCGACTGACCCGTACTGACAAGGGAAGGCGGCTTGCTGGCACTTGCTCCGGGAGGAGACTAGGCTTGCTCCGGCCAGATGACATGGGCTCGCAGTACCTTTGCTGACGTTGCAAACGCTGTCGCGCCGAACGGCTGAAAGCCGGAAACTATAAACTGCCGGTTCAGCCGAGAGTAAATTGCCTCCAATCACCAAGCCCGAGGGACACGGGAAAACAGGGAACCAAAGGGAAACAGGGAGTCAACGGTCCGGATCGTAACATAAACAAAGTAATTTTAAAGGGACGCCGATCCGGACCATGACAGTGGGAGAGCATTTTTGGGGCAGTGATCACAATTTTATCTCCTTTACCATAGCATTGGAGAGGAATAGGAACAGACAAGTTACCAAAGCATTTAACTGGAGTATGAGGGGAATATGAAGCTATCAGGGAGGGACTTGGAAACGTAAATTGGGAACAGAGTTCTCAGGGAAATGCATGGCAGAAATGTGGAAAATATTTAGGGGATATTCGCGTGGCGTTCTGCATAGATAGGTGCCAATGAGACAGAGAAGAGATGCTACGGTACTGGAACTATGGTGTAACTAAAATATAGTTAAGAAGAAGAGAAAGGCTTACGAAATGTTCAAAAAACTCGGTATTGATAGAGATATATAAAATTATAAGGCTAGCAGGAAGGAGCTTGAGAAATGAAATTAAGAGAGCCAGAAGGGACCATGAAAAGGCCTTGGCGAGCAGTTTAAGGAAGACCCTAAGGCAATCGACAAGTATGTGAAGGGCGAGAGGATAAGATGTGAGAAAATAGGACAAATGAAGCGTGACAGTGGAAAAGTGTGTGCGGAACCAGAGGAGACAGCAGAGGTACTTAATGAATACTTTGCTTCAGTAGTCACTATGGAAAAGGACCTTGGCGATTGTATGGATTTCAGCAAGGTATTTGATAAGGTAGCCCATGCAAGGCTTACTAAGAAAGTAAGGAACGTGGGATGGAAGTAGACAATGCTTTGTTGACCCAGAATTGGCTTGCCCACAGAAGGCAAACATTTGTTGGACAGGTCATATTCAGATTGGATATCAGTGAACAGCGATCTGCCTCAGGTATCTTTTCTGGGACCCCTTCTCATCGTGATTTTTATAACTGGCCTTGATGAGGAAGTGGAGGAATACGTTACTAAATTTGCTGATGACACGAATGTTGGGGGCATTTTGTATGGTGTGGAGGGTTGTCTGAGTTTAAATCGGGACATCGAAAGGATGCAAAACAGGGCTGAAAAGTGGCAGTTGAAGTTTAACATACTGCCATGGTCCCGTATGGCTATTCCCCATCTTGATATTACTCCCTTAAATGGGCCTTAATCGCCTGGTCTGATGTTCAATCATTCCCAGTTCCACTAACTACAACACACCTGGTTCCCATTAGCGAACATAGAATAAAACTCGGGCGGCACAGCCATGCTTTGGCAGTTCGTTGGTCGACTCTGGTGTGAGTAAATCTCGTTTTCTGATTGCTTGGGACTGTCAGTTCTCAGCTCCGCATCATTTCCTGTATACTGTGCGTAAACCTTGTCTCCGTGTAAAGACTCTCCTTGATACCGGTTCCACTTTCGCGGCGGTGCTAACGCCTCACGACTCTGCCTCCGAGCCTGTGTCCTACACTTGGGTTCGTCCTCGGCCACGTCCTTGTAACAGAACGAACTTGCCAAGAATGATCCCAGCGGACACGGACCCCGTGCAACAGGCCAATTCCAGCCAAGGCTACCTTCTGGGCGCCCACGATCAGCTGCTCAGAGAGGTCACGGAAAACCTTCGTGCGCTGTTCACGAATATGAGGAAGGTCAGTGAGCAGCTTCACAGGTTATCCGTATCCATTCCTCCGTCCCTTCCAAAAACCCCGACGGACCAAACCGTACAGTCTGCGATGGCTACGCCCTTTGGATCGGCAACACAATCCTCTCGAGGGCCGTACGTACCCGAGCCGGAACCCTACACTGGGGACCTAGGGAAGTGTCCGGCCTTCTTATTACAACGTCCTTTGTTCTTTGAGCAGCAGCCACGTACGAACACCTCGGACAGATCAACGATCGCATTCATCATGGGGCTGTTACGAGCGGATGCTTCAGCATTGGCCACCGCGATCTGTGACAGCCGACCAGAGGTGTTTTCCCCCTTTCCCTCCTTCGGCTCCAAAATGAGGAAGGTCTTTGAACAGCCTGTTCACGGTAAGGACACCGCTAAGCGCCTGCTAACTCTCTGTCAGGGTTCGCGAAGCCTAGCAAAATACTCCATCGAGTTCCGAACATTGGCGGCCGACTCTTGGTGGAATGACGAGGCAGTACGGAAACTGTTCCGAAAGAGCCTCTCAGATAAGATAAAAGATGAACTGTCAGCGAGGGACGACGCGGACAGCCTGGACTCTCTGATCTCTCTAGACACCAGGCTCGATAATCGACTTCAAGATAGTCTGAGAGAAAAGACCAGTCGCCGCTATCCTCGGGTCAGCCCACGGCCCACCTTACCATCTTCAGTCAGCATCCCCTCCCTCGCCGCTCCAAGTATAGCTCCTGCTCCGACCTTCCCCACTAACCTGGGGGAGGAACCGATGTAGCTGGGACGGAATCGTCTCTGCCCTGAAGAACGACTTCGGAAGCGGAAAGCTGGGGATTGTTACTATTGCGGCCAGCCTGGACATTTCCGAGATCCCTGTCCTCTGCGGCCAAAATGCAGTACTCACTAATAGAAAGGGAGACCCTGGTGAGCCGGACGACACTCCCTTCAGTGCCCCAGACCCCGATGCAGATCCCGGCTGCCGTGAATTATCAACAACAGTCCCTGTCCCTATCCGTCTTAGTGGATTCCGGTGTCGAGGGAAATCTCCTGGTCGAGGACATAGCCTCGGGGACCGGAATACCTCGGGAGCCGTTAAGTAGCCTTCTGGAGGCCCGGGCACTGGACTGAAAACTTCTGACTCGGGTTACCCACTGTACGCCCCCCTGACCTTGATTCCGTCCGGGAAAAAAAAAATCGAGAGGAGGTACGATTTAATCTCATTATTTTCCTTAAACCCCTGTAGTTCTAGGATATCCCTGGCTGAGCCACCACAACCCCTACATCGACTGGTCTATCGGGAGGATAGCCAGCTGGAGTCCGTTTTGACACGGCACCTTTCTGCGGAGGTTATCGCGTCCCCGCCTGTATTGGAACCCTTCGACTTGTCCGGAGTCGCCGCTGAATAGTATGACCTGGGACAGGTATTCAGCAAACAACGGGCTCTTTCCCTGCCTCCGCACCGCCCGTATGATTGCGCTATCTTCCTTCTCGCTGGGGCCTCATAACCCACCAGTTGTCTTTATAACTTATCCCGACCGGAGAGAGAGACCATGGAGAAATGCATTAGTGAATCCCTTGGGGCGGGCATTATACGACCTTTATCCTCCCCGGTGGGGCCGGTTTCTTCTTTGTAGAGAAGAAAGATGGGTCAGTTCGTCCTTGTATTGATTACCGAGGCGTAAACAACATAAAAGTTAAGAATAAGTACCCACAACCCCTGATTAACTCGGCATTTGAATCACTTCACAGAGCCACCATCTTATCGAAGTTGGACCTTGGTAACGCCTACCATCTAGTCAGGATGAGGGAGGGAGCCGAGTAGAAGACGGCCTTTAATACACGTTTGGGCCAACTTGAATACTTGGTCATGGCATTTGGCCACACCAATGCCCCGCCGTTTTTCAAGCCCTAATCAGTGATGTGCTGCGGGACTTCATTAAACGCTTCGTGTTCGGCTACCTAGATGACATCTTCATATTTTCTAGCAGCCCCCAGAAACACGTTCACCTTGTGATCATAACATGATTGAGTTCACTGTGAAATTAGAAAAAGAGAAGCCGAAATCTGATGTGTCGGTGTTTCAGTGGAGTAAAGGAAATTACAGTGGCATGAGAAAGGAACTGGCCAAAGTTGACTGGAAAGAGACACTGGCAGGAAAGACGGCAGAGCAGCAGTGGCTGGAGTTTACCCTGGGTTGTCCAGTGGATCAAGGGTGGATTTCCTGTCTTTCACATTTTTCCCGATGAACCAACCAGTGCAGCTTCCTGCTGTCACTATAAACCAGATTCTCTCAACAAACTCGGACACACCAAAACATGTCGGATGATGTGTTCACACTGAGTGTTCTCAGTCCACTCACCACTCTCTGTCGATTTATAACCTGGGCGATCCCTCTCTCCAAAACGTGATTAAAATGAACCCTTTAATGCGATTAACAAATGTAATATAGAATCACAAGCGTCACACGTCAGGACAGTTTCCTACTATTCTGAATGGCCCCCTAATTTGATATGACCTTCAAAGATCTCCGTCATCTCCAGCGCTCCATGGAAACGCCCGCAGTCTATCCAGCCTCAGTTTATACCGGAACCCTCCATCTCTGACAAAATCCTTGCGAACATCCTTTGCATTCAACGCTTAAGTTAGTTTACCGAGCGCCCAGAGGTTTCGATTCTCGAATCCGCGGTAAACTTGACAAGTCGTAGATGGTTTCTACTGAATGGACGACCATGGTCCCGCTGCGCCACTCTGCTGTTGGCTGAACGTGGTGCTGAGCTGCTCCGTTGTGGACTTTTCCAATTCTCTTCTTTCATTTTTATTTGCTGACGTCACATCTTTCCCCTTACGAGCTGCTGATTGGTGATTTATTTCCTCGCCTGTCTCTCTGTCCGTGACTCTGTCTGTCATTCAGTGCTTGTTACTTCCTGCCCCGTCCTGTTATTGTCTCTGTGCTCCGACCCTTCCGGAGGCCTCGTTCACGACATGTCAGCAGTGAATGTGTTTTACGTTTTTTAATGAGTCTGGTTTCAGTGGCCCTGCTGTCACACATTCAGTTATTCTTCCACTGTGTCTCTTCCGCGCTCTCTCTCTTTGCCTCTGGGTTGTTCATTGGGACAAACATCAATGGTTCAAACGCTGGACACCAGCTGAGCTGCAGCCGAGATTATCGGAGGACACTGTTATTGGGTATTTTGAACTTTACGATGTGTTGACTCACACCTAGGTGGGTTAATTTATTGTATCGAGATGTCTCGTTAACGTCTTAGCCCCGTATATGCAATTGAATAAATGACAAAATCAAAAAGGTCGCGGCAGGTCCGGCTGCTGTGCTTTTCTGCCCTGCTGATGTGAAAACTGGGGTCCGAGGCTTTGCGGCTACTGCGGATGCTCCGGGAGCAGATCTGTTACCCAGTCTGTTTCGAGATGCTGTTAGCTTGCTTCTCTTGTTTGCATGACGTGTTTTTGTTTCTCTCTCTTTCTCTGCGCAGTGGTTTTTAGTGTTGCTGTTTTAATTGGGTTATTTGAGTTTCTTGTTTTGTGGCTGCCTGGATGAAGGCAAATCTGAAAATAAATGTTTTGAATAGTTGAATCATTACTCATTAACAGAATCTGCCTGTATCGCCGTTTGAGAAAGGGAGATCCAGACAACCCCGCTCGCTTGCCGGTAGTCAGGGGACCCTGCCTGAGGAAGGATACCTTTAATGACCGAGTGGGTGCGACAAAGGGACACTAGATTTGTCCAGTCAGCAGACCTTAGGCATTGATCGCCGATACTCTCCAGAACAATCTAATTTCTTCACACACTCAGTGAACCCTGAGATTTGGAATTGTGAGGATGTGCGGCTCAACAGGAAAGCAGTTCAGTCCATGTTGGCGGCAGATGATCTCTCGCATGTCAAGAGTGACTCAACCGATAGAATTCCCAATGATCGCCCTGAATTCATAACAAGATCTTTGAAGCGCAATAAAAGAAAGAGTTTTAGTTTCCTCATTCCATGGTTTTATCACGAGACGGGGACACAAATAACACTTTGGTAGAAGAAATGAAGAAATTTGGAATTCCGTGGACACGGATTACTCTGAGCGGACCCGCCTCTCCCGCAGTGGAACTTCAGCAGTGAGACCTCAATGAACTTCTGGTGTATCGCCTAATCACTCGGCCATGACAACTGCTACCACACAGATAAGGAGGCAGAAGGACAATTTCATGGGATCACATCACCATGTCCCGGGTCGATTGGGCTCAACATCAACGCTGAGGTTCAGAGAATCTGAACTGACATCCTCTCCACATCCACTCTATCCAGGCCGCTCAATATTTGATAGGTTTCCATGAGATCCTCCCTCATTTATCTGAATTCCAATGAGTAGAGGCTCAGAGCCGTCAAATGCTCCTTGTAGCTTCACCGTTTCATTCCGGGAACATTCTCGTGAGACTCCCCTGGGCCCACTCCAATGCCAGCGCATCCTTTATCAGAAATGGGGCCCACAATTGTCTACAATGCTCCAGATGAATCTGATCAATGTTTTACAATTCATCTTCATTATATCCTTGCTTTTAGATGCTAGTCCTGGCGGGATGAATGCTAAAATTGTATTTGCCTTCCTTAACACCAACTCAACCTGCAACTTATCCTTTAGGGAATCTTGCACGAGAACTCCCCAGCCCAATTGCACGTCTGATTTCTGAATCTGCTCTCCATTTGGGAAATAGTCCATACTTTTATTTCTGCTATCAATGTGCCTGACCATACATTATCGTACTCTGTATTCAAACTTCCACTTAGTTGCCCATTCTCCAAGACCTTCTGCAGACTTTCTGTCTCATCAATAGCACCAGCCAATCCCTCTAATTTTCTATCACATGCAAAGCCATCAATTTCGTCTTCCAGATGATTGACAGATAAGGTACAAAGCAGAGACCCCTCCAGACCACACCTAGTTACCGACAAATGGCTGAGAATGCCATATTTATTCCCAGACGTTACCTCACACAGGTTGCCAATATATTCTCGATGCTCGTATCTTTCTTACAATACCATGAGCTCTAATTTTGTTTAGCAGCCTTTTTTGCGTCACATGACAAAGGCCTTCTGAAAATCGAAGTAAACAACATCCACTGACTCTCCTTTCTCTATCTTGTCTGCTATTTCTCCAAAGAATTCCAACAGATTTGTGTGGCCAGATTTCTCTTTAAGAAAACCATATTGGCCGAACTATTGTACCATACGACTGAAAGAACATCCTTACGAATGGACACCAGCATTTTCCCAACATAAAATCCACGCCAACCGGTTCGTAATATCCTGTCTTTTGTAAACGTAAAAAGACTTTTGTTATTTTCCTGTCGTCTGAACCATTCCAGAATCCAGTCATTCCTGAATAATCACTATTAACGGTTCCGTGAAATCGTCACCAATTTCTTTCATAAACCCGCGGTGTAGTCCATCTGGTCCAGGTGACATCTGGAATTTCTAACATACTGCTGGTATCTTCAACATAAAATAGCAGACGCAAAAAGCTTATTAAGTTCTTCCGCTTTTTTTTGTCCCCTATTACTGCCTCCGATTGCCGTCGTCCGAGGTTTACTCTTGCATTTCTTTTAACTTCCTAACTATCTGAAAAACGACTGTCTGTATCCTCTTTGTATGATTATTGTTCGATGACCTTTCACCTTGTGTCCAGGCAGGTAGTTATATGACCGGAGGTAATGTTACAGCTATATAGGGCCCTGGTCAGATCCCATTTGGAGTACTGTGCTCAGTTCTGATCACCGCACTACATGAAGGACATAGACACTATAAAAAAGGGAGATTTACAAGGATGTTGCCTTGATTGGGGAGCATGTCTTATGAGAATAAGCTGAGTGAACTTGGCCTTTTCTCCTTGGGACGATAGAGGCTAAGAAGTGACCTGATAGAGGTGTATAAGATAGTGAGAGGCATTGGTTATGTACATAGACAGAGGCTTTTTCCCAGGGCTGAAATGGGTAGCACGAGTGGGCACAGTTTTAAGGTGCTTGGAAGAAGGTACAGAGGAGATGTCAGGGGTAAGTTTTTTTTTTGGCAAGGAGCAGTGAGTGCTGCCGGTGATGGTTGTGGAGGCGGAAACAATAGGGTTTTTAAGAGACTCCTGAAGAGGTATATTGTGCTTAGAAAAATAGAAAAATACGTATTTCTAATTTAAGTACATGTTCTGTACAGCATAGTGGGCCGAATCAACAGAATCAACAAAGTCATCCGTAAGGCCAGTGATGTTGTGGGGATGGAACTGGACTCTCTCACAGTGGTGTCTGAAAAGAGGATGCTGTCTAAGTTGCATGCCATCTTGGTCAATGTCTCCCATCCACTACATAACGTACTGGGTGGGCACAGGGGTACATTCAGCCAGAGACTCATTCCACCTCAGATGCAGCACTGAGCGTCATAGGAAGCCGTTCGTGCCTGTGGCCATCAAACTTTACAACTCCTCCCTTGGAGGGTCAGACACCCTGAGCCAATAGACTGGTCGTGGACTTATTTCATAAGTTACATATTACTATTTAACTATTTATGGTTCCAGTACTATTTATTATTTATGGAGCAACAGTAACGAAACCCATTTTCCCCCGGGATTAATAAAGTATGACTATGACTATGACTATGAATGGTCGGTGTTGTTTCTATGTAAACAACAACAGCACTTGATCTACTGTAGAGATGCTCTTCCCTCAAGACAATGCTGTCCTGAGCTCCCTGCCATTCATGCCCTTTTCCATAGAAAATGCAGGAGCAATACGCCTTAAAGACCTCACATCAATCTTTTTTATACGGGTCTGTTAATCAACCATTGCTCTGAGCAGTGAAGGGCAGAGTTGATGGAATTATTTCTCTGTGGGAAGGAGGAGGGAACTGGGTCAGTGAAGGATAGGTTAAAGGCCGATGGTTGTGTGAAGCGGCCGGTGCAGTCATTGCCAGAGTGAGAGACCGCTGTAGGGCTGCAGTTCTCAGCTTCTACCGAGCAGATGAGGCAGCTGCACAACGAGAGGGCGGTACTCACCCCCGCCACAGATCTGCGAATTGAGCTGACCGTAGTGCAGGCAGATGGACACAGCTCGCATTTCCGCTCACCTCTCCCGTGGGGCTCACCGGTCAGCCGGAGCTAAAGAGTACCAGTGTAAACTGTGTCCATAACACTTCTCTCCGGGATCCTGCAACAGCATGTTTGTAAACCTGTCCGGCTCCGTGTCCAGCAAACACAAAGACGAGGAGACTGGGATTAAACATGGATGTCCCCCTGATGTGGGGATGATGACATCGTAATAATAGCTGACTCAGAAACAAAAATTCAGGAACTACTCACTATAGAGGCAGCAGAAGGTAATCGCAGACGCCTCTCAATCAACACCAGGAAGACAGAAAGCATGGTCTTCTCCAGAAAGACAAACATCCCACAATGTGTGATCAAGATCGGAAATACAAACATCAAACAAGTCAACAAATTCAGATATCTTAGCAGCCCAATAACAAGTAATGGAAGTTGCGACACAGATATCAAATACAGAACAGCAATGGCGAAATAAGCTTTCAAAAAATGAAGACCATATTAACAGACAGAAGGATGAGCATGTACACTAAAAACAGAACACTGCAGTACTACATTTATTCTATCCTGACTTATTGAAGTGAATGCTGGACCATTTCCCCAGAAATGGAAAAGAGACTAGAAGCAGCTGAATAATGGTTCTACAGGAGTATGTTAAAAATATCATGGACCACACACACATCAAATGAAGAAGTTTTCAGGAGAGCACAAGCAGTTCGATCATTCATACCAGCAATAAGAGAAAGACAACTCAGATTCCTAGGACACATCATGCGGAAAGATGAGCTATAAAATGTCATTCTCTCTGGAAAGATCGAGGGGAGTAAACCTGGAGGAAGACCTCGGCTTATGGACATCAAAGGCCTAGCCAGGTGGTTACACATCGAGGAAATGGAAGTCATCCAAAGAACGAAGGATAGATCAATATGGAAAACCATGGTTACCAACGTCCGCATCGGATATGGTACCTAGGCAGACATGAGGAGAAGCAGCAGCAATGCACGTCCCCGGCAGCTCCATCCCACCCCGCCTTCACCAACCTACCTACCCCGGCCCGGGAACAGCCTCTCTCTACCCACACACTCTGCATTCCGAGCTCAGTTGCTGTTACACTCCGCCTCTTTCTCCCAGCCGTCATATCCGGAGTCAGTGCCGATCTCCGAGCCTATCTGCAGAGCCGCTCCCGGAGCGATGCGCTACTGCTGGAAAGAGGACACTGGTAGTGCCCTACTCCCGGGCCCAAGAGCTCTCCATTCCCGGCTGCTGTAAAACCGCTCCCGGGGACGTGTTCTGCTGTCCGCTGTCAATCAGGTCAAGGGGCGGAACGACACTGCGCATGCTCACGTGTGTGAATGACGTCACAGAGTGCAACTTCGCAATTCCTTCCCTCAGTTCACTTTCTGAGCGTCTGTTCGGAGGGTCCGACGCTGGGAGAGGGAAAGGGTGGATTTAAACCGGGTAATAAACACATTGCCCACTTGACATCGTTCTTTCCAAAGTGTCTCAGCTGTTCTTCTCGCTGCCTTCTACAGTCACTCAGACACACTGAGGGAATCGGCATGTGTCGGAAATTGCGGGAGTTTATGTCTCACAGCAACAGACCCTGTTTAATGTTTCGAAGTGACGGATTCGGTCACCGAGTGTCACGCCGAACAGCGCACAATTACAGACTCGATGAGGGAATACTTGGGAAAAGATACTGAACACAACGTTCTCGGTAAACTCTCCAGTCCAGGACTATCTGCCGACTGGGTTGTTTCATATTCTAAACAACCACTTCAACAAAAAAAATTATTCTCATCTCCCGATTGACAGGAGGAGAGATTAACCACCACAATAATGAGGAATAAACGAGATTATGGAATCTGTCAAACGGATTACAAACTAGAGAAGATCTGCAGATACTGAAACTCAAGGTGATGCACACAAAATGCTGCAGGAACTCCGCAGACCAGGCAGCATCAATGGAAAAGAGTAAACCGTCGACGCTTCTGTCTGTGACCATTCATCAGGGCGATTATACGGATGTCAGGGTACAGGAGAGCTCACAGAGTCACTTTGATGTCTGTTTGTTGAGTGTGGATCTGGCGCCTCTCACCCCTCCTCTCTCACTGTGTGACTGGAGGGTCTCAGGATTCTTTAGCGATTCATTCATGTGTTCAAGGACTGCGCAAATGAAGGGCTCCCATAACGTCCAACTGCTTGTTCTTTGAATTGTTTGAAACATTTATAATCAGGATTTGTTTTCCCTTTCGCTGATGCGTGAGGCGGGGAACCATTTCTAGCTCCGACTCTCTCAAGAGTCGATTCTTCCTGCAGTCCCAATCCAGAGTGTTTTGTTTCTCCGGTCTGTCGGAATGACGCGACACCCACTGGTCGGAATAGAAACTGCAACATAGTGAGGAATGATCCTTCAGAAAGCAGCTCAGACACTGAGCATCGAGTTACAAACTCTGACAGTAAAGGAGACGGTTCACTGCCCGAATCTCCACTCGATCATGAGGCGATTGCGGTATAGTGGTGAGCATAGCTGCTTCTCAACCAGTAGATCCGAGTTCGGTTCTCGGCCGTTTAACAATCTACAATTTTAGACTATAAAATAACCTCTTTCAGAACACTATGTACACGGAACTCGTGGGACCAAGTGGACAACTCACAGTAATTCATGGGAAAATTGCTGTGAGTCTAAGCGTTTTATTAATTACCATCCACTGTAGTAGACCAGAGATTGAATTCTCATCCTTCATCTGGGATGAAACCAAGTGGACTCCGATTGAATGATCGAGGACCCTAAATCAAATGAAAAACACAATATTAGTCCTGGCAAGTCCGTTAGTCCCAAGGACTCCGCTCCAGGAAACGCACTTTCTGGTCAAATAGAACAGACAGGTTCCTGATCAAAGGACACCCCGCATCCCAGACATTCTCTCCTTTCCTCCCTTCCATCGGGCAGAAAGCACGAAAGCCTGAAAGACCGTATCACAGTCACATGGATAGTTTCAGTCCCGCTGTTCTGTCTACTGAATCGTTTCTTAGCACGATAAGCTGCACGTTTGACCTCACAATCCACCTCGTTATGATGCTGCACCTTATTATTAACCTGCACTGTGCTTTCCCTGTCGCTGTTACACTTTATTCTGCACCCTGTTGTGGTTTTACCTTGTGCGATCTCAATGCACTGTGCAATGATTTCATCTCCATGGACAGTATGAACGAGAAGGTTTTCACTGTATCTCGGTACATGTGTCTAAAATATAACAGTTTAAATTCCCATCGAGGCCGCAGTAGGGAGCCTCGGCCTCCGTTCAGCGCAGCGTTTCCCAGCTGCCAATGAAACACAACAGAAACAAATCTGCCGGATCAATGGCCGACAGCCTGTCGGTTAACAGCCGGACGCGCTCACAGATGGGCCGCAGAGACAAGTTTTGTGGAAAGTAGGAATAAAAGGTTCAATTTTGCGTTGTAGAACGTGACCAACAATCGCGGCTGGGCTGCACCCGGTTTTTCACAATCTACATGACTGGTTTGCATCAGAGAGTCACGGACAATATCAAACAGAAAATGTTGCAAATACACAGTTGTCAGGACTCGAAGCTGCGCGAGGAAATCCCAATGGATTCCGGCTGCATCGCCAAACAATCCGGCCACGACTACACACTCCCCACTGATTCCCCTTCTGGCATTTATCCAAAAGGAAGAATGCTGCGCCTGCCCATTCACCTCCTCCCTCACAACATTCAGTCCTTCATCTGGGATGAAACCAAGAGGACTCCGACTGAATCATCGAGGACACCAAATTCAATGAAAAACACAACATTAGTATCGGCAAGTCAGTTAGTTCCAGGGACTCTGCAATATTCAGGACAAATAGTCCTTCCAGGTGAGGAAATACTTCAATTGTAAGTTTACCTGGGCCATCTACTGTCTCGGATGCTCCCAATACGGCCTCATCTACAATTCCGAGACGCAAGATAGATAATTTCTCCATTCTCCTCTCTTTGTTTTAATTTTCCATTCGGGATTCCCTCTTGTGTCTTCACCTTTCCACGCATGTCTACCACCTCCCGCTAGTCAGCCCGCCCCTCCAATCTGATTTCTGCTTTTCAACCTTTCTTCTTTTCCACCAATCACCAACCAGCCTCTCATTTATTCCACTTTCCGCAACATATCTAAATTCCATCCTCACCTGGCTTCACCTATCTCCCCCAGTTTTCAATCTCCCCTTTCCCCAAAATATCTACCTTCTTTCCTCACCTGGCTTTACCTAACTCCTTCTCTTCCCCCATCTTCCTATTCTGACTTCGTCCCACTTCCTGTCCAGTACTGATGAACGAACACGGTGCTGACTGACCTGCTGAAATCCTCCAGTGTTTTCTGTGCGTTACTCTGATTTTTGTGTCAAAAAATACCCATCTTCGACCGTCGCCTATTTGGTCTTTGACTCAGTTTTTTTTTTCCTCCTTTCATTACAATAGTCTGCCGTACTGGACATTCTCCACAGTATCTTTTTGTTCATATAACATACAAACAAAAACCCCGATGATAACAGTCGCAGTCACTCACTTGGTCTCACCAGATCCGCGGCTTTTCTTTTGTCTGATGACGTTCGCCCACCTTGTCTGAAGCTGAAACGTACCTTATTTTCTCTCTTTCCCAGTGGTGACGAATAGGTCACCGCCTGAAACATTAAATTTGTTTCCCTTTGTACAAATGTGACCGACACGTGAACTTCGCAGTGGAGCAGCAAGTCGTTGCTTTATTTAACTTGCACGTTGATGTGAACAAGAAGCGGAACGTCCCGGCTCCTGGGTTCACAAAACGACCCGGAGAGTCGCAGTGAGATCCGTGAGGCAGTACCAGCCAGCGGCCACTAGAGGGCACTGAGGGTCCGAGTCATGTGCAGCAACGCAGAACGCTTCCAAGTTCAAAGTAAATTCATTATCAAAGCACAAATGTGCTACCATTTGATGCATTTTCTTGAGTGGATTCACAGCAAGTGTAAAGAAACAGAATATAATCAATGAAAGAGTACACACAAAACGGGCAATCAATGCAGAAAACATAACAGACTGTGAAAATACAAAAACGCAAAATAATAATAATATAAAGTTAACCAATGGAGCAGCAACCCTCCATGGAAAACATCCCCATGATCTGAGCAGACTAGATGTGAAGAAGGAGACGTGGAACGTTTGGCTCAGAGCTGGAGACCTTTTCCCAGAAACAGAGGGGTTCCTTGTGGCAATACAGGGCTAGGTGGTTAATGCAAAAATGTTATAAATACATAATAAAAGCCCAACAAATTAAAGCCTATCGAGCATGAACAGGGTATACATTGTCCCGATGGTATTATCAACATCTAGTACCTCACAGTCACTAGAAAATAGTATTAAACATTTAGGCCACGAAAGCAATGTTTCTGTAAATCTGCTGAAAACCACTATACTATACACCAGTAGAATGGTCCGAAGTCCATTCGAACTATTGAGGAATGAGTGTGCTTCAGCAGCCCCGTACTTCAGGCCAGCGTGAGCTGTGAAAATAATCATAATAACAACAAAGTAAAAATGTTTCTAGCATGAAATGTCCAGTTTGAAAGTGAGTTGTGGAAACAGCCAGTGCTGGTGTGACTGAAGTCGAGTGAGTTTATCCCTCTGGTTCAAGTGGCGATAACATAAATTTAAACATGAAATACACTGGTGCCCTGTAAGAGTTTCTGTTGGTTTGATCGTCCATGTACAATATATTAAGTTTATGTCAACATGAATGTAAGCAAGACAGGTCGTGGTAGTGTTCTGTTTTCTATATGTGGATTTTTTTTTAATGAATGTATTAGGAACAGCACGGAGCACACAAAACGGACACAAAAGGCCACTAGATCACCAACGTCCCTGGATAAGCTGGAACCACCAACATTTCGGATAAGAGACGAACAGCGGCTGACTGATTGTATCGCAGAGGCCACCTGAATAAAAGCAGAACACATGGGCACTTCCTGGTTTTGGAGGCGGAGAACAAAGTTGGGTGCTTCGACTGGCTTTTTACAATCTGTATCCCTGGGAGGGATCAGGGAGTCAAAACCGATAGAAACACGTAGTCGACAGGATTTGAACCTGCTCAGGGAAACCCCAATGGATTTCTAGTCCATTGCCTTAACCACTCGGCCACGACTACAAGTTCTTTAAGGTTGGATTCAAATCCCAGATTCAGATAGTGCTTATCAGGCAAAGTGAAGAGGTGATAGACAGGAGCTACAGAGAGGTAGTCATCTCTAGGCTACAGGAGTCAGTAGTCATCCCTAGGCTACAAGAGTCAGAACACTGGGTCACTGTCAAGAGAGGGAAGGGAAATGCCCGGATAGTGGAGAGCACCCCTGTGGCTGTCCCCCTCTGCAACAAATATCTTGTTCTGGATGCTGTTGAGTGGGATGACCTGACGGGGGACGCCTACGGTGACCGGATCTCTGGCACTGAGCCTGGCGCAGTTTTGCAGGAGAGAAGGAGGGAGAAGAGAAATGCGGTGGTTGTAGGGGATTCCATAGTCAGGGGAACAGACAGGAGATTCTGTGAGCCTGACAGAGATACCCGCATGGTGTGTTGCCTCCCAGATGCCAGCGTACGGGATGTCTCGGATCGTGTCCTGAATATTCTGAAAGGGGAGGGTGAGCAGCCAGTTGTCTTGATACATGTTGGTACCAATGAAATAGACAGGACAAAGGAGGAGGCCCTGAAGACAGATATCCAGGAGTTAGGAAGGAAGCTGAGAAGCAGGACCTCCAGGGTAGTAATTTCGGGATTGCTACCTGTGCCACGTGCTAGCGAGGGCAAGAGTAGTCGGATCAGGCAGATGAATGCCTGGCTGAGAGACTGGTGTAGGGGGCAGGGCTTCAGATTCTTGGATAATTGGGATCTCTTCTGGGGGAAGTATGACCTGTTCAAAAAGGACAGGTTACACCTGAACCCGAAGGGGACCAATATCCTGGCGGGAAAGTTAAATAGAGCTGTTAGGGAGGGTTTAAACTAATTTGGCAGGGGTATGGGAACCAGAATGATAGAACGGAGGAAGGGGAAAACAGAAATAAATCTAAGATAGTGAGCAGTAAAGATGTCAGGAAAGACAGGCAGGTGATGGGGTAAATTTGTAGCCATTGGGATGAGTTACAGTAAAATGAAAGCAAAAAGTATCAAATACTGGTCTTAAGGTGTTGTACTTAAATGCACGAAGCATAAGAAATAAGGTGGATGATCTTGTTCTACAGCTACAGATTGGCAGGTATGATATTGTGGCCATCACTGAGACCTGGCTAAAGGATGCTTGTCTCTGGGAGCTGAACGTCCAAGGATACACGGTGTATCGGAAGGATAGGAAGGTAGGCAGAGGGGGAAGCGTGGCTTTATTGGTAAGAAATGATATTAAATCATTAGAAAGAGGTGATATAGGGTCGGAAGGTGCAGAATCTTTATGGGTTGAGCTAGGAATAGCAGGGGTAAAGGACCCTGATGGCAGTTATTTATAGGCCTCCAAACAGCTGCAGGGATGTGGACTACAAATTACAACTGGAAATAGAAAAGGCTTGTCAGGAGGGCAGTGTTATGATAATTGTGGGGGATTTTAACATTCGAGTAGATTAGAAAAATCGGGTCGGCACTGGATCTCAAGAGAGAGAATTTGTAGAATGTCTGCGAGATGGCTTTTTAGAACAGCTTGTTGTTGAGCCCACTAGGAGATCGGCTGTACTGGAGTGGGTATTGTGTAATGAACCGGAGGTGATTGGAGAGATTGAGGTGAAGGAACCCTCAGGAGGCAGTGATCATAACATGATTGAGTTGACTGTGAAATTAGAAAAAGAGAAGCCGAAATCTGATGTGTCGGTGTTTCAGTGGAGTAAAGGAAATTACAGTGGCATGAGAGAGGAACTGGCCAAAGTTGACTGGAAAGAGACACTGGCGGGAAAGACGGCAGAGTAGTAGTGGCTGGAGTTTATGCGAGAAATGAGGAATGTGCAAGACAGGTATATTCCAAAAAAGAAGAAACTTTCGAGTGGAAAAAGGATGCAACCGTGGTTGACAAGAGAAGTCAAAGCCAAAGTTAAAGCAAAGGAGAGGGCATACAAAGAAGCAAAAATTAGTGGGAAGACAGAGGATTGGGATGTTTTTAAAACCTTACAAAAGGAAACCAAGAAGGTCATTAAGTGAGAAAAGATTAACTATGAAAGGAAACTAGCAAATAATATCAAAGAGGATACTAAAAGCATATTCAAGTATATAAAGAGTAAAAGACAGGTGAGAGTAGATATGGGACCGATAGAAAATGATACTGGAGAAATTGTAATGGGAGATGAGGAGATGGCAGAGGAACTGAACAAGTATTTTGCATCAGTCTTCACTAAGGAAGACAGCAGGATACCGGACACTCAAGGGTGGCAGGGAAGAGAAGTGTGTGCAGTCACAATTACGACAGAGAAAGTACTCAGGAAGCTGAATAGGCTAAAGGTCGATAAATCTCCTGGACCAGATGGAATGCACCCTCGTATTCTGAAGGATGTAGCTGTGGAGATTGCGGAGGCATTAGCGATGATCTTTCAAAAGTCGACAGATTCTGGCATGGTTCCGGAAGACTGGAAGATTGCAAATGTCACTCCGCTATTTACGAAGGGGGCAAGGAAGCAAAAAGGAAATTATAGACTTGTTAGCTTGACATCGGTGGTTGGGAAGTTGTTGGACTCGATTGTCAAGAATGAGGTTACAGAGTATCTGGAGGCATATGACAAGATAGGCAGAACTCAGCATGGATTCCTTAAATGAAATTCCTGCCTGACAAACCTATTACAATTTTTTGAGGAAATTACCAGTAGGGTAGACAAGGGAGATGCAGTGGATGTTGTATATTTGGATTTTCAGAAGGCCTTTGACAAGGTGCCACACATGAGGCTACTTAACAAGATAAGAGCCCATGGAATTACTGGAAAGTTACATACGTGGATAGAGCGTTGGCTGATTGGCAGAAAACAGAGAATGGGAATAAAGGGATCCTATTCTGGTCGGCTGCCGGTTACCAGTGGTGTTCTACAGGGATCAGTGTTGGGGCCGCTTCGTTTTACTTTGTACATCAACGATTTGGATTATGGAATAGATGCCTTTGAGGCCAAGTTTGCTGACGACACGAAGATAGGTGGAGGGGCCGGTAGTGCTGAGGAAACGGAGAGTCTACAGAGAGACTTGGATAGATTGGAAGAATGTGCAGAGAAGTGGCAAATGAAGTACAATGTTGGAAAGTGTATGGTTATGCACTTTGGCAGAAAAAATAAACAGGCTGACTATTACTTAAATGGGGAAAAATTCAAAGTTCTGAGGTGCAACGGGACTTGGGAGTCCTCGTACAGGATTCCCTTAAAGTTAAACTCCGGGTTGAGTCAGTAGTGAAGAAGGCGAATGCAATGTTGGCAATCATTTCTAGAGGAATAGAGTATAGGAGTAGGAATGTAATGTTGAGGCGCTATAAGGCGCTGGTGAAACCTCACTTGGAGTACTGTGGGCACTTTTGGTCTCCTTATTTAAGAAAGGATGTGCTGACGTTGGAGAGGGTACAGAGAAGATTCACTAGAATGATTCCGGGAATGGTAGGGTTAACGTATGAGGAACGTTTGTCCGCTCTTGGACTGTATTCCTTGGAGTTTAGAAGAATGATGGGAGACCTCATAGAAACATTTCGAATGTTGAAAGGCATGGACAGAGTGGCTGTGGCAAAGTTGTTTCCCATGATGGAGGAGTCTAGTACGAGAGCGCATGACTTCAGGGTTGAAGGGCGCCCATTCAGAACAGAAATGAGATTTTTTTTTTTTTAGTCAGATGGTGGTGAATCTATGGAATTTGTTGCCACGGGCAGCAGTGGAGGCCAAGTCATTGGGTGTATTTAAGGCAGAGGTTGATAGGTATCTGAGTAGCCAGGGCATCAAAGGTTATGGTGAGAAGGCGGAGCAGTGGGACTAAATAGGATAAAATCGATCAGCTCATGATAAAATGGCGGAGCAGACTCGATGGGCCGAATGGGCTACTTCTGCTCCTTTGTCTTATGGTCTAAATAAACGGGGTTGATCCTCAACTAAAAGCGGGGATTGCTGGAAATATTCAGCAGATCTGTTAGCGTCTGTGAAGAGAGAAACCGAATTCACGTTCAGCTCAATGACCTTTCACCAGGAAATCAGTCACTGAATTGGATGGGGTCTCAGTCAGAGCAGAGCAGGATCGGGAGATGTAGAATCCTTCTGCGGGGATTAAGAAGCTGCTCGGCTAAGAAGACCCCGATGGGAGTTTTTTTTATAGGCTTTCGAGTTGTAGCCATGGATGTGGTCTACAATATACAGCGGGAGATTCTCTTTGCCTGCTGACTGTTATTTAGGTTATAAACAGAGGAGATTCTGCAGATGCTGCAAATCCAGAACACAGAATGCCGGGGCAAGTCACCAGGTCTGACAGCATCTCTGAGGAGGAGGAAACAGTCCATATTTCGTGCGCAGATGCCCGTTGAGCTCCTGCTGCATTTTGTGGATGCTACGTCGGTCAGTCTCGACGTGACCAGCAGCGACCGCAGTCTGAGGTGAACCGGAGAATACACCCACACTCCGGGATTTATTTTGTCCATTCCCGAGTCTCGTTCACCTCCCAATCCGTCCATATGATCGAATGAAGGTCAGAATTCCGTCAGTTTTCAATAGTCCGCAAATCACTGGGTCTGAATGTGAAAGTGAGCTGCTGTCAGCAGTCCTCTCTCCCCTCTGTAGAGTCCTGCCGTCGGATGTCTTGCGATTCTCGCACCAGACGGTTTAGCAAGTGGTTAGAGCTCGCTCAATGATGCTCCTGTGAAATAAAAGCATTTGAGAATAGGGGTTGGGGAAGTTTCACTGGCTTCAGTCTCCTCAGGAAGTGGACACACCGGTACGCTTTCTTGCTGTTCTCTGTGGTGTTCAGAGGGCGGGTTTGGTGGTCCGCTCTCTCTCTCTTTCTCTCTCTCTCTCTCTCTCTCTCTCTCTCTCTCTCTCTCTCTCTCTCTCTCTCTCGGAGCCGTTTATTTGCGGTAATGAGCGGTCAGCCTGCACCTTCTAAATGAATCATCTCTTTGGTCTTGTCCACGTTGAGACTCAAAGCATCATTCTACCTCCTTTATGTGTGCCGCTGTATCGCGGTACCGTCATTGTGCCGACTGCAAACCTGACGATTGGATTTGAGCTTTGCAATGTTCAAATTTCAATGCTCACTAGCGTGGAGATGCCGGGGATTGAACCCGGGCCCTCATATATGCAAAGCATGCGCTCTTCCACTGAGCTACATCCCCAATTGAAATACAGAAGTGTTCAGGTCCAAACCTTCCTGCATATCACAACTGAACAGTGCAACACAGATAATGGCTGTTGGCCACAGTCATTCGGCCCCGAGTCTGCTCCACCATCCAGTGCGATCATACTTGATCCTTGTTCAGTTCTCTTCCCGAGCATCATGATAATTTTTGTGGAAAAGAACCAAGTAGACTCCAGCAGAATGATCACGGAAAATAAAGCATGTGCCCCGCTCTGAAGCATAGTTTGAATGGTCTCCTCGTGAAAAAAGATGGACGCCTCACAATCTCCCTCGTTATGACCCTCCACCTTATTATTTTCCCGCACTGTGCTTTCTCTGTGGCTGTTTCACTTTATTCTGCATTTAATTAATGATGAACCTTGTTCTCAGACAATGCTCTGTGTCATGATATGATGTCTATGAAAGCAACTCACATAAAAAATGCTGGTGAACGCAGCAAGCCAGGCAGCACCCATAGGGAGAGGTACAGTCGACGTTTCGGGCCGAGACCCTTCGTCAGGACCAACTGAAAGAAGAGATATTAAGAGTTTGATGTCTATGAAAAGTATGAAAGAGAAGCTTTTTGTCACATATTGTATCTGGCAAAAATATAACAATTTAAATCCCCACTGAACTCTGTACGGCAGCAGAAGGGGAACATCCCCCCATTCCACGCCCACCCACTATCCCAGCAGACAATGAAATGCACAGTAACTGCTGCTGGATCACCAGACACCCTGAGTGGGCTCGAACCACCACCTTTCGGTTGACAGCCGAACGCGCTCACCGATTGCGCCACCAAGACAGGGAGTGAAAAAGGATTAAATGATCCATTTCTTCGTTTGACGATGCTGACTATTAGTCGATGCTAGGACACCGATTTTCACAATCTGCGTGGATGAATGGATTGCATCAGAGAGTCGCGGACACCATAAAAAGAAAACTTGAGGAACAAATATTTATCGGATTTAGAAGCTTCGCGGGGAACTCCCAATAAATTCATAGCGCATCTGCAAACGACTCGGCCACGACTACACACTCCTCACAACTGGGCTGGCCAGGCAGAAGAGCATTTTACATGGAATGTGGTCACCGTGTCCGGAACGTATGGGGAGTGTATCGATCCCGGGGTCGGAGAGAAAAGGACAATTACTGAAGTAAAATCTGAAACTGCCAGAAATATTCCTCAGCTCAGGCAGCGTCTGCGGAGGGAGAAACATTTCACGTTTCAGGTCGATGACCTTTCACTCTGAGCTCTGGGCGCGGAGTTGGAGGAGAGAATCTCACTCAGTCTCTGCCGGGTGGCGTGAGCTGGGCGAAGGTGTCGGTTTCACTCTCTCCTCCTTTCTAACTCGTTGAACCGGACTCCTTAAATCAAGCGTAAGACCGGCCTTTGCTTAAAGTTTAAAGTATAGCAAAGGTGGGTGATGGAAATATCTTAGCGAACATGGGACTCTGTCACTGAGGGTTACACTGAATGGCGCTGAGATACAGAGTCGCTGAGGGGATATATGAAGAAGCAGAACACCGATCGCGAGATTCTCCCTTCCCGGGGTCACTGCAGACCGGACTGTTCCACATCCCCGATGAACTGAGCATTTCACCATCAAACTCCGACTTAACCTCCTTAACACTTTTCTTTTTGCTTTGAAAATTCCGTTTGAAATCACAGTTAATATGGAAACAGCAAAACTACTTCCTCGTCGGGGAAATGAAACCATCATTTTCCGTGACGGGCGGGTATACTAACCAGTGACGAGAAACCAGCGCGAAAGTAAATCTGTCATTCAGATGTCCGAACACACGAGATCTCACGGGGTCAAACCGATATTTGTTCGGCGACTGCGAAACCGGCACTTTTCAGACGTATTACATTTCTCCCTTTGCGACCAGAGAGGTCTCGGGAATCCTTTCCGGTTCAGCTACTTCTTTGTCGAGCACTGGCCAGAGGACACGCTCCCGTTTGTGCCTGATTGTGCGTTGGGATGAAGAGCATTCCCCAACAGGATTTATTGTCTGAGTAATGGATGCAGGGAACGATTTGGAAAGCGCGTGGGTGGGGTGGAAAGAGGGAGAGAGAGAGAGAGAGAGAGAGAGAGAGAGAGAGAGAGAGAGAGAGAGAGAGAGAGAGAGAAAGAGAGAGACAGAGAGAGAGACAGAGAGAGAGAGAGAGAGAGGGAGAGGGAGAGAGAGAGAGACTCCTCTGCAAGGTCTTCTCATCTTTTTCTCCAGTCCTGATGAAGGGTCTCGGCCGGAACGCTGAGTGTACTCTTTTCCATAGATGCCGCGTGGCCTTTTAAGTTCCTCCAGCATTTTGTTTGTTTTCTTTCTTTTCCAGTTGGGACGAGCGGGCATCCACCGGAAACATCAAATCTCTTCCTTCTGCAAATGTTGCCTATCCACTGTGTGTTTCCAGCATTTTTTTCCTTTTTTTATATACAAGACACGGGTTTATTCTGCAGAGAATAGATGACATTAAGATACCTCAATCTGTTAATCTTTCCAACCAAACAGAAACCTCCGCAAAAATTAAAAAGGACAACATATAAACGTACATTCCAGCCGAAAGCCAGTGGATTTCCTTGCATCTACCAATGATGGGATGGCCTTGTGGTTTAAAGCGCACTGACGGAAAATTTTTGTTGTTAGCAGTTGAGATAGCAGAGGATGGTTTCGATCCTTCGACCTCTGGGTTATGGGCCCAGCACGCTTCCGCTGCGCCACTCTGCTATGGAAAAAAATAGCATTGCTCTCCCATGAATGAAGTGCAACCTCTTGCGTTTGTTTGTGTATGCGCACGTATCATTCTGTGTGTGTTTGCGTTTGTGTGTGTTGGTATGGGTGTGTGTTTTTGCGTAACTGTATATGCCTGGGTCTATATTTCAGTCTGTGTCTGTGTCTGTGTCTGTCTATGTTTGTGTCGGTGCCTGTATCTGTCTTTGTCTTCTCTATGTCTGTACATGTCTGGGTTTGTGTCTGTATGTGTCTGTCTGTATAATGTCTGCATCTCTGTCTCTGTCTTTTTCTTTCTATGTCTGTGTCTGTGACTGAGTTTGTCTATGTTTGTGTCGGTGCCTGTATATGTTTAGGTTTTGTATATGTCTGTACATGTCTGGGTTTGTGTTTGTATGTCTATGTCTGTATGATGTCTGTTTCTGTCTATGTCTGTGTCAGTGCCTGTATATGTTTAGGTCTTGTCTGTGTCTGTATATGTCTGGGTCTCCCTCTGTGTCTGTCCACGTTGCATCAATTCCATTTCCCCATTATTCCTACCCACTTACTTCACTTTCTGTCGATAATTCTGTCTCCACTTTCGTTTCTTTCTTCCTTACTTTCTGGAGCACCCAGTTATTCTCTCCGTGTCATTTATGCTTTATCCCACCTTGCACCTCGTTCCCGATGTTTGCCAGTGAATGTGTTTTTTTCTTATTTAATTGTGAACATATACAATTCATCCCTCTTGTGGGGCTTCTTATCAATAACGACATTTTGAGCCACACTCGAGAATTACTACGTTCAATCCCGACCTCCCATTAACGTTCTAATCCTGTCCTGATCACTGAATAAATGTTGGAATTCCAAGCTGAACCAGAAGTTCACCTCGTCTCCCTGTGAACGGAACTCGCGGATTTAGATGCTGACTTGATTTCCGCATCGCAAGCACGTACCTCAAACCATCCCTTAATCGGAATTTAGTTAGACCATAAGACATAGGAGCAGAAATCGGTCATTCAGCTCATCGAGTCTGCTCCGCCATTCCATCACGGCTGATCCCGGATCCGACTCAACCCCATACGTTTGCCTCCACCGCAGTCTGCAGCTGAGCATTCCACAGATTTCTTACTCTCTGGCTAAAACAAAATCCTCCTCACCTCAGTCTAAAAGGTCGCCCTTCAAATTTGAGGCTGTGCCTTCTAGTTCTGGACACCCCCACCATAGGAAACATCCTCTCCACGTCCACCTCATCTTGGTCCTTCAACATTCAGTAGGTTTCAATGAGAATTGTAGTTGTTGCTGTAATGTTCAGAACATCACAGCCGAGCTTTCGTCCCTTCCCTAAAAGTGCGGGTGTTTTTAGAATTTCCCTACCGAGGACTGATATGCAGCAAGGAACCATTCCTAACTATCCCACGGGTTACAGGGTTATCGTGGCGCCTCAACGACGGCAATGAAAGGCCAACGATAGTGCGGGAAATTTCTTTATCTGGGATTTTCCGCCCGGTTGTCAAACTTCACGAACAACAATGTGAAAATGCGGGGTTTGGACCCTGGACTTCACACATGCGCTTCTCCACTGAGCTACGTCACCAGTGTCAAATGAACGATGATCTCTTCTGTCTGAGACTCTGACCACAAAGGTTGGACGTTGAAAGATAGAAAATAGAAGTCGGAGTAGGCTATTCGACTCTTCGAGCCAATTCCGCCATTCATTTCGATCCTGGTCGCTCACCTAACCTCAGTTTCTCTTCCTGATCACTACGTACGCCCTTTGATCCTTTTTGTATATGAAGATATATCTGACCTCTCCTCGATTTATTCTCATTGTGGGAAGCTGCGTCAGGGAGAAAAGGAGACGTGACTGACTGACGGTCCCACACCACTGACCTGTGAAATTTAAAGAGTTTCAGTCAAAGAGCAACAACAGGCTTTCAAAAACATAGTATTAGTTTAAAAGGCCGACGTAACAGAGGATGAAGAAAATATTTCACCAAACACAAGATTGCACATTAGTCCTGAATTGAAACCGGACGCTTTTGGAAATTCGCATCCACACCAAATTAAACAGAGAATATTTAAATCGGAATCACTTGTCACATTCTTGCAGACTAAAACGGAATCATTAACTACCCGAATTAATATTGTTCCCTGCAGTCGGGAATGCCGTCAACCGTGTCGTGAGGATGTCAAGTTGTGAATTTATTTAACTTGCACGATGAGGTGAACGAAACATCCGGACTCCTGGGTCGGAAAATGACACCAAGAGACTCAGTGAGGTCAATAAATCAGCCACTTGCCACCAGAGGGCAGAGAGGAGCCGGGTCTTGTGTTATAGCCACCTGCCAGCAGAGGGCACACAGGAGCTGGTGTCCATTGTAACCGCCGCAACATGTGGTTGCAGGGCAAACGTTAGATATACTTGATGCCAAATGGGAGTTTGTATTGGTTCCATATTCCATGGCAAAATGCATGCAAAGAAAGGCAAGTGGTGATAGTATTCTATTTGATATATGTGGTTATCGCTTTCAATAAATAAAATAGGAGCACACAAAACAAAACAAAACAAAAGCTGCAGGATTTCCAGAGACTATGAGTGGCCTCGACCACTGACGTTCCGGCTAACGGCGCAAGGCTCTGATCGATTGCGCCACAGAGACATACTGACAGAAACTGGAATAAATCGGCTCTTCCTGGGTTTAGAAACGGTGACCAGATATTGGTGTTTGCAACGGTTCTTTCACAATCCGTGTCCGTGAGACGGATCAGAGAGTCACGAAGAATATAAAACAAAAAATGAAGAGGCAGGTAATTGTCAGGATTCAAAACTATGCAGAGACAACATAATCGATTTGTCATCCACCGCCTTAACCACTCGGCCACAATTGCTATGTTCACATGTGACAGGAGTAGCAGTGATCCAGAGTCAGGCAAACAGAAATGATCCTGAACTAAAAGCAGAAACTGCTGGAAATACTCAGCATCTGTGAAAGGAGAAACAGAGTCCACGTTTTGCTCGGTGACCTTTCGCCCTGAAATCTATGGGGCATTTGGGCGGAGAAAAGCTCTATTATAGCGGGATAGGTTTTCATCATATCTCGATGACAAACCCAAAGATCCCCATATGGGCCTCAGCAGCGGAGACGAAGGTGTTTGCCGTTTCCCAGCTGTCCTGGAGAAGGCGGAGCCGGGGACTTATTCCTGTCACACGGATCTACGTGTGCTGAGGGAGCCCCCAATGGGCTCTCAATGACGGGGCGCCAGGACACTGAAGCAGTGCGCAGGGACTGACTGCAATGGTGACGTCAGCAGGGTAGCAGGGGCCGCCGTCCCGGACTTGTTTCACTCTCCTCCTACTTTCTCCCGCCAGGTGCATTAGCGCCACCTACTGTGATGAAGTATGAAGGGACGCTTGGTGGGGATCAGATGCGACATCACAAATCTATTTTAACTAAAACGTTCACCAGGCTCCTACACGACTTAACCGGCCCGGCCTGAGGTACCAGCATATCCTGCAAATTCCGCACCCCAGCTCGACACATTAAATGCTTAAACATCTTCCAACGTTCCAAAGAATATCTGTGGCACATCGTGATCACATGTTCCACCGTCTCTGAGACATTACAAAAATCACACGACACATTCCCACACTACCCAACGTTCCAAAGAGGTGTGCAAACCCATATGTCCGACCATTAGTCTCATAAACCACACATCTTCCCTCCTATTCCTCCCTAGAAGGTGCCACCTGATGGAAACAAACTATAATATCACCTCCCTCTGCAACTCCTATCCCACAATTTCTGCTATTTCCCAGCCTAGTGCAACATTTGGCTTCATGCCTTCCCGTATGAACTAGAATATCTGCCTCGGGCTTAGTAAGTGTCTGCTTTGCTGTAACATCTACCCTCTCATTACCCGACACACACACATGTGCAAGTACGTAACAAAAACAGTATGCAAGTACGTAAGTACGGAGGATGAGAGGTGACCTGATAGTGGTGTATACGATGATGCGGGGCATTGATGTCAGGGGTAAGCTTTCACACAGAGAGTGGTGGGTGCGTGGAATGTACTGCCGGTGGCGGTGGTAGAGGCGGATCCAATAGAGTCTTTTAAGAGCCTCTTACATAGGTACATGGAGCTCAGTAAAACAGAGGTTTATGCACCAGGAAATTTTTAGGCAGTTGCCACAGTAAGTTACATGGTCAGCACAACATTGTGAGCCGAAGGGCCTGTAATGCGCAGTAAATTTCTGTGTTCTGTATTCTATTTTCTTCCCACACACTTCAGAGCATACAGATCATAATACACTTCCATCAACAGAGCAGTTGTGGTCTCCTTGAAGATTTCGATTCCAAACTCTGCAATACCGAGGCAGTGCCTGGGCGGATCACAATTCTGTTTGACTCAACTTGTTCAACCTATTGCAGACTAATGATAATGGTCATGAGTTCTGCTGTATAGGCAGGCAACCTTTACCCACCACAACATTAAACCAGGGGATAAAAAACACACTCGGTAAACTAACCGTTTTTTTTTTACAACCATCTGTAAAGATAGGCGAAAGGGAAATACTACTGATGCCGTAAATGACCAGACACCCTCTCACCCCGACAAGATTTTTTTTTATCCTCTGGAAATCTCAAATCTATTTTCATATCTGGAAATGTCCATGATGGACCTCCTGGCCAGGCCATTTGTCCACAAATCCCCAAGACCATACTCCCACACATCTTCTCTAAGTATCCGCAGAAAACATTTATCAGCTCTGCTCCTATATTCCCAACAACCCATTAAAACAGAATTAGTCAGACGTGACGTCCTCACTCTATTGAGCAAGTCCAGTTTGCAAGGCTCATTTCTTTCCTCCCGGCAGGTCAAGGGACAATTCGCCTTGTTTAAACTCCGATGCATCTCCAGCTGTGGTCCGGAACGCTCCATTACAGATTCAAAGTTCACTGGTCTGTAGAACATCCGACCTATATAAAATTGAATGAGTTGTCTTTCTATGAATTAAACAACCTGCACTAAAGGACAATAAACTATCCATAGAACACCCTGGAAGAGCCACAGTCATATCCAGCAACACTGTGCATAAAGTTAATAACTTGCTTAGTGTAAAGGCATGTGTAGCACTTGTTCCGCTTACAAGGATAAGTTCCAGGAGGGAGATCAGTGGGGAGGGATGGGGGCGACGAAGACAAGGGAGTCGCGTAGGGAGCGATCCCTGCGGAAAGCGGGGGGGGGGTGGAGGGCAAGATGTGCTTAGTGGTGGAATCCCGTTGGAGGTGGCAGAAGTTACGGAAAATAATATGCTGGACCCGGAGGCTGGTGGGGTGGTAGGTGAGGACCAGGGGAACCCTATTCCTAGTGGGGTGGCGGGAAGATGGAGTGAGAGCAGATGTAAGTGAAATGGGGGAGAAGCGTTTGAGAGCAGAGTTGATAGTGGAGGAAGGGAAGCCCCTTTCTTTAAAAGAGGATGACATCTCCCTCGTCCGAGAATGAAAAGCCTCATCCTGAGAGCAGATGCGGCGGAGACGGAGGAATTGCGAGAAGAGGATGGCGTTTTTGCAAGAGACAGGGTGAGAAGAGGAATAGTCCAAATAGCTGTGAGAGTCAGTAGGCTTATAGTAGACATCAGTGGATGAGCTGTCTCCAGAGACAGAGACAGAAAGATCTAGAAATGGGAGGGAGGTGTCGGAAATGGACCAGGTAAACTTGAGGGCAGGGTGAAAGTTGGAGGCAAAGTTAATAAGGTCAACGAGCTCAGCATGCGTGCAGGAAGCAGCGCCAATGCAGTCGTCGATGTAGCGAAGGAGAAGTGGGGGACAGATACCAGAATAGGCACGGAACAAAGATTGTTCCACAAAGCCAACAAAGCCACCTCCAACGGGATCCCACCACTAAGCACATTTTTCCTCCCCCCTTCCCCCCCGCTTTCCGCAGGGATCGCTCCCTACGCGACTCCCTTGTCCATTCCTCCCCCCCCCCAACTCCCACCATCCCCACTGATCTCCCTCCTGGCACTTATCCTTGTAAGCGGAACAAGTGCTACACATGCCCTTACACTTCCTCCCTTACCACCATTCAGGGCCCCAAACAGTCCTTCCAGGTAAGGCGACACTTCACCTGTGAGTCGGCTGGGGTGATATACTGCGTCCGGTGCTCCCGATGTGGCCTTCTATATATTGGCGAGACCCGACGTAGACTGGGAGACCGCTTTGCTGAACACCTAAGCTCTGTCCGACAGAGAAAGCAGGATCTCCCAGTGGCCAGACATTTTAATTCCACATCCCATTCCCTTTCTGATATGTCCATCCACGGCCTCCTTTACTGTAAAGATGAAGCCACACTCAGGTTGGAGGAACAACACCTTATATTCCGTCTGGGCAGCCTCCAACCTGATTGCATGAACATCGACTTCTCTAACTTCCGCTAAGGCCCCACCTCCCTCTCGTACCCCATCTGTTATTTATTTTTATACACACTTTCTTTCTCGCACTCTCCTTTTTCTCCCTCTGTCCCTCTGACTATACCCCTGGCCCATCCTCTGGGTTCCCCCCCCTTGTCTTTCTCCCTGGGCCTCCTGTCCCATGATCCTCTCGTACCCCCTTTGCCAATCACCTGTCCAGCTCTTGGCTCCATCCCTCCACCTCCTGTTTTCTCCTATCATTTTGGATCTCCCCCTCCCCCTCCAGCTTTCAAATCCCTTACTCAATCTTCCTTCAGTTAGTGCTGACGAAGGGTCTCGACCTGAAACGTCGACTGCACCTCTTCCTAGAGATGCTGCCTGGCCTGCTGCGTTCACCAGCAACTTTGAATTGTGTCAATTAATCCAACTTAAAGTCATCATCCAAGGCACTCTCAAACGCTTCGATTCTCATGAATCTTCCCATTGTCCATCAACATATGCTCTCGTCTCTTAATATACTCATCCCCTATGTAGTCCAGTCTACCACAAACCGCCGAAAATTCTCGGCCGAAACGTCGTCTGTACTCCTTTCCATAGATGTTGCCTGGCCTGCTGAGTTCCTCAGGCATTTTGTGCGTGTTGTTCGTCAGGACTATGTATCTTTGCAAACACGTTTCGCATTCATTCTGCCTTTTCTTTGTCTGTTGCAGCCAAATTTTCATTCACCACTATTAATGGCTATAATTTCTGACACCATTCATTTTATTTAGCATTCTGCATACAACTGTCAGACCAGATTCCTTCCCCATTGATCAGTAAGATTCCCTCAAGCCGCCCTTTTGTCATTCCTAATAACCCTGCTTGCTAACGCTCTTTATTTCTGAAAATTCAGTAAAGCTTCTTGCGTGACCCCCCGTTACAAAACACGGAAAGCCCCTCTCCGGTCTCCGTCCATTCCCCCGCAAAGGCCCGTTGCCGAGGAAACGAGTCTCGCGATGAGCGCGCGTTCTCTGTGACGTCACTATTAAACTACTCGTTAATCGCTGACAACACGCTGGAGGAACTCAGCAGGTTGGGCAGCATCCGCGGAAAAGATCGGTCGACGTTTCGGGCCGGAACCCTTCGTCAGGACTGTAGAGGGAAGGGGCAGAGGCCCCATAAAGAAGGTGGGTGGAGGGTGGGAAGGAGAAGGCTGGTAGGTTCCAGGAGAAAAACCAGTAAGGGGAAAGATAAAGGGGTGGCGGAGGGGAGGCAGGGAGGTGATAGGCAGGAAAGGTGAAGGAGGAATAGGGGAAAACACAATGGGTAGTAGAAGGAGGCGGAACCATAAGGGAGGTGATAGACAACTGAGGGAGGGGCAGAGTGACATAGGGATAGGGGAAAGGAGGGGGAGGGAATTACCGGAAGATGGAGAATTCTATGTTCATACCAAGGGGCTGGAGACTACCTAGACTGTATATGAGGTGTTGCTCCTCCAACCTGAGTTTTGCCTCATCATGGCAGTAGAGGAGGCCATGTACGGACATATCTGAATGGGAGTGGGAAGCAGAGTTGAAGTGGGTGGCTACTGAGAGATCCTGGGTGTTTTGGCAGAGGGAGCGGAGGCATCTCGTTAATCGCTGGGTATCACGTGACGCTTAGGTGCCAGCCTCGGAGGGGAGGGGGGCAGAATAAATTGTCAATCAGAGCAGCTAATGGGAATCCTGCAAATATTACAGGTAAATCATGAAAAAGGCTCGACCGGTGGGGGGGAGGGGGACGGTGGGAAGCCTCATCTCCACACCGGGCCTAGGGAAAGGAAAATAGCAAATACTTACAAAGGGAAGCAAAGAGCGGGATATAAAATTAAACAGACATATACACTGTTCTACAGGACTGTCGGTGGGAGGTAAGAAATAGACGCTAATTTGGGTCGAACCCTCATCAGGACAATGTTAATGCCGAGATTTGTAATACTGTATTAGTTGATTTCTCGCTGAAATTTTTAATTACATCGGGAAAGATCAGTAAGTGTAGTGGGTGGTGTGGCACTTAATGATTAAAAATAAAGAGATATAAGATTAACAAAGAGGTATCAGCTAGCAGCTTGATAATATTCGGTTTCCCACACCGCTGGAGGACTGTCTGCAGTTCTGGTGGACACACTGCCGGACGAACATGATTGCACTGTAATCTGTGACCTGGTGCTCTGGTCCCCATCCCCCCGCCAATCCCAGGGTGCAGCAATGAACCTCCCTGACAGTGTAGAGCAGATTCATCAGGATGTTGTCTGGCATGTGGCCTTTCCGTGATGAGGTGAGACTGGATGGGTTGGCTTTGTTTTCCTCAGAAAGGAGAAGCTGAGGAGCTGAAAAAAGACCATCAAACACCCAATGTGCAGGAAAATAAAAACAAATCGTGTAAACAATAAAGGCCAGCAGATAATGATGTTCACGAGAGTGAGAGAGTGAGTCAAGGGTTGTGAGGCCAGTGATCACTGCAGCCGCTGCAGTAGCCCGTTAGTTGCAGCCAGAGCCTCAGTTCAGTGGAGAGACGAGTGAACCTCGCTGAGCAGCCAGCTGAACCGGCCCATCCCTTGCTCCGGCCTCAACACGCTGACCTGGCACTTAGATCAATCACTCAGGTGTTTTCTAGCTCCCAGGCCCCGCCACCTCTACTCTGCATTGCGGCCGCTTGTCTCTCCTCAGTTCTGTCACATCGAATCACCTCCAAGTCTGCCCCAGGAGTGGCCAAACATTGTCTCATTCCCCACTCTCCGGCCCGGGCCCCGTCGCCTCGATTCGCTCCCTATGAACAACCGTTCTGCATCTTCAAAACTACAGTTCACACTGCAAAATTTCAGTTCGAATAGGCGGTTGAAAAGCTCAACTCCGAATGGCAAGCAACAGCCTATTGATTGCAGTGATCGTTTACCTGAAAATCTGAGATTAATAAACTAGTTATTGGTTTTGTTTGATACCGACAAGTGATCGCTGTGCTTCACCAGCGCCATCGTAAACCGGAGTGTCCCCTCTCTGGTGCCAGGGTCAGGGACGTCTCCGAGCAGCTGTAGAAATCTCGCAAGGGGGTCAGTGTTCATTCAGCCGGAGGTGGTGACTCACGTCGGTACCAATGGACAGGTAGAAAAGAGCTGATGCTCTGTACTGTGAATATAGAGAGTCAGGGAAGAAGTTAAAGAGCAGGACCTGAAGGGTTGTAATCTCCGGCTTACTCCCGGTACCGTGTGGTAGTGGAGGTAGGAACAGAAAGTTAGAGCAGATGAATGTGTGACGGAGGAGCAGGTGCAGGGGCAGGTTTCAGCATTCTGGATCATAGATTCATAGCGCCATAAAAAAGTATAGCAGAAAAACAGGCCATTCGGTCCACCTAGTCTGTGCCAAATCACTTACACTGCCCACTTCCATCGACATTCACTGGGAACATATCCCTTCATTCCATAACATCCATGTAGCGATCGAAACTTCTCTAAAAGTTGACATTAAACTTGCATGCATCACGTGTTGGCAGCTCATTCCAACATCCCCATCTGAGTGAAGAACTTTCCCTTTGTGTTCTCATTAAACTTTATCACCAACCAGCCTTAACCCATGATCTCCAGTTGGAGTCCCATCCAGCCTCCGAGGGAAAAGTCTGCTTGCATTTACCCTGTCACTGGGGCTTCTCCTGGTGCAGGGATGAATTGTACAAGAGGGATAGTTTGCACCTTCACTGGAGGTGGGGTGGGGTCAGTATCATAAAGTTCATTACTGCTCCCCGGGAGGGTTGAAACGAGATCGACAGGGGGATGTGAACCAGAACACCAGTCACTGAATGGAGGGATTGAATCTAAGTGAGATGTCATGCACAGTAACACTGTATGGATGGATGGGCAGGAGCTCAGGAATATAAACGACAGCACACCTGGATTGAGTTGTGTTCAGTTGAATGTGAGAAGCATTAAGAGTGAGTCTGCAAAATTAAGGACGGCAATTAATCTGATGAGTTTATGTTATACAGCCTCATCTCCGTCAGTCACAGTGTTATCACTATGGGTGACTTCAGGAGAATCACTGTGGGTGTTGATTCGGAACGGGTTTAAGATGGTGTTGTTGAATTAAGCGATTTCTGGCTGGTGTCTAATGAAACACGAAATACATCTTTTTAATTCAGCTTTTTCTGGCTAACGATCACTGGAAGTAATAATCTGTAACTTCCCTTAGGTCTTTAAGGTAATTCGCAGCGGCAGAACCGAGGCGAGGTCAGGAGACGGACCGGTCGCCAAGAGCGAGGCGGACTCAAGGTTCGATCAATTTCAGCGCCGCGCCGATGGCCGAAAGGAGGTGGCGACGATCGGGCACCAGCGCAAACCGATTCGACTGAACTCAATGTTTGGACGGAGACTTAATCGCCGTGCCGAATCGGGGATCAGATCGACCCGACGAGGTTCAGGCGCCAGAGCGTATCGAGGCGATTAGACCCGACGTTCGGCCATCGATTTAGGTGCCGGAGCATACTGAAAAAATCCGGGTGCCAAGACCTGAGCCCCTCATATCACTGTTCCACAAAGTTCACTCGGCTCCGCGTTGACCTATGGGCTCGCTAGCGGAATTCAGTTCAGAATGTTGTTTGCTTGCGTTTGTTTCTTCCCTGCACGTTGGGTGCTCGATGGTCTTCCTTTTTATACGATTTGGGAGGGGGCTTCTTTGTTTTTGTGGCTGCTTGTTAGGAGAGGAATCTCGAGGCTGCATAATGTATACATACTTTGATAATAAATGTACCTGGAACTCTTGAACTTTGAACCGCCCCGACATTGACTGGGGACTCTCATGGAGCAAAAGATTCGATGGGGCAGTATTTGTTAGCCATGTCTAAAGGGGTTTCTTTAAGCAGTTTGTGCGTGGTACAAGTAGGGGGGAGGTTATGCACTGTATCCCGTTCCCGGAAATGAGCCAAGTGACGGACATTTCAGTGGGTGAACCAGTGCAATTTGCAACAAGGCAAGAGTTACGTTATTGCTCAGGTAAGGATAGTTTTCAGATAGTGTGCAGTCAACCTCGGCAAGAAAGGTCTTTGAAAAGCAGAGCTTCCCTTTCACAGAAGGGGACTGGATTCACTTACATACCAAGACAAGATAATGACAATTATGGCAAATGACAGATTATAGTGTAATATTTCCTTTACTAATTCTGAATTGTCATTGTCTTTAATGTGCAGATTCGTTTGGCTATCAATACTGTATT
Organism: Mobula birostris; assembly: GCF_030028105.1. NCBI lineage: Eukaryota > Metazoa > Chordata > Chondrichthyes > Myliobatiformes > Myliobatidae > Mobula > Mobula birostris. The sequence goes on from NC_092397.1 coordinate 25,691,281, forward strand.
ATTTTAGTTTGAATGCTGACTAAACAAGGACACAAGGAATTTGAACAAAAACAGGTTCCATTGCAAACACGAGGAAATCTGTAGATGCTGGAAATCCAAAGTAACGCACATAAAATACTGGAGGAACTCATCAGGCCAGGCAGCATCTATGGAAAAGAGGTAAAGTAAAGAGCTGGAAAATTGATTGGTAAAAGAGATAAAGGGATGGGGGGGGCGGTGATAGTAATGGATAGAAAACCATGAAAGAAAAGGTAAGGGATTAGTAAGGAGATAAGGTAAGAGAGGGAACAGGAGTGGAGAATGGGGAATGGTGATGGAGAGGAGAGGGCAAATACCAGAAGTTTGGGAAATCGATGTTCATGCCATCAGGCTGAAGCCTACCCACACGGACTATGTGGTGTTGCTCCTCCAACCTGAGTGTGGACTCATGGCAGTAATAGAGGAGGCGATGGTCTGACATGTCGGAATGGGAATAGAAGGAAAAATTGAAATGAGTGACCACCGGGAGATCCCACTTTTTATGCCGGATGGAGCGAAGATCCTTGACGAGACGGTATTCCAATCTACGTCAAGTTTCTCTGATATACAGGATACCCCATCATGACCACTGGATACGGTAGGCGACATCAACATACTTGCGGGTGAAAGAGTCGCCTCAGATTGCTTGGGGCAATGAGTGGTAGTGAGGGAGGTGGTGTAGGGGCACAAGTGACATTTATTACCTTTACAAGGATAAGCACCAGGAGGGGGATCAGTAGGGAGCGTCAAGTGGACAAGGGAGTCGCATCGGCAGCAATCGCTGCGGAAAGCGAAGATTGAGGGTGGAGGAAGGGGGAAAGATTCCTCTTGTTTGCAAAATTACCATTTGGTGATTATCAGTCTCCGAATAAACAACTCTGTAAAAAGTGCTATTTCTTTGTTCAAACTTGCGAACAGTTTGGTTCAGAGGCCATGTTGTTCTCTTTGTGACTAATGTAACTAATGTTAAATTGAAGAACTAGTGCGAGTTTGCAGATTACAGCTAATGGGTGATGGTGGATACATGGAGTTTCCTCCGCGATACCGAACCCTTGACTTTATTGCACAGTGAAAAGGAATTCAGTCCCCGTAGCTGATCAGTCCTCACACAGAATTCCTCCTGTGTGGAGTAGTCGATCACCTTTGTCAAATGTGGGAAAGCTGCAACAGTAAAACAGGGGCATTAGATGGGCTTGAATCAGGTGAGTGAACAGATGGAAACAGTAGCTGCCTCGGGCCGGGCTGGATCCCTTGAGTCGATGGGAAAAGAGGATGCCTCATGTTGGATTGAATCCCATTGGTGCATGATGGATAGAGAACGCCTCGGGGTGGATTCGATTCCATGATTATGAAAGAAGCGACAGAGTGAGAAAGTGAATTCTGAAGTATGAGTGAGTGCCTGGATTGCGTGTGTGGATGATCACGTGACAGTCCCTGTCCTGGACATCAGGAGGACTCCGGTGGCGTGTGTATTGGCACGTTATGGAGCAGAAAGTAGGAAATATGTTGAGAAGTGGGTGGAATGGAAGAAGCGAGTGCCTGCAGAAGTACAGATATAAGGAGAAAAATGGGAGAAAGCTAGCAGATGTCCTGTCACTGTTTACTGGAAGAGTGAAATGCAAAAATAAAGTTATATGATTGTCGCAGTAAGAGCAAAAAATATAAACTAATGTTAGAGAATGTAAAGGGACAGAAAGACCAGTCTACCTCAGTGTTTAACAAGAAACAACCGGTAGCAGAGTCTGAGGAGCAAGTAATGTCTATAACCCGCTGTACCCCTGCCTCCCCCAGGCACAATTACAAGAAAGTCCACCCCTCAATTGTACTGAGTTTGATTCTGTTTACCACTCTGATAAGAAGATTAGAGCTGTGAAGGGAGCACTGGACCGCACTGCCCAGAGAAATCACACTTGCCAATGGAACTGCTTTGAACGATGGCAATAAACTTCTCGTCATGGACTGCAGGAATCCTCAGCTCTGAAGCTGCTTCATGCGGATGAGGGTGAAGTCTGTTACTCAACTACTGAGTAATGAGATCAGATTTAGTTTATGGTACGTGTAATGCCGATGTCACCAGTGATCCTGCAACTTCTGTTAATGGCATTTACAGTATTGGCTGGCAGGCCTACTGTTGTTTGCCAAGGGTATCCCTTTGCCTTTAAATGGGATATTTGGTCTTAACAAGAGCTGTCAAGCTGTTATTGTTCTTTGGTGTATGTGGCAGCAAATATGTAACACCTGACAGCATTGAAGGAGAAAGGAGAGCGATCAGTGTCAGTAGATTGTAGTGTTCCTGTCCTGGACACCTACCAGACAGACTCAAGAGAGCAGCGGTATGACCCCAGTGTTGCAGTAATTGGCTAACGACACTGCTATAGTGCTACATGATACAACTCTGGTCACCAATGACATTTCTAACAAAATGACAGCAAGCTGCAATGTGGCCTTTCAAAACTGACCAGAATTAAACTTTCTGTTGGCTGAGAGGGGAGGTAGTTGTGCCATCATTGGCTGGAATGATGCACAAACATCCTTGCTATATCTGAGAACATCACCGACTTTAGCCATGAAGATCCCGTTGGAAGCAATTAAGGTTAAGAAGTTTGGGCAGGAGAGACATGCCACTCTGTCATCACCTTTGGAAGCCTTTTTTATTAGCTTCACTCCCTGCTCGGAAGTTTGTGCAACTCGAGTGTACAGTGGGCAAGGGTTATTTTCTTGCTGGTTTTGACATTTGTTCTAATGTTCTGCCTGAGAGCGCTCTGTGGAGTAATGGTGCAAATGACAGCTGCCTCCATTATAGTTCAACAGGCCTCTTCTTCAGATAGTCCATGACAGCATCACTGAGGAGAGCGGAATTCTCAGTGCAAGTCAACTGCAGCCACAATCCGTGTTGTCATTGACGAGGGAAGGGAAGTGGGGAGTCTGGAAGTTACAGCAAGTCAAGTTCATGTAGCGCCTTGGCAAAGGAAAGTTTACAGATAGTGTGCAGTCAACCTCGGCAAGAAAGGTCGTTAAAGGGCCGGCTTCCCCTTTTGCATACCAAAACAAGGTGAGGATGCAGATGACCAGCTCTCGGAATATTGGTCACAAACCACAGAAATCTGCAGATTCTGGAAATCCAAGCAACACACACAAAATGCTGAAACAACTCAGCAGGCCAAGAAGCATAGATGGGAAAGAGTAAACGGTCGACGTTTCGGACCGAGACTTTACATCAGGACTGATATTGGTCAGTTCCTTTACTAAGGAGGTGGGACCATGTGGGAGTTGATATCTGACAGCAACAGTATTGGTTTAAATGTGTTCGGAGTGATGGACTCCGTCACTGAGTGTAACAACGAATGCTGCTGAGATACAGACTCTCGGATAATATTTGAGGAAAGAGGTTGAACACAACGTCGCTCTCTTCTCGGATCTACATTCTCGAGCTTACAGAAGCCGGGATATTCCACCTTTCCAATATCCAGAGAAATGATCACTTCAAAACCGAATTCCTTGTCCGCATTTACTTTTTAAAATTCATTATTCCTCTTGAATACTAATGCAGTAAAATGAGGTTCTCCCCGTCGGGGAATTGAACCCCGGTCTCTCGCGTGACAGGTGGGGATACTAGCCACCATACTAACGAGGAACATCCCGTGGCATTTAACTCTGTCATCTATATATAAGATTACAAAAGGGTAAATAGGATTTTTTTGATGTGTGTTGACTGCAATACTGGACCCTTTCACTCGTGTCCTTCCCCCAGAAGTGTCTCAGGTTTCTCCAGTGATTCAGTCACCTACTGCGCTCGAAGATTAGCCAAAGGAAGTTCTCTCATTACAGCCCAATTCCCTGTTGTTGGAAAGTTCAGTAATAATCATATTTATATTTTATTTCTGCTTTTAAAATGCGATAGGCAGAAAACGATGTGTAACTCTTCGAATTTTGAAGGGATCACTCCCACTTCAGTCCGATTCCGGGTGATTATTCACTGGGTGTTGTGTTCTCCGGTCTGTCGGAGGATGGCGACATCAACTGGACAGAATATGAACTGCATCAGAGTGACCAGTCGGAGAGCAGCTCGGGACGTCATTCGACGTCATACACCACTGCAGACAGTCAGTACCTGTGTCTCCTGCAGAATGATGGACCGATGGTGATATGATCGTTCTATAAGTAATTTGTCCCGTTTTTTTCCCGTTAACTAAAAAGTAAAAGAGTGGTGAAAGTTGATATTGAACCACAGGAAAATTATGCTGGTGCGGTAGTGATGGGGACAAACATAATAGCAGATGAATTTCATGAGTACTTTTCTTGTTTCTTCATTGCGGAAGACACTAGCAGTGTGCTAGAATCTGTGACTGTCTGGGAATAGGTGTGAGTGCCTTTGTTATTACAATGGAAAAAGTGCTAGGCAGACCCAAAAGCATTAAGGTGGATAAATCACCTGGGTCAGATGGACTACATCCCAGAGTCCTGAGAGAGGTTGTTCAGGAGATAATGGATGCATTGGCAATGATCTTTCAAGAATCGCTTGACTCTGGCATGGTTCTGGAGGACTGGAACATTGGGAATGTCACTCCACTCTTTAAGAAGGGAGGAAGGGAAAAGAAAGGAAAGCATAGGCCAGTTAGCCGAATGTCTGTACTTGGGAAAGTGTTGGAGTCTATTATTAAGGATGCGGGTTCAAGGTACTTGGAGACTAATGATAAAACAAGTCAAAGTCTTCATGGGGAAATCTTGTCTAACAAATCTGTCAGAGTTCTTCGAGAAAGTAACAAGCAAAATAGACAAACGAAAGGCAGTGGATGTCATTTACTTGGAATTTCAGAAGGCGTTTGATAAGGTGCCACACATGGAACTGCTTAACAAGATAACGCCCTATGGCATTACAGGAAAGATACTGGCATGGATAGAGGAATGGCTGACAGGCAGGGGGCAATGAAGAAATAGAACGTACCTTTTCTGGTTGGCTGCTAGTGAGCTAGTGGTGTTCTTCAGAGGTCAGTTTGAGACTGCTGCTTTTCACATTGTGCGTCAATGATTTAGATAATGGAATTGATGGCTCTGTTTACGGATGACATGAAGATAGGTGGAGGGGTTTGATAGTGCTGAGGAAGCAATGTGATTGTAGTGGGAATTAGACAAATTAGAAGAATGGACAAAATGTGGCAGATGGAATACCGTGTTGCGAAATGTATGTACAACACGTCACAATTGTCTGCATTAAATTTCATCTACCAATATAAAGATGCAAAGTACTTATTTAGTATTTTACTCACATACTTTGGCTTCTGGCAGAAATTCCCTCGTTTATTTTTGAGAGCTCCTACATTCTCCACTGCAAACTTCCTGTTTTAACAGTCTGTAAAATACCATTGAATTTTCTTAATCTCACTCATGACGTTTAATGTTCCTTTTCTTGGAATATGGAACAAACAAGCAGGTCTAGCACTGGAAAGGCTATTCGGCCCATGATATTGTACTAATTTTGATGCCAATTCATATTAAATGCCATCCTTCTGTTTATCATCCAGTCACTTCATATTCACATGTTCATCTAAAAGCTTCGCAATCTCCAGCAACTCTCTGCTTCCATTGCTATCAGAAACATGTCCTCTCCTATTGGCATTTCTACCATGGGGAAAAGATTCTGACTACCCTCTCATGATTTTAAACACCTCCATCGGGTTTCCGCTCAGCTTCTGAGGTCCCAGGGAGAACACAAGTTTGTTCAAACTTTCCTCAGACCTCCTATTCTCTAATCTGTGGAGCATCCTGGTGAAGGTCTTCGGCATCCTTTCCTGAGTGTCCATTCTCAACTCTTTCTGTGTCACTGGTGCTGCTTCATGCGCCCATGCTGAGCTCAAAAAAAAATCATCAACTTTGACTCCAACTTTTCACGTGCCCTTAAATTCACTTCCACATGTTTGACACCTGTCTCTGATTTCTCAATAGTTTTGTCTCCATCTCTGGAGACAGATTATCTAGTGATATCTTCCTATAAACCTACTGACTCTCACAGCTATCTTGACTATTCCTCTTCCCACCCTGCCTACTGTACAAATGCCGTCCCTTTTATTCGCCTCCACCACATCTGTTCCCAGGGTGAAGGTTTCCTTGTCAGATTATCAGCGGTGTCTTCCTTCTTCAGCGAACGGCATTTCCCTTCCTGTCTCATTGCTGCTACTCTCACCCTCATACATGCCTCCATTTCTCAGACATCTTCTCACTGCCATAACAGGGTTACAGTTCCCCTTGTTCTTACGTATCACCCCCGTGTGTCCCTTTCCAGGGCAACATTTTACATAAACCAACCATCTTCAAAGGAATTCTAGCACTAAACACATCCTTGCCCCACCCCACTCTCCACTTTCAGCCGGGATCACTCTCTCTGTGATTCCCTTGTCCATTCATCCCTCCCCACTGATCTCACTGCTGACACTTATCCCTGTAATCGGAACATGAGCTACACCTACCCCTACACCATCATTCAGAAACACAAATCGTCCGTCCAGGAGAAGTAAAACTTCACCTGCAAGCCTGTTGAGATCGTCACCTGTATCTGGACAACACACACAAAATGCTGGAGGGACTCAGCAGGCCAGGCAGCATCCATGGAAAAGAGTATAGTCGATGTTTCGGGCCGAGACACTTCATCAGGAATGGAGAAAAGAAGACAAGGAGTCAGAGTTAGAAGGTGGGAGAGGGGGAAGAGACACAAGGGTGAAAGGTGAAACTGTGAGAGGGGCCGGTGAAGTAAAGAGCTGGGAAGTTGATTGGTGTATGAGATACAGGGCTAGAGAGGGGGAATCTAGTAGGAGAGGACAGAAAGCCACGGAAGAGAGAAAATGGGGAGGAACACCAGTGGGAGGTGATGAGCAGGTAGGAAAATAATGAGAGATGGAAAAGAAAATAGGAAATGGTAAAGGAGGCATGGAACATTACCGAAAGTTAGAGAAATAGAACTTCATGTCCGTGACAGACGGGTTTACTAACCAGTGACGAGAAACCAGCGCGAAAGTAAACCTGTCATTCAGATGTCCGAACACAAGAGGTCTCATGGGGTCAAACCGATATTTGTTCGGGGACTGCGAAACCGGTATTTTTCAGACATTTTACATTTCTTCCTCTGCGACCGGAGAGGACTCAGGAATCCTGTCCGATTCAGCTGCTTCTTTGTCGGGCACTGGCCAGAGGACACGCTCCAATTTGTGCCTGATTGTGCATTGGGATGAAGAGCATTCCCCAACAGGATTTATTGTCTGAGTAATCGATGCAGGGAACGATTGTAAAATCCAGAAAAGCGAGAGAGAAAGCGGGAGGGGGGGGGGAGGGATAGAGAGGAGGGGGGAGGGGGAGCGAGAGAGAGAGAGAGAGAGAGAGAGAGGGAGAGAGAAATAGAGGTTTTAAAATCGAGAGAGAAAGAGAAAGAGAGAGAGAGGGAGAGAGAGAAATAGAGAGAGACAAAGAGAGAGTGAGATAGATAGATAGATAGAGAGAGAGAGAGAGAGAGAGAGAGAGAGAGAGAGAGAGAGAGAGAGAGACTCCTCTGCAAGGTTTTCTCATCTTTTTCTCCAGTCCTGATGAAGGGTCTCGGGCGGAAACGTTGAGTGTACTTTTCCATAGATGTCACCTGGCCTGCTGAGTCCCTCCAGCATTTTGTTTGTGTTGTTCATTTTCTCTCTTTTCCAGTTATGACGAACGGGCATCCACCGGCAACATCAAATCTCTTCTTTCTGCAAATGTTGCCTACCCATTGCGTGTTTTCAGCATTTTTCTGTTTTTATACAAGACACGGGCTTATTCTGCAGAGAATAGATGACATTAAGATACCTCAATACACAATCGGTTAATCTTTCCAACCAAACAGAACCCTCCGCAAAAATTAAAAAAGATAACATATAAAAGTACAGTCCAGCCGAAAACCAATGGATTTCCTTGCATCTACCAATGATGGGATGGCCGTCGTGTTTTAAAGCGCACTGACAAAAAATTGTTGTTGTTAGCAGTTGAGATAGCAGAGGATGGTTTCGATCCATCGACCTCTGGGTTATGGGCCCAGCACGCTTCCGCTGCGCCACTCTGCTATGGAAAAAAAATAGCATTGTTCTCCCATGAATGATGTGCAACCTCTTGCGTTTGTTTGTGTATGCGCGCGTATCATTCTGTGTGTGTTTGCGTTTGTGTGTGTTGGCATGGGTGTGTGTTTTTGCGTATCTGTATATGTCTGGGTCTATATTTCAGTCTGTGTCTGTGTCTGTGTCTGTCTATGTTTGTGTCGGTGCCTGTATCTGTCTTTGTCTTGTCTATGTCTGTACATGTCTGGGTTTGTGTCTGTATGTCTATGTCTGTATGATGTCTGCATCTCTGTCTCTGTCCGTTTCTGTCTATGTGTCGGTGCCTGTATATGTCTTTGTCTTGTCTATGTCTGTACATGTTTGGGTTTGTGTCTGTATGTCTGTGTCTGTTTCTGTTTTTGTCTGTGTCTGTGCCTGTATATGTTTAGGTCTTGTCTGTATCTGTACATGATTGGGTCTGTGTCTGTGTCTGTACATGTCTGGGTCTGTGTCTGTGTCTGTATATGACTGGGTCTGTGTCTACGTCTGTATATGTCTGGGTCTCCCTCTGTGTTTGTCCATGTTGCATCAATTCCATATTTCCCCCTTATTCCTACCCATTTACTTCACTTTCTGTCCTTAATTCTGTCTCCATTTTCGTTTCTGTCTTCCTTACTTTCTGGACCACCCTGTTATTCTCTCCATGTCGTTTATGCTTTACCCCATCTTGCACCTCGTTCCCGATGTTTGCCAGTGAATGTGGTTTATCTTATTTAAATATTAACATGGACAATTCATCACTCTTGTGTTTTTTTTTATAAATAACGACATTTTGAGCCACACTCGGGAATCACGACGTTCAATCCCGACGTCCCATTGAAGTTCTAATCCTGTCCTGATCATTGAATGAATGTTGGATTTCCAAGTTTAACCAGAAGTTCAGCTCGTCTCCCTGTGAACGGAACTCGCGGGTTTAGATGCTGACTTGGTTTCCGCATCACAATCACAGACCTCAAACCATCCCTTCATCGGGATTTAGTTAGACTATAAGACCATAAGACATAGGAGCAGAAATCAGTCGTTCAGCTCATCGAGTCTGCTCCGCCATTCCATCCTGGCTGATCCCGGATCCCATTCAACCCCATACACTTGCCTGCGCATTCCACAGATTTCTTACTCTCTGGCTAAAAGCAAAATCCTCCTTACCTCAGTCTAAAAGGTCCACCCTCAATTTTGAGGCTGTTCCCTCCAGTTCTGGACACCCCCACCATTGGAATCATCCTCTCCACGTCCACATAATCTTGGTTCTTCATCATTCAGTAGGTTTCAATGAGAGGTGTAGTTGTTGCTCTAATGTTCAGAACACCACGACCGAGCTTTCGTCCCTTCCTTAAAAGTGGGGGTGTTTTTAGAATTTCCCTACCGAAGACTGATATGCAGCAAGGAACCATTCTTAACTATCCCACGGGTTACAGGGTTATCGTGGCGCCTTTCCGACGGCAATGAAAGGCCAACCATAGTGCGAGAAATGTCTTCATCTGGGATTTTCCGCCCAGATTTCAAACTTCACAAACAACAATGTGGAAATGGGGGGTTTGAACCCTGGACTTCACACATGCGCTCCTCCACTGAGCCACGTCACCACTGTCACATGAACGATGCTATCTTCTGTCTGAGATTCTGATCGCAAAGGTTGGATGTTGGAAGCTAGACAATAGAAGTCGGAATAGGCTATTCGGCTTTTCGAGCCATTTCCGCCATTCATTTCGATCCTGGTCGCTCACCTAACCTCAGTTTCTCTTCTCGATCACTAGGCATCCCCATTGATCCCTTTTGTATATGAAGATATGCGTGACCTCTCCTCGATTTATTCTCATTGTGGGGAGCTGCGTCAGGGAGTAAAGCAGACGTGACTGTCTGACGGTCCCGCACCATTGCCTTGTGAAATTTAAGGAGTTTAAGGCAAAGAAATACAATAGTTTTTTTTTAAAATATAAAATCAGTGTATCAGTTTAAGAGGCCGATGTAAAGGCGGAAGAATTAAATATTTCACCAAACACAAGACAGCACATTAGTCCTGAATAGAAACAGAACATTTTTGGAAATTCGCATCCGAGCCAAATTAAAGAGAAAATATTTAAATAGGAAACCACTTGTCACATTCTTGCAGACTGAAACGGAATGACCATCAACTACCCAAATAAACATTGTTCCCTGCAGTCTGGAATGCCGTCAACCGTGTCGTGAGGATGTCAGGTTGTGGGTTTGTTTATCTTGCACGATGACGTGAACGAAACATCCAGACACCTTGGTCGGAAAATGACACAAAGAGAGTCAGTGGGGTCAATAAATCATCCACTTGCCACAGAGGGCATGGTGGAGAGTGTGATGCGGAGGGGCTGTGTCTTGTGTTACATCCATCTGCCAGCAGACGGCATAGAGGAGCTGGGGCTTGTGTTCGAGTCACCTGCCACCAGAGGGCAGAGAGGAGCTGGTGTCCGAAGGAACCACCGCAACATATAATGGTTGCAAGACAAACGTTAGATATACTGGTGCCAAATGAGAGTTTGTATTGATTTCATATTCCATCTTCTGCCCATTCATTTCATGGCAAACTGCATGCAAAGAAAGGTAGTATTCTATTTTATATATGTGGTTATCACTTTTAATGAATAAAACACACAACAGATACCGATGTTGTCCAAGGGAAGGGCAAGGGCCGATGCAGCTTGGCACCAGTGTCGTCGCAGGAGTTTCCAGATCGAGGTTGAAGGCAACGTCGGACTGCCTTAGAGACTCCAGCTCCGGATTTGTCCTCAGGGTTTACTCCCGAAGCCTTTCCCATGAGTGGGTATGGCCACAAGGCAGCAGAGTTTGAAATCAGAGTTTTCCCTTTCTTAGCGGCCAAAACGTTATATTAAAAATATTCAAAAGAACATCTAAGCAAGTCTGATGCATTTTGGAAACAAGTCCTGTGAACTGATCAAGTTAAAATAGAACTTTCTGGCCGCAAAAAAAAAAAAATGTATGTTTGGAGAAAAAAGGGTGAAGTATTTCATGAAAAGAACCCCTCTCCAGCTCTTAAGCACGGGGATGGATCGATCGTGCTTCGGGCTTGTGTTGCAGCCAGTGGCACGGGGAAGATTTCACTGGTAGAGGGAAGAATGAATTTAATTAAATACCAGCAAATTAGCAGCTATACTTCATTAGAGTTTGAAGAGATTTGCTATGTCCACAAATACACTCAGAAACATCAATTGATGTACCGTGAAGAGTATTTTGACAGGCTGCTTCACTGTCTGGTATGGAGGGCTACTGCACAGGACCGAACGAAGCTGCAGATGGTTGTACACTTAGTCAGCTCCATCTTGGGAACAAGCCTACAAAGTATCCAAGGAACAGTGTCTTAGAGCTGCAGTATACATGATTAAGGACCTTCAGCACCTAAGGCCTGCCCCTTTCTCACTGTTACCATCAGGTCGGAGATACAGAACCATGAAGGCACACACTCAGTGATTCAGTGATAGCCTCTTCCCCTCTGCCATCCGATTCCTAAATTGACATTGAACCCTGGACACTATCTGGCTTGTTTTAATATATAGTATTTCTGGGGGTTTTTTTGCACAATTTCTAATCTTTTCAATATATGTATACTGTTATTTATATATTATTTATTTATTTATTATTCCTTTTTTTGTTCGACATTATGTTTTAGCTTAAACTATTACTACTAATTAACAAATTTCACGTCACATGCCGTTGATAATAAACCTGATTCTAAATCGTCCACCTGCAGGTTCAGACTTATCCTTCATAATAACCACAGGGAACCCTCCAGAATTATAACCTGCAAATCTATCTCAATGAAACCCCAATCATCTTGCTAGGCTCATTTCCCACAATATCTCATGTCCCCTCCCTAGTGAACCGTCTACATCAGTCAATAATCTGCTGACATATCTGTTTCCCTCTCTTACTGGCTATTATAAGGCTTAGAGTATTACACTTTTCTTATTCCTGAGTCCCTCCACATTGTCTTACTGGTTGAGCTTCCGGGATGAGCTCGAGCTTGTGACATTCTGCCTGATCAGCAGTGCAGCTCCCCAACCTCTTTTAGCTCCTTCTGGACTCTATAAATCATCTAAATGCTCGAATATTTATATACCAGTCCTGACCTTCTTCCAACCAGATCTCTGTAATGGATGCAATCACTGTGACGTGTATAAATGTAGGATCGAGCTACGTCTGCCTTAGCTGTTTTACACCCTACACTGGAATAAGCTCACTTTTGCCGTTCGGTCCCACTGTGCTCATCTTGACTTCCGTTAGGTGTTCTTTGACCTCATCTCTACCTTCCAGCAATGAACCAACTTACCTGTAGCTCTGGATACCAACATATCCTTCAGATGCCACTTGATAAAAATCATCAGGGTGGCTCCGGCAAGATTCCCTGTGAGAATATGATTTACCCTTCAGTGTAACCCATCCTCCCTGTAAAACAGAGCCTAATGATGAGTGCTCCCGATGCCTTCCCTCCTGACCCAGGTTGTTAGCCGCACATTTATTTGCACCAACATTCGATCCCTTACGTCGTAAGCATGTGGCATCGAAAGTAATCCTGAAATCACCACCCCAGAGATTTTATTTTTTAAATTACTGCTCACCTCCCTAACTTTTCCTTGCAGGACGTTTTCTCTCTGTTGTTAGTTCTAATAAGGACCATGACCTCTGGCTGCTCATCCTACCCTTTCAGAATGGTCTGTACCTTCTCAGAGACCTCCTTGGTCATACCATGATGAAGGTAACGCACTTTCCTGCGACCTCACTCATTTGCACAGATATTCCTGTCTGTATATCCCGGCAAAAGAGTTTGCTGCGTGTGATCCATATTCTTCTATTTCCTGTATGTTCATGAACTTATCTAATATCCTCTTTGTAAGGAAATTGTTTTTAAAATTCATTCAGTATTCATTTTTGATTCAGCCCAGGTTATTTACATATGCGTTCACAAACAAAGGCGACTGCACACGTGTTAAAAACAAAACACTTTATTAGAATTCGCACGGTTTTGGTACAGAAAGGAAAACAAATATCTACAATAGTAGCAGTACATGAATCAAAATAATTCTGATCATCCACCACAAACACAAGCCGATCTCAGTGTTCGAGGGAAACAGAGATCTGACAATGTCATTCAGCCTGTTCTGTCCCTCCCGTTCTCATTCTCTCTCTGTCTCCCTCTCTCCATCGCGATGTCTCATTACCTCTCTCCCCCTCGGGATAACTCCTTCTCACGCTTACCCTCTCTTACGTCCTCTCCCTCGTGCGCTCTCCCTTGCACCCTCTTACTCGCGATGTCTCATTCACTCACTTTCTTTCGCGCTCTCAGCCCTCGGGCTGTCTCCTTCTCCCGCTCACTCCTTCACTGTGTCTCATTCGCTCTCTTTATCTCTATCTTTTGCCCTCCTTCTCTCCATTTTCTCTATCTTCCGTCCCCTCTCTCTCCCCATTCTCTCTCTCTCTCTCTCTCTCTCTCTCTCTCTCTCTCGCTCTCTCTCTCTCTCTCTCTCTCTCTCTCTCTCTCTCTCTCTCTCTCTCTCTCTCTCTCTGTCTTTCTCTATCCCTATATTTCTCACAGAGCTACAAGTGAAGGTAATGGTATTTGTCTTCAATTGTAAAAAAAAGAAATCTGTTACATAAAGGTAGTTCAAGGTGGCAATGAGAAGGGAAACTTTCAGGTAGAGAAGGAGGAGAAAAGAGTATGAAGGAAAAGAAGGGTTGTGATGGAAGCTGGAGCTGAACAGACGAAAATATTTTCCAAGGTCAGGTAGTTTTGTCAGAACCGGGAAGCAGGGGAAACAGGTTCGCCTCAAGCTTCAATTTAACAGGGCAGGACGTGAGGGGCAAAGGGGATTTTTTGGGAAGGTGAGGTCAATGATGCCGTCGGGATGAACTGTAAACGGCTGTCTTGTCACTCTAAGCAACACACACAAAATGGAAAAGAGTAAACAGTTGACAGGATGCTGATGAACTGTGTCGGCCAGAAACGTCGACAATTTACTCTTTTCCGTAGATGCTGCCAGACCTGCTGAGTTCCTCCAGCATTTTGTGTGTGGGAAAGTGTAAACAGTCGACGGTTCGGGACGAGACACTTTATCAGGATCTGATATTGTGTGAGTTGTTTTGTATTTCCAGCATCTGCAGATTTTCTTGTGTTTGTTTTGTAACTCTGTTCATCACATTGTTTCCATTTACCCACAAGTAGGGAGCTAGAATAGGGCGTACGAAGGCAGCTAAATTGTAATACTTTACAGCGTTTATTTCTAACGTTTCGTGAGTTTCAAAATCAGATTCAGTGGGTATTTCACCGCATTCTTTAGTTCCTGTCGGAATTTGCTCTGAGTCAGGGCGTAAATACACGTGTTGGTGCAGGAACTGAGAATCTGCAGCATTGCCGATGTGTGGTCTGTGACGTAACGGGGATCCGTGACAGAATAAACATAACTCTTTGTAATCCGTCTATAGTTAGAAAATACCACCATTGTTCCCCACAACAATATGAAACTACCGGTGATGCTGAAGAGCAAAACGATGGATTTGCGTCGGTTCTCCATCTCCCGGTCCTTGTCATTCTCTCCACTCTTTTGTCCCCGGAGCCCCCTGCGGGCTCGACTGGCCGCTAGAATCCGCCTGACGGTCAGAATTTTGAACAGCAACATCAGAATGAAAGGGACGCAAGGGTAGACAATGCGGTGAAAAATCTCAAATGCGGCCCATGAGGGAGAATTTGTGAAGCTCGTTGTTAAAATACAATACCAGGAAACAGCATCGATTGTTTCTCCAGACTCGTACATAAAGCCCCAGGGGACAGTCTCCAAACAGGCCAGCACACTCACTGTCCCGATAACCACAGCTGCCGTTCTCTCGGTGCAATATTTTGTTTTCAGCTTCTCACAGCAAATAGCCACAAATCGATCGACGGTGAAAGCGACAGTCAGCCAGACTGAGGTCGCAGTGCTCGCAAACATCAACCAGGTGACGAGTCTGCACACAGCAGTGATGAACAAGAATGATCGGGGAAAATAAATCTCAGCAGTCCACTTCAGCAGCGGATTCGAAATAACGACCAGGAGATCGGCCGCTGCCATTCCCACAAGGTAGAGAGTGATACATTTGGAGAGACCGCACTTTCCCCGGGACAGGATCACAGTCGCCACCAAGTTCGCTGGAAGAGAGGCAGGGAACAGCAGTTAGAGAAAATCCAAACAGAAGCCAATTCTGCAGTTTGAGCGGAACCTGTAATGTTTCCACTTAATTCTTGGATTTAGCGGCGGGAGGCTCGAGAGAGGGCGCAGAGCTGGCGGAGACATAGAACGACTTTACACAGTAAAGTAATTTGAATACGGATTACTTACTGATGATCAAAATGTGAAATGCCAGTGGAAAGCTAAAACTGGGTAACTACCTCCTCTGAGTCAATACTGGATGGAACATTTTCTGCCGGTGACTTCCGCGTCTCGTTCGGACGCTGATGACGGGATTCTTCCATTAGACAATCATCAACTTCCATGGCGATCCCTGTAAGGGACAGAACTGCCGAAGGACAGAACAAAAACAGGAAATGCTGGAAACGCTCATTCAGGTAAAACAGAATATGTGGGGAAAAAAACTGGTAAAATATCCTTCCTCAGAACTGTTCTCGGATGAACCCCAGACATGTGTGTTAACTGGTTTCTTCGCCCACTCTGTCCAATACTGAAAAATAGTTTATTTTCTTTCTTTCGCAGTTGTGTCGAGCGTGCATCCATCTAAAACATTAAATCTGTTCTCCTTTGTACAATTATTAACGACCCGCTGCGTGTTTCGGCATTTCTGTGTTTTTTTTTAATCGATGAACACACCTTTATACAGCAAAGAGTGGATTACATTAAGATAAAACTCTGCAGAAGAATGGCAAACTTCCTAAGCAAATGGAAACCCCGGCGAAAGTTAAAAAAATATGATAATTTACAAAGAACATTTCAATTCGTTTCATTTTATCTAGACATAATCTGTTAGCTTACTGATTTAAGACACACCGAGGGAAATTATTGCTGCCAGCAAAGTATAAATTAGACGGTAGTTTGGATACCGAGTCCTCTGGGTTGACACACAGCACACTTTCGCTGCGTCACTCTGCTACGGAGAGAAATTAGAATTCCTGTACCATAAATGTTGTGTAATTTCTTGTGTGTGTGTGTGTGTGTTTGTGTGTGTTTGTGAGAGAGAGAGAGAGCGTGTGTGAATATGTCTGGATTTCTCTCTGTGTCTGTATATGTCTGGGTCTGTGTCTATATCTATCTGCAGTGTGCTGTATTTTGTTTCAATTCCATCATTTTCTTCGTATTCACAACGACTTACTTTACTTTCTTTCGTTGATTCCCTGTTTCTCCAGTTTTTCTCTACTTTCCGGCCCACACAGTTATTGTCTCTGTGCCGTTTATGCTCTATCCCATCGTAAAACTCGTTCCCGATATTTCGCCAGAGCACGTGATTTGCATTATTTAATTGTTTAGATGGGACATTCACCCCTATTGTGAAGTATTTTCTAAATAACGACGTTTTCACCCATAGGGTAAGTCATTACATTCAATCCCAAAGTCCCATTAGGTTGCTAATCTTGTCCCGGTGATTGAATGAATGTTGTAATTCCTAGTTGAATCAGCAGTTCTCCTCGCCTCGCTGTGAACAGAGCTGGCAACCTTAATGCATAGGCGGTGATTTGTTTTCTGTATCGAAGCACTTACCTCAAACAATTTCTCCATCGGAATTTAGTTGTTTCTGAATCAACGGTTTTTATACTCTTCAGATCACAGCAATGGACCAGTTATTGACAGATGGGGTGTCGCTGACGTCATTGCACCTCCTTTAATAAAAATAAACGGTAGATGTTCAATTTCTAATGCAGCAGGGACCCATTCTTAAGTCTGTCGTGTCACAGGCTTATGTTCGCGCTTCAACGACGGAAATGAAGGTCCATCCGTTGTGCGGGCAACGTCTGTATCTGGGATTTTACGCCAACATTTCAAATTTAATTCACTAGCGTGGAGATGCCGGGGATTGACCTCACGACTTCATACGTGCACAGCATGTACTCACCCTCTGAGCATCATCCGTAGTGGCACATTTTTGTGAAATCTTCTGTGTAAACCGCTGATATCAAAGACCGGATGCTGAAAGATAGAACCCAGGAGTCGGAGTGGGCTATTAGGCATTTCGAGCCAGCTCCGGCATTCATTTCGATCCTGTTTGATCATCTAATCTCAGTTATCTTCCAGATTACATAGAAACATAGAACATAGGTGCAGGAGTAGGCCATTCGGCCCTTCGAGCCTGCACCGCCATTTATTATGATCATGGCTAATCATCCAACTCAGAACCCCGCCCCAGCCTTCCCTCCATACCCCCTGATCCCCGTAGCCACAAGAGCCATATCTAACTCCCTCTTAAATATAGCCAATGAACTCGCCTCAACTGTTTCCTGTGGCACAGAATTCCACAGATTCACCACTCTCTGTGTGAAGAAGTCTTTCCTAATATCGGTACTAAAAGGCTTCCCCTTTATCCTCAAACTGTGACCACTCGTTCTGGACATCCCCAACATCGGGAACAATCTTCCTGCATCTAGCCTATCCAATCCTTTTAGGATTTTATACGTTTCAATCAGATCCCCCCTCAATCTTCTAAATTCCAACGAGTACAAGCCCAGTTCATCCAGTCTTTCTTCATATGAAATTCCTGCCATCCCAGAAATCAATCTGGTGAACCTTCTTTGTACTCCCTCTATGGCAAGGATGTCTTTCCTCAGATTAGGGGACCAAAACTGCACACAATACTCCAGGTGTGGTCTCACCAAGGCCTTGTACAACTGCAGTAGTACCGCCCTGCTCCTGTACTCGAATCCTCTCGCTATAAATGCCAGCATACCATTCGCCTTTTTCACCGCCTGCTGTACCTGCATGCCCACTTTCAATGATGGTGTATAATGACACCCAGGTCTCGTTGCACCTTCCCTTTTCCTAATCGGCCACCATTCAGATAATA
Source organism: Mobula birostris (assembly GCF_030028105.1). NCBI lineage: Eukaryota > Metazoa > Chordata > Chondrichthyes > Myliobatiformes > Myliobatidae > Mobula > Mobula birostris. Next base: position 25,709,427 of record NC_092397.1, read on the forward strand.
ATCTGTTTTCCTATTTTTGCCACCTAAGTGGATAACTTCACATTTATCCACATTAAATTGCATCTGCCATGAATTTGCCCACTCACCCAACCTATCCGAGTCACTCTGCATCCTCTTAGCATCCTCCTCACAGCTAACACTGCCACCCAGCTTCGTGTCATCCGCAAATTGGCTATGCTGCATTTAATTCCCTCATCCAAGTCATTAATATATATTGTAAACAACTGGGGTCCCAGCACTGAGCCTTGCGGTACCCCACTAGTCACCGCCTGCCATTCTGAAAAGGTCCCGTTTATTCCCACTCTTTGCTTCCTGTCTGCTAACCAATTCTCCATCCACATCAATACCTTACCCCCAATACCGTGTGATTTAAGTTTGCACACTAATCTCCTGTGTGGGACGTTGTCTAAAGCCTTTTGAAAATCCAAATATACCACATCCACTGGTTCTCCCCTATCCACTCTACTAGTTACATCCTCAAAAAATTCTATGAGGTTCGTCAGACATGATTTTCCTTTCACAAATCCATGCTGACTTTATCCGATGATTTCACCACTTTCCAAATGTGCTGTTATCACATCTTTGATAACTGACTCCAGCAGTTTCCCTACCACCGACGTTAGGCTAACCGGTCTATAACTCACCGGTTTCTCTCTCCCTCCTTTTTAAAAAAAGTGGGGTTACATTAGCCACACTCCAATCCTCAGGAACTAGTCCAGAATCTAACGATTTTTGAAAAATTATCACTAATGCATCCACTATTTCTTGGGCTACTTCCTTAAGCACTCTAGGATGCACACCATCTGCCCCTGGGGATTTATCTGCCTTCAAACCTTTCAATTTACCTAACACCACTTCCCTACTAACATGTATTTCGCTCAGTGCCTCCATCTCACCCTCTGTCCCCTACTATTTCTGGAAGATTATTTATGTCCTCCTTAGTGAAGACAGAACCAAAGTAATTATTCAATTGGTCTGCCATGTCCTTGCTCCCCATAATCAATTCATCTGTTTCTGTCTGTAGGAGACCTGCATTTGTCTTTACCAGTCTTTTCCTTTTTACATATCTATAAAAGCTTTTATAGTCAGTTTTTATATTCCCTGCCAGTTTTCTCTCATAATCTTTTTTCCCCTTCCTAATTAAGCCCTTTGACCTCCTCTGCTGTACTCTGAATTTCTCCCAGTCCTCAGGTGAGCTACTTCCTCTGGCTAATTTGTATGCTTCTTCTTTGGAATTGATACTATCCCTAATTTCTCTTGTCAGCCACGGGTGCACTACCTTCCTTGATTTATTATTTTGCCAAACTGGGATGAACAATTGTTGTAGTTCATCCATGCAACCTTTAAATGCTTGCCATTGCATATCCACCGTCAATCCTTTAAGTGTCATTTGCCAGTCTATCTTAGCTAATTCACGTCTCATACCTTAAAGTTACCTCTCTTTAAGTTCAGAACCTTTGTTTCTGAATTAACTCTGTCACTCTCCATCTTAATGAAGAATTCCACCATATTATGGTCACTCTTACCCAAGGGGCCTCTCACGACAAGATTGCCAATTAACCCTTCCTCATTGCTCAAAACCCAGTCCAGGATAGCCTGCTCTCTAGTTGGTTCCTCGACATGTTGGTTCAAAAAACCATCCCGCATACATTCCAAGAAATCCTCTTCCTCAGCACCTTTACCAATTTGGTTCACCCAATCTACATGTAGATTGAAGTCACCCAATATAACTGCTGTTCCTTTATTGCACACATTTCTAATTTCCTGTTTAATACCATCTCCGACCTCACTACTACTGTTAGGTGGCCTGTACACAACTCCCACCAGCGTCTTCTGCCCCTTAGTGTTACGCAGCTCTACCCATATCGATTCCACATCTTTCCGGCTTATGTCGTTCCTTTCTATTGCGTTAATCTCTTCTGTAACCAGCAATGCCACCCCACCTCCCCTTCCTTCATGTCTATCCCTCCTGAATATTGAATATCCCTGAACGTTGAGCTCCCATCCTTGGTCACCCTGGAGCCATGTCTTTGTGATCCCAACTATATCATAATCATTAATAACAATCTGCACTTTCAATTCATCCACCTTATTACGAATGCTCCTTGCATTGACACACAAAGCCTTCAGGCGCTCTTTTACAACTCTCTTAGCCTTTATTCAATTATGTTGAAAAGTGGCCCTTTTTAATGCTTGCCCTGGATTTGACGGCCTACCACTTTTACTTTTCTCCTTAGTACTTTTTGTTTCTACCCTCACTTTACACCCCTCTGTCTCAACGCACGCTCTTGATCCCTTTTATATATGAAGATCTGTTTGATCTCTCTTCGGTTTATTCTGATTGTGAAGAGCTGCGTCAGTGAGAAAAGGAGACGTGCCTGTCTGACGCGTCTGACCTGGAAAATTAAGGAATATAGGGCAAGGTCAAAAGCAGATTTTTAAATATATATATATATATAAAATTGGAGTCTGAGTTTAAAAGGCTTACGGATAGACACTTAAAAAAAAAACACCAAACACAAAACTGCACTTTAGTCTCGAACAGGAACGAAACATTGCTGGAAATAAGCATTCATGCTGAATTAAAGAAAAAAATATATATATTTCAAATCGGAGATCACATGTCACATTTGTGTAGACTGAAACTCAATTGTCACTAACTACCCCAATTAAAATTGTTCCCTGCCGTTGGAAATTCCCACAACTGATTCCTGTGAGGTTCAAGTTGTTGGCTTATGTAAGTTTCACGACCACGTGACAGAAACATCCGGACTCCTGGATCGAGAAATGACGGTGGGGAGGGTACTTAATTGGGTCAATATGGAAGGCACCTGCCACGTGAGGGCTCTGAGGAACGGGGTCTTGTGTTACAAACACCTGCCACCAGAGGGCACTGAGGAGCTGGGTCAGATGAAACTCCTGCAACGCCTACAACAGGAATTCTGCAGATGCTGGAAATTCAAGCAACACACATCAAAGTTGCTGGTGAACGTAGCAGGCCAGGCAGCATCTGTAGGAAGAGGTGCAGTCGACGTTTCAGGCCGAGACCCTTCGTCAGGACTAACTGAAGGAAGAGTGAGGAAGGGATTTGAAAGTTGGAGGGGGGAGGGGGAGATCCAAAATGATAGGAGAAGACAGGAGGGGGAGGGATGGAGCCAAGAGCTGGACAGATGATTGGCAAAAGAGATACGAGAGGATCATGGGACAGGAGGTCCGGGAAGAAAGACAAGGGGGGGGGGACCCAGAAGATGGGCAAGAGGTCTATTCAGAGGGACAGAGGGAGAAAAAGGAGAGTGAGAGAAAGAATGTGTGCATAAAAATGAGTAGCAGATGGGATACGAGGGGGAGGTGGGGCTTTAGCGGAAGTTAGAGAAGTCGAAGCTCATGCCATCAGGTTGGAGGCTACCCAGACGGAATATAAGCTGTTTTCCTCCAACCTGAGTGTGGCTTCATCTTTACAGTAGAGGAGGCCGTGGATAGACATGTCAGAATGGGAATGGGATGTGGAATTAAAATGTGTAGCCACTGGGAGATCTTGCTTTCTCTGGCGGACAGAGCGTAGATGTTCAGCAAAGCGGTCTCCCAGTCTGCGTCGGGTCTCGCCAATATATAAAAGGCCACATCGGGAGCACCGGACGCAGTATATCACCCCAGTCGACTCACAGGTGAAGTGTTGCCTCACCTGGAAGGACTGTTTGGGGCCCTGAATGGTGGTAAGGGAGGAAGTGTAAGGGCATGTGTAGCACTTGTTCCGCTTACACGGATAAGTGCCAGGAGGGAGATCAGTGCGGAGGGATGGGGGAGACGAATGGACAAGGGAGTTGTGTAGGGAGCGATCCCTGCGGAATGGAGAGAGAGGGGGGAGAGAAAGATGTGCTTAGTGGTAGGATCCCGTTGGAGGTGGCGGAAGTTACGGAGAATAATATGTTGGACCCGGAGGCTGGTGGGTGGTAGGTGAGGACCAGGGGAACCCTATTCCTAGTGGGGTGGCAAGAGGATGGAGTGAGAGCAGATGTACGTGAAATGGGGGAGATGCGTTTAAGAGCAGAGTTGATAGTGGAGGAAGGGAAGCCCCTTTCTTTAAAAAAGGAAGACATCTCCCTCGTCCTAGAATGAAAAGCCTCATCCTGAGAGCAGATGCGGCGGAGACGGAGGAATTGCGAGAAGGGGATAGCGTTTTTGCAAGAGACAGGGTGAGAAGAGGAATAGTCCAGATAGCTGTGAGAGTCAGTAGGCTTATAGTAGACATCAGTGGATAAGCTGTCTCCAGAGACAGAGACAGAAAGATCTAGAAAGGGGAGGGAGGTGTCGGGGAACAGATGCGTTCACCAGCAACTTTGATTTGTGTTGCTCCTGCAACGCGTATTGGTTGCAGGGCAAACATCAGATACATTTATGCCACATGAGAGTTTCTATTGTTTCAATATCCCATGCATTGTCCATTCATTTTATAACAAACTGCAAGCAAAGATGCACAAGGGGTAGTGGTGTTTTGTTGTGGGTATCTCTTTTAATGAATAAAATAGGGAAATTGTGGAGCACACAAAAAGGACAACAAAAGTTACAGTTTTCCCAGGGATTATGATTGGCCTCGATCACTGACGATCCGGCTGACAGTGAAAGATTCTGAACGATTACACCACAGAGACATCATGAAAGAAATTGGAATAAATTGGCTCTTCCTGGTTTTCGATCCGGTGACCTGATATTGGGTTTTGCACCGGCTTTTTTGACAATTTGTAACCGTGAGATGGATCAAAGAATACAGAAGAATATAAAACACAAAAAAGAAATGACTGTTAATCGTCAGGTTTAGAACTGCGTAGAGACAATTCCATTGAAATCTAGTCCATAGCCTTAACCACTCGGCCACAATTACTGTGTTCGTATGTGACAGAGGCAGCAGTGAACCAGAGTCAGATAAACAAAATTGATTCCGAACTAAAAGCGGATACTACTGGATGAACTCAGCAAATACATCAGCAAATGTGAAAGGAGAAACAGAGTTCACCTTTTGCTCGGTAACCTTTTACCGTGAATTCCATGCGGGCATTTGAGCGGAGAAAAAAACCCTATTATAGCGGGGTAGTGTTCATCACATCGCTACCACAAATCACAAGATACCCATGTGGGCCTCAGCAGCAGGGAAACAATGGTGAATGCCGTTTTCCAGCTCTCCTGGAGTGGCGGAGCCGAGCATCCTTCCTGGGCCATTGATCTAATGCGCTGAGGGAGCTTCCGCTCGCCTCTAGGAGACTGACGCCGCGTCCAGGCGTTGGCCAAGTCTGCACGGTAGCAGGACCGGCGTCGGAACTTGTTTCACTCTCCTCCTCCTTTCTGATCCATCCGACAACCTGACTGGTCCGCTTTAGAGAGCGGTTAACAGATACAATTTTGGTGTGGAATAGACTCACATCTAGAGGTGAGCAGGTGAGGACGGCGGGATTTGTTCTCACAGCACTCAAACAACTAAAAAAAAAACAGAGGATAGACAAAACATAGTGGGGAATAGGAACTCGGGGAGCACGTTCAAAGTCCAAAGTAATATCATTATCAAAGTACGTATATGTCACCAGTTTCTACTCTGAGATTCACTTTCTTGCTGGTTTTCACTGTAGAACTGAGAAATAAAACAGTATCAATCAACGGAAAACTACACACAAACAGACTGGGAAACAAACAATGTACAAATAATTAAATTAATAATAATAACGAAAGAAATACAGAAAAACAGAAGTAACAAATGTGTATATATATATGTGTATATGATAATATATATATATATATATATATATATGTCCCTCTGCAATTGGAGCTTGAACTTTCTGACTAAACGACCACAATCAGTTAACTTAGAAAACTTCTCCTCCTCCACTCTCAGCCTGAACACCGGCGTGCCTCAAGGTTGTGTGCTGAGCCCTCTTCTGTACTCTCTTTTCACCTATGATTCCGTTCCTGTACAGACGACAAAACGGTGGTTGGCCTGATCAGAGGGGATGACGAGACGGCCTACAGGAACGAGGTCCAGCACCTGGCTGCGTGGTGTGCCGAAAACACCATGGCCCTTAACACCCAAAAGATCAAGGAGATCATTGTGGATTTCAGGCATGCTAGGAGCCACACTTACGTCCCCTTCTACATCAGCGGAGCTGTGCTGGAGCGTGTATCAAGCTTCAAATTCCTTGGTGTCCACATTTCAGAGGATCTCAGCTGGTCCCTGAACTCCTACATCCTGATCAAACAGGAGCAACAGCGCCTTTATTTCCTGCGGACATCAAGAAAGTTCACCTCTGTCCCAGAATACTGACAGACTTTTACCGCTGTACCTCTGAGAGCATACTCACCAACTGCAGCTCAGTGTGGTATAGTAATTGTCCCGTTTGGGACCGCAAAACACTCCAGCGTGTGGTGACAACTGGCCAGCGGATTATCGGCACCCAATTGCCCACCATTGAGAACATCCACCATAAACGCTGCCTAGGCAGGGCGAAAAGCATTATCAAGGATTCATCTCACCCTAACCATGGACTTTTTATTCTTCTCCCACCCGGTAGGCACTACGGAAGCCTCCGTTCCCGCACCAGCAGGTAAAGGAAGATTTATGTGTTGTAACACTTACTTTTTATTCGCAGTTATTTTGGAAATAGCACTATTCTTTGCATTTATGGTCAGATGCTAACTGCACTTCATTGACTTTGTATCTGCACTCGGCACAATGACAATAAAGTTGAATCTAATCTAATCTGATATGCAAGGGCTGACTTCTAAGCCGCAGTATCACCTTGCGGGCGTCAGGCATCGGGGCGGGTGTTTAGCTGGAATATAAATGGTTGAGATTTTTTTTTTTTAACGGTGCTCAACGAAAGTGTATTCCAGGTAAAAAGAAAACAATGTCTAGGGTAGGGAGAGCCAGCCATTAGTAACTAAGGAAATAAAGGACGCTTTAAACTAAAAGCTTGTGCCTACAAAGTCGACAAGAGTAGTGGGAAACTGGAAGACTGGGAAAACTTTAAAAAAAAAACAAAGAAACATGAAGCGTGTTATAATAAAAAGAATACAAATTATTAATAGAAACTGGCACAAAATATAAAAACGGATACAAAAGTTTTTTTTTAAATATTATTATAAATCTCCTGAAATGGTGGCTAAAGAGACCATAGGTCCCTTGGACATGAAGTACGATTTCATATTGGGTAATGAGGAAATACCTGATGCTCTGGATTACTACTATCTGTCAGTCTTCCCGGAGAAGGATACATCTAACATGACAAAAGAGGCGCGATGTGGATGCGATGGGAAGTGAGGACCTCGGTACAATAGCTAACACTAAAGAGCAAAGCCGAGAAAATATGGGCCTAAAGATAGACAGGTCACCGGATCCAGATAGAATGCATGGCAGAGTACTGAGAAATGGCACAGATTACAGTCGAGGGTTTGGTGATTAATTAATAAAATTATCTGTACACTGGGCACATCCCGACGGATTGGAGGACAACAAATTTCCCACCACTGCCAAAAAAAAACGGATGTAGGCAAAAGGCTGGAACCTATAAGCCTGTTAGTTTTACAACTGCAGATGGAAAAATGCTTGAAGCTATCATTAAAGAAATAAAACTGAGGCATCTGGAAAGAAGTAGACCCGTCAAGCAGAAGCAGCATGGATTCAACAAAGGCAAGTCCTGTTTGACAAAGTTACTGGAGTTCTTTGGGAATATAACCAAGGGAGCGGACAGCGAGTTAAACCCTGGTTGCCTTGGGCTGCGTAAGTCGAGAGAATACACACTCTGGTCGCCAAACCCGTGATATTGGGATGGCTCTTCCACCTCAAACTCCGGTTTTTGTTGATGCTATGTAAATTGCTACCTTGTTACAAATCAATGCCAGGAACATAAAAGAGCACACTGCTTACGATTAAAGAAATTATATTTATTATTTTTAACTTATCAAAAGGATTAGTAAAGAAAATAAAGAAGAAAAAAATAGTGGTCCATTATAGAAGATCCCGCACTTGGTGACGCGTGGGGGATTCTGGACTCAGTCTCGATCCCACCTTCCGTCAGCTTCAGATGGGCTGAATGCCATCCACCTCTGCAAGGACCATTTGCCGTGATCTTCCTCTGAACGGGGCGTCCCCTGTCAGCCGGATGGTGTGGCGGGTGCTCGTGGAACAACCCACATCAAACTCCTCAGAAGAAAAGACACATTTCCGATTCAGCACCTTCTTTATACCCTCGTCTTCCAACCTCGAGGGCCAGGGAGCCCCAAATTGAATGCCTTGTCGTCAATATTCCCTTTTTCGGAGAGCGTTTCTCCCCCACAGTCCCAAAAAGCGGTCAAAAGGCAACCTCGGGGTCTCAGGGTACTTGCAGGCACATCATAAAGAGGCCGGTCAGCATGAAATTTGCCTGACAATCTGTAGGAATTCGTCCTTGACAAATCTGTTGGAATTATTTGAATAATTTACAAGTGGGATAGACAACGGGGAGTAAGGGGATGATTTGTTCACATGGAGAGATGCTCACATGGATAGAATATTGGCAAACTGGCTGGAGGAAAATCAGCCAGCTAATACGATTCCTACTGTAAAGTATGGCGGAGGTGGCATTATGCTATGGGATACTTTTCACCTGCAGGGAATGGAAATCTAGTCAGGATTCATGGGAAGATAAATGCTGCTTAATACAGAAAAATCCTTGTTAAAACCTGCTGGAAAGCTGAAAATGGTAAGTAAGCTCGTCTTTCAGCAGAAGAGCAACCTTAAGCACCTTGTCAGAGCAACTATGGAGTGGCTTTAAATGGAGAAAATTGATGTCCTTGAATGGCCCAATGAGAGTCCCGACCTTAACTCTCTGAAGCATCTCTGGCAAGGCCTCAGGATTGTTCTCCACCGGCACTCCCCAAATAACCTAGACCAGCTGAGCACTTTTGCAATGAGGAAAGGGGCAAGTCTTGTTTCATCATGTTGTGCAAAGCTAATGGACATTTCAGCAAAATGACTACTGGTTGTAATAACTGTGAGAGATGATTCAGCAAGGTACTGAGCAAATACATTTGGACTGCTAACATTTCAGTTTTTGAATTTTTAGTTTTTGATGGTTTTCATTTTTTCCGCTATTTGGGCTCTAGTTTGAAAGCAAAGAACATTTGATTGACAAATAAAGAGAGTTAAATTGATCAAAATCTGTAGTTATAATACTTATCAATGTGAACAAACGTTTGAGGTTTGAATACTTACTCAAGGCACTGCGACTTCTCTTAATCCACACTTTCCAGGTCCTATCTATGTTAATGAAATAAGACCATAAGACAAAGGACAGAATTAGGCCAATTGGCCCATTGAACCCTTTCCGTCATTCAATGATGACTGATCCTATTTGGTACTCGGCAGCCCCACTTACCAGCCTTTTCCCTGTAACTTTGACGGGGTGGTTCTTTCAAGACCTATCAAGCTCTGCCTTGAATACAACCAACAAACTGGCCTACACAGTTGCCTGTGGTAACAAATTCCACAAATTCTGTAATATCTGACGAATGAAAATTCTCTGCATCTCTGCCTTAAATAGACACCACTCTCTCCTGAGGCTGTGCCCTCTTGTCCTAGATTCCCCCATCATGGGAAACATCCTTTTCACATCTACTCTGTCTAGGCTTTTTGACATTAGAAAAGTTTCAATATTTCACCCTTCATCCTTCCAATTTCCTGCGACTTCAGGCAGAGAGTCATCAAAAGTTCCTAGTATGATATCCCATTCATTCCCATCATCATCCTTGTCAACTTCCTCTGCACATTCTCCAGTATCAGGACATGTTTTCTGTTATGAGGAGCCAAGATCTGCTCATAATACCCAAGGTGAAGTCTCACCAGTACCTTAAAAAGCTCCAGCAGAACATCTCTGCTCTTTTATTCCAGACCTCCTGAAATGAAGGCGAACATTGCATTTCTCTTTCTACTCTATCTGCAAGCTAACCTTTAGGGTATTCTGTACAAGGACTCCCAAGTCCGTTTTCATGCAACAATTTTGGATTTTATCCCCATTTAGAAAATACTCTGCACGTACATATTTGCAAACTAAGTTCATGGCCATGCATATTCCAACGTTGGATTTCATTTGCGAATTTATTGCCCGTTCTCCAAATGTTTAAGTCCTTCTGCAGCTGACATGTTCCGTCAATACTATCTGCCACTCCACCAATGTTCGTATCATCTACAAACTTGGCAACAAAGCCATGTATTCCAACATCTCAATCATTGATATACAGCATAAAATGAAGCGGTCCCAACACCTACTCATGCGAAACACCACTTGACACTGGCAGACAATCAGAAATTATTTTATTCCCACTCGCTATACCCTACCTATCGACCAGTACGCTAAACATGAGCTTTCAATATGATAAGCCGCCTCTTCTCCAAGGCTCTCTGAGAGGCGAAATATACCATTCCACTGTATCTCCTTTATCAGTCTTACCTGTAATCCGAAATAATTCCATCAGGTGCATCAGGCAAGATTTCCGTTACGGAAACAATGCTGACTTTGTCCTATCTTGTCCCGTGTCACCAAGAACTACATAACATTGTCGTTAATAATTGACTCTTTCATCTTCGTAATCACTAAGATCAGGTTAACTGGTCTATAATTCCCTTGCTGCTGCCTTCCTCCTTTCTTAAAGAGTAGAGTGACATTTGGGAATCTATTTCCAGACTATCCATGTCCCTATCCCAGAACTGATTTGAAACAACTGAGTTCTGTGCTGACCAGCCCCAAATTCTCATCCACCGATACTTTAGACGCTTCGTTGCCAAGTTCCCAGTGTACTATCTATTTACTAGCACAAAAAGCTCTCCTGGATGTATTAAAAAAATCAATCTCCATTCCTCATACACAATGACAATACAAAGACACCTCTCAACTCTTAAACCTTTTTGTCATGGTTCGGTCTGTTGACTACTCATTTCAGTTAATTTCCTTTTCCAGTTGTTCCACTGGGGCCGTCTTCAGGAGCTTCTCCGCGTCAAGATACGTATCGTCTGTTGGTGTTTGTTTTAGTCGTCTCGTTTTCAGCTGCGTAGGTCCGGCCGATTGCCGCTACTCAGAGTTGCGTATTCAGTCTCTTTTGTGTTCCAGTCCCAGTCCAAGCTGAGGCTCTGTGGTCGAGTCCGAGTCCGAGTCCGAGTCAAGTTCCGAGTCCGAGTCCAAGTCAAGTCCAAACCCGTCTCAGTATTCTGTCTCCTCTCTGTCCCAGTCACGTCCAAGTCCAGGCTCTGTGTTCCAGTGAAGCCCAAGTCCGGGCTCTGTGTTCCAGTGAAGTCCAAGTACAGCCTTTGTGCTCCAGTCCCAGTCCAAGCCAATGCTCTATGTTCGAGTCCGAGTGCGAGTCAAGTTCCGAATCAAATTCCGAGTCGGATTCCGAGTCAAGTTCCGAATCCAAATTAAGTCCAAATCCGTCTGCGTGTAAAGTCTCCGGTCCTGTGTCCTGCACTTGGGCTCGCCCCCAGTCACTCCTTGCAACACCTTTAAAATCTGTCACCTCTGCAGGAACCGTAGTGTGCAAAGGGTGCTGAAACTCTAGTCAGGAAGAAAAGTAAATTATATCTTACAAAAGGTACAGCAGACTAGGTAATGATATCAGTCTAGAAGACGATAAGGCTGGCAGAAAGGAGCCAAAGAGCGAAATTAGGAGAGTGAGAAGGGGCCATGAGAAGGCCTTTGGGAGCAGGACTAAGGAAAATCCCAAGGCACTGCACGCGTATGTGATGAGCAAAAGGATAAGACGTTAAAAACATAGGATGGATCAAACGTGAGAGTGGAAAACTGTGTAGGGAACCGGAGAGATACCGGAGGCACTCAATGAATACTTCAGTAGTCACTGCGGAATAGGACGTTGGTGATTGTGGGGATGATTTACGGCACACTGGAAAGCTTGACTATCCAGACATTAAGAAAGACGATCTTCTGGGGCATGTGGAAAGCAACAAGTTGGATAAGTCACCGGGACCGGACCAGATGTACCCCATGCTACTGTGGGAGTCGAAGGAGAAGATTGCTGAGACTCTGGCAATGATCTTTACATTATCCATGGGGACGGGAGAGGTTCCCGAAGATTGAGGTGTCGCAGACGTTGTTCCCTTATTCAAGGGAAGGTGTAGAGATAGCCTAGGAAATCATAGAATAGTGAGTCTTACTTCAGTGGTTGGTGTGTTAATGGAAATGATCCTGAGAAGCAGGATTTATGAACATTTGGAGAGGCATAATATGATTAGGAATAATAAGCGTGGGTTTGTCAAAGATAGATCATGGCTTACGAGCCAGATTGTAAATCTGAGGATGTGACAAAGCACATTCATGAAGGCAGAGCAGTAGATGTATGTATATGGATTTCAGCAAGGGATCTGATAAGAGACTCCATGCAAAGCTTATTGAGAAAGTAACGAGGCATGGGATCCAAAGAGACATTGCTTTGTGGATCCAGAATTGGCTTGCCCACAGAACAGAAAGTGTGGTTGTACACAGGTCATATTCTGCATGGAGGCCGGTGACTAGTGGTATGCCTCAGGGATCTGTTAAGGACGCCTACTCTTGGTGATTTTTATAAATCACCTGAATGAGCAAGTGCAGAGATGGGTTAGTAAATTTGCTGATGACATAATATTTTGGGGTGTTGTGAACAGTATGGAGGGCTGTTAATGGTTAGGGCGGGATATCGATAGTATACAAAACAGGGCTGAGAAGTGGCAGATGGAGTTCAATCAAATATGTGTGAGGTGGTTTACTGTGGTCGGTCCAAATATGACGACAGAATATAGTATTAATGGTAAGATTCTTGGCAGTGTGGAGGATCTGAGGGATCTGTAGGTCCCTGGTCGGACCGTACTTGGAGTATTGTGTAGAGTTCTGGTCATCTCACTACAGAAAGGATGTGGAAACTATAAAAAGGGTGCAGAGGATATTTACAAGGATGTTCCCAGGTTGGTAAGCATGCCCTATGAGAATAGTTTCAGTGAAGTCGGTCTTTTCTCCTTGAGCGACGAAGGATGAGAGTTGACCTGACAGAGGTGTGTAAGATGATGAGAGTCATTGATCGTGTAGACAGTCACAGGCTTTTTTTTCCCCCTACGGTTGTAATGTCTAACGAGAGAAGGTACAGTTTCAACGTGCATGGAAGTAGGTGCAGAGGAAATGTCAGGGGAAAAAAAAAAAATTCAATGCAGAGCGGTGCGTGCACGGAATGTGTTGCCGGCGACGCTGGTGGAAGCGGACACAATAGGGTCTTTTAAGAGACTCCGGACAGGTGCATGGCGCTTAGAAAAAAACAGTGCTGTGAGTAAGCATAGAAAAAATAGAGGGCGAAGTAATTTCTAAAGTAAGTACATGTTCGGCACAGCAATGTGGGCCGAACGACCTGTATTGTGCTGTCGGTCTTTCTATGTATGTATGTTTCTATAATACCCTGAGACGCCTCACCCACGTGTTATATAACTGTAATAAAACTTCCTATTCCTACATCCACTCAGTCCCGTGACTGATGAAGGCGTTGAGCCAATCATTCGCTTCATCGCTATATCTACCTGAAATGCCGCTTTCAGTGAACTATGCACCTGTAGTCCTAAGCCCCTCTCTTCGGCAACACTCCCCAGGGCTCCAGCGTTCACTTTATAAATCCTGTGATACATCACTAAATGCAAGCCTGCTGTGTGCGAAGCAGCTTTCAAGTATCATCCTTTGAGGTAATTGTGAATCTAATCTGTCCTCTGCCTCTGGATCCCATGCAATCTGTCCTGTTAGACTATTTTGCCATGAGGGAGTTTATCAAATGCCTTTCTAAAATCTATACAGAGAACTTCCATCATGCCATCTTCATTAACAATCCCAGTTACCTCCTTGAAGTAATCTCAGGCAGGCATCAGATATGACGTCCCAAAAACAGTAATACTGACTAATCCGAAACAGACCTTGTCTCTCCAAATGTTCTTGGGTCCTGTCCTTTCAAAACCTCTCCAGCAATTTACCCACGATCTCGCTGGCTTATAGTTTCCTGTCTTGCTTTTGCTACCCTTTTTAAAGAGTGTAAAAGTTGAGCCACTCTTCAGTTGTCCGATATCTCACCTGTAGACAGGTATGCAGCTAAAAAAATATAGTTAGGGTTTCTGCAAAATGTTCTCTGATTTCCCACTATGTTCAAGACTGCACTTGGTTGGACCCTGAGGATTTATCCATCTGAATACACTGTCGGGAATACAACCTCAGTTATCACCCCTCTACTTTCGTTCAATTACTTTAAAATTATGGCCCCTATTTTTTGACATTTCAACTTTGGGGAAAAAAAAATCTGACTGTGCACTCGATTTCTGCCTTCTGTGGTCCAGTATGCCCTTCACGTCACCTCTCATCCTGCTTCCCTCCAAAGAAAAGCCTATTTTACTCCAACTATCCTCACAAGACATGTTCCATCAAGTTCAATAGTTGAAGTAAATTTATTGTCAAAGTATATATGTATCACTGTATACTAACCTGAGATTCAAATTGAGGCATGCACAGTAACTACAAAGAAACACAACAGAATCAATGAAGTAGTGTGCACGAAAAGACAAGACGCAAATATACAAAAGACTACCATGGATTCGGCTGCGCAGTAGATACGAAAATTGTTCTTGTGAAAATGCACATGTCAGCTAATTATTATGTATTTTGATAGTATTTAACTCAGTCCATTACGTCGTAGTATTTGTTCGAGACCTGAGCACAGCGATGCTTGCCCACCGGCTTGCATTAAGGCTGAGAAATTGGACTGTCGGGTCAATTGACTCTGAAGGCGAGCGGTAATCGTTTTATTCTCAATTGTTCTTTTCAGCCGCAGTGTCGGCTTCATTTTCCATTTGAGAGTTTTAGTTAATGGCACTGTTCGTCCTAACGTTTATTGTTTAATTTTCCCTGTTATACTGTTGGCATTAAAGTGGGTGAACTATCGACCCGCCTCTGTGTCCCTCAATCCGTATTTGGGCCATGTCGAAGCCGGGTAACAACAAGGACAACAAATTGTGTAAATAAACATCAAAAAAATATATATGAAGTAAATGTCGTGAACATGAGTTGTGGAATCCCTGTATGTGAGTTCATTGTTGGGTTGTGTGAAATTATCCCCTCTGCTTCAAAAGGCTGATAATTAAAGCCTTCCTTATTGCAGCATCGAGAAGCAAGCATCATCTGGATAATGGAGTCCTTGATGATGGATGCTGCTTTTCGATAAAAAACGCTCCTTGCTGATGTGTTTAGCGGTGGGGAGGGCTTTATGTGTGATGGACTCGCTGCAAACCCAACTTTTTATTTCCTATTCCTTTCAACGTCATTGGTGCTTCCCTACCAGACCATGATGCATCTAGTCAGGAGATTCTCCACTAATCACCTATGAAGGTTTGTCTAAGTTTTAGATAACATACTAAGACTGCAGACACTGACAGAGTATGGACTGTAAATGCTGGTAAATCGTTCCAGGATGCAAACAAATTCTGCTCCTCTAAACTTCCACACTTAAATAATCCCAGTCAATATTGGGGAAATTATAGTCACACACTACTCTGTTACTTTAATATTTTCCAATAGACTGCCTATATTTCTGTTCCTATTTCTATTGCTGTGATTTTAAAAATAGTTGGAAATTGAAGCATTCGAGGTCCTCCTTTATCAGCTGTCCGTTACATTCTGAAAGATGCCCACTGGGAGGACTGGGAAAGATATTCCATGAATTACCGTCCGTTATTAGGGTTGTACAAGTCTCCGTCCTTGAAGTGCTGTGATTGTACTGGAGTTTAACGGTGGAGTGGTTGGTGTGTACATGTCTGTGTGCTCACTGCACAGTGATGAGTGTTTTATAGGTCTGTATCGTGGAAGTGAAGGTCTAGATATTGTGAAGTTCTCTGTCCCTGTCGTCCACTACTGACTGTTCTTGGACAGTCTCTTATGCAGGGCATGTTTATACCAGAGATTCAGCCTGGCCTTCCTCAGCATGCTGAGTTGCAGCAATCTGTGTTCCTGCAGTGCATTTTTGGTTTCTGCTTGTCCGCCTCCCTGCTGTGCAGTGCTGAAGCTAAAGCGGGCAGTGTCCATGCAGTCCAGAGCTGGTTTGTGCAGGTCAGTGTTCTTGCAGTTTTGCAGATGACTGGTGTACATAACGGGATGAGTATGGTCTGCGTTCGGCTCTGAATTTACAGTGCAATCCGGGGTTGTTCATGTCTTTATCTGTAGAGCAAATGGGCTGGTGCTTGAAATCTGTGTCATCAGAGAGCAGAGTTGTGGTTGTTGTGATGTCTGTTCTTCTATTCTGCCCGGCTCTGGATCAATAGTAATATATTTTCATACATCTCTGTCCTTGTATTAGAGTCGTGTACTGCTCTGTGCTCTCACTGACCAGTGTTGTGCTCTGGCAGCTCAGTGTGCTTGGAATGCAGTGCCAGTGTTGGTACAGAAGTGACTCATACAGAGAAAAAAATCCCTTGTACACCCAGGTAAATTAATTGTTTCCTGGAGACCAGACTGGGTGTTTCAGATGGTTAGTGGGCACAGGATCATAGTGGGATGCACTAGAACATTCAATCCATCAAGTGTATATTATAGAGCATCAAGTCTATAGTACAGTGTTCCCACTGTCCCATTCCCAATTCTCTTCCCACAATTCAGCGGGTTATTTCCCCGGAAGGACCTGACCAGTTCGTCTTTGAATAATCTGATTGGCTGTTGTCATCATCCCTGCAGGCAGTATGTCCCAGATAAGAATTACAGTCAGTGTAAAATTAAGAATTTTATTACATGCTCCTTTGATCATTTGCCCACTCTGCTTCAAATCATTGAATAATTTACAGCGAATAGTCCTGCACATGAACAGTCCCCTCAGCTCACTGTGTGTGTGTTGACCATGATGTCAGTTCGATCTGTATGTTTGTCCGCCTCTGGTCTGTGTCCTCCCATGGACTAAATCCCCCAAAGTATTTACCCATCTTATTACACTTTGAGAGGCCAAATAACTTTTCCTCCGGAGGATCAACACGTCTGAGAAAGTCACCATTCCCACTTCCTGATCTCGCTTTCTTCTGAGTCCTTCTCCTTAGTGAACATCAACGAATGCAATGTATTCATGTTGTACTTCGCAGTAAAGAAATCAAAATAATGCCTATCATCCATTGAACAAGCCGATCTCAGTTTTGGAGGGCACCACGGATCCGACAATGTCACACAACTTGTTCTCTCACTCTCTCTCTCTCTCTCTCTCTCTCTCTCTCTCCGCCCCCCCGTCTCTCACTATCTCTCTGCCTCTCTCCCTCTCTTTCCCTGTCTCTCTCTCTCGCTAACTCTGCCTGTCTCCCTCGCTAGCTCTCTCTCTCTCTCTCTCTCTCTCTCTCTCATATCTAACGTTATAACTCACACTCGTGCTCTCGTTTACTTTTAGTCATCCTGCATCTACTATTCTCCTAATTTCGAGTACTATTTTTGTTATTTTACCGGTCTTCCCATTCTATTGCAGGATGACACATTTCTTTTAAATTATCTTTTGACTTTTGTCAAATTTAAGATGTGTGTAAAAGACTACTGCATCAGAAACACCAAACACAAAATGTTGGAGGAACTCAACAGAATTCTTGTGTGTTCCCTTGGATTTTCAGCATCTGCAGATTTTCTCGTGTTTCTACATCAGCAACGTGGTCAATTGATCGTTTCCATCCCGACCTTTTTCTCGCTATTGTATCTCTATTAACCAGGAAGAAGCTGAAGGACAGATCAAAATGGGAAAATACAGAGAAAGAAGGCAGGGGTCGGACAACGTCGCTAGTTCTCGTTGAATACAGAATAATTATCCAAAAAAGTGAAATGTGTAAATGTAGCTGCTCCGTTCCAAAGTTCAGACTTTATAATTAAAGCTACAGGCCTTATTTCCACCAGAGGTACTGCTGAGGTAATACCAAAAAAATTATAGTTAGTGAGGTGTATAACCGTCTCTCTGGAGAATAATCCTCTGTATAAATCAGGGTTGACGTGCATCATCGGCTCAGTATCTGCCGGAGCTGTGAATTCAGGAGCAACATAAGTCACAGATTCTCACTGAAATGGTCTATCCAGTCATCTGGCGGATACGAGACATTTACTATCCTTTTATTTCAGCCTTTGGAATTCCCGGTAAGTCGCAGTGTCAGCTGCCGTTGCTGAGAAATGATGTTTATTTCCAATGTTGTGATTGCTGCTGTCACTGCCACATTCCAGTCCCAGTATTCGCATTTCAGGATTGAAATGGAAACACCGGGACTATGGATTCTGGGATGTGGATCTAATGTAAACGTCTGCAGGAATTCAGGGAATCCGCCAATATCTGTGAACTGAGTAGGTCAGGCAGCGTACTACCAGCGGTTTGTGAACAAAAATGAGATGTTCGGGTCTCTGTAGCTTTGGTCCTGTAGCAGCTGCACTGCATTTGCAAATATTGTGTTGAAACAGCCCGCGGACATTTTACCAATTGATTGTCCGTATTTGTATATGAGCGATTGACTGAGTTCGGTGCGGTGTTCAAACCATCGACTGGCAGTAACGCTTTAGCAAATGTTTCATCATGTTTCACGAACCTGTTGTGGATTTTTAATATATGTGTGCAATATAACTGAATATAAAGCAGTTGATGGACGACACAATGAAATATTTGCTGAGCAGATTATCACAAGCAACGTGGTGGTTCATAGTTGTCCATACTGTGAAATGTATTCTATTTTATCTACATCTGACACCGTTACAGACATCTGACTGCGGCATCGAGTTTGCAACTAGACGTTGAAATCCTCTCCCCTGCTTATCTGCGATGGATTCAGTGGGAGGTGTCATGTCTGTCGTGATGTTGAGTCAGAAACCAGTCATGTTCTGTTATAAAGTCAGTTAGGAGGCAAAAGCTGGAATAGGAAACAAACTCGGGGAATGCTGGAAACACGAAGCAACAAGCAGCTTGTATGGGAAGAGAGATCAGTTTACACTCGTGTCAGGGTGTCTCTGAGTACAGTTCTGTGAAGAGATACTTTAACTCTTTCCCACATATTCTGTTTTGCCTGGATGAGTGTTTCCAGCATTTCCTGTTTTTGTTCCGTCCTTCGGCAGTTCTATCGCTGACAGGGATCGCCATGGAAGTTGATGATCATCTAATGGAAGAATCCCGCTATCAGCGTCCGGACGAGACTCGGAAGGCACCGGTAGAAAATGTTCCATTCGGTATTGACTCTGCGGAGGTAGTTACACAGTTTTAGCTTTCTGCTGACATTTCATATTTCGATTATCAGTATGTAATACATATTCAAATTATTTTATTGTGTAAAATCTTCGTATCCGCCAGTTCTGCGCCATGTCTCACCCTACAACCACTAAATTCAACAGTAAAGTGGAAATATCACAGGATCCCCGGAACCTGCTGCATGGGCTTCTAATCAGTATTTTCTGAACTTGCTGTTCCTTGTTTCTCTTCCAGCGAACTTGGTGGCGATTGTGATCCTGTTCCGGGGAAAGTGCGGTCTCTCCAAATGTATCACTTTCTACCTAGTGGGAATGGCAGCGGCCGATCTACTGGTCGTTATCTCGAATCCACTGCTGAGGTGGACTGCTTTGATTTATTTCCCCCCATCATTCCTTTCCATTACTCCTCTGTGCAGACTCGTTAGGTGGTTGATGTTTGCGAGCACTGCGGCCTCAGTCTGGCTGACCGTCGCATTCACCGTCGATCGATTTGTGGCTATTTGCTGTGAGAAGCTGAAAACAAAATATTGTACTGAGAGAATGGCGGCTGTGGTTATCGGGACAATAAGTGTACTGGCCTGTTTGGAGCCTGTCCCCTTGGTCTTTTTGTACGGTACTGCAGTTTCCCGGTATTGTACTTTATTACCGAGCTTCGGAAACTCTCCTGCGTGGGCTGTATTTGACACATTTCACCGCATTTTCAACCCTTGTGTACCTTTCATTCTGATATTCCTGTTCAATATTCTGACTGTCAGGCGGATTCTAGTGGCCAGTCGAGCCCGCAGGGGGCTCCGGGTACAAAAGAGTGGAGAAAGTCAGAAGGACCGGGAGATGGAGAATCGACGGAAATCCATCGTTTTGCTCTTCAGCACAATCGGTACTTTCATATTGTTGTGGGGAACACTGGTGGTATTTTATATCTATAGACGGATTTCTAAGAATTTTGTTTATTCTGTCACGAATCCCCATTACACCACAGAACACACAGCAACAATGCTGCAGATTCTGAGTTCCTGCACCAACACTTGCATTTACGCCCTGACCCTGAGCAAATTCCGAGAAGAACTAAAGAATGCCGTGAAATACCCAATGATTCTGATTTTCAAACTCACGGAAAGTTGGAAATAAATGCTGTAAATTATTACAATTCAGCTGCTTTCTTGCTCCCTACTCTATCCCCCCACTTGTGGGTAAATGGAAACAATGTGATGAACAGAGTTACAAAACAAACACCAGAAACTCTGCAGATGCTCGAAATACAAAACCACACACACACACACACACACACACACACACACACACACACACACACACACACACACACGCAATCAGATCCTGATGAAGGGCCTCGGCCCACATTGCAGCTGCTTACTCTTTTCCACACTTAGAATGCTGGAGGAACTCAGCAGGCCAGGCAGCATCTACAGAAAAGAGTAAACTGTCGACGTTTTAGGCTGACACCCTCCATCAGAGTCCTGACAAATGTTTACTCTCTTCCATTGTGTGTGTTGCCTTAGAGTTACAAAACTACTGCTTACATCTGATCTCGATGGCATCGCAGAGAAAACCCCTTTGCATTTCACCTCCCGCCCTGTTAAATTGAAGGTTGAGGCGAACCTGTTACCCGTGCTTCCCGGTTCTTCAAAACTGCCTGATCTTGGAGTATATTTTCGTCTGTATCAACCACTTCTGCTTGTCGGTTTCCTTCACCCTTTTCTTCTCCTACTTCTCTACCTGTAGGTTCTCCTTCTCATTGCCACCTTGAACTCTTTCCCTGTAGCACATTATTATTTTTTTTAACTATTGAAGACAAATTACCAGTACCTGTGACAAATATCAGGATAGAGAAAGAGAGAGAGAGAGAGAGAGAGAGAGAGAGAGAGAGAGAGAGAGAGAGAGAGACTGTGAAGGAGTGAGCGGGAGAAGGAGACAGCACGAGAGCTGAGACAAGAAGGATAGTGAGCGAATGCGACATCGCGAGTAAGAGGGTGCAAGGGAGAGCGCACGAGGGAGAGGACGTGAGCGAGGGTGACCGTGAGACGGAGTCATCGCGATGGAGAGAGGGAGAAAGAGAGAGAGAGAGAGAAGGAGAGGATTGGACAGAATAGGCTGCATGACATTGTCGGATCGCTGTTTCCTTCCAACACTGAGATCGGCTTGTGTGCTGGATGATCAGCAATAATTTGATTTATGTACAGCTACTATTGGTAGATATTTGTTTTGTACTAGAATCGTGCGAGTTCTAATAAAGTGTTTTGTTTTAACACGTGTGCAGTCTCTTTTGTTTGCGAGCGCATATGCAAATAACCTAAGCTGAATTAAAAAAAAATGAATTCTGAATGATTTTCGAAACAATTTTATTACGAAGAGGCTATTAGTTAAGTCCATTAATACACAGTGGCACGCAAAAGTTTGGGTACCCTTGGTCAAAATTGCTGTTGCTGTGAATAGCTAAGCGAATGAAAGTTGACCTGATTTCCAAAAAGGCATAAAGTTAAAGACAACACTTTTCAAAAAAAAATATTTTAAGCAAGATTATTATTTTTTTTTATCCCATCTCTTACAGTTTCAAAATAACCAAAATGGAAAAGGGCCGAAGCAAAAGTTTGGGCACCCTGCATGGTCAGTACATAGTAACACCCCGTTTGGCAAGTATCACATCTTGTCCACGCTCTCTGTAGTCAGAAAAGAGTCTTTCGATTCTTGTTTGGGGGATATTCGGCCATTCTTCCTTGCAGAATGCTTCTGGTTCTGTGAGATTCTTGGGCCGGCTTGCATGCACTGCTCTTTTGAGGTCTATCCACAGATTCCTGATGATGTTTAGGTCGGGGGACAGTGAGAGACATGGGGAAATCTTGAGATTGCGCCTCGTGAGGTACTCCATTGTGGATTTTCAGGTGTGTTTAGGATCATCATCCTGTTGCAGAAGACATCCTCTTTTCATCTTCAGCTTTTATCTTTTTACAGACGTTGTGATGTTCATTTCCAGAATTTGCTGGTATTTAATTGAATTCATTCTTCCCTCTGCCAGTGAAATGTTCCCCGTGCCACTGGCTGTAACACAAGTCCAAGGCATGATCGACCCCCATGCTTAACGGTTGGATAGATGTTAGATGTTCTTATCATAACATTCTTCACCCTTTTTTTCTCCAAACAAATCTTTGCTCATTGCGGCCAAAACGTTCTATATTAACTTTATCAGTCCATTGGACCTGTTTCCAAAATACATCAGGCTTGTTTCGATGTTCGTTTGCAAATTTCTGACTCTGAATTTGTGGTGATGACGCAGGAATAGTTTTCTTCTGATGACCTTTCCATGAAGGTCATTCTTGTGCAGGTGTCGCTGCACAGTAGAACAGTGCACCACCACTGCAGAGTCTGCTAAATGCTCCTAAATGTCTTTTGCAGTCAAACGGGGGTTTTGATTTTCCTGAAAGCATTCCTACGAGCAGTTCTCTCGAAAGGTTTTCCTGGTCCTTTAGACCTCATCTTGACCTTCACCATTCCTGTTAACTGTCATTTCTTAATTACATTACGAACTGAGGAAACAGCTGCCTGAAAATGCTTCGTTATCTTCTTCTAGCTTTCTCCTGCTTTGTGGACATCATTTATTTTAATTTTCAGTGCGCTGGGCAGCTGCCTGGACGAGCCCATGGCTGTTGATTGCTAAGACAAGTTTTACGGAGTCAGGGTAGTTATAAAGCTTTGAAATACGCATCCCTTGGCCTTTATAACGATGACTGTGAACAAGCTATAGC
Organism: Mobula birostris; assembly: GCF_030028105.1. Classification (NCBI taxonomy): domain Eukaryota; kingdom Metazoa; phylum Chordata; class Chondrichthyes; order Myliobatiformes; family Myliobatidae; genus Mobula; species Mobula birostris. The sequence goes on from NC_092397.1 coordinate 25,732,438, forward strand.
CGTAGCAAGCTAATTAATGTCGGAGACCTTGCTAAAGTTATCTGTGAGCTCAACTCTCTTGGGGTGCCAAACTTTTGCAAACTTTTACTTTTTCTCCACTCTTAAAATTTTACAAAATAAAAATAATACACTAATCTTGTTTAAAATAGTGAAAACAAATATTTCATCTTTAAATTTATGAGTTTCGGAGTTCAGTTCATCTTCTACTCACTTAACTATTCGCAGTAACAGAAATTTTGACCGGGGTTGCCCATACTTTTGCATTCCACTGTACAGGAAATAAAATGATATGAATCTCACGCAGCAAATACTTTAGAAGGGGAGATACAGTCAGGAATATCTGTGGAAATGAGTGAGATTGTAGGATGGTGCGTTACATCCGTCATGCCATGACCAAGGATGTCTCTCAGGAAGGTCAGGATTAGCAGCCAGAGGTCATGATCCTGATGAGAACAACAGAGAGACAATGTCCTGCAACGAAAAGTTAGGGAGGTGGGCAGAATGTGAAAAAATAAAATAATAACTCTGGGGTGGTGATTTCAGGATTACTTTAGATGTCCACATGCTTGCGGCGTCAGAGATGGTAACTTGGTTCACTAAAGTGTGTGGCTAACAATCTTGGGCAGCAGGGAAGGCATCAGGACCACTGATCATTGGGTTTTCATGTATAGGGAAGATGGGTTACACTGAAGGGGAACTAATATTCTCAGAGGGAATCTTGCTGGAGCCACCCTGATGGTTTTGATCATGTGGCATGTGGAGGGTATGTTGGCATCCAGACCAACAGGTCAGTAGGTTGCATTGGTGTAAGGTAGAGATGAGGTCAAATTAACACCTAAATGAAGTCAAGATGGGGCCACGTTATTGAGCACAGTAGCACCGAAAGGCAGAAGTGAGTTTATTTCAGTGCAGTGTGTAAAACAGCTAAGACAGACGTACCTAGCTCCTGGATTTATACACAGCACAGTGATTCATCTATTACAGAAATCTGGTTGAGAGAATATCAGGACTTGTATCGAAACATTCCAGGATTTCGATGATTTAGAGACTACAGAAGGTGCTAAAAGAGCTCGGGGAGCTGCAGTGTTAATCGGGTAGAATGTCACAACTTCGAAGTCATCCCTGAAGCTCATCAAGTAAGACAATGTGGGTAGAACTCAGGGATAAGAAAGGTGCAATATTGTAGGCTTCACATCAGCCAGTAATAGAGAGGAACACATATGTCAGCGGGTTATTAACGGATGTCAAATAATAGGATACTCTTGTTGGTGATTTATCTCCCCAGAATGACTGGCACTACCCCAGCACATGAGGCTTCTATGGGACATTATTTGTTAGGTGTATTCATAAAGGTTTCCAGAAATAGCATGTATATGGTCCACCAGGGAGGGGACATACTTGATATATTATTGGGAAATGAGCCTGGCGAGATGCTTGGAGTTTCGTTGGACAAGATTTACGGTTTATAAATCTGGAGGTTTTCCAGTGGTTATTGAGAAGGATAAGTCTGAACCTGCAGCTGGACGAATCAGAATCAGAATACACTTTAGTATCAACGGCATGTGACGTGAAGTTTGTTAATTCAGTAGCAGCAGTTTAATACAAAATATAATGGAGAAAAATCAAAATAGAATAACAAATACATAAATAGATAGATAAACAGATAGATAAATAAATAAATTACAGTATACATATATTGAATAAATTAGAAATCGTGCAAAAGCAGGAATACTATTTGTTAAAATAAAGAGAGGTAGTGCCCAGGGGTTCAATGTCAATTTAGGAATCGGATGGCAGAGGGGATGAAGCTATTACTGAATCGCTGAATGTGTGTCTTCAGGTTTCTGCATCTCTTTCTCATGGACATAGTGCTAAAAGGGTATGCCCTGGCTGCTGGTAGTCCTTAATAATGGATCCTGCCTTTCTGAGACACCCGCTCATTGGGTACTTTGTAGGATTGTAGCAAAGATGGAGCTGACTGAATTTACAACACTCTGCAGCTTCTGTCGGTCCTGTGCAGTGACCCTTCCCCTTTCCAGACAGTGATGAAATGCAGCCTGTCAGAATGCTTTCCACGGTACATAGTTAGAAGTTTTTTGTTTCGTTTATCTGCAGCAATACCAAATCTCTTCAAAGTCTAACGAAGTATAGCCGCTGTCTTACCTTTTTTTTTATTTACAAATGTATCGATATGTTGGAAACAGGTTAGATACTCAGAGATCTTGAAACCCAGAAACTTGAACCTGCTCACTCTTTCCACTTCTGATCCCTCTATGATCATTGGCAAGTGTTGCTTCGATTTTCCCTTCCTGATGTCAACAATCAGCTCTTCTGTCTTACCGACATTGAGTGTCAGGTTGTTGCTGAAACACCACTCCACTAGTTGGCATATCTCACCCTTGCACGCCGTCTCGACACCACCTGGATTATATTAACAATTGTTGTATCATCAACAAATTTATTAATGGTGTTTGAGCTGTGCCTAGCCGCACAGTCATGGGTATATAGAGAGTAGAGCAGTGGGCTAAGCACACACCACTGAGGTGCACCAGTGTTGATTGTCAGTGAGGAGGAGATGTTATCACCAATCTCCACAGATTGCGGTCTTCCAGTTAGGAAGTAGAGGCTGCAATTGCAGAAGGAGTTAGAGAGGGGTAGGTTCTTCAACTTCTCAATCAGGATTCTGGGAATGAAGGTATTAAATGCTATGCTATATATTTGTGGAATGCAAATTGCAGGAGAATTGGGCAGGAATCATAGAGAGTAGTCTGGGAACCGATGTTACTGGTTAACAGTACCTGTAATAGCCTGGCATAGAACACAGAACACAGAGCAGAACGCTACAGTACATACCCTTCGGCCTACAATGTTGTGCCGACTCTTAAACCCTGCCTCCCATCTAAACCCGCACCTTAAATTACTCCATATACCTGTCTAGTACTCTCTTCAATTTCACTAGTGTATCTGCCTCCACCACTGACTCGGGCAATGCATTCCACGCACCAACCACTCTCTGAGTGAAAAAAAAAATCTTCCTCTAATTTCCCCCTTAAACTTCCCACCCCTGTCCTTAAAACCATGTCCTCTTGTACTGAGCAGTGGTACCCTGGGGAAGAGGCGCTGGCTGTCCACTCCGTTGATTCCTCTTAATATCTAGTATACCCCTAACATGTCTCTTCTCATCTTCCTTCTCTCCAAAGTGTAAAACCCTAGCATAATGCATGCTCTCTAAACCAGGCAGTCTCCTGGTAAATCTCCTCTCTACACTTCCCAATGCTTCCACACCCTTCCTATAGTGAGGCGACCAGAACTGGACATGGTACTCCAAGTGAGGTTTAACCAGAGTTTTATAGAGCACCACCATTACCTCGCGACTCTTAAACTCTGTACGTCGAGTTATGAAAGCTAACACTCCATATGCTTTTTGAACTACCCTATCTACCTATTAGGCAACTTTCAGGGATCTGTGGGCACGTTCCCGCAGATCACCCTGTTCCTCCACACTACCAAGCATGCTGCCATATACATTGTACTCTGCTTTGGGGTTTGTCCTTCCAAGGTGTACCACCTCAGCATTCTCCAGGTTGAACTGAATCTGCCGCTTCTCAACCCCCTTCTGCATCCTATCATTTTTTTTCTCTGCAATCTTCGACAATCCTCTACACTATCCAGAACACCGCCGACCTTTCGGTTTCTGCAAACTTGCCAACCCACCCTTCGACCCCCATATCCAGGTAGTTAATAAAAATCAGGAAAAGTAGCAGTACGAGAACGGATCCTTGTGGGACACCATTGGTCATAACCGACTGTACTCCCTCCACCACGACCCTCTAATTTCTGCAGGTGAGCCAATTCTAAATCCACCTGGGCAAACATCTCTAGATTCCATGCCATCTGACTTTCTGAATAAGCCTACCGTGTGGAACCTTGTCAAATGCCTTAGTAAAATCCATGTAGATCGCATTAACTGCATTACCCACATCTATATGCCTCGTCACCTACATAAATAACTCTATCAGTCTTGTTAGACATGATCTGCCCTTCAGAAAGCCATGCTGACTGTCCCTGATCAGACCATGATTCTCTAAATACCAATAGATCTTCTCTCTAAGAATCTTTTCCAACAGATTTCCCACCACAGACGTAATCTTCACTGGTCTATAATTACACGGACGATCCCTACTGTATTTTTTTGAAAAAGGGGACAACATTCGCCTCCCTCCAAACCTCAGTACCATTCCCGGTGACAACGAGGACACAACGATCCTAGCCAGAGGCTCAGCAATCTCTTCCCTCGCATCGTGGAGCATTCTGGGGAATATTCCGTCAGGCCCCGGGGACTTCTCCGTCCTAATGTATTTTAACAACTGCAACACCCCCACTCCCTCAATATCAACATACTCCAAAACATCAGCCTCACTCATATTGACCTCGTCGTCATCAAGTTCCCTCTCATTAGTGAATACCGAAGAGAAGTATTCATTGAGGACCTCGCTCACTTCCACAGCCTCCAGACACATCATCCCACCTTTATCTCTAATCGGTCCTCACTTCAATCCTGACATCCTTTTGTTCTTCACATAACTGAAGAATGCCTTGATATTTCCCTTTACCTTACTTGCCATGGTCTTGTCATGCCCCCTTCTTTCTCTCCTCAGCTCCTTCTTATGCTCCTTTGTTGTTACCCTATATTCCTCAATAGACCCATCTGATCCTCATATACAACTTCATGCATGCTGCCTTCTTGCACCGGACTAGATTTTCCACCTCACTTGTCACCCATAGTTCCTTCACCCTACCATTGTTTATCTTCCTCAACGGGACAAATTCATACCTAATATCCTGTAAGAGATCCCGAAATATCGACCGTAGTACATTTCCCTGCAAAAACATCATCCCAATTCACACCCGTATGTTCTAGCTAGCCTTATAGCCTCATAATTTGCCCTTCCCCAATTATTTTTTTTTCCCTGTCTTCTCTCATTCTATGATTTTCAATGATAATGCTAAAGGCCAGGGAGTGGAGGTCACTGTCCCTCAGATGTTTATCCACTGAGAGATCCGTGACCTGTCACGGTTCGTTACCTAATGGTAAATCCAGTATGTCATTCACCCGATTCGGCCTGTCAACATACTGTGACAGGAGTCTGTCCTGGACATACTTAAAAACTCTGCCCCGTCTAAACCATTGGAACGAAACAGGTGCCAGTCAATAATGGGGAAGTTAAAGTCACCCATGATAAAAACCCTGTTATTTTTGTACTTTTCCAAAATCTGCCTCCCAATCTGCTGCTCGGTATCTCTGCTGCTACCAGGCGGCCTATAGAATCCTCCCAATTGAGTAATTACTCCTTTCCTGTTCCTGACTTCCACTCATACTGACTCAAAAGAAGATCCTGCTGCATTAGCCACCCTTTCTGTAGCTTTAATAGTATCCCTGACCAGTAATGCCACCCCTCCTCCCTTGCCCCCTGCCCCTCTATCCCTTTTAAAGCACTGAAATCCAGGAATATTGAGAATCCACTCCTGCCCTGGTGCCAGCAAGGTCTCTGTAATTGTCACTACATCATAATTCCATGGATGTATCCAAGCTCTCAGTTTATACCTTTGACCCTGATGCTTCTTGCTTTGAAGTACACGCACTTTAGCTCTTCTACCTTCCTACTTTTACACCCTTTATTCTGCTTCTCTTTCCTCAAAGCCATTTTATATGTTAGATTTGGCTTCACTCATGCAATATGTTTGCAGTTCTCTCATGACTCTTATCCTCCTCCTCCTCACTATCTGTTCTAACACTCTGGTTCCCATCCCCCTGCAAGTCCAGTTTAACACTCCCTCCCCCACTCTGGAGCAGAATCAGCAAACCTTCCCGCAAGGATGTTAGTCCCCCTCCAGTCAAGGGCAACCCGTCCCGTCTGAACCGGTCCCACCATCTCCGGAACAAGGCACAATTGTCCAGAAACATGCTGCCCTCCCTCTTGCACCAACTCCTTAGCCGCGTATTGAGCTGCATTATCTTCCTATTTCTAGCCTCACTAGCACCTGGCGCAGGTAGCAATCCTGAGTTTGCAACCCTGGAGGTCCTGTCCTTCAACTTTGCACCTAACTCCCTGAACTCTCTTTGCAGGACCTCCTCCTTCTTCCTATCCACGTAACTGGTATCTACATGGACCGTGAAATCTGGCTGCTCACCCTCCATCTTGAGACTACTGAGAACTCGATCCAAGAAATGGCGGACACTGGTACCAGGGAGGCAACAGACCATCCGGAATTCTCGATCTCTCCCACAGAACCACTTACCTGTCCCCCTTACTATCGAATCCCCCGTCACTACTGCTGTCCTCTTTTCCGTCCTCCCCTTTTGAGCTGCGGGTCCAGTCTCGGTGCCAGAGATGCTACCACAGCCACTTGTCCCTGGCAGTTCGTCCCCACCAACAGTATCCAAAACGGTATACTTATTACTGATGGGAACGGCCACAAGGGTGCTCTGCACATTCTGTCTATTCCACTTCCCTCTCCTGACAGTCACCCACATACCTGTCTCCTAACGTTTAGGGGTGACTATCTCCCTGAAACTCCTGTCTATTTCTGCCTCTGCCTAACGAATGACCCGAAGTTCATCCATCTCCAGCTCCAGAGCCCGAACTCGGTTTGTCAGGAGCTGCAGTTGGATGCACCTTTTGCAGGTGTAGTCATCAGGGAAAATTGTGCTGTCCATGACTTCCCACGTACTGCAAACGGAGCACTCGACTACTCTAACTGCTGCCTCCATTACCTACTCCTAAATTAATTAGATTAATGTGAGGGTGACTTGCAGTCCAACTGGTCAGAATTTGGAGTCCCCTTCACTGTCGGTAAGGAAGAGAAGGACAAGGTCGTGCAGAAATTTAATGTGATGAGAAATATTGTGTTTGTTTGAAAATGTAAGGGAGTCATATGTAAGGACGAGGAAAATGAAATTGGACAGGGGTCTTGGAGGAACATACAGAAAGCAAGGACAAATCATACTATGAAATAGGAGAGTTCCCCGTGACCAGGAAATATCTTCAGTCAGGAGGATCAATGGGTACCAGTTGGTCTTATGCAGTCACAGAAAACAACAGTATAGTGGGGAGAGGACAGGATCAGTCAAGGACACACCTGACAGTTGATGCCTGGAGCCAGAGTTAGCATGCGAGTGAGAATACTAATACATTCCGTTCACTAGCGTTCACTAAGGAGAAGGATAGGGAGGGAAGCAGGAACAGGATGGGGTATGGTGATATTTCCTCGTCTGTTGATACGAAAGGGGAGGCGCTGTTGGGTCTGTCAAACCTCATAGATGGGTGAATCCTTTGGGGGATTTAGTCCATTTGGGAACACAGTCCGCATGCAGTTAAATATGATGTTGAAACTGTCGGCACTACACTGGAAGGACAGAGATCTGGCCCGTACTGGAAGGGAAGGGGAGAGTCTGTCTCTGGTATATACATGCTTTGCATGTTTGACTGTTCAAGAAAAGACAGCAGTTAATTAGAGGGACAATGAACTTCAGAACATCTAGACGTTCATTATCAGGACACAGGCCAATAAAACTCAGAGCAGTCTACATTGAGCTTAGGGACTTGTACACACCGAACACTGTACCCACCCCCACCCCCCGCGTTAAATAGAAGTACACTTCAAGGACAGACACCTGTGAAACCCTGATAAGGGATGAAATTCATGGACACCATCATTCTCCTCCTTCCACTGGTCATATTTCAGGATGTAACAACGGAGAACCTTGAATGTCGTGTGCTTCAATTTCCAAAGGTTTTTGAAATGCCACCGCCAGAAAAAGGAACAGAAATGTAGGCAAGTTCTGGAAAGCTGTAAAAGCAGCAGAGTAGTGAATGAATGAATTTCACAATATTGACTGAAATTTTCTTAGTGTGAAGACTTAGAGGAGCGGAAATTGTTGGCAACCTGGAAAGATTTACCAGCATTTCCGTCTTGTACTATGTAATTTTGTGCAGCTTTAACACGTCATCTAAGACTTTGATAATGCTCTATAGGTGTATAGTGGAGAATAGACTCTCTGATGTGGTTTAGAAACACCAATACCCTTGCGTGGAATCGCAACGGAACAGTTGTGGATGGATCACAGGTAAAGCCTCCCCACCACTGAGCACATCTAAAAGGACAGGTGTCATAGGAGAGCAGCATCCATCATCAAGGACCCTCATCATCCAGGTGATGCTCACTTCTCAATGCTGCCATCCAGAAGGAGTTGCAGGAGCCTCAGGTCCCGTAGTACCAGGTTCCGGAATAGCTATTACCCCTCAACGATCAGGCCTTTGAAGCAAAGGGGATAATTTCACTCACCACAACAATGAACTTACATTCAGGAACTGCACACCTCATGCTCTTGATAATGACTTGGTATTTTTTTTGTTTGTTTTTGTTTATCTAAATAATTTATTGTCTGTTTTGGGTTTTCTACATTAAGCATTTATCGATCTCTGATGTGTGCAATTTTTCATTGATTCCTTTGTATTTCTTTGTATTTACTGCGCATGCCAGCAACAAAATGTATATGGTAGCATTTGTGCATTGACAATATATTTACTTTCAAAATTGAAGTTCACAGAAAATGTCTTGTGAGGATCGGCGGAGGAAGATTGGGCTTTTCACTTTAGAGGGAAGGAGGATGAGAGGTGACTCGAACGAGGTATACAAAATGATAGGAGGCATCAATTGAGTGGATATCCAGAGAATTTTTCCCAAGGTGGAAGTGATTAAAAAATGGAGGAATAACTTTAATGCGATTGAAGAATAGTATTGGGTGTGAGTTGTCTGTGGTTAACTATTAAACACAGGATATGTGTGGAATTCGCTGCTGGTAAAGACAAATGCATTAGAACTTGCATTGTGGCATGATCCTTGTAATTGATGAATTTAAGTGGGAGACTATTTTGATAACAGTCATCCCCAAAGAAGGACACAATCTTAGGGGAAAATGCTAAACTAAAGGCAAACTAATGATCAACTGCCACCTTGTACTTCCTGCTCACGTTCCACTACCTGCGTATCCTGACATCTCATCTATGTTTTTTTTTTCTTTTTGAAGAGGCTCATAGAACATAGATCATAGAATATTACAGCACAGTACAGGCCCTTCGGTCCACAGTGTTGTGCCGGCCCTCAAACCCTGCCTCCCATATAAGCCCAGACAATAAATTCCTCCATATACCTGTTTAGTAGTCTCTTAAACTTCACTAGCGTATCTGCCTCCACCACTGACTCAGGCAGTGCATTCCACGCACCAACCTCTCGCTGAGTAAAAAAGCTTCCCCTAATATACCCCTTGAACATCCCACCCCTTACCTTAAAGCCATATTCTCCTGTATTGAGCAGTGCTGCCCTGGGGAAGAGGGGCTGACTATCCACTCTATCTATTATCTTGTACACCTCTATCATGTCTCCTCTCATCCTCCTTGTCTCCAAAGTGTAAAGCCCTAGCTTCCTTAATTTCTGATCATAATGCATAGTCTCTAAACCAGGCAGCATCCTGGTAAATCTACTCTATACCCTTTCCAATGCTTCCACATCCTTCCTATAGTGAGGCGGCCAGAAATGAACACAGCTGTGGCCTAACCAGAGTTTTATAGAGCTGCATCATTACATCGCGATTCTTAAACTCTATCCCTCGACTTATGAAAGCTAACACCCCATAAGCTTTCTTAACTACCCTATCCACCTGTGGGGCAACTTTCAGGGATCTGTGGACAAGTACCCCCAGATTCCTCTGCTCCTCCACACTACCAAGTATCCTGCCATTTATTTTGTACTCTGCCTTGGAATTTGTCCTTCCAAACTGCACCACCTCACACTTCTCCATGTTGAACTCCATCTGCCACTTCTCAGACCACTTCTGCATCCTATCAGTGTGTCTCTGCAATCCTCTACCGAATCTACAACACCACCAACCTTTCTCTCGTCCGCAAACTTGCCAACCCACCCTTCTACCCCCACATCCAGGTCGTTAATAAAAATCACGAAAAGTAGTGGTCCCAGAACAGATCCTTGTGGGACACCACTAGTCACAATCCTCCAATCTGAATGTACTCCCTCCACCACGACACTTTGCCTTCTGCAGGCAAGCCAATTCTGAATCCACCTTTCCAAACTTCCTTGGATCCCATGCCTTCTGACTTTCTGAATAAGCCTACCGTGTGGAACCTTGTCAATTGCCTTACTAAAATCCATATTGATCACATCCACTGCAATACCCACAACTATATGCCTCGTCTCCCGCTCAAAAAACTCTATCAGGCTTGTTAGTGACAATCTGTCCTTCACAAAGCAATACTAACTGTCTCTGGACAGACCATGATTCTCTAAATGCCCAGACATCCTGTCTCTAAGCATTTTTTTCCAACAGCTTTCCCACCACAGACGTAAGGCTCACTGGTCTATAATTACCCGGACTATCCCTACTACCTTTTTTTGAGCAAGGGGCAACAGTCGCCTTCCTCCAGTCCTCCGATACCATTCCCGTGGACAACAATGGCATAAAGATGGTAGCCAGACGCTCAGCAATCTCTTCCCTCGCCTCATGGAGCAGCTTGGGGAATATTCCGTCAGGCCTCGGAGACTTATCCGCCCTAATATATTGTAATAACTCCAACACCTCCTCTCCCTTAATATCAACGTTCTCCAGAACATGAACCTCACTGATATTGTCCTCACCATCATCAAGTTCCCTCGCATTGTTGAGTATGGAAGAGAAATATTCACTGAAGACCTCGCTCACTTCCACAGCCTCCAGGCACATCTTCCCTCCTTTATCTCTAATCGGTCCTACGTTCACTCCTGTCATCCTCCTTTTCTGCACATAATTGAAGAATGCCTTGGGGTTTTCCTTTACCCTACTCGCCAATGCCTTCTCATGCCCCTTTCTTGCTCTTCTCAGCCCCTTCATAAGCTCCTTTCTTGCTTCTCTATATTCCTCAATAGACCCATCTGATCCTTGCTTCCAAAACCTCTTGTGTGCTGCCTTCTTCCACCTGACTAGATTTTCCACCTCACTTGTCACCCATGGTTCCTTCACATTCTTTATCTTCCTCACCGGGACAAATTTATCCTTAACATTCAGCAAGAGGTCTCTAAACATCGACCACATGTCCATAGTACATTTCCCTGCAAAAACATCATCCCAATTCACACCCGCAAGTTCTAACCTTATAGCCTCATAATTTGCCTTTCCCCAATTAAACCAAAATGTTGACAGTGTACTCTTTCCATAAATTTGAGAGATATTTAACGATGAGTGATTCAGAATTATAACGTTTTCTGCGAGGGTGAAAGACAAGAATCCATATCTAAAAACACTGAATGATCAGAGATGTTGCAAATGCAGTCAAAAAGAAAGCGGAACTAAGGAAAGTTTAGGAAGTGGAAATTAGACAAGGCCCTTCCTGAATATGCAGCACTATGTAAACTAAACAGAAAATCAGCAATGCTCAATGATGGTGCGGGAGGTGTAATTATTTTGCAGAGCAAGACTGGAGGGAATACCAACGTACCTTGTACATATATTGAAAACAGAAGGGGCACCACGGAGAAGGTAGGAATGTTGACAGCTCAGGGGTGGAGGTGTGAAAGTACACCTGGAGGCAGAATAAGTGGCCAAATCACAAAATGAATATTTCACATCATCACTATTCCTCAAGCACAATATGATGGAGGAAAGAAAGATCAGGAAAGATACACTGATATTCACAGCACATTGATAACAAGCTAATGGGAGCTTTGGGAATCTCGAGGAACACGAAGGTGGATAAATCACCAGAACTGGATAGGATTCATTCCGAGTTATAGAGAGAGTGAGGTAGGTTTGCAGATTGTTTGGACCTGCACGAAGATCGTTGTAGTCTTTTTTTATATACAATTGTCGATGCAAAGGACTGCAGATGAGAGTATTTCTCCCCTGTTTAACAAGAGTCATAGAAACAAAGCAGAAAACTACATATTGACACACAAACATTGGTGCAGTTGTGGATAGTGAGGAATGTTACCAAAGGATTGAGCTGGAAATGTGGGCAGGAAAATGACAGTTGAAGTGTTGTCCTCTGAGAAATCAAATTTCGGAGGATATCTTCAGAATTCCACTCCTTGTTGGGTAGCTGAAATGACAATTATGCCAGTGACATGCGATGCCTCAGGATACGGGAGATCAGGGAGTCGGTAGGTGTCCGCTATAACTTCACAGCTCCTGACTGACTGCGTGAAGGGAATGGAGCTGTAAATCAACCGACCACGGATCGTCTACGGCACTGAAAACAGATCATTAGTGAAATGGGCACACCTAAGGTGTAGGTTGCCGATAGGTTTGGTGTCCAAAAAGAGAGACTAGGGGAAGAGCCAGGCAGAGCAGGGTCCCCCAGTGGTTGCTTCCCTCACAACAAGTACACGTTCTGAATACTGATGGCGGAATGACCTATTGGGGCACAACAGCAGCTGCCAGGCTTCTGGCACTGACAGTGTCTCAGATGCCCAGCACTGGAGGAAGAGATCAAGCGGGTCATTATTTGAGAGATGACTCAAGATTCTGTGGCAACAAAAGAGATACCGGGATAGTGTGTTGCCTCAGTGTACCAAGGTTGCCTCAGAGTCGGAGCGACTGTAGAACATTTTCTAGTGTTCGTGGTGCATATATCAAGGTAAAAAGAGGGGTAAGCTTGTACACAGTGACTGGAGAAAAGATTACATCCTGTGCCACGTATTGGTGAGGATAGAAATAGAATGATGACCCAGATGAATATGTGACCGAGAGGCTGATGCCCAGGATATCAATTCTAGGATCACTGCAATATGTTCTGTGGTAGGGAGACTTGCACACAAGAGATGGGTAAGTCCTGAACTGGAGGGGAACAAATATTCTGTAGATTTACGAGTGATACCAAGAAAAATGTAAATGGGAGTGACAGTCAGTGTGATCCTGCGCAGGGGATAATATTCTCCACAATGAGAGCAAATAGAGTCGGCAGGGTAGACGGGAGCACAGACAAAGGAGAGGAAAGACAATTGGTTTAAAGTGCATTTACTTTGATACAAGACGGTTAACGGGTCAGGTAGATGAACTCAGGTGTGACTGACTCTGGGGACAGCTGGATCACATCTGCTCATGTTGTGGTCAAATTTGGATGAAAGAGTTAATGGCTTTCTGGCCAAATTTGCAGACAATTCGAAGTGATATGGAGGGGCAGGTAGTGTTGAGGAAGCAGGGAACTGCAGAAGGACAGACAGAGTAGCTGAATAGCCAAACAAGTGAAAGTTGAAATATCATGCAGGGAGCTGTATTCTCATGTATATAAGCAGTAATGACATGAGCTATTTTCTAATCAGGCTGAAAATCTAAAATAAGACAGAGGTGCAAGGAGATTTGGGAGACCACCTGCAGTTTGAGATGCTGGGAAGGAAGGCAAATTCAAAGTCGGCATTCATTTCGAGAGGACAAATCTACAAAAGCGAAACTTAATGCTGAGATTCAACAGGTCATTGGTCAGACTAGACTTGAAGTATGGTGAACAGTTGTGAGCCCCTTCTCTTAAAGAAAAAAAAAAACAATATGTCCTGGCATTGGAGAGGGTCCAAAGAAGATTCGTGAGAATGTTTGAGGAAATTAAAGGGTTAATGTTTGAGGACTGATGAGGCTTTTAAGTTGTACTCGCTGGAGTTTATAAGAATTAGTGGGATCTTATTGAATATTAAAAGGCCAATATAGAGTCGATGCAGAGAGGATGGTGGCGCAGCGACTTCAGCGCCGGTCTCCGGAGCGAATGCTCCAGAGTTCGAATCCAGTTGGGCCACTCCCGGGCATGGTTTCCCTCCGTGCTGAGTTGAGTGTAGAGCTCGCAACTCGGCCTCGTAAAAAAAAAAAAAAAAAAACAAAACAAAAAAAAGACTGCTCTGCGAAAAGGACGTGGGGGACCACTCACAGAATCTTGCCCCTCCAAGAAAACCACTTGTAAACAACTTGCCACCGAGGCTCTTGCAGAGTATAGCACACAAAAAAGAGAGCGAATGTCTCCTAAAGGCACAGTCCATAATGAATAAAACTTAAGATTCTATCACACCTTCGTCCTTTCGGGATAATTTTTGATCAAGAAGCAAGATGATTTTTCATTTTAGATTACAAAGCGTATATACAATGCATATGTGTTTAAGATGTAGCACACTACAGTAGTGTATACAATGCTAGTTTCTATTTCACTCTCAAGATTAACATCCAGTCAGTCAATTAGTGATGTTAGTGTTTACCTTTCACATGCATTATTACAAAATCAAATTCCTGCAAACCCAGATGCTGTTGTCGTTAAAATGACGTTTGGTCAACAATTTTCATTTTTTCACTTCACCACAGAACAATTAACTATCACGTGATCATCCTGCTTACCAGCTCGAATAGGTGCTTTACAGACTCACTCAACTTTACCCTGCGCAGGTGTCAACTCATCACTTATGTTTTCCAAACTAAGCCCATTCGTTAAACTTCCAAACAAGTCCTTTGTTCCATTTTCAAGAATTTTAGTTCTATATGTTTCCATCATAACGACTGCAGATGGTCTCCCTTAGTCAAAACAAGACCTCCCTTTGTTTTGAAAATTCTCCGAACCTGGTCTGTTCAACAAGGTCAAAGGTTTTGAAACTCATCGAGACTTCACAGAATGACTGAAATCCTTTCCAACCAAATCAGACATCTCAGGCTTTAACTGAGTTTCAACACCATGCTGAAAGACGGCAGATGGAGTTTAACGCTGATAAATGTGGGGTGCTACATTCTGGTAGGAATAATCAAAATAAGACATACATGGTAAATGGTGGGGGATTGAAGAATACAGCAGAACAGAGGGATCTGGGAATAATGGTGCATAGTTCCCTGAAGGTGGAATCTCATGTGGATCGGGTGGTGAAGAAAGCTCTTGGTATGCTATCCTTTATTAATCAGAGCATTGAGTATAGGAGTTGGGATGTAATGTTGAAATTGTATAAGGCATTGTAAAGGCCAAATTTGCAGTATTGTGTACAGCTCTGGTCACCGAATTATAGGAAAGATGTCAATAAAATTGAGAGAGTACAGAGGAGATTTATTAAAATCTTGCCTGAGTTTCATCTCCTAAGTTATAGAGAGAGGTTGAAAAAGTTCGGTCTTTATTCTTTGGAGCGTAGTAGGTTGAGGGGGGACTTGATAGAGATATTTAAAATTATGAAGGAGATAGATAGAGTTGACGTGGATAGTCTTATTTTCATTGAGAGTGGGGGAGATTCAAACAAGAGGACATGAGTTGAGAGTTAAAGGGCAAAAAAATAGGGGTAACATGATGGGGAATTTCTTTACTCAGAAAGTGGTAGTTGTGTGGAACGAGCTTCCAGCAGAAGTGGTTGAGGCAGGTTCGATGTTGTCAATTAATGTTAAATTGGTAGATATATGGACAGGAAAGGAATGGAGAGTTATGGGCTGAGTGTATGTCGGTGGGACTATGTGAGAGTAAGAGTTCGGCACGGACTAGAAGGGCCGAGAAGGCATGTTTCCGTGCTGTAATTGTTATATGATCATATGGCTATATTCAGCAATCTGCAGATTAACAAATGTTTCAACAACCTGAACACAGGCAATTGGGACTTCCTGGTCATATTCGCTTTCATCACTAGTCCCAGCTTCCAATTCTAATTCACCTTGATCATCCCAGCTGCTCTCTTGGAAGCTCTCATTCGGGATAAACTTAAACTTAAATCAAACTCGTCTGCTAACTTAGCAGACTCTGAAAGGGTCGCAACCTCTTTCTCATCTAGGTATGACTTTATTTTATCAGGGATACAACTTCTAAATTCTTCAATCAAATCCAAATCTTTCAAGTTGTTAATTACCTCATTCGCCCCTTATGAGGTACACCAAAGATTGAAGTGCACAAGTTTCTCCTAGGCAAACTCCACATACGTTTAGTTCCCAGACTTCCTCAAATCACCAAACATTTGTCAGTACGCCTCCGGAACCAACTCGTAACCCTTAAGCACGGCGTCTTTCACTGTGTTATAATCAGTTGCCTCTACAAGTGTCAGGGCAGAATACGCTTGCTGGGCCTTCGCTTTAATTATATTTTGTAATAAAACAGCCCACTGGTCTCTCGGCCACTGCCGATTCTGGACCACCTTTTAAAAATGAAGGAAGTACTTATCAACTTCTGCTTCATCAAATGGAGGGACTAGCTTAATTTTTCGACTGACACTAAACCTATCACCAAGGTCGGGCATACGGCCTCCTTGCTGCCATCTCTCCCTCTCGAACTCTCTATGTGTTTCTGCCTCTTGTCCCTGTCCTTCTGACTCCCTCGCCGCGTGCTGTTTTAGTTGCAACTCACGTTGTCTTCGCCTATCCTCAGCCTCGACCTTTAATTTTACCAACTGATGCTGAAGCTCAGCCTCAGAATGTTTACTTTCAGCAAACATTTCCAGCACATCCTCTTCACACTTTTCCTTGGTTATATAATGCTCCGCTATTAACGTCTGAATCTCAATTGTCCTCATTCTGGTGGTCACCTTAAGTTTTAACTTTTGAGCAACTCCGAACAACACAGCCCCCTTAGCGTCATCCAATGCTTCACGGTTTCGTTCTACGCAAGCAAACCAAAAGATAACCTCCCCAATCAGATCGACCATTAATCCATCTTTAAGCGCCCAACGATTTTAAAATGGCTCCAAACAAAGTGTCCATATCCGGACGAGCAGCCCAATTTATGTCACGTACACGCAAATCTGTAAAAGTATCAGCAGAAATAGAACACACTTGGAGTCTGGTCTTGTTGTCAACAAAAGACCACTTAATCAGTAACTACGTCAGATAGTAACTTAAACAAGGTAGATCAAGAGTTAACAGTGTTATGCATATATAGTTGTATACATAAATCCCCAAGCTTATTCAGAGCAAGGGTGGTAAGTGAAACAGTCTTACGATGGTGAGGTAAGGGAAGTTAAATCAGTCCACGGGACTGAAGTGAGAGAGAGAGATTTGTAATACGAGGTGCCGTCGATCTTCCTCGATGTCTTCCAAATCTTCCAATTTAGCCAAACTTGACGAATTTAAGAGCGCCATATTGAAGTGATAATCTGCAAACCAGGCAAGGGTAAGGCACACTTGTAGATTCCACAGAGCCGACCTTACACGCAGTGATAGTCACAGATCGATTCCTCTCTATCGATCCTCAGCTCCACCCATGTGGACACTTAAAAGTTCAGTGGCGTCTGCGCGTCCTGAGAAAGAGACAGTTCCGCTTGATTAAATACCGGTGTGCTGAACACCAGCTGTCCATTATGTCCTCCCCCCCTGTAAGAGGCATGATTCTTAGAGGCACAGTCTATAACGAATAACACTTAAGATTCCATCACAGTTGGAGCAACATAAACTTGAACATTTATTTGCAGCAATCTTCATAATATTGTTGAGTGTTTAGTTACGTTATATGCATGTTTACATTTATGTGGGATATTCAAACAATTATGTTTATTACGTTTTTGCCAGTATACCAGATCAGAAAAAGGAAGCAGCTGTATAAAGCTGTAAGTGCTGGGGACTCGATATTTTTATGTTCCCCGGTGTGTTCCATTATCTGCATTACTGAATACAAGCTGCACCTCTTTTCATATTTTTGGTTCTTTATCCAGTACTCCACTGAACAATGTCCGGAATTACGTTGTGCAGGTAGACCAAATAAAATAGATGTCAGGTGCTCCTTCCCACCACTGGCCTGCAGGTTACACCTGAGCAAGCTGTTTCCCCTGCTTACTGATGAATACTAGATGTGGTCGAAGAACTTGTAGCACAGTCACAGATTGACTGTGTTGCCTGCTTGGTGCCCAGGTTCGGAACATTTTATCTGCCCTGTAGAGAAACTTGCAATGGGAAGGGAAAGGTCCATTTGTGGTGGTCCATGTGGGTACCGACGATATAGGTGGAAAGAGGAATGAGGTTCTGCTGAGGGAGTTTGAGCAGCAAGAGACAAAATTAAAATGCAGAATAAAGGTGGTAATCTTTGCATTTCTACTTGAGTCAGCTGCAAATTACCATAAGATCAGGAAGATTAGAGAGTTAAATGCCAGTTCATGAAGGTTATTATAAATATAGGGAGATGGTAACTATTTGGGGAGGAGGGCCACAGAGTGGCAAATGGGTTACAATGCAGACATGCACTTTCTGAGCAGGCTAAAGAGAGCTGGACTATGCACATCTATACTCATATTATTCTACAGAGACACAGTCGAGTGCAGATCATTAACAAAACAAACTTTATTCACAAAAATGTTAAAATAATAAACTGTATAAAGCCTTTTCAGTCTTTCCATTTCAGGTCAATGCTTTGAGTAGCATTCAATTACTTTACTACACCTCAATCAGTAGCACTGCTGTCACTCATGTGACACTCTAGTTTGGTTTACAACTGAAATATTTCAATAATTGAGGGTATTCCTCGCCCTGTGCAAACACTCCCTCTCCAGTTTGTGAAAAACACCTCCCTGTTGTCCGTCAGCACCCAGCCCTTGACGTGGCTGCACCAAACTTCAGTGTCTTCATCAGCATGTACTGCTGCAGCCAGAAATGTGCCAATGGGAGCCAGGCGGCAAAGAGCTGCTACTTTGTAAAACTGGATATTAACACAGAGCACTTACGGGGTCTGGATGCATCCTTGTGCAGTCCTTCGCCTCCTTTCCTTCTACGAGACACGAGGCTGCTCCTTTCAGCTCACTGATCAGTGACAAACTGACTGCTGCTGTCTCCTTTTATACACAGCACCTCGAACCGCCCGAGTAAGGTGCAGAGAGACAGACGTGGGAACAGTATAAGACAGGATCACAGTGACGGACTGCGGAGAAAGGCTCCTCATCTTCCAGCCCCACCTACACTTTAACACAACCAACAGGTTCCAATAGAATATACTCAACAGAACTGAAACTCAGCACTCCAAACAAACTCTCTCACACACAGTTTCCATACTGAAGGATTTCCTGGTTTCATTGCTCGCAGCTAGCTCCATAATTATAAGATATAAATTTCCATTCTACAAGCAAACATTTTAGGAGCCAGGAGAAAGTGAATAAGTTCTTCCCCGGGACAAAGGACAGTGAAGCAAGCCCTCCTCACACACAGCAGCAGGTGGGTGTGAGTCCAGTTAATCTCTGTGTAAAACATTTGTGGAACCAAATAGTGAAGAGAAAATGAAAATATGGTTACAGGAGGGAGACCAATATACCAGCTGATCTGTTTTTTCCAGGGCCTTCTACAGCACAATTAATCGTGTTCAGGAAGCTTAGAGTGGACTGAATCTTTACTGAATGCAGAGATAGGAGAACATTCCTCAAAGAGGTGATTTAAAAGACAATAAGGGGGCTGTGGAATGTCCTTTGTTCGCAGGATCAAGAATAATCTCAAAACATTTTACCCTTATTCCCTGGACGTTCCTCCCTGAAGCATATGAGAATGAGGGGAGATTTGACAGAGGTATACAACATTGTGAAGTGTATAGATAGGGAGAATCAACGCAGGTGTTGCATTGTGACAAATGCGTTTGATCTACAGCTATTAAGGGAGATAATTTTTGGCTTACCGGGAGCGGAACCTCAGTATTCCAACATATTCAACGTTCCAGCATTGTCACGTGGACAATCTGAAGCCGGGAAGCAAATGGAGGAGAGCTGGACATCCTATCCCCAGCATCCGGAATCCTGTAAAAACCCAGATCAACAAAAGCTCCAAAGACGTCATCCCTGGGAGAGGATGGATCCACCACGAAGACGGGCAGCACCAGTTTGAAAGACTGGCGCAGCACAGAGGACTCTCGTGAGCCTCTATCAGTGGCCTGTGCTCCAGCGGGAGTCACAGGGTTAACTAACAAACTATTTTCCACATGAATCAGCCTAAGTGAAAGTAGGAGGGTGACACTGTTAATTATGGGATGGTGGAGGCTGACGAATATGTAGGGACACTGAACAACGGGGAAAGACAACGTGAGTGGGAGTGGTCGATACACACTCATCTATTGCTTCTTCATGTAACACAACACAAGTAGGGAAGTTCTTAAAGGGAGCTAGGAAGTAAACTGTGTGATTATCATAGGTGAATTTAATCACTATATTGACAAAATAAACAAATTTGTCATGGTCCGGTCCGTGAAATCTGCATTCTGGTTTATGGTCCCATTCATCGATCCTTATTCCGGGGTTTCATGTCTTCCCTTGTTGCATTGAGTGCTTTAATCGAGGCACCTGATCCTCGTTTTATATTGACACATAAATACCTCTGAAAACCAAGGATTTCCTGCTGGACTGTTCCCTTCCCCTTCGAATTAGGGATAGTTACCTCGGCATGCACCTGGGAAAGTATCCTTAGCAGTCATCCCGGCCCTGCGTCCCTGAAAGCGTCCCGGCCCTGCGAAAGCATTCCGGCTCTGCGTCCTAGAAAGGGTCCAGGGACTGCGTCCTAGGAGGGTCCCGGCCCTGCGCTCCAAGAAGGAGACCCGGCTCTGTACCCAAGTGCCTAAACGAACCTAGTCCAAGAGCCACGTCCTAGAGTTCCTCGCCCTGCCCAGGAATACATCGCTCAGCCCTGTGCTGGATATTATTCGTCCTGTGCTGTCCCTAATCCTCAGTGGGACTTACAGAAACAAATATGCAGGAAGACTGCAAATAGCTCAAGGTTTATAGGGTTACAATTGTAGGTGATTTCAACTACAAAGGAAAGCACCATCCATCAGCAAGTGTCTCCTCCGTCTAGTCCATGCTCTCTTCTCGCTGCTGCCATCCAGAAAGAGGTACAGGAGCTCCAACTCCTACACAACCAGGTTAAGGAAGATTTAAAAACCCTCAATCATAAGAATTATGAACGGGGGGTGGTGGGGGGGGGGGCGGGAGAGGTACGGTGACAATTTCACTTTTACCAACACTGAATACTAAATGAAGACAGCAACTCAAAAAATCAAAGACGCAAAAGCCCATCGGATTCCTTGTGCAGATTCAATCAAAGGTGAGGAAGGCAAGTGCAATGTTAACATTAATTTCCAGAGAATAGGAAAGCAAGGATGCAATGTTTAGGCTTTGAAAGGCGCTGGTAAGTCATTACTTGAAGTATTGTAAGCAGTTGAGGGCCCATGTCTAAGAAAGGATGAGCTGTAATTGGAGGGAGGTCAGAGGACTGATTGTTGTCTCTGGGCCTGTACTCGCTGGAAATTAGAAGGATTTAGCGGGGGAGGGGATCTCATTGAAAGGTATGAAATGTTTCAAGGCCTCCATAGACGTCGCGAGGATGTTTCCTGTGATGGGTAGTTGAGATCCAGGGAGCACAGCCTCAGAAAAGAGGGACATCCATTTAGACAGAGATAGGAGTAATTTATATTGCCAGAGAGTGGTGAATCTGTGAAACTGATTACTAGGCTGCTGCGGAGATCAAGTAATTGGGTATATTTTACACAAAGTTTGATAGGTTCTTGATTAGTCAGGGCATGAAAAGTTATGAGGAGAAGGCAGTAAATTAGGCTGAGAGAGAAATGGATCAGCAATGATGAATTTGTGGAGCAAACTCAATAGACGAAACGGCCTCCTTCTATTCCTCTATCTTATGCTCTTATGGCTGTTTGTCCATATTTGTCGTGTGCGGTTTTTAATTGATTGTGTACCTTTGTTGCTGATGAGAATGCCTACAAAAGAATGGATCACAGGTGAGGTGAGTAGATCATGACAGAAACACACTTTGATGGAAAATTTAATTTGAACTTCCCTCATATTGATTGGGGCTGCCACTCAGAAACTTGTTGATGGGTCAGACATTTTAAAAATGTGTCCCAGAAAGTCTTCTCCTGCAATATTTAGATGGCCCGACCAGAAAACGAACACCACTGGACCTCCTTTCGGGAAATACAGCTGAGGACGAGACTGCAATGTCACTGCAGGAGTACATCAGGAACAGTGACCATGATCGTTAGTTATAAGGTACCGTGATTCCAGTTAATTGGACTATTAGTTAATCGGGACTGCTTATTTGGGACAATTGTTAAAGAACAAAGGCAAATCAAGAAAGTAGCTCAGATTCACGTTATCTATGTGGCTTAACTGGGACAGGAAACTGTGGTCACACAGTTCCCAACCACTGTCAGTCACGTGCACGTTGTGCAGTCATTAGATGCTCCACTGTACTTAGAGCAAAAAGGTTTGATATAGTGTCACATGCATGTGTTTGTGTTCAAAAAACAATGATTTTTGTCGCTGATAGTTGGTGAGTATTGGGCATTAAGACGCTTGAGATCCGTTGTGATCTGCAGTTGCAAGCGTTCAAGCTTAGAGATACCAGAAATGGCCACAAAAGAAAATTAAATGATTTAACTACTTCAACAAGATAGGAATTATGGATAATCATCTTGAATATTAAAATGAAAATAAAGATTTTAAGGATGCAAACATCGAAAACATTGCTTGACAGCTGTCCATTATCTCCTTAAGTTGTCTGCTCTGATATGTTGACTCTCAATCAAAAAGGACACAGCATCGTTCTCTGTGGATGAATTCCTCCATCGATAACTATTGGGAACTACAATTTTATAGTATAATAGTAGCATTATTAAAGTTCCAATTTGTTCTATATTTCAGTTAAACACATAATTTGTTTGTTAGCTGAAAGTTAATGTGCTCTTATTTATGCCTTATTAACTATTTCCATGAAGCTTCGGCTGATTGGACAAGAAGCTGAATTGGGTCAATATATACTGGCTCGGATATGTCCCAATCAACCAGAATTCAGTGCAGTCGTCCTCATTTTAAAATTCTAAATAAGATCAGGACAATGTATAAAGGCTTTTGATGGGAACTTTCAAATGTTCACTGGGAGGGGGTTGCTTGCAAGTGAGGGAATGCCTGGCAAGTAGGAACCTTCTAAAATTAACAGTGGGAGAGATCTGGGGCACTGTGCTTCTATCAGTCTGAAAGACCATGCTGGCAGATTTGGGAATCCTCGTTAACAAGGCTATGGTCAGGGAAAAAGGAGGTGATGTGTCACTTGTTGGCAGCTGTGATCAAGTGAATTCCACAAGAAGTATATGAGACAAGGAAAGGACATTCAATGGTTTTGGCAGATCAGGTAAAGGAGATTCTGAAGAGGTTATAGTATATCTTAAGGAAAGGTTAAGTAAGGAAAGAATAGGTCCTTTAATGATCAATGTGGTCGTCAATGGATGAAGCTACCGGACACGGGCATCATTGAAGTTAAGGAATTAATGGAAAGCTGTGATAAATTTCGGGACTACATCCGCAACAATAGAGAACACGAGTGACAGAAGGGAAGAGGCAATATGACACAGGGCAGTTACCATGGTGATGGTCGGGGACATATCAATGACTGTTGTACCCTTCCAAGACTGAGCTTGAGTTCACGATCAGTGGCGGAATTGCATGCTCATCTTCCCTGTGATCATTCAGACGAAATATTGACTAAACATTAGAGCGGTAAGATATGAATGAATGAAAAAGGAGCTAGTGCTTTCCCAACATAGCTGACCAAAAAAAAAACAAAAAAAAACTCTTCTCCGGATTCTAGCCTGTTAGAGGTATTGATTATGACCAAAGTCTCGATACCATTAGGCAACATCCCTGAAAAAGCTTGCAGAGATTGTCATTGAAACGTTGGTTGTAATCGAGATCTGTACCCAGCTGGAAGCTGTATATGAATGAATATTCTAATGGTAGCCCTCTTGTGTGAATTTTCTTTCCTTGGAGCAGAACAATGTATGAGTGATGTTTGAGACTTTAAAAATTTTTGAAGGTCTTAGGTGGATGAATAAATGGATATTTTTCCATTTAAATCTGGAGGTTTCACGTCCATGCAGAAGTGAGGTGATGCAGCTGAAGCGTCAAAGCAAGGACAGGGGATCCATAACAAATTATGGAATGTGAAGAAACACAGCGGGGCAAGGGGACTCTGGAGAGCATGAGGACACATTTCCAGACAGAGGGGCTTAGTTTGGTCTGTCAGTTAATAGTCAGATAGAAACTTGCCTTTGGTGTGTGAAGGTACTGAATGCCAGAGCAGGTGGCTCAGTTGGAATTATGGAAGCATATGTTGGGCCAAATATGAAGCGTTGTGTACAGTCTTGGTCATTACACCCAGGGACATACAGACATAGTGACATTAAAATTAGGAGAAGGAGTCCCCACTCTTCTGTGCAAGTGCACTTCTCAATTCAATATTAGACAATATTTCATGAGAACCCCAAATCTGTATTCCGATATTCCTACGGTAAACGTTCACCGCTTTGTTTGTCAAGTATCCACCAACCGTTTTGACAAGATATTCAACTCTATGATTTCATCTCTCAATGGAAAATAATGTAAAGTTACAGGAAGATTAAGAAATAACTCTGACAGCACGTACCACTGGGCTTAATGACAACATTCATTACACTGTGACACTACCACTTTATGTTGAAATATTGGCTTCATAATCTGCCACATGATCATCTTGTACCTTATGATTTACCTTTCTCTGCAGCTATTAGACTTTATTTTGCAAGTTGTTACTGTTTCAACTTGTACTACCGCAATGCACTGCATTATTTTTTTGTCCCAGTATGGGGAGGCCTGTCTAGATCTGATATACTGTAACATTCAAAGCACAATTTTCAGTCCGAAGTTGTTGAGCTTCAAGAACAAGTGATGATAACATTGTGAGTTTCTAAGTACTTTGGGCGAGAATATCACTAAAAATCAAAGCAATTAAATTGAATTTAAAAAGACAAAGCTTGTGCAGTAGTGGGAAGTCCGCAGAAGGCAAACTGGAAAAAAACTGCTTGATGTTGAGTCAGTTGAGGAAGAATGGCATCGATTTAATGAGGTTATAAATTCAGTGCAGAAAATGTTCGTGCTCAAGCTCAGGAGAGGCAATAAAAAAACAACAGATCAACTACATGGATGAAAAAAAAAGATATACATTAAATATTGAAGAAAAGGCAACTATATAAAGAATACAGAAAAAATAAATGATGAATTTTAACGATAGGGCATATGAAATTATGCGACGTATAGTCAGATGGGAAATTCAGATTGCCAAAGGCACGTTGAGAAGATAGTGCTGATAATGCTATGATAGACCCCAAGAGATTTTGTCAATGTATTAGTCCTAAAATAAACGTAAAGTGGGAAGTTAACTCTCTTTGGAATAACAGTGGAGTACTACATTATACAGAGGAGTACATAATGGATATTCATGACTCTTATTTTGCGAACGTGTTCACCTGCAAAGACGTTAACAATAAGCCAGCAAGTGCAGCGAAAAATAAAATTGCTTAAAGTAATTCAGAGAGCTTTGAAAATGAGGTCCTGCTTCAGTTGAAAATGCTGAAACTTCATAAATCTCCGTGTCAGACAGCATATATCCAAGGGTACTTAAAGAAGTCTATGATTAAAAATACAAGGACCAAACAAGATTTTTTTTTTCAAAATTCTGTGAGGATTGGTGAAAAACGTAAGGACTTGAAAAGGGCTAAAATTTTTCCCATATACAAGAAGGGTGACAGCATTGAACTTTGCAACTCTTTACAATACCCTTAAAGTGTATTATGGGTAAAGTAAGGGAAACATTAATATAGAAACATAGAAACATAGAAAATAGGTGCAGTAGTAGGCCATTCGGCCCTTCGAGCCTGCACCGCCATTTATTATGATCATGGCTGATCATCCAACTCAGAACCCCACCCCAGCCTTCCCTCCATACCCCCTGATCCCCGTAGCCACAAGGGCCATATCTAACTCCCTCTTAAATATAGCCAATGAACTGGCCTCAACTGCCTCCTGTGGCAGAGAATTCCACAGATTCACCACTCTCTGAGTGAAGAAGTTTTTCCAAATCTCGGTCCTAAAAGGCTTCCCCTTTATCCTCAAACTGTGACCCCTTGTTCTGGACTTCCCCAACATCGGGAACAATCTTCCTGCATCTAGCCTGTCCAATCCCTTTAGGATCTTATACGTTTCAATCAGATCCCCCCTCAATCTTCTAAATTCCAACGAGTACAAGCCCAGTTCATCCAGTCTTTCTTCATATGAAAGTCCTGCCATCCCAGGAATCAATCTGGTGAACCTTTTTTGTACTCCCTCTATGGCAAGGATGTCTTTCCTCAGATTAGGGGACCAAAACTGCACACAATACTCCAGGTGTTGTCTCACCAAGGCCTTGTACAACTGCAGTAGTACCTCCCTGCTCCTGTACTCCAATCCTCTCGCTATAAATGCCAGCATACCATTCGCCTTTTTCACCGCCTGCTGTACCTGCATGCCCACTTTCAATGACTGGTGTATAATGACACCCAGGTCTCGTTGCACCTCCCCTTTTCCGAATCGGCCACCATTCAGATAATAATCTGTTTTCCCATTTTTGCTACCAAAGTGGATAACTTCACATTTATCCACATTAAATTGCATCTGCCATGAATTTGCCCACTCACCCAACCTATCCAAGTCACTCTGCATCCTCTTAGCATCCTCCTCACAGCTAACACTGCCACCCAGCTTCGTGTCATCCACAAACTTGGAGATGCTGCATTTAATTCCCTCGTCCAAGTCATTAATATATATTGTAAACAACTGGGGTCCCAGCACTGAGCCTTGCGGTACCCCACTAGTCACTGCCTGCCATTCTGAAAAGGTCCCGTTTATTCCCACTCTTTGCTTCCTGTCTGCTAACCAATTCTCCATCCACATCAAAACCTTACCCCCAATACCATGTGCTTTAAGTTTGCACACTAATCTCCTGTGTGGGACCTTGTCAAAATCCTTTGGAAAATCCAAATATACCACATCCACTGGTTCCCCCCTATCCACTCTACTAGTTACATCCTCAAAAAATTCAATGAGATTCGTCAGACATGATTTTCCCTTCACAAATCCATGTTGACTTTGTCCGATGATTTCACCGCTTTCCAAATGTGCTGCTATCACATCTTTGATAACTGACTCCAGCAGTTTCCCCACCACCGACGTTAGGCTAACCGGTCTATAACTCCCCGGTTTCTCTCTCGCTCCTTTTTTAAAAAGTGGGGTTACATTAGCCACCCTCCAATCCTCAGGAACTAGTCCCAGAATCTAACGAGTTTTGAAAAATTATCACTAATGCATCCACTATTTCTTGGGCTACTTCCTTAAGCACTCTAGGATGCAGACCATCTGGCCCTGGGGATTTATCTGCCTTCAATCCCTTCAATTTACCTAACACCACTTCCCTACTAACATGTATTTCGCTCAGTTCCTCCATCTCACTGGACCCTCTGTCCCCTACTATTTCTGGAAGATTATTTTTGTCCTCCTTAGTGAAGACAGAACCAAAGTAATTATTCAATTGGTCTGCCATGTCCTTGCTCTCCATAATCAATTCACCTGTTTCTGTCCATAGGGGACCTACATTTGTCTTTACCCGTCTTTTCCTTTTTACATACCTATAAAATCTTTTACAGTCAGTTTTTATGTTCCTTGCCAGTTTTCTCTCATAATCTTTTTTCCCCTTCATAATTAAGCCCTTTGTCCTCCTCTGCTGAACTCTGAATTTCTCCCAGTCCTCAGGTGAGCCACTTTCTCTGGCTAATTTGTATGCTGCTTCTTTGGAATTGATACTATCCCTAATTTCTCTTGTCAGCCACGGGTGCACTACCTTCCTTGATTTATTCTTTTGCCAAACTGGGATGAACAATTGTTGTAGTTCATCCATGCAACCTTTAAATGCTTGCCATTGCATATCCACCATCAATCCTTTAAGTGTCATTTGCCAGTCTATCTTAGCTAATTCACGTCTCATACCTTCAAAGTTACCCCTCTTTAAGTTCAGAACCTTTGTTTCTGAATTAACTATGTCACTCTCCATCTTAATGAAGAATTCCACCATATTATGGTCACTCTTACCCAAAGGGCCTCTCACGACAAGATTGCTAATTAACCCTTCCTCATTGCTCAAAACCCAGTCCAGAATAGCCTGCTCTCTAGTTGGTTCCTCGACATGTTGGTTCAAAAAACCATCCCGCATACATTCCAAGAAATCCTCTTCCTCAGCACCTTTACCAATTTGGTTCACCCAATCTACATGTAAATTGAAGTCACCCATTATAACTGCTGTTCCTTTATTGCACACATTTCTAATTTCCTGTTTAATACCATCTCCGACCTTACTACTACTGTTAGGTGGCCTGTACACAACTCCCACCAGCGTCTTCTGCCCCTTAGTGTTACACAGCTCTACCCATATCGATTCCACATCTTCCTGGCTTATGTCCTTCCTTTCTATTGTGTTAATAATGAAAGAGTTGGAAAAGCATCTGATAAGAACAGGCATGCAGCAAGTGGGAACAAAGGGTCCTTGTCTGGTTGACTACCAGTGACTAGTCGTGTTCCACAGGAGTTATTATTGGGACCACTTCTTTTTAGGCTCTCTATACATGATTCAGATAATGAAATAGATGGATTTGTTGCCAAGTTTGCAGATGATACCAAGATTGGTGGAGGGGTAGGTAGTGTTGAGAAAACACATAGTATGCGGAAGGATTTCGACAGATTAAGAGATTGACAAGAAGGTGGCAAATGAAATACAATGTTGGAAAATGCATGATCATGCACTTTGTTAGCAGTAATAAATGTGTAGAATATTTTCTAAACGGAGGAAAAATCCAAAAATCTGAAATGCAAACGGTCCTGGGAGTACTTGTGCAGAAAACCCTAAAGGTTAACTAGCAGGTTGAGTTGGTGTTGAGGAAGGAAAATGCAACGTTGGCATTCATTTCAAGAGGTCAAGAATACAAGAGCAGGGATGTGATGCTGATGATTTATAAGGCGCTGGCGAGACCTCACCTTGAGTAATCTGCTTCTCATCTTAGAAGAGATGTGCTGGCATTGGAGATTGTGCAGAGGAGGTTCATAAGGATGATTGCAGGAATGAAAGGGTTATCATACGAAGACCGTTTGATAGCTCTTGGTCTATACTCACTGGAATTCAGAAGGATGATCGGGGATCTTATTGACACCTTTCGAAGACGGAAAGGCCTAGACAGAGTAGATGTGGAAAGGATGTTTGCCATGGTGGGAAAGTCTAGCACAAGAGGGCATACCCTCAGGATAGAGGGCTGTCCATTCAAAACCGAAAAGAGGAGCAATTTCTTTGGCGATAGGGTGGTGAATTTGTGGATTGCTTTTGCCATGTGCATCTGTGCAAGCCAGGTCGTTGCGTGTATTTAAGGCAGAGATTGATAGGTTCTTGAATGGCCATGACATCAAAGGTTATGGGGAGAAGACCGGGAAATGTTGCTGTGGCGGAGAGAAGAAAAAGATCAGCCATGATTATATGGTCCAGCAGACCCAATGCGCTAGTTGGCCTAATTCTGCTTCTATTTCTTATGGTTTTATAGTCTTAGGTTAGCAGAAAGGCAGCATGGGTTTAGAAATGGTAAATCACGTTTTACCAATATGTTGCAGGTCTATGCATAGGCAACTTCAATTTCTGATAACACTAGAGAGGTCTATGTCATTTACTGCGACTTTCAGAAGGTTTTTGTCCACAATAGTTTAATAATTAAATTACAGGTTGTAGAGATTAAGAGTATGGTATGCGAATGTATGGAGAATTTGTTCAAACACATATAAAAACAATGTGTTATGGTGAGAGGATAATTTTCACACGTGTAATATATTAACAGGTGGATTCCGGGAGGACTTCCGGGTCATCAAGGGAATGGTGGCATAAGGAAAAGGTCTCTCGACAAAAAAGAAAGTAAACTGCCCCAAAATCGAAATTAGACAAATATTTAATATTGTATAACTATGTTAATAGAAGGGGCAAGGATGATGTCTAAGAACAAGATTAAAAAGTCTGCTCAGAAGGCTGATAAGCACAAAGAGAAGCAGCAAGGCGACGGGCCTAGCTCCTGCACGGCAAGCCAGGACGGAGATAATGAGGAGGAATCGGTGAATCTGTCTTTGATTCTCAGAGAGATACGGCAGTTCCGACAAGATAACAACAAGCAGCTGGAAGATATTAAAGGAGAAATAGTAAAAACTAATTTGAAGTTAGATGAAGGCGAAGAGAGGATTGTAGGAATTGAGGAGAGGCTGCAAAATGCAGAGGAAGTGATAGCAGAAATGCTAAAGTTACAAGAGCAGCTCCAGTGGAAGCTAAGAGACCAAGAAGGCCGCACAAGAAAGGAAAATCTGAGGATCTACGGAGTTCCCGAAGGAACTGCAGATAAACCCGGATTGATGATTCCCTTCGTGGAGAAGCTGCTTAGAGAGAACCTTGATATACCGGACTCAAAAGACCTACAGATAGAAAGGGCCCACCGCGTGTTGGCACTGCTACCCCCGGCAGGCGTCCATCCCAGATCAATTCTAGTCAGATTTCTCAGTTACAGAACGAAGGAAGAGGTGCTTAAACGGGCATGGCAAAAGAAAGATTTCATGTGGAGCAACTGCAAAATCAGTTTAGACCACGATTACGCACCGGGGATCCTTGCCAGACGGAAGGAATATGCGGAAACACGGAGGGTCCTGAAGGAGAACAACATGAGATTCCAGAACCTGTATCCAGCTCGGCTGAGAGTTTTTTACGACGAAGGGACAAAAACTTACGCTAGGGCGGAGGAGGCAACGTCGGACCTGGCGGACCGGGGACTACCTGTTAAAGTTATCAGCCAACCGGAATCGCTACTGGAGAGGATTCGGCAGCAGTCATGGCAGCCAGTGTGGCGAGGACGTTCCACACGAACCAGAGGGTCAAACTACAAGGAAAAGCTGCAAATATTCAGACGCGAACGTACAGATAGTATAGATTAATTAAGAGAAATGACTGAAAAGAGTAAATCGGACTTAAAGGTAAAATGAAAGCTGGTATCTGAAAATAAAATAGACGGAATAACTTGAATGATAGCAATATGGTCGAGACATAAATAGGAGAAAATTCTCTATGATTATTCAAACTGCGGAGGGCCCTCTAACACAGGGTGAAGATAGAGGTTATCCCTCTGAACTGAGGCGGGTCGGTGCTCAGGCCTCACTGTTGGAAGTCGGGGAAAATTTTCAAATGTTATACGTTCAAGAATATCTAGGGTGTGGTTATATGTTTTGGTTTACTGTTGAGAAGGGATTGCTTACTGTTTGGTTAGAAAAGGCGAGTGTTTTTTTTTAACTAGAGAAAAATGAAAATTCAGCTGTTAAAAATAATTTCCTATAATGCTAATGGGGTTTTGAATCCAATTAAAATAAATAAGTTTATGTCTAAATTAAAAAAAAAAGGGCACAAATAGCTTTCGTCCAGGAAACACATATGAGCCAATCCGAACATGAAAAATTAAAAAGAATGGGCTTTAAGCATGTATTTTATTCATCATATAAATTGAGCCACAAAAGAGAGGTAGTTACTTTAATATCAAGTACTCTTAATTATGAACATATTTCAGAGACTAAAGACAAAGATGGACGATTTGTAAAAATTACAGGAAGAATAGAAGGTACAGAAATAGCATTGTTGTATGTTTACCCTCCATCAGGTTGTGAATAGTCATTTTATAGACACATGTTGACCTAATGGTCAGTTCTCAAGGGGTAGTAATCTGTGGAGGGGATTTTAATATTAGGTTAAATCCTGCATTAGATTCTTCAAAAATAGTTACTCAGAATAAACCTCTGACTCGGAAAATGAATTTATTGATGGAGAAGTTGGGTATTATAGATGTGTGGAGGGGATTACACCCCACTAGTAAAGATTATACACTTTACTCTTCCCCTCATACAGCCTATTCAAGGATAGACTATTTCTTTATCTTTAATACAGATAGACTCAGGATAGAAGACTGTAATATTGCAACAAGTGATCTGTCGGATCATAGCCCAGTCTCTATGTCTCTAATCCTGGAAAGGAAAATGAGGAAAACACTATGGAGGCTAAATTCACATCTACTCAATAACCCGAAAATATTGGAGAGATTAAGGGGAGAAATCAAAGAATACCTAGACCTTAATGACACGGGAGAAACATCACCAGTGATCTTATGGGATACATTGAAAGCTGTACTGAGAGGGAAAATTACTTCCATTACCACTCACATGAAAAAAATCAATGCACAAAAATTAGCAGACCTTCAAGGAAAATTAAAACAACTTCACGTTGTAGATAGCAACAAAAGTAATTCTAAGTTAAAACAGGAAATTAAGAAATTGCAAAGTGAAATTAATGATATTTATACATTGGAAACTCGAAGAAATGTTCTTTACCCGAGACAAAAGAATTATGAAGTAGGAGGTAAATCAACTAGATTATTAGCATATAAATTATGTAAACAACAAGCAGACAATACAATTCATAAAATAAAGAATCCAAAGACAAAGCTTGTGGAGAGTGCAATAGGGAAAATTCAAGAGAGTTTTGAAACATATTATCGAGAGCTGTACTCCCAACCCCAGGGCCTCCAATGAGCCCTATATAGACACTTTATTGAATTCTTTAGATCTTCCCAAACTTACAGATTTACAAAAGGAATGCCTATTAGAACCAGTAACGGCCAAAGAACTGAATGAGACCATCTCTAGATTAAAGGCTGGAAAGTCTCCAGGTTTTGATGGGTTTACCTCAGAGTGGTACAAATCGCTGAAGTCACAGTTAGCCCCATTACTACTTAACACCTTTAATTAGATCTTGCAAAGAGGAGAAACTCCACCTTCCTGGAGAGAAGCGATTATTTCAGATATTCCTAAAGAGGGTAAAGATAAACTAGAATGTGGTAATTATCGGCCAGTTAGCGTTCTTAATTTAGATTACAAATTATTTACATCTATATTAGCGCGCAGATTGAGAAAGCATTTATCTGGCCTAATCCACTTAGACCAGACTGGATTTATTCAACAAACACAGGACAACATAAGGAGAACTCTACACATACTAGAACAGGTTACTAAGAACGGGACAGAGACAATGGTAGTGGGATAAGACGCTGAGAAAGCTTTTGATTCAGTTAGTTGGGCATTCCTATACAGAGTGTTAGGAAGATTCGGCTTTCAAGAAAAGTCATTTAAAGTAATCCAGACTTTATATGACAGCCCAACAGCCCGAATTAACATAAATGGGGACCTCTCTGACTCATTTATTCTACAGAGAGGCACTAGACAGGGATGCCCAATTTCTCCTCTCCTTTTTGCACTTTACATTGAACCGCTTGCCCAACTAATAAGACAGAGCGAAATCATAACAGGTATCAAGGTGGCAGGGATTGAACAGAAAGTGGAGTTATTCGCAGATGATGTTTTTGTCTATCTGAGTGAACCAGAAAGATCATTTATAGGATTGTTTACACTGTTGGATGACTTTGGGAAAATATCAGGTTATAAAATAAATGTAAAGAAAACGCAGCTTATGTCTCTAAATTATACACCATCCAAAAAACTGCAGGATACATATGATCTTAAGTGGGAAGGTAAATCATTAAAATATTTAGGAATAACCCTGCCGAAGGATCTTTCAACACTGTCACAGGTAAATTATAGGCCATTAATTTCAGAGATAAAAGCAGAAATGCATAGATGTAATCTTATCCCCTTTTAAGTTTAAATTCAAGGATAAATACCATAAAAATGAATATCCTCCCTCAGTTACTCTATCTTTTCCGAACTTTACCTGTGGAGATGGATGATAATCAATTCAGGGAATGGGACAAATGGATCTCCCGCTTTATCTGGCAAGGAAAGAAACCTAAAATTCGATATAACACCTTCAGTTAGGGAAGGAAGGAGGAGGTATCGTACTTCCTTGCTTGAGAAATTATTTTTTATGCTTCACAGATAACCCCTCTGTCATATTGGTGTAACAGGGAATAGAAGGCTAGATGGAAGGAAATAGAATTTGGATTGGTTGACAGTTTTTCTCTACAGGCCTCAATAGCAGACAAAGGATTGATGGGCCAATTGGAAAAGTTTAAAAACAGTTGGATAAATCTTACATTAAAATTACAGCAGAAGGTGGTTAGTTCATGTGGAATCAATAACATGTTAAGACTTTTCAGATGGTGTGCAGATGATACCGAATTCCTTCCCAACAGAGGAAATAAAAGATTTGAACTATGGATAAAGAAAGGTCTTCCAACCTACCTTTCATTTTTACATGAAAGAGTATTACAAAGTTTCCAATCCTGCAAGACAAACATGGGCTAGAACATAGAATAGTACAGCATAGTACAGGCCCTTCGGCCCACAATGTTGTGCCGACCCTCAAACCCTGCCTCCCATATAAGCCCCCACCTTAGAATCCTCCATATACCTGTCTAATAGTCTCTTAAACTTCACTAGTGTATCTGCCTCCACCACTGACTCAGGCAGAGCATTCCACACACCAACCACTCTCTGAGTAAAAAACTTTCCTCTAATATCCCCCTTGAACTTCCCACCCCTTATCTTAAAGCCATGTCCTCTTGTATTGAGCAGTGGTGCCCTGGGGAAGAGGTGCTGGCTATCCACTCTATCTATTCCTTTTATTATCTTGTACACCTCTATCATGACTCCTCTCACCCTCCTTCTCTCCAAAGAGTAAAGCCCTAGCGCCCTTAATCTCTGATCATAATGCATACTTTCTAAACCAGGCAGCACCCTGGTAAATCTCCTCTGTACCCTTTCCAATGCTTCCATATCCTTCCTATAGTGCGGTGACCAGAACTGGACACAGTACTCCAAGTGTGGCCTAACCAGAGTTTTACAGAGCTGCATCATTACATCGCGACTCTTAAACTCTATCCCTCGACTTTTGAAAGCTAACACCCCATAAGCTTTCTTAACTATCCTATCCACCTGTGAGGCAACTTTCAGGGATCTGTGGACATGTACCCCCAGATCCCTCTGCTCCTCCACACTACCAAGTATCCTGCCATTTACTTTGTACTCTGCCTTGGAGTTTGCCCTTCCAAAGTGTACCACCTCACACTTCTCCAGGTTGAACTCCATCTGCCACTTCTCAGCCCACTTCTGCATCCTATCAATGTCTCTCTGCAATCTTTGACAATCCTCTACACTATCTACAA
Organism: Mobula birostris; assembly: GCF_030028105.1. NCBI lineage: Eukaryota > Metazoa > Chordata > Chondrichthyes > Myliobatiformes > Myliobatidae > Mobula > Mobula birostris. The sequence goes on from NC_092397.1 coordinate 25,767,519, forward strand.
CACCACCAACCTTTGTGTCGTCTGCAAACTTGCCAACTCACCCTTCTACCCCCACATGCAGGTCGTTAATAAAAATCACGAAAAGTAGAGGTCCCAGAACAGATCTTTGTGGGACACCACTAGTCACAATCCTCCAATCTGAATGTACTCCCTCCACCACCACCCTCTGCAGGCAAGCCAATTCTGAATCCACCTGGCCAAACTTCCCTGGATCTCATGCCTTCTAACTTTCTGAATAAGCCTACCGTGTGGAACCTTGTCAAATGCCTTACTAAAATCCACATAGATCACATCCACTGCACTACCCTCATCTATATGCCTGGTCACCTCTTCAAAGAACTCTATCAGGCTTGTTAGACACGATCTGCCCTTCACAAGGCCTTGCTGACTGTCCCTGATCAGACCATGATTCTCTAAATGCCTATAGATCCTATCTCTAAGAATCTTTTCCAACAGCTTTCCCACCACAGACGTAAGGCTCACTGGTCTATAATTACCCGGACTATCCCTACTACCTTTTTTGAACAAGGGAACAACATTCGCCTCTCTCCAATCCTCCGGTACCATTCCCATGGACAACGAGGACATAAGGATCCTCGCCAGAGGCTCAGCAATCTCTTCCCTCGCCTCGTGGAGCAGCCTGGGGAATATTCCGTCAGGCGCTGGGGATTTATCTGTCCTAATGTATTTTAACACAATGACTTTTTTTTTTTTTTTTTTTTTTTTTTAGGTACCTTGAAGTACGACACTATGTTAACCAGAGTTGTAGATATACAGACTATTAACAGTAGAATTAGAATTTTTCAAAGTTCTGAATTCGGCTTACAGTTCAATACCAATTAAATCAGTTTCTCGATTATATAATGCACTCTCCCATGCTAAAAATGTAAACACATTGTATATTAAAGAGAAGTGGGAGAAAGAAGCGAGGTTGGTCTTTCAGAGGAGGCTTGGGGGAAAACATGCAGCTTTAGTGGTCTTCGACTAATTCTTTGACTTGGAGAGAACATTGTTGGAAAAATATTATAAGATACTTCAAGACCCCATATCAGGAAAAACATAAAGAGACAAAGGTGACATGTTGGAGAAGGAGCGGCTCCAAGGAGGCTAATTATTTCCATATTTTCTGGGATTGCCCTAAATTAAGTCTATTTTGGGAAGGTATTCATAGAATATTAGTTAAGGTACTTAAGACCCAGATACCTCTGAACTTTGAGACGCTCTATTTGGGGCATGTATTGTTTCTTGAACAGAAGAAAGATATAAGGTTGCTGCAGGCCTTTTTAGTGGCAAGTAAGAAATCAATCACTAGAAAGTGGTTAAATCCAATACCACCTACATTACAAGATTGGCACGAAATTATCTCGGAAATATTTAAAATGGAAAAGATGACTTACTGTCTGAGAATTCAAAAAGAAAAAAAAAAATCAAATTTGGAATAAATGGATTGAATATATAACCCCGAAGCGAGACTTTAGATGACTCTCCTAATGATTTATACTGCTCTTCTCATCAACACAGAAACATTGCTAACGTAAGCACCCCTGGTCTAAATGTTCACTGTTTTTGTTTTTTTTTTTGGAAAATGGAGAATTAACACAGGTAAAAGAAAAAAAATTGGGAAAGGAATAAAAAATGATAAAATTAAGTAAATATGTACATAGGAACTGGATAATTATATTTGGGGGTAGGAGCAAACATGAACAAGTTAGGATATAAACACCTACAATGGTAGTTACATAGCCTTAAATACAATATTTTGGACCAGAAAGAAATGGTCCAGATGAGATATATGGAAATTATTATTAATCCACTATTATTACTATTTTTCTTAACAACTAATATCATTACTTAGCCTAATAGAGTAGAATTTCAACTGCACATAATTATCTAGTTAAGTGTCTAATTTATTTTTATATCATCTTAATGTGTACTTAGGAATGTATAAATAATTATAGATTTATATAAAAGTGGACAAGGTTATACATGTGAAAAAAAGTTCATGATACTTGTGAATTCCTTATCCAAATAAATTTTTAAAAAAACGAAATTTATAGCACAGAACAGATCCTTTGGTCCATAATATTGTGCTAACCATGTAAATTACTCTAGAGACTACCAAGAATTTTGATCACTGCAATTTCTTCTGTGGTAGAGCGACATGTACAGAAGAGATGGATTGCTCCTGAACTGGAGGGGAACCAGTATCCTGTAGATTTGTGAGTGATACTCAGAATAGTGTAAATGTGAGTTGCAGTCAGTGTGACCCTGAGCAGGAGATAATACTGTCGCCAATGAGAGCTCATTCGGTAAACAGGATAGACAGGAGTACAGACAAAAGAGAGGAAAGACAATGAGTTTGAACTCGATGCAAGCGGCTTGACAGGTGAGGTGGATGCGCTCAGGTGTGACGGATGCTCGGGACTGCTGGGTCACCTCCTTTCATGGCGCAGGACAGAATTAATGGCTTCTCATTCCAGTTTGCAGACAATTCGAAGATAGGTGGGGGTTAGGTAGTGTTGAGGAAGCAGGGAATCTGCAGAAGGACAGACAGATTGTGAGAATGGACAAAGAAGTGGCAGATAGAATGTCATGCAGGGAACTGTATAGTCATGTATATAAGCAGTAATGACGTGGGCCTTTTTCTAAGCAGGTTAAAAATCCAAAAGAACAAAGGTGCAAAGAGACTTTCACAGATGTTTGGATGTTAATAAAACTTTCTCAGAATGGAGACTACTGATTAGTGATGTGCTACAGGGGAAAGAGCTGGGAGCCTTGTTGTTCATGATTTTCATAAATTATTTGTATGCAAATGCACAAGACTTGATCAATAAGTTCAGACATGTTGTTGCTGATGAAGAAGGTTATCTAGATTACATGGAGATTCTGATCATTTGGGGAACAGGGTCACAGAGTGGCAAATGAATTACAACAAAAAAAAATATGACTTTCTCATGAGGCCGAAGAGAGCTGGGCTATGCACATCTATACTCACATCATTCTACAGCTACACAGTCGGGTACAGATCATTAACAAATGATTTTTATGCACAAAAAATGATACAAGAATAAACCATGCAAAGCCTTTTCATTCTTCCCATTCAAAGTCAATGCCTGGAGTAGTGTTCTATTAGATTACTACACATTAATCAGTAGCAACTGAAATAATTGAGAGGCTTTCTCACCCAACCCGGCCCCTCCCTCTCCAGTAGCAGAACACCCCTGCCGAGGTTGAACCAAGTTTCAGTGTGTCCCCCATCCAGGTAACGTTAGAGATCTAGAAGATTATAAGGCTAATAGGAAGGACCTGAAGAAGGAAATCGGGAAAGCCAGAACGGGGCCATGAGAAGGCCTTGGCGAGCAGGATTAAAGAAAAACCCAAGGCATTCTACAAGTATGTGAAGAACAAGAGGATAAAACTTCAAAGAATTGACCCAGCAGGTGTGACAGTGGGAAAAAGTGTAAGGAATCTGAGGAAATAACAGAGGTACTTAATACATACTTAACTTCAGTATTCACTGTGGAAAAGAATCTTGGTGATTGTAGTGATGACGTGCCGCAGGTTGAAAAGCTTGAGCATGTAGATATTAAGAAAGAGAATGTGCTGGAGCTTATGGAAAGCATCGAGTTGGATAAGTCGCCGGGACCGGATGAGATGTAACCTAGGCTACTGAGGGAGGCGAGGGAGGAGATTGTTGAGCCTCTAGCGGTGATCTTTACATCATCAATGGGGACGGGATAGGTTCCGGAGGATTGGCGGGTTGCGGATGTTGTTGCTTTATTAAAGAAAAAAAGTAGAGATAGCACAGGAAATTATAGACCAGTGAGTCTTAAGTCAGTGGTTGTTAAGTTGATGGAGAAGATCCTGAGAGGCAGGATTTATGAACATTTGGAGAGCTATGATTCCTATGATTAGGAATAGTCAGCATAGCTTTGTCAAGAGAAGGTCGTGCTTACCACCCTGATTGGATTTTTTTAAGAATGTGACTAAACACATTGATGAAGGGAGAGCTGTAGATGCAGTGTACATGAATTTCAGCAAGTAAGGTAAAGTACCCTATGCAAAGCTTATTGAGAAAGTAAGGAGGCATCAGATCCAAGCGGACATTGTTTTCTGGATCGAGAACTGGCTGGCCCACATAAGGCAAAGAGTGATTGTAGATGAGTCATATTCTGCATGGACATCGGTCACCAGTGGAGTGCCTCGGGGATCTGTTCTGGGACCGTTATTACTCGTGATTTTTATGAATGAACTGTATGAACAAGTGGGGAATGGGTTAGTAAGTTTGCTGATGACACAAAGGTTGGAGGTATTGTGGATAGTGTGGAGGGCAGTCAGAGGTTATAGCGGGACATTAATAGGATGCAAAACTGGGCTGAGAAGTGGCAAATGGAGTTCAACCAAGATAAGTGTGAAGGGGTTCATTTTGGTAGGTCAAGTGTGATGACAGAATACAGTATCAATGGAAAGACTCTTGGCAGTGTGGAGGATCAGAGGGATCTTGGGGTCCAAGTCCATAGGACGTTCAAAGCAGCTGCGCAGGTTGACTCTGTGGTTAAGAAAGCGTACGGTGTTTTGACCTTCATCAATCGTGGAATTGAATTTAGGGACCGAGAGGTAATGTTGCAGAAATAAAGGACCCTGGTCAGACCCCACTTGTAGTATTGTGCTGAGTTCTGGTCGCACCACTACAGGAAGGATGTGGAAGTTAAACAAAGGGTGCCGAGGAGAACTACAAGGATGTTGCCTGGATTGGGGAGCATGTCTTATGAGAATCACTTGTGTGAACTCGGCCTTTTCTCCTTGGAGCAACGGAGGATGAGAGGTGACCTGACAGAGGTGTATAAGATGATGAAAGGCACTGATCGTGTGGATAGTCAGAGGCTTTTTTCCCAGGGCTGAAATGGTTGCCACAAAAGGACACAGGTTTAAGGTGCTGGGGAGGAGGTACAGAGGGGATGTCAGAGCTAAGTATTTTACTCAGAGAGTGGTGAGTGCGTGGAATGGGCTGCCAGCAACAGCAGTGGAGGCGGATAAGTATGGTTTTTTAAGATACTTTTGGATAGGTACATGGAGCTTAGAAAATAGAGTGCTATGGGTCAACCTAGTAATTTCTAAGGTTGGGACGTGTTCGGCAGAACTTTGTGGGCTGAAGGGCTGCATTGTGTAGGTTTTCTGTGTTTTCATTGTTTTCTAAAACAGTTGTGGTACCAGATAGTAAAGAGAAAATGAAAATACAGTCACGAGAAGGAGCCCAATATGCAAGCAGATCTGTGCTTTTGGAGCCTTCCACAGCATACTTAAAGGGGTTCAGGAATCTAAAATCGGACTGTATCCTCATTGAATACAAATATAGCGGAAAAATTGCTCAAACAGGTGATTAGAAAATCCCAAAAAAAGGGGAAACCTGAAATCTCCTTGGTGAGCAAGATCAAGGATGATTTCCATGCATTTTACCATTATTGCCTGGATGTTCTTCCATGGAGCGTATGGGAATGATGGAGATTTGACAGAGGTATACAGAAATATGAAGAGTATAGATAGGATGAATGAATGCAAGAACTGTATTACGAGAAATGTGGTTGATTGTACAGTTATTGCACGGAGATGATTGCAGGCGGACTGGGAGCAGGTTCTCAGTGTTCCAACATATTCAATGTTCCAGTGCTGTCTCATGGACGGTAAAAATCCCGGTTGGAAATCGAGGAACTGGACATCCGATCCTCAGCAAACCAATACCACAAAAACCCAGAGCTACAGAAGCTCCTAAGACCTCATCACTGGGAGAGGGTGGATCCACCACGAAGGCGGACTGCACCTGGGGACATTTTGAAATACAGTCACAGCAAAGAGGTCTCTGGTGTTGTACTATCGGTGGCCTGTGCTCCAATGGGAGTGATAGGTTTATCTAACTAATTAACAATGAACCACACTAATCAGCAAAAGTGAAAGAAGGCGGGCGACCATGTTCATCATGGAATGGTGAGGGGTGACAAACATGTAGAGACAATGAAGAGCGGGGAAAGACAACATGGGTGCAAGTGGTCTCTACACCCTCATCCATTGCCGCTTCATGAGACAGAGCACGAGAGAGAAAGTTTTCCAAGGGAGTTAAAAACGGAACTGTGTGATTATCATAGGCGAATTTGATCTCTGTGTTGATAAAACTAATAAAACTAGAGAAATGGCTCGAAAGAGAAATATGTGGAGTCGACAGGGACTGTTGCAGACAGAAATATATTACAGAACCTACCCAGGAACAGGCAATTTCAGATGTGGGTGGATGGGGTAAACAGGTCAGGGACAGATCAGTACATAAGCAGTGGCAGATATTTAAATGCTCAGCAGTTATTAATGCCAATTAAACAGAAGGATCCAGGAGAAAGATAAAGCATCTCTGGTCAAAAAACGAGATCAAGGGAAATACTAAGTGCTGGAACATAGAAATTGCCAAGGCCTAGAGGTAGACCAGTGGACTGAGAATACTTCTGGAAACAATCGTAAGAGACTCAACGGCAGAAACTGAAATGGAAATTGTAGTGTTAAACTCAACACTGTGAACATTGTTCACTTTTCAATAGAGTGCAATAATTTACCATCGCAATGAGAGAAAAACTAATGAAATTAAAAGTAAAAGTCACCAGGTCCCAACGACCTGCATTCAATGGTTTTATAGGAATTTGCTGGAGAGAAACTGGGGAACTAAGCTGAAGTTTTTTAACTCACTGTGTTCTTGGAAGGTCTCAGTGAAGTGGAAAATCTCAAATGTGTCAATTGTATAAGAATGGAAGAAGGCAAATGTATGTCAGTGTAACAGCTAATGTCTCATCTTTTGTCAGAAAGATGTTGGATTCTGTGATCTATAAATAAGTAGTAGGTCATTGAAAGAAGTCATCAACCCGAGTCCACATGGTTTAGATTTGTAGCATCACACTGCATGGAAATCGGTCTTTCAGCCAACCGGATCCATGCCAACCAAAGCTCCCATTTAAGTTGCACCTATACCTGGCTAAAGTAAACCTTTACTATCTGCATCCAGGTCTTTTGAATCTTTTTAATCTGGTTAATGCACCGGCCTCAACGCTTCCTCCGGCAGTTGGTTCCATATACTGACCGCCGTCTGGCTGTAAGGAATTGCCTGTCCGATTCCTATTTCATCTCTTTATCTGTCACAATCTAGTACCCTCTAATTCCCCGTTCCAAATTCCCTGTTAAAATACCTCTGTGCATTCACCCTATCTGTGACCTTAATTATTTCATACACATCTATAATAATGCCCTTCATTCTCCCACATTGTGAGGAAAACAACCCTAAAACTGATCAACTTCTCTTCATAACTCAGTCGTTTGTGTACCAACATTGACCTTTTAAACTTCCATGGTCATATTTCCAGCTTAATTGCATCTTTTCCGTAACAGCCTGACCAAAACTAAACATGATATTACAGTGTGATCTCAGATCTTATACAACTGCAACAAAACATCCCAGCCATCATACTTAGTGCATTGATTTATGAAGGTCATTGTGCCAAAAGGTTTTATCACCATATGTCTATCTGCGGCCCAGTTTGAGACCCTGTCAGCTCACTGCGTGAAAGATAACGTATGCTTAACCAACATTAAAAGAGTGCTTCTAAATTTTGGAAGGGAACCTTTAGATGTGGTGGACTTAGATTTTCAGAAAGCATTGGAAAAGATGCCACCTGAAATACTGATGCAGGACATCAGAAATCATAGGTCTAGGGGATATTAGTTCTCAAGGATAAAAGACTGGCGTTCACATAGAATACAGAAACTAAATTAACAGATCTGCTTCAGGATGGGAGGAAGTAACTATTGGAGTATCCCCGGCATTAGTCCTCGACCTCGATTATTTACTATTAATACTGAAATCATGGCGGCCTGGGCAGAGGTGCTAATGGGTTGTCTAAGAGGGCAGGGGTAAATGCGAGTCTGTCAATTACTTATGAATGATATTATTCACCTTGTGGAATAGGCAAAGTGTGAGGGCTCCAGGGCTGTTGGTTAAAGACAGGGAATATGCTGAGGGTAATGTTGTGATAGTACATTTGGTCTCTACAACAGGATTTCGAGAGTCTGGGTGAGCAAGAGAATACTTGTCAAATGTAGTATGATGTGTTAAACACTAATTGTGTGTACAGTGGTAGGAAGAAACAAAAGGCAAACTGCATATGAACGAAATACAGATGTGTCCTGGTGTTGTCTTGTACAAGTTACACACAAACAGCGAACAGGTGTAGTGAGTGGTGAATGGTTCGTGTTTATTTTTTGCTGTGTCATTGATACAGAGGAACAGAGAGGTGTTGTTACAGTGTCAGACAACTGCAAGGTGATGGTTTTTGGGAAGTTAAAGCAGGCCAGGACATACAGAGTAAATGACTGTGTTAATGGGGAGTGATAGTGAAGAAAGAGACCTTGGGTTATAGGCACAAAGTTTTCTGAAAGTCGCAACACAGGCGGACAATTTTGTGAAGAAGATGAATAGCAAGGTTCTCTTCATTGGCAAAGGCTCATAGAGGAGTTGGGACATCATGTTACAGTTGTAGAAATCATTAATAAGGTCACACCAGAAGTACGCTGTGCTCTTCTGGTCACCACATGAGAGGTAGGATGTGATTAATCTGTAAAGTTAAAGAAAGGTTTCACAAGAATGTTGACTGGTCTGGGGGCTTGACTTGCAAGGAAAGATCGGACATGATGGGACTTTTCCCTGGAGTGAAGGAAGCTGAGGGGACTACTGACAGAATTGTATAAAACTTCGTAAGCTGTAGATTAGGTGAACAGTCAGAATCATTTTCCAAGGGTGGACTTGTCAAATTCGAGAATGCATGTCTTTAAAGTGACAAGGTGATAATTTAAAGATGATATACAATGTTAGTAGATTAGTTTTATTTAACAAGTTGCGGAACCTGGTATGGATTGTCATGGGGAGTGGTGGAAGCAGATATGATAGTGACATTGAAGAGACAGAAGAGATTTAGTTTAAATTGGCACTGTGTTCAGCCGAGACATATACTGTGCTGTTTTTTATACTGTAATGTCATATCTGAGTGAGCCTCAGTGACAGAAAAATATTTAACCAGGCGTACCGACATATGTATCCGTGGCAATGAGTCAAGTCCTCAAGAGTGTTGGGCAACAGAAAGGTTCTATGAGAGTGTAGACAGGGTGGTGAGGAAGACATTCTTCAGAGTTTGGAATACAGGAGATGGGACTTCACGAGGTAACTGTACAGGTATTGGTGAGACCACAATGTATTGTGTGCAGTTCTGAACACTCACTTATAGGAAGAAAGTGATTAAGAAATGAATAAAGGCAGAATAGTTTGGTAATATGTAAGGAGAAAGATTCAAATGGGACGAGGGGCAAATCTTTCCACTCAGAGGGTGGTGGGTATATGTTACGAGCTGCCACAGGAGGCTGCACGGGAGAACACAATTTCACTGCTTAACAGACATTCTGACAGGTACATGGATCAGAGAGGTTTAGAGCGATAGGGACCAAACACAGATAAATGGGACTCTCTGATGCAAATCTTCGTCAGTATGGCTGAGTTTCTGCCCTGTGCAAATCTCTGAGTCTGAGTGAAAGATTGGCAGCAACTGAGACTCCGCACTCCAGGTGTAGACGGTTCACATGTGACAGGGTCGAATGAAAAAATGTGGAGGAGGGAATGTTGCATTATTAACCAAGGAGTTCATCACTGAGGGAGGATGTCTCAGAAGATTTTTCACATGCAGCTGTGTGAGTAGAGTTTACAAATAAATAAAATAGCAATCACATTGCTGGAATTTTACAGTAAATCACTCAGTAGCTAATGGGAGATTGAGAAACAAATCGTTTGGCAAATCACAGAGATATCATGGGAACAGCGTTACAGCAATGGGGTATTTCAACAAAATTAACAGAACCAACATTGTGTAAAACGATAAGAGGTGGAATTTTTGAATTGCATCCAGAAGAGCTTATTATGCCAGTACATTGATAGTCCTAGTTAGTATAGGACAGGGAGGTGGATGAAGTGTCAATGGATGAAGACTTTGAGATGAGTCAGCACAAAATTTAGGATGCTTCGAATCAATCTGGAACATGGACTTGGTGTTGAAAATATATAATTCATTGTTGAGACCAGAAAGTATTGTACAGAGGTCTGGTAATCCATTTATAGGAAGAATGTCATTAAGCTGGAAAGGGGCAGAAGGTTAAGAACAGTCCAGAAATTAAGGCACATTTTATTATCATAGACACAATCTGGCAAATGTATATGTGGGGATGTTACCTGCAGGTAAATCCATATTTGGGAAATGGGTGTCATTTCAGAGTGAACTACTGAAAGTTCCAGTTCACCGTATTCCTGAAAAGGAAAAGGGCAAGGGCGGCGGATTCACAGATTCCTGGGTGTGAGGGGGCGCTGTTAGTTTCACTGAAACAATGAGAAGCATGTGGTAGGGAAAGAACACTGAAGACTGGGGAGAACACTCAGCATAACAGACAGTGCAGGGCAGAGAATGAAAGTGATTGGAGAAAGATGTAAAGTTTACATGAGGGACAGAAGGTGATAGTTATGTGGAAAAAGTTACCAAAGAAACAGGCAGCGGTGGGTTCAGATACTGGATTAACTGACATTCCAACATGTTCATGGGTAGGACTGGTTCAGAGGGATATGGGCCACATGTAGGCAAATGGGACTAGCTTAGGTAGGCATAGATCAATTGGGATGAAGGGTCCTTTTTGCGGATTCCAGACCTAGGTATGTACAACATGAGTTTTAAGAAGAGGAGTGTCTGTTTTAAGCGGGACCTGAGGAAGACTTTCCTTTTTCACCCAGCGGAAGGCTACAATTTGGAACAAACCGTCTGAGGGGGTGGTGTGATCGGGTAGTTACAGACCATCTGGATCACCGTGTCATCCACACCGACAAAGTTGTGCATCTGCGTACAAACAATTTATTACAATAATGAATAACAAGACTCCCAACTCTACCCCCTGCTGCACTACTAATCAGAATGAGTGATTAGTGCAAGTTGAGTTGTTGGTAATGATGTTAAATGCAATGTTAGCATTTATTTTAATATGATTAGAATATGAGAACAGGGTTGTGCTGCTGAGGATTTATGAGGCATCGGTCAGACCGCACGTACTATCGTGACTAGTTTTGGCCTTCCTAATTACGAAAAGATGTGCTGATATGGGAGAATGTCCAGAGGAGCGTCACAAGAATGATTCCGGGAATGAAACGGTTAACATATGAGGGGTATTCGATAGCTCTGGGCCTATAGTTGCTGAAGTTCAGAAGGATGAAGGGAAAGATGCATTGAAAGGTTCAGATCGAATGGATATGGAGAAGATGTTTCCTATAGTGGGTGAGTTTCGGACCAGAGGGTAAGATCTTGGAATAGTGTGGCATCCGTATAGAACAGCGACCAGGAGGAATTTCGTTAGCCAGAGAGTAGTGCATATGTAGAATTCTTGGCCACAGTTGCGTGGATCCCGTGTCATTGAGTCTATTCTATGTAGAGCTTCATAAGTTATTCATTAGCCAAGGAGTAAAAAAAAAGTTTACGGAGACAAGTCTTGAGAATGGGCTTGAGAGGGATAACAGATCAGCTACGACTGCATGGTTAAGCAGACACAAACCGCTGAATGGCCTAAATCTGTTCCTATGTCTTAATTTTTTATCATCTGTTGGAAGAACTCTTGGTATCCCATGCTCCAGAACTCGTGATGGGCTTAAGCACATAAGTAATGGGATTTCCCACGTACAAAGGCAATGCAGTGCCATTTCATGTCGCTCTGTTTTGGCGATTTTCACTGCATTTGCCCTAAATTCATTATGTTATAAATCACACAAGAAAAAATAACGTGGCTACATAAAAACTTATGGATGAAATTTTAGCCGTTGCTTAGCTTTACACTTAATAAATATTATGGTACATCCTGTGTCTTGTAAATTCTGAAAAGAAGTCAGAATAGAAATAAAATATGTAATGTATGAAAATAATTCACTTTCAAAAACTAGCACAAAACTGCCAGTAGTGGATGGCAAGATGAAGTGGTATGTTATTTTGGGAAATCCGGGTGCTTCAGGTTAAACAGTTATTCTATTCTGGATAAATTTTCAGTATTTAATCTGCATGTATGATACAACTACTTTCATGAAATACCTTATGTTCTTCACAGATGTTGAGCTTTTATGAGGCATTGGTAAGACGGAATGGAGTATCGTAAACACGAGGGAATCTGCAGATGCTGGAATTTCAAGCAACACACATAAAAATTACTGGTGAACACAGCAGACCAGGCAGCATCTATAGGAACAGGTACAGTTGATGTTTCGGGCCGAGACCCTTTGTCAGGACTAACTGAAAGAAGAGGTAGTGAGAGATTTGAAAGTGGGAGGGAGTATCGTTACTAGTTTTGGGTTCCCTATTTACGAAAAGATGTGCTGACAGGGGAGACTGTCCAGAAGTGCTTCACAAAAATGATTCCACGAATGAAATGGTTAATATATGAGAAGTGTTTGATAGCTGAGGACCAGTACCTTCTGAAGTTTAGAAGAATGAAGGGAAATCTCATTAAATCTATCACGTATTGAAAGGGCTGGATGTGTGGAAGATGTTTACTTTCGTGGGAGAGTCAGGGACTAGAGTGCAACATCTCAGAGAAGTGGGGCATCCGTTTTGAAAAGAGATGAAGAGGAATTTCGTTCGTCAGAGTGTAGTGAATCTGTGCAATTCTTTGCCACAGACGCTGTGGATCCATGTCGTTAAGAATATCCTATGTGGAGCTTCTAAGTTCTTCATTGGTCAAGGCGTCCTAGGTTAAGAAGGTAAGGCTCGAGAATGGGCTTGTGGGGGATAATAAATCAGCTATAACAGCATGGTGGAGCAGATACGATAGCTGAATGGCCTAAATTTGTTCCTATCTGTTAAGTTGTTATCCTTTGATAGAGGTACTATCGGTTGCCCATGCTCCAGAACGTGTGATTGGCTTAAGCACGGAAGTAATGAGCGTTCCCACGTATAAGGACAGTGCAAGTAGAAGGTATTGTCATTTCAAGCCGCTTTGTTTTGGCAATTTTCATTGTATTTGCCTTAAATACAATATGATATATATATTGGCACGCAAAGGTTTGGGCACTCCTGGTCAAAATTCCTGTTACTGTAAATAGCTAAGCGATTAAAAGATGACCTGATTTCCAAAAGGCATAAAGTTAAAGATGACACATTTCTTTAATATTTTAAGCAAGATTATTTTTTTTTATTTCCATCTTTTATTGTTTTAAAATAGCAAGAAAGTAAAAAGGGCCCCTAGAAAATGTTTGGGCACCCTGCATCGTCAGTACTTAGTAACACACCCTTTGGCAAGAATCACAGTTTGTAAACGCTTTCTGCAGCCAGCTAAGAGTCTTTCAGTTCCTTCAGCTTGCGCCTCTTGAGGTAGTCCATTGTGGACTTTAAGGTGTGTTTGGGATCATTATCCTTTTGTAGAAGCCATCCTCTTTTCATCTTCAGCTGTTTTACAGACAGTGTCATGTTTGCTTCCAGAATTTGCTGGTATTGAATTGAATTCATTCTTCCCTCTGTCAGTGAAATGTTCCCCATGTCAGTGGCTGCAACACAAGCCCAAAGCATGATAGATCCATCCCCGTGCTTAACAATTGGAATGGTGTTCTTTTCATGAGGTTCTGCACCCTTTTTTCTCCAAACATGCCTTTGCTCATTGCAGCCAAAAAGCTCTATTTTAAATTCATCAGTCCACAGGACTTGTTTCCAACATGCATCAGACTTTTTAGACGTTCCTTTGCAAACTCCTGACACTGAATTTTGTGGTGAGGACGCAGGAAAGGTTTCCTTCTGATGACTCTTTCATGAAGGTCATATTTCTGTAGGTGTCGCTGCACAGTAGGACAGTGCACCACCACTCCAGAGTCTGCTAAATCTTCCTGGAAGTCTTTTACAGTCAAACGAGGGCTTTGATTTGACTTTCTAGCAATCCTACGAGCAGTTCTCTTGGAAAGTTTTCCTGGTCTTCCAGAACTCAACTTGTCCTCCGCTGTTCCTGTTAACTGCCATTTCTTAATTGCATTACGAACTGAGGAAACGGCTACCTGAAAACGCGTTGCTATCTTCTTATAGCCTTCTCCTGGTTTGTGGGCACAATTTATTTTAATTTTAGCGTGCTAGACAGCTGCTTAGAAGAGGCCATGGCTGCTAATTGTTACGATAAGCTTTGAGGAGTCAGGGTATTTATAAGGCTTTGAAATTTGAACCATCTGGCCTTTCCTAACGATGACTGTGAACAAGCCATAGCCCTAACAAGCAAAAGTCTGAGACCTTGGTAAAAGTTATCTGAGAGCTCAAATCTCTTCCGGTGCCCAAATTTTGTTGGTTCTCCTTTCCTTCATATAACTCTAAAATTGTACAAAACAAAAATAATACACTAAACTTGCTTAAAATGTTGAAAAATGATGTTTCATCTTTAACTTTTTGACTTTTGGAGATCAGATTATCTTCTACTCACTTAACTATTCTCAGTAACAGAAATTTTGACCGGCGGTGCTGAAGCGTTTGCATGCCACTGCAAATCATGCAACGAAAATAATGTGTCGAGCGTAGAAATTTATGGATAAAATTTTAGCCGTTACTTGGCCTTAGACTTATTCATTCTGGTAGATTCTGTACCTTATAAAACCTGGAAAAATAAAGATAGAATAGAAATAAACTGAGTAATGTATGAAAATAAATCACCTCCAAAAATGGCACAAACTGTCAGTTGTGGGTGGCAAGGTGAACTTTTATCCTATTGATGAACTGAAATCAGGTGTTTCGGGTTAAACAGTACAATTCTGTACTGGATTTGGTTTCAGTATTTACTGTCCATAGGTTAGAGATACTTTCATGAAACAGACGACTTATCTTCTTCATAGATGACCCCCATACCATTGTGGATTTCGTGATGTTCCTCCAGTTGCATAACTATTCTAATGAGTAACTAAGTAATTTCTCATCTAATGTGAGTACTATTTTGGCAGCAAACAAAAGTGAAGGCAAAAAAAACAGATGTGAGTTGTCGCCTTGCAGAGAAATGTGTGCCTAAGTTAACTGATAAGCTAAATGCCTTTCGTAAAATATGAATATTAATGCAATGACTGACTGATAGAAATGATAATTATTTGAGTATGATATTGCACATTTTAAAAGTATTGATTCAAAGAGTTGTTCCTTTTGAAAAACACAAACATTTTTTGTCATAGAGACCCATGTACAACATTCTCATTTGAAAGGGAGGACAGACAATATTAAATATAACTGTTATTTTTCGATCTCTCAGAGGAGGAATTTTCTATGCACAATGAGACAGTTTACCTGATCTGTTTATTCAGTGGACTGTCACTGATATGACTAATGAATTGGTATGATTAAATGCCAGAGTGTGCTTTCGTCTGCTTTATAAGAGCTTACGAATAAATCAACAGCAGATATCGGCATTTAGATCATTGGACCTGATCGCTGTTTCACACTATGGGTTATGCAGCAGTTTACTACATAGCGAGTATTTACTATCCTATTTTGGCACTGATTGGTATCTCTGGTATGTAAGTGGAGTTCGCTGCTGTGTGTGTGTTTTGTACTTCTTACTGTACCTGCTGAATGGCATAATAGTCACCGTAAATTCTGTTTCCGATCGTGCCTCTTCTGATGAGCGTTTTAAGCCTGCTTAAAAATATATCCTCCTTATTTTTCTCTGACATTGCTAATTGCTTTGTATGACCGATTTTTCATAATTTTAGCAATATAATCAGGTTCATATTGACACTTTTCCAGTGTCTATCTGTTTTGACTTTTCAGAGGTTTACCAGCATGTGATATTTAAGATCTTTATTGAATTGAATGACGTTTATTACTTAAATTCTTTATATACATGAGTATAAATATTTACATTACTTCTTCGTCTAAATATGCACTGTACAGTTTAGAGTAAATGATCATAAATAGTCTGTTCAACACATAGTCCATAAAACATAGAAACACAGTTGTGTCAGCTTGAGCTAAGTTATATGATGTAGATGTGAACTTCCCGCTATTCAGGACAGCCCTGTGAATCTGTAAATGTGAAATTCCCAGTATTCGGGACATTTACAACGCCAGGTTTGGAAAAAGGGTTTGAAGGATTATTGGTGAGAGAAGCTGTCCTGGAGCCTGTTGGTGCTGGCTTTTACTGGATGGTAGCAGCTGGAATGTTTTGTGGATCTGGTTCCCATACCAAGCAGTGATGCGGCTAGTCAGGATGCTTTCAAATGTGCCCCTATAGAAAGTTCTTAATATTTGGGGGCCCTCACCAACCGTCTGAGGTGAAAGAGGCGCTGTTGTGCCCTTCTCAACACACAACCGGTATGTACAGACAACGTGAAATCCTCCGTGTTGTTTATGCCGAGAAACTTAAAGCTGTACACCCTCTCAACCTCAGGTCCATTGATGTCAATAGATGCTAACCCCTCTCCATTCCTCCTGATTTCCTATCCGGTATACTAAACCTTTATTAAAATTAAATGGTCTTTACCGTCGCAGGAACTCTGTCTGAGAGCTTCTTGTTTATCGGCGACAAGTAGGTCCTTCTTCATCGATCAGCTGTTCACTAGCTACTGTTTTCCTCCAATCGAAGGACAGTTACCGAACACGAAAACAAATATTTATTCTCCAAATCTAACCCAACCTGACCAGGCATGGGGACAAAAGTATGAGATTCACTCAATCCAGAGCAAATGCTTTCTCAGCATACGTATCACGTTAAACAGAACAGTGTTTGTTCTGTTTGTCTTAGACGGATAACATACTGTCGAAATATGCTCGTTAAGATCAGGGCATACTATGTCGGAAAAACCGACCAGTTCTGGTGTGACATGGACAGTTTACGCCGCTACGGACTACTATCCGCTACCAAGCCGGCTGCTTCCCGAGGGAGGAGGAAGCGAAAGCGCTGTGAGAGAAGACACAGGAGGGGTAAGTGGGCTGGCATCCGTGCTAGGCTAAAAGCTAACCCCACCGGGCCAGCGGTACCGTCCCTCCTGCTCTCAAGTGTCCGCTGCATCGACAACAAGCTGGACGAGCTGCGTCTGCTGAGAGAAACACGCAAGGAATTTAAAGACTGGTGTGTGTATGTCTTAACGGAATCCTGGCTCCATGACAACATACCGGACGCGGCGATACAGCTAGAGGGAATGACATTATTTCGTGCGGACAGAGAGGCAGCTAGCTCCGGTAAGAGCCGAGGAGGTGGTCTGTGTATTTATATAAACAAAGACTGGTGTGCGAACGCTACACGAGCTGCTAAACACTGCTCACCACTGGCTGAATTTCTCATTGTGAAATGCCGGCCGTTCTATCTGCCGAGGGAATTCACCATCATGCTAGTGGCAGCTGCTTACGTAGCTCCCAGTGCCAATGCTGAGGCTAATGCTAACGAAGCACTGGGAGGCCTACATGAAGCCACCAGTGAGCTACTGACTACACATCCTGACAGTTTTGCGGTGATTGCTGGGGACTTTAACCAGACCAGCTTAAAGACTGTTCCCCAAATTCCGGCAATATGTGGATTTCAAAACCAGGGGACACAACACACCACAGGCATACAAAGCAGCCCCCCGCTCCCATCTTGGCCACTCTGACCACATATCTGTCATGTTAACACCAGCATATAAACCACTGCTTAAACGTGTGAGAGCAGAGAAAAGAGACATAAGGGTCTGGCCAAAAGGAGCAGCCTCAGCACTACAAGACTGTTTTTTGCACACAGACTCGGACATATTCAAAACAGCAGCCTCCTGTGATGACCACACAGACATTGAGGAGTATGCAGAGGCAGTAATCAGCTACATAGCCAAATACACGGAGGATGTCACTGTGATGAAAACCTTCACCGCACGTGGTTATGAAAAGCCATGGATGACAACAGAAGTGCGTTCACTACTGAAGGAAAGAAATCAGTTGTAGTCTGTCTGAATGATTACCGTCCCGTTGCCCTGACCCCCATAGTGATGAAATGTTTTGAACGGCTTGTCAAGCCTCATATCACAGCCAGCCTCCCCTCATCGCTGGATCCTCTATAGTTTGCTTATTGCCCAAATCGCTCTACAGAGGACGCAATATCCACCACACTGCACACAGTTCTCTCTCACTTGGACAACAAAGACACTTACGCCAGAATCCTGTACATTGATTTCAGTTCAGCATTCAATACCATCATCCCGCAGAGACTAGTGGAGAAACTGTCGCTGCTTGGCCTTAGCACTGCCATGTCTCACTGGATTCAGGCTTTCTTGACAGAGAGACCACAGTCAGTCGGTGTTGGCAGGAACATCTCTGACTCCATCATGTTGAGCACTGGATCCCCACAAGGCTGTGTGCTTAGCCCATTGCTGTTTACACTGCTAACACATAACTGTGTAGCCAGATTCAAAGAGAGCCTGATCATTAAATTTGCAGATGATACCACAGTGGTGGGGCTGAAACAATGTACAGGGAGGAGGTCAAACACCTAGAAAGCTGGGGCAGGGATAACAACTTGATGCTTAATGTCACCAAAACCAAGGAGATGATTGTCGATTTCAGATGGTCTCAGCCTGAGCACACACCCCTCAGCATCAGCGGCTCCACAGTGGCGTGAGTGGAAAACATCAAGTTCCTTGGGGTGCAGATCACAAACAATCTCACCTGGTCCAGGAACACCACTGGGATTGGGAAACGGGCCCAGCAGAGATTGCACTTTCTGAGGAAGCTTAAACAATCATCACTCCCCACTAACATCTTAACTACATTCTACAGAGGCGTGGTTGAGAGTGTGCTGACCTTTTGCATCACAATCTGGTACTCCAGCTGCAGTGCTGTCGACAAATAAGCCTTGCAGAGGGTTGTTAGGGGAGCAGAGAATGTTATTGGGGTCTCCCTACCTTCTGTCCAAGACCTCTTTCAGAGTCAGTGCCTCCAGAAGACACGGTACATCATTAAAGACCCCTCACACCCTCTCCATGAACTGTTTGTTCTTCTGCCATCAGGCAAACGTTACAGGAGCATCAAAACTAAAACCTCCAGGCTACTAAACAGCTTCCTCCCACAGGCAGTCAGACTGCTAAATAGCTGCTCTACGTGACTCTGCTTTGGACACTTTTAACTTGCACTGGACACTTATAACTGGTTTTAACTGACATGTGACTGTTGAGTTTTACTATTTATTGTTATGTTTATTATTTAGTGTTGCGTTTGTTATGTTATGATTGCACTGCTCCTAAGAAAAGCTGTTTCATTCTGCCCTGCAGAGCTGATGTACAGTTAGAATGACAATAAAGTTTTTTGAATCTTGAATCTTGCAGTGGGAACCTGGAACACAGAACTTCAGGGCGGACTTATCCAAAACATTCAGTACCCAGTATGATGGGATTGTTGTTGTACATAAGTATTAATGGTGAAATACTGAACCAACCCCTTAAAAGGCAACCAAAATGCTTCCATTCCCTGTGCACCAGTAATAATACTTTTATATGGGAATTTGGTGAAGTACTATGGGTGATATTAGGAGATATGTCTGACAGCTTGGTCACAGTGCAAATGTCTTCTCAGAGGGTAAGGGGTTCAGTGAACAAGCTCACAGCTGAGAATGAAGGTGACAAACCCCACTGCAGTGGAGGACTGCTGTGGTCAGGTTTGTACAGGATAGAAACTGACCCTCTGGCCCATCACATTTATGTTCCCCATCATGCACAGCTGTACTAATCCCACTTTCCTGCATTAGTTTCATATCCCTCTGGGCCTTGCTCACTGAAGCCCCTGTGCATGTGCCTCTAATATTGTTACACAGTTCCCTGTATGTGGCATCACAGGCAGACAGGGTTGTGTGTTCTACTTGCCTTGTCAGCCAAAGAACTGCCTCTCATTAGAGTAGGACAAAACTGTTTAAAGACAGATTCAAAGGGGATCTGAAGGGTAAATATTTCATACAGAGAAGAGCTGGTATTCTAAATCTGTACCAGGAACCTGTGTACATCCCGCTATGATTTAACCTCCCAAAACAGAGTCACTGGTTTATACAGAAATGAAACAGTCCCTTCGGTACAACTCATCCCCGCCGACCAAGTTGTCGACCTGAACTCGGCCCGTCTGCCTGCATTAGGCCCGTATCCCTCTCAACCTTTCCCATCCATGTGACTGTGGAAATATGTTTTAAATATTGTACCTGAGGCAGAGAGCCGGTGCAGTGAGGCGCTGACAGACACTCACTGTTCCGCGGGCAGGAAGAGGAGAGGCGGATCCCACAGCGGAGCCGAAACCCCAACAAGTAGAGACCGGCTCCACCATCTCGGACTTCCCGCACTGGACCGTTCCCCAGGAAACGACGTCGTTGAAGGCGGGGCTTTATGACGTCAGCGCGCCAAAGGGCAGAATCTCATGGTATCACGTGACAGTGAGTCTGCGGCCGGGGAGGCGGGGCAGAGGGAGCTGTCAATCAGCAGAGCCGCAGGAAAAACTTGCGACCATTGTAAACAGAATGGGGAGAGTGGGAGATTTCCAGGGCGTGACCCACTCCCCCATTCCCTGGAATTGAGTGTGTTATACACAGTAATATTCATATTATAACTTGGCTCTTCGACCTTATAAATATGTTATATTTGTATTCTGTATATTTTTGTGTGGATAATCTTTTATAATTTGTGATGAAAGATGTTGGAACTAGATGACTGAAAAAAAGTGTCACGGAAAAATATTGTCAAAGCCAAAATGTAAATCCAAAGTAAGTTATCACACTGCACATATGTTACCATATAGTTCAAAGTTCAAATTAAAATTTATTCTCACAGTACATACGTGTCACCACAGATACCCAGAGATTCTTTTTCAGCGGGCATTCTTAGCAAATCTATAGAACAGTAACTGTGAACTGTAAATATGAGGAACTATAAACTGTAAACAAATTGTGTAAATGCAGAAAAATAAATAGCAATAAATAGCAAGCATGAAATAACGATATAACAGTCCTGACATGAGTGTAGCTATCCACTTTTGTTCAAGACAGTGATGGTTGAGGGGTAATAACTGTTCTTGAACCTGGTGGGGCGAGTCCTGAGGTACCTGTACCTTCTACCTGATGGCAGCAGTGAGAAAAGAGCATTGCCTGGGTGGTGAGGATCTTTGACGATGGACGCTGCTTTCCTACGGCAATGTTTCATGTAGATGTGCTCAGTGGTTGTGAGTGTTTTACCGGTGCTATACCGGGCCGAATCCACTACCCTTTGTGGGATTTGCCAGCTCCGGTATGGAATCCCGTTGGTCATGATGCATATGCCTTGGGGTGGATTTGACCCCATGATGCACGAAAGAAAGGGAATTCTGAAGTATGAGTGAATGCCCTGATTATGTGTCTGAATGGTCACCTGAGAGTCACTGTCCTGGACATCTAAGAGAACTCCGGTGGCCTGTGTGTTCACACATTATGGAGCAGACAGAATGAAGTGTGTTGAGCAGTGGGTGGAATGGAAGAGGGGAGCGCTTGCAGAAGTACAGATATAAGGAGAAAGGTGTGAGGAAACTTTCAGCTGCCCTGTGGTGTTCACCTGGAGTGAAATGCAAAACTAATTGGTTGCTTCTCACAGTAATGAAGTTAGAGAAAAAAAGACTCAGAAATGAAGTTAGAGAAAAAAAGACTCAGAAAGAACAGGAAAATGTAATCGGGTCTACCTCAGTGTGTAACAAGACACAACCCGTACCAATGTCTGAGTAGGAAGTAGTAGGAACCTGCTGTACCTCTGCCTCCCACAGGTACGGTTACAACAAAGCCCACCCCAGTCGTGTCTCCTGCGTACTCGACGAGGCAGGTGTAAACCTCTCACTAGCACGATGGGAGAATGAGCAATATGGAGACTTTTCTGCACTTCGAACTAAAATGGTATGTTATATTGAAGTGTTTCCTTCACTCTCACAGTGACATACGATACACAGTATTGCACAAAAAGCAGATGAGCACGTTAATGAATTTGTAAAGTCAACAAGCAAGGCATGTCAGAAGTTCACAGATTTATTCAATCGTAATGAGTGTTATTGCAAATGATGAGTAAATTAGCCCAGGTTAAATAACATGCAGACCGTTATTTGTTTGAGATGAAAAGAGGTAAGTAAAATTCTGAGTGGTTTACAATAATTCCAAATGAAATTAAATGATTCAAACTGTTAAGGGAATGGATAATATTTGTGTGAGGACCGGAGACTCCCTGGACTGCTCTACCATTGTCTCATTAATATTGACCGTTGTATAAAAGTATTGTGACAGTTGGCCGTTATTTTATTAATTAATTTGATTAATCATTTATTAATTTGAACGCTATTTTAACTTGTATTCTGTTTTATGTTTAATAAAAATATCAGTAACCACATAGTTTTTGATCATTATTAAATTAACTTCTGTTTACAATTTCACTCTAACTTTCAACATTTCCTGCTTTACATGCTTTTGACTTGTCACCGGCATTATTTTTGTTTTGAAAAGCGTATAGCATTGTTTAGAAAAAGCTATTCTAACTGTATGGACTTTGCATTTCTTTGATTCACTTTAACAAACATGGGGATGTTGGCGGTGGACACAGTAGGGGTAAAAGATGGAGACAGCCTGGCAAAGATACCCTCAGCGTCAAGGCAACTTTGATAACAGTCAGTTTCAGCCTCTATCGCCATCACCACCACAGACTATGAAGCTCACTTTAAATCATCCTTTCCCAAACTGTACTGTAGAATCTGTACAATTGTAATTTTGCCCGTTGTAAAATAGTCCCGATGTAAGTCCGCATGTCAGGGTTTGGCATTGACAGCTTCTTCTCCTGATCCGATACTGGGAGAAATGTTAGTGGGTATGTGGTTTGTGCACCTCATGTCACAGACGAGGCGGCACAGCTCCTGTTCCACTAAAACAACATGACCCTTAGTTATGAATGCATGTTGGTGCTAAACGGTCGAGTTGTTGAGTGTGCTGTAGGGGGCCCAGACATTCGGAAGGTGGGTTAACAGCGCAATCTCTACCCCGCAATTGTACTATGTTTGAATCTGTCTACCACTGTGATAAGAAGATTAGAGCTGTGAAGGGAGCACTGGACCGCACTGCCCAGAGAAATCACACTTGCCAATGGAACTGCTTTGAACGATGGCAATAAACTTCTCATCATGGACTGCATAAATCCTCAGCTCTGAAGCTGCTTCATGAGGATGAGGGTGAAGTCTGTTACTGCAACTACGGGGTAATAGGATCAGATTAGGTAACAGTACGTGCAATGTCCATGTCACCAGTGATCCTGTAACTTCTGTTAATGGCACTTACAATATTGGATGGCAGGTTCACTGCTCTTTGCCAGGAGTATCCTCTTTGTCTTTAAATTGAGCCTTTGGCCTGAACAGAAGCTGTCAAATACTTATTGATATTTGGAGTCTGTAGTAGAAAATACTAACACCTGCCAGCATTGAAGCATGAAGGAGACTGATGAGTGTAACTGGATTCTAGTGTTCCTGTTCTGGGGACCTACCAGACGAGATCATGAAAACATAGAAAACACAGAAAATAGGTGCAGGAGTAGGCCATTCGGCCCTTCAAGCCGGCACCGCCATTTATTATGATCATGGCTGATCATCCAACTCAGAACCCTGCACCAGCCTTCCCTCCATACCCTCTGATCCCCCTAGCCACAAGGACCATATCTAACTCCCTCTTAAATATAGCCAATGAACTGGCCTCAACTTGATATTTGGAGTCTGTAGCAGAAAATATTAACACCTACCAGCATTGAAGGACGAAGGAGACTGATGAGTGTAATTAGATTGTAATGTTCCTGTTCCAGGGACCTACCAGACGGGATCGTGAGAACATCAGTATGACCCCAGTGTTGCAGTGATCGGCTAACAACACTGCTGTAGTGCTACATGATACAAGTCTGGTCATCAAAGACATTTCTAACAAAGTGGCAGCAAGCTGCATCATGGCCTTTCAAATCTGAACAGCATTAAACTTCCTGTTGGCCGAGAGGGGAGGAACTTGTGTACATTATTGGACTGAAATAATGCAAAACATCGTCGATTTTATCCGTGCAGATCCCGTTAGAAGCTGTTAAAGTGAAGAAGTTTGGGCAGGAGTTACATACGACTCTATCATCACCTTTGGAACCCTTCTGATTAGCCTCATTCTCTGCCAGGAAGTTTGTGCAACTCCAGTGTACAGTGGCCAAGGGGGTTTATATTCCTGCTGGTGTTGAAACTTGTTTCAGTTTCTTACTGAGAGCACTCTGTGGAGAGAGGACCCGAAGGGCAGCTGCCTCCTATCGTTCAGCAATCCCACTCTGCAGACAGACGATGACAGGATCACTGGGGAGACTCGACTTTTCTGTGCAATTCAGCTGCATCCACAATTCATGTGGTCCTTTACAGGACGCAAAGGAAAGTGGGGAGTGTGGAAGTTACGGCAAGTCAGGTTAATATAGCGCCTTGGCAAGGATAGTTCACAGATAGTGTGCAGTCAACCCAGGGAAGAAAGGTCTTTGAAGAGCAGAGTTTCCCTTTGCACAGCAGGGGACTGGAGCCATTTTGCACACCAAAACAAGATGAGGATGCAATCGATGTGTTCCAGGGTGACACTTAATATTGGTCACACACAAGAGAAATCTGCAGATGCTGGAAATCCAAGCAACACACACAATGCTGAAGGAACTCAGCAGACCAAGCAAATCGATGGAAAAGAGTAAACAGTCGACGTTTCCGACCGGCACCCTTCGTCTGGACTGATATTAGTTAGTTACCTTACTACTGTGGCGGGACCATGCGGGAATTCATAGTCGACAACAAAAGCCCCGGATTAATATGCCCGGAATGATGGACTCAGTGTAACAACGAACAAGTAACAAAGAACGGTGCTGAGATATAGATTCTCAGGGGATTCTTGAGGAAAGAGGTTGACAATAACACCACTTTCTTCTCGGAAGGATCACAGCAGCCCGAGCAATTCCATCCTTCTGAATGCCCAATGAACTGGATAGCGCAAACACAAATTCTTTGTCCGCTTTTATTTGTCTTTTGAATTCAATATTCCCGTTGAATAATGTAGTAAAATTCATCTCTCCCCGTCGGGGAATTGAACCCCTGTCTCCTGCGTGACAGGCGGGGATACTAACCACTATACTAACGAGGAATTGCAGTTAATAGCTCATGTCATGCACATTTAAGAGTACAGGAGGGTGAACAGAATTTCCTTGATGTTTCTCAGCTGTAATACTGGAGCCTTTCACTCGTGTCCCTCCCACAGCAGTGTCTCAGTTTGCTCCAGCGATTCAGTCACCTGTTGTGTTCAAGGATTAGCGAAGGGAAGTGCTCTCATTCGAGCGCAAATCCGTGTTGTTGGAATCAACATTTTTAATCACATTTATATATTTATATTTCTGCTTTTTTAATGCGACAGGCGGGAAACGATATGTAGCGAATCGAATTCTGAATCAATCACTCCCACTTCATTGAAACACTGGGTGTTGTGTATCTCCGGTCTGTCGGAGGATGGCGACCTCAACTGGACATAACAGGAACTGCACCAGAGTGAGGAATCACAGTGACCACATTCAGAAAACAGCTCGAACCACAGTCATACACTTCTAGCGTCCGAGTGGTTCAACCCTGACAACTCGTGTACGAATTCCCGAAGTTACTTAAATCGACGGGTGAGTGTAAAATTATTATTCACCTTGGGGTGGCCAGTGGATCAAGGACTGAAGTGCTGTCCCTCGCATTTTCACGGTGAACCGATCCGTGCAGCTTCCTGCTCGCACTCTAACTCAGATTGCCACAGCCAACTAGGACACATCAAAACATGTCGGATGATGTGTTCACACTGAGTGGTGTCAGTCTGCTCACCACCCACTCTGTCTATTTATACACAATGGGATCTCTCTCAGCCCCCTCCCTCATTACTAGAATAAATAAAACTCTTTATTGTGATACACAAATGTAATATAGATTCACAGAATCATGCGACCCTAAAACAAGCCTTTCGGCCCACAATGTCCGTGTTGACAATCAACTACCAATCACACCAGAAAAGAACTCGCTTACTAGCTATTGTCTTCAGCGTCTTGATGATTCAGGTGGTCGCCCAGACAATTCTCTAATGCCTCACCAGTCACTCAGGCATGGGTTCCAGTTTCCAAAAACATCCGCATAACGTTCTCCATGTGATGCTCTCTAAGTTTACACACGTCCGGACAGTTTTCTACTATCCTGATAGGCCCGGGTTAATTTGATATGACCTCCGTCACCTCCAGAGCTCTCCATGGAAACAATCGTCAATCCATCGGCCGAATGGACGCCCATGAGCCCAGCACGCTGCCGCTGTGCCTCTCTGCTGTTGTCTGAACGTGGTGACGCGCTGCTCCATTGTGGACGTTGCTCATTCTTCTCTTCATTTTCATTTGTCGATTCTTTGCTGACGTCACATCGTTTCATAGAGACACAGAAAACCTACAGCACAATACAGGCCCTTCGGCCCACAAAGCTGTGCCGAACATGTCGTTATCTTAATAATTACCTACGGTTACCCATTGCCCTCTATTTTTCTAAGCTCCAATAGAGGGTTTCCTTTATAAGTGTTTCCTTTATTAATTGTTCTTTGTTGATTTATTTCGCTCCTTTCTCTCTGCTTTTCATCTCGTATTTGCTATAACCCTGCCCCCTCCTGATATTATCTCTGTGCTGTCTGTCCTCCGACGCATTCGGAGACCTCGTTCCCGACATATCAGCAATGAATGTGTTTCACATTATTTACTGAACCTAGTTTCAGTGGCCCTGCTGTCACACATTCTGTTCATAAAACCATAAGAGCATAAGACAAAGGAGCAGAAGTCCGCCATTCGGCCCATCGGGTCTGCTCCGCCATTTTATCATGAGCTGATCCATTCGCCCATTTAGTCCCACTCCCCTGCTTTCTCACCACAACCTTTGATGCCCTGGCTACTCAGATACCTATCAATCTCTGCCTTAAATACGCCCAATGACTTGGCCTCCACTGCTGCCCGTGGCAACAAGTTCCATGGATTCACCACCCTCTGACATAAAAAAAAACTTCGCATTTCTGTTCTGAATGGGCGCCCTTCAATCCTTATGTCATGCCCTCTAGTACTAGACTCCCCCATCATGGGAAACAACTTTGCCGCATCCACTCTGTCCATACTTTTCAACATTCGAAGTGTTTCTATGAGGTCTCCCCTCATTCTTCTAAACTCCAAGGAATACAGTCCAAGAGCGGATAAACGCTGCTCATATGTTAACCCTCTCATTCCCGGAATCATTCTTCCACCGTGTCTCTTCCGCGTTCTTTCTCTTTCTTTCCGGGCAGTTCTTCGGCATAAATATCAATGGACAGCGGCTGAGCTGCAGCTGAATTAACCCGAAGTAGACTCTTTCCTCCTGTGGCTTCTATCGCCGTCTAAGGAAGGTAGACTCAAACAAACCCGCTCTCCTGCCTGCCTCAGGAAAGATATCTTTAACGACCGAGGGGATGGGGCAGAGGATCATAAGGTTTGTCCGGTCAGGAGAGCCTAATGAATGTTGGCCGATACTCTCTGGAATAATCCTATTCCTTTGCATTATCACAGAGCCACAAGATCGGGAGTCGGGTCCAATTCTGAAGAAGTACGGCTCAATAGGAAAGCAGTCCAGTCCATGTTGGCGGCAGATGCTCGGATCTTTCCTGTAATGCCGTAGGCTCTAATATTGTTTAGCAACTTTATCTGCGGCCCTTGACAAATGCCTTTTAAAATCCAAGTAAACAACATCCACTGATGCTCCTTTGTCCATCTTGCCTGTTATTACCCGAATTAATTCCAGCAGATTAATCAGGCAAGATTTCTCCTGAAAGAAACCATGTTGGCCGGCCTATTTTAACAGGTGTCTCCACGTACCCAGAAACCTCATGGACTCCAGCATTTTCCCAACCAGAACAGCCCTGATAACCGGCCTGTAGTGTTCTGTATTTTGCTTCCCTTCTGTCGAGAAGAACAAAATCAGATTAACAATTTTTTATTTCTCTGAACCATTTCAGAAGCCCGTGATTCCTGAAAGATCACTATTAACTCTTCCATGATCTCGTAATCTCCTTTCAGAAAACCGCGGTGCAGTCCATCTGGTCAGGTGACCTTGCGGTCTTTCAGCTTCCAGACACCTTCTCCTTAATAATAGCAACTACACTCACTTACATCCCTTACCCCTCTCGAATTCCTGGCATACTGCTTGTATCCTCAACATAACAGACGGACGCATAATACCTAATAATTTCGTCCGCCATTTATTTGTCCTCTATTACTACCTCCTATTTCCAGCTTCCGATGCCCGCTCTAACAGTTCTGTTAACTTTCTATATATAGAAACATTGAAACATAGAAAGCCTGCAGCACAATACAGGTCATTCGGCCCATAATGCTGTGCCGAACATGGACTGACTTTTGAAATTACCTCGGGTGACCCATAGCCCTCTATTTTCTAAGCACCATGTACCTATCCGAGAGTCCATTAAAATACCCTAATGCATCAGGCTCCACCACCGTCGCCGGCAGCCAATTCCACGCACTTACCACACTCTGCGTAAAGAAAACTTACTCCTGACTTCTCATCTGTACCTACTTCCAAACACCTTAAAACGGTGTGAGCCATTTCAACCCTGGGAAAAAACCTCTGACTATCCACACGATCAATGCCTCTTATCATCTTATACACCTCTATCAGGTCACCTCTCATTCCCCGTCGCTCCAAGGAGAAAAGGTCGAGTTCACTCAATCTTTAAGTTATAAGTGTGAGGTGGTTCATTTTGATAGGTTAAATATGATGGAAGAATATAGTATTAATGGTAAGACTCTTGGCAGTGTGGAGGATCAGAAGGATCTTGGGGTCTGACTTCATCGGACCCTCAAAGCATGTCTTGGGGATCATGTCTTATGAGAATAGGTTTAATGAACTCGGTCTTTTTACCTTGGAGCGACGGAGGATGAGAGGTGACCTGATAGAAGTGGATAAGGTGATGAGAGACATTGATAATGTGGATAGTCAGAGGTATTTTCCTAGGGCTGAAATGGTTGCCACAAGAGGACACAGGTTTAAGGTGCTGGGGTGTAGGTACAGAGGAGATGAAGCGATAAGGTTTTTACTCAGAGATTGGTGAGTGCGTGCAATGGGCTGCCGCCAAAGGTGGTGGAGGCGGATACGACAGGGTCTTTTAAGAGACTTTTGGATAGGTACATGAAGCTTAGAAAAATAGTGGGCTATAGGTAAGCCTAGTCATTTCTAAGGTAGGGACATGTTCGGCACAGCTTTGTGGACCGAACGGCCTGTATTGTGCTGTAGGTTTTCTATGTTTCTATGCTTTTATTCTCATAAAGCACGCTCGGCAATCCAGGCAACATCCCTGTAAATCTCCTCTGCACCCTTTCTATACTTTCCACATCCTTCCTGTCGTGAGGTGACCAGAACTGAGCACAGTACTCCAAGTGGGGTCTGATCAGGGTCCTATATAGCTGTAACATTACCTGTCGGCTCCTGAACTCAATCCCACGGTTGATGAAGTTAAATACAATCGTATGTCTTCTTAACCACACAGTCAACCTGCAAATGATTATATCACGCTGTGTTTTGTGCAGTTTTCTACACCACCCGTGAAATGCAGACTGATAAACACAGAACAATAAATACGACGTTGAGGAAACATAAACAACAGAAGTGCGAACAACTCTGTACACTTGAACCCAGGCGCTGATGGGATACGGTCATAAGACCGTAAGAGAAGGCAGCAGAGTCAGTCTGTCCCACTCCATCTTGGCTGAATTATTATCCTCATCGACTCCATTCTCACGCCTTCTCTCCACAGTCTTTGACTTCCTTACTGAGCAAGTAACTACCACCCTCCGCGTTAAGCATACCAAGTGACTCGGGCTCCATCGCCGTCGACAGCAAAGAATTCCACAGACTCACCGTCCTCCGGCTCAAGACAATTTCCTTTGACCTTTGTCAGATTTGAGATGCTCATAAAATCTGTTATATCAGCAATATCACAGACAAAGTGCTGGAAGAACTCAGCGGACTGTCTGGGTATTGCCTTGTATTTGCAGCATCTGCACATTTTCTCGTGTTTGTACATCAAGAACGTCGTTATTTGACGGTTTCTATCCCGACCTTGTTTTCTCTGTTGTATTTTTCTTCGTATCTGTGTTTCCAGACTGTTTGTGTGTGCGACCAGGAGGGAGTTGCAGAACTGAAGGACAGCACTGAGGGACACGAGATATGGGTCGTTCAGGGGCGCTGGTCTCCATTTGTAGCGCAATAATGATCAAACAATAAACAATGAAATCTGTAAAAAGTAGCTCTTCCGTGACAAATGTAGAGTTTAAAATTAAATCTACCGGCCTCATTGCCACCAAAGACTCTGCTGAAGTAATGCCCGAGAATTGTGATGTATTGGTCTTCAATCGTCCAATGTTTACATCAGAGACAATGGTGTTTAATTAAAGTGTTTGTTCACGTGCTCGTCACTAAGACAATTAGTGAAGTGTTTGACCGTATCGCTGGAGATTGATGCTCTGTTTGAATCGAGGCCGTTTTTAATGCATCAGCTCAGAGTGTCTAACAGAGATGTCAGGGTGTCAGCTGCCGTTGGTGGAAGTTCAAGTTTAATTCCAATGTTGTGATTGTGATATGTGAAAAGCCGCCTCACAACATCGATTGTTAGTCTTAAAAACGCAACAACAAGAATTCTGCAGATGCTGGAAATTCAAGCAACACAGATCAAAGTTGCTGGTGAACGCAGTAGGCCAGGCAGCATCTCTAGGAAGAGGTACAGTCGACGTTTCAGGCCGAGACCCTTCGTCAGGACTAACTGAAGGAAGAGTGGTAAGAGATTTGAAAGTGGGAGGGGGAGGGGGAGATTCTCACTCCATCCTCCCGCCACCCCACTAGGAATAGGGTTTCCCTGGTCCTCACCTACCACCCCACCAGCCTCCGGGTCCAACATATTATTCTCCGTAACTTCCGCCACCTCCAACGGGATTCCACCACTAAGCACATCTTTCCCTTCCCACCTCTTTCTGCTTTCCGTAGGGATCGCTCCCTACGCGACTCCCTTGTCCATTCGTCCCCACCATCCCTCCCCACTGATCTCCCTCCTGGAACTTATCCTTGTAAGCGGAACAAGTGCTAAACATGCCCTTACACTTCCTCCCTTAACACCATTCAGGGCCCCAAACAGTCCTTCCGGGTGAGGAGACACTTCACCTGTGAGTCGGCTGGGGTGATATACTGCGTCCGGTGCTCCCGATGTGGCCTTCTATATATTGGCGAGACCCAACACAGACTGGGAGACCGCTTTGCTGAACACCTACGCTCTGTCCGCCAGAGAAAGCAGGATCTCCCAGTGACTACATATTTTAATTCCACGTCCCATTCCCATTCTGATATGTCTATCCACGGCCTCCGCTACTGTAAAGATGAAGCCACACTCAGGTTGGAGGAACAACACCTTATATTCCGTCTGGGTAGCCTCCAACCTGATGGCATGAACATCGACTTCTCTAACTTTCGCTAATGCCCCACCTCCCCCTTGTACCCCATCCGTTATTTATTTTTACACACACATTCTTTCTCTCACTCTTCCTTTTCTCCCTCTGTCCCTCTGACTATACCCCTTGCCCATCCTCTGGTTCCCCTCCCCCCCCCCCCCCGTCTTTCTCCCCGGACATCCTGTCCCATGATCCTCTCGTATCCCTTTTGCCTATCACCTGTCCAGCTCTTGGCTCCATCCCTCCCCCTCCTGTCTTCTCCTATCATTTTGGATCTCCCCCTCCCACTTTCAAATCTCTTACCACTCTTCGTCAGTTAGTCCTGACGAAGGGTCTGGGACTGAAACGTCGACTGTACCTCTTCCTAGAGATGCTGCCTGGCCTGCTGCGTTCACCAGCAACTTTGATGTGTGTTGATCGATTGTTAGTCACCATCTTCCAACCCCGGAATAGACCATTCATAGTCTCCTTTTCCAGTTTGTCTCTGTGGCGCAATCGGTCAGCGCGTTCGGCTGTTAACCGAAAGGTTGGTGGTCCGAGCCCACCCAGGGACGGAGGTAACCCGGCAGTTTTTGCGGCGCGTTTTATTGCCAGCTGGGTAACGCTGTGCTGTCCGGAGACCCTGCGACTGCCGCATTAACTTCAGTGGGAATTAAAATATTTTCTGAAAGCTTCTCTTTCACACTATTCCTAGAGATCAAATCATTACACAGCGTATTGAGAAAGAACAATGTTAAGCAATAACAGAATGCAGAATGAAATGTAACAGCGACAGAGACAGCACAGTGCGGGTAAACAATTAGGTGCCGCATCATAACGGGTAGATTGTGAGGTCAAGACTCCATCTTATCGACTCGGGCACCATCCAATGGACATAACGGCGGAATATCCACGAGCCTGTAGTACGTGCTGTCCTGTACCTTCAGCCGGATAGAAGAAGGGGAAAGAGAGAGTACAGTACCCGGGGCGCATGGTATATTTTTGTCAGGAGTGTGTAAGTTACATACTCCTTCACCATTCTCTTTGACCATAAGTGTATATTTCCTCGAGCGACATCCTTGGAACTAACGGACTTGCCGGGTCTAATGTCGTGGTTTTGATTTAATTTTGGATCACTCAGTTGGAGTTTAATTGTTTTCATCCCATATAGGTCCCCGATCATTTTATTTTCATTATGGATGTCCAATCCCTATACACGTCCAGCAAACCACCCACCCCCGCACCAGGAAGGTCTCAAATCTCTCCGCTTCCATCGGGAAACCAGACCCAACCAGCTCTCCTCCACCACCATTCACCTCCGTCTGGCGGAACTTGTCCTCCCACTTCCTTTCAACACAAGGTGAGCCATGGACACCGGCATGGGTCCCAGCTGTGCCTGCCTGTGTGTCGGCTACGTGGAACAGTCTATGTTCCCAGCCTACACTGGTGTCGCTCCCTAACTTTCCCTACACTATGTAAATGACGGCATTGCTACCTCTTTCTGCACCCATGTGGAACTCGTCCACTTCATCAGCTTTGCCTGCAACTTCCACCCTGCCCAAAAGTTTACTTGTCCCATATCCGACAGTTCCCTCCGTTTTCTCCATCTCTCTGTCTCTATCTCTGAAGACAGCGTGTCTACTGATGTCTATTATAACCACACAAACTCTCTCAGCTACCTGGACTATACCGCTTCGCACCCCATTACATGTAAAAATGCCCGCCCCTTCTCTCAATTCCTCCGTCTCCGCTGCATCTGCCTTCAGGATAAGTCCTTTCATTCAACAGCAAAGGAGATATCGTCTTTTTTCAAAGAAAGGGGCTTCCGTTCCTCCACCACGAAAGCTGCTCTCAACAGAATCTCTTCCATTTTGCTCACGTCTGCCCCCACCGCATCCTCGCTCCCTCTCCCAGGGAGAGGGTTTGTCTTGTACTCACCTACCTCACCCACCCCAGCCTCCGCCTCCAGCACACAATTCTCTGTAATTCCCGCCATCTCCGGCGGGATCCCACCACCAAACACATCTTTCTCTCCCCCCTCTACGTTCTGCTCTCTGCAGGGATCCCATGTGAATCCCATGTGTGTCCGTCCCTCCCACTGATCTCTCTCCTGGCACTTATCCTTGCAAGTGAAACAAGTGTTACACCTGTCCCTACACATCCTCCCTCAGTACCATTCAGGGCCCCAAGCAATCCTTCCAGGTAAGGCGACACTTCAGCTGTGAGTCTTTTAGGGTCATCTACTGTATCCAGTGCTCCTGGTGTAGCCTCATGTATATCGGTGAGACCCGATACAGATTAGGAGACCACATCACCAAGCACCTACACTCCCTCCACCAGAACAAGAGCGATCTCCCAGTGGCCACCCATTTTAATTCCACTTCCCATTCCAATTCCGACATGGCAGCCCATGGCCTCCAGTATTGTCGCGATGAAGCCACGCTCACGGTGGAAGACCAAAACATTATATTCCATCTGGGTAGCTTCCAACCTGATGGCATGAACATCGATTTCTCAAACTTCCGGTAATGCACCCTCCTTCACGAAGCCCCATTCTCTTTTCTCTCTCTGACCTTATCTGTTACCTGCCCATCACCTCCCTCTGGTGTTCCTCCCCCTTTTCTTTCTTCCATGGCCTCCTCTCCTTCCCTGTTCTCCAGCCCAGTGTCTCTTTCACCAACCAAAGTTTCAGGTCTTTAATTTACCAGCCACCTCCCCATCCCCACCGGTTTCAAATATCACCTCGTGTTTCTTCCTCCCCTCACCATCTAACTCTGACTCCTCATCGGTTTTTGCTCCAGTCCGGATGAAGGGACTCGGCCCGAAACGTCGACTGTATTTTTTCCCACAGATGCTGCCTGGCCTGTTGAGTTCCTCCAACATTTTCTGTGTTGCTTGGATTTCCATCATCTGTAGACTTTCTGTTTGTGCCTCTATCGATGTCGCTCTACACTAACATATTCATATGCCTATCTAAACACATTGTATATCTTCCGTCTCTGAACCTGACAGCCCGTTCCAAGCACCCACCCCACTTTGTCTGAAACCGTGACCCGCACATCTTTAAACGCTCTCCTACCTTAAATTCATTCCCGCTGGAATTTCAAATCCCTACCCTGGGAAACCAATTCTGACTATCTGCTCAGTCTATGTCTCTCATAGAGTCAGGAAGCGAGCAAGCAGCATCACTGTAGACCCACCACACCCTGGACATCACCTGTTCCAACTCCTTCCTTCTGGTAGGCGCTTTAGATCACTGTATGCCAGGACCCGTAGGTACAGGAACAGTTTCTTTCCGTCTGCCATCAGTCTTATGAACACTTGAATTTTAGTCTATTATAAACGAAGTCCACCTGTACATACTCTGGTACACAGTACCTCATTGTATATAGTTCACGGTTATTTACACTATTGTTTTGTTTGCTTTTTGATTCTGTACAGCGAGAGCTCAGGGAAACCGGCATCAAATTCCCTGTATGTGTCACATACTTGGCGATAATAAAGGATTCTGATTCTGAAAATTCGGTCAAGTTTCCTCTCAGGCTCTGATATTCCAATGAAGGCAAACAAGCTCAAACACTTTAATCAGGCAACACTTTACAAATCCTGCCGATCCTTCCTGTGAAGTGTCCATTCTTGTAGAATCTGGAATAGAGTCAGAACAGGATTTAACGAGAAACTCTCGAAGGATGTTAATTCCAACTCTGATTCATGACCAGTGAACGATAATTAATGAATCAATTTACACTCACAGCGTGAATTAGCGTGAGTCGATTACTAGGTCAATGGAGTTCTGCGTGGATCGTGTCTATGTCAAAGGTTTATATGTTATGTAGTCTAAAACTGTACAATCTGCGATGGCCGGGAATCGAACCCGGGTCAACTGCTTGGAAGGCAGCTATGCTCACCACTATACCACCATCGCTCAATGACGTGGCAAAGCATCCGAGTAGTGAGGCGTCTCCCATAGTTCCTTGTGATTCGACCAGTCCCCGAGCTGCTTTCTGTCGGATCATTCCTCACTCTGCTGCAAGTTTTATTCCGGTAAATTAATGTCGCCATCCCCAACAGACCGGAGTTATACAACCCACATAATAAATTACTGCTGAACGCAGCAGGTCAGGCAGCATGTATAGGAAGAGGTACAGTCGACCTTTCGGGCTGAGCCCGTTTGTCAGGACTAACTGAAAGAAGAGATAGTAAGAGGTTTGAAAGTGGCAGGGGGAGGGGGAGACCCAAAATTATAGGAGAAGACAGGAGGGGGAGGGATGAAGCCAAGAGCTGGACAGTTGACTGGCAAAAGGGATATGAGAGGATCATGGGGCCACCCATCCGTTATTTATTATTATTATTATTATTATTATTATATATATCTTTCTCTCTTTTTCTCCTTCTGTCCCTCTCACTATACTCCTTGCCTATCCTCTGGGAATCCCTCTTTCTTTCTCCCAAGGCCTCCCGTCCCATGATCCTCTGACGGTGGTGTGGAGAATGCTGAAGAAAATGAATGGTGTCAGAGGTTATAACTAGATTCCAGTATTAGTGAAGAACGGACATTTGATGCAAAGGACAACGAATAGGCAAAGTGTTTGAGAAACACGTTTGCAAACACACATAGTCTAGACAATATAGGGGATGAGTGTTTTAAGAGAAGAGAGAGCCTCTTGGTGGACAGTGGGGAGATTTGTGAGAAACAAGAGGCATTTGAGATTGCCATGGATGATGACTTTACGTTGGCTGAATGGAAATTTGCCACCAGTAAGGCATGTACTATAGACCAGGACAGGATATGGGAAACTATCATATACTGTACTCCAGTATCTGCCTGAGGCAGTCTAAAAGAAGTTGCTTGAGTTTTATAAGAAGATCTGGAAGCAAAGAATGTTCCCAGGAGACTGGAAAAGGTCTGTGGTGAAGCCTGTTGTAAAACCTGGGTGGGATCCGATGCTGTCCAGTTTCTACAGGCCTGTTGTCTCACTTCCTCGTTGTGTAAAATAATGGTGAAAATGATTGTAATTAGGCTGATGATTGTTTTGGATAAGAGAGAATTACTTCGTCACTACCGAAGTGGGTTTCGCAAAGGGAGATCTATGACGCCCTTGTACTACTGGGAATGATATCTGGAAATCCTTTTACACTGAAAGAATCGGTAGTTGCAGTGCTTTTGGACATTGAAATCATTTTATGACATGCGATGGAGGGAGAGGATTTTTATTACACTCATTAAGCTTGGTGTTGGTGTTGGTTTTGCAAATGGGTATCATTTTTTAGGGGGATCATTTTCAGTGAGGGTGGGTCATCAGAGTTTGCAGAAGATAATGTGCCTCCCTCCCCAGTATAATGTTATCAGTTTAATATTGTTCAATCTGATAGTTAATTCTACTTTTTAATGGTCTTGGGCCTGAGTTCAGTTTGGTTTTCTATGCTGATGATGGGGCTCTGTGGAAAAGGGGTTGTAATAGTTCCTATGTGGGAAGGTCTTGGACAAACAGCATTATCAACAATGGGAGAATGGTGTTTGGACTATTCTAAATCAGTATATGTGTTTTATTTTTACTCATAAGCATAGGATCTTGGCTTAAGATGCCAAAGATGTACTCTTTTACATTAATGCTGCCCGACCTGCTGAGTTCCTCCAGAATTGTGCGTGTGTTGCTGAGCGAATGGTATCGATTCTGGAGTGAGGGCAATGGAGGTTGTTGCTGGAGAGGACGAGGCAGACTCAATTAGCAACTTAATCAGAATCAGATTTAATATTACCAGCATACGTCGCAACATTTGTTAACTTTACAGCAGCAGTACAATGACATCCATGATAAATAAATATAGAGAAAAAACTGAGTTACATTAAGTATTCAATATTTAAGTTAAAATATGTAGTTAAACAAGAATTAAAACATAAATTAAAAGCAAAAAGTAGTTAGGTAGTGCTCTTGGGTTCAATGCCCATTGAGAATTCAGAATTTGGGTGTCAGAGGGGAAGAAACTGTTCCTGAATCACCGAGTGTGTGCCTTCAGCATTCTCTCCCTCCTTCCCGATGGTAACAGTGTGAAAAGGGCACGTCCTGGGTGGTGGCGATCCTCAATGATGATCGGTGCCTTCCTGAGGCACCGCTCCTTGAAGATGTTGTGTACTACCGAGCCTGGACCCATGGTAGAGTTGACCAGTTTTACAAGTTTTTGCTATTTATTTTGATCTCGTTCAGAAGCCCTCCCCCCTCACCCCCATACCAGATGGAGATGCAGCCAGTCAGAATGATCTCCACTCTACGTTTCTGGAAGTTTATTTAGTGTATTTGACAAACCAAATCTCCTCCAACTCCGAATGAAATATAGCCGCTGTCTTGCCTTCTTCATAACTGCATCATATGTTGCATCCGGGTTAGATCCTCAGAGATGCTGACACCCAGGAACTTGCAATTGTCCACTCTCTCCACTTCTGATTCCTTGATGAGGATTGGTTTGTGTTCCTTCATCTCACCTTTCCTGAAGTCCACAAGCAGCATTTTGATCTTGCTGACGTTGAGTGCAAGATTGTTGCTGCAGCAACACTCCACTAACTGGTAGTTCACCCTAATTTATGATTTATTGTCACCATCTGAAATTCTGCAAACAGTGGTTGTATCATCAGCAAATTTATAAATGCTGTTAGAGCGCTGCCTAGTCACACAGTTCTGGGTGTAGAGACAGTGGAGCAGTGAGATAACGACACAGCCCTGTGGAGTATCAGTGTTAATTGTCAGTGAGGTGGAAATGTTATTCCAATCCGCACAGATTGTGTATTCCGGTTAGGAAGTCATGGATCCAGTTGCAGAGGCCTAGGTCCTGTAGCTTGAATGTGGAGTGAGAATTAATTCCTGCGCTGGGATTGGGCCACGGCGAGTGTGGTGGAGTGGGAAGAAGTTGCTGCTGACTATAATTGCTGCTTCCTCTCCCCTGACCATGGGAAGACAGTTTCCCATTAGCCCACTTCCCAATGTCTGTTGTTGCTGGACAGTGAGTGTTCCGAATGGTGAATCCCATGGGAAATGAATGTTGTGTCCATCCCTCTGTTCCACTTCCGGATCCATACCGGGAAGTGGTGGAGTTTGTCCGTCTCTTCCTTGGTTTGGAGCCTTCTCCATCTGCTGCTCAGAAGAAGCTGAGAGCTGCAGCTTGTGAGTGGCCTCACACACTGGCACTGGCTGCACCAGTCGCTTCACACCGTGTCTGCCTTTTACCTCTTTCACTTTCCTTCTCCTACCTGCAGGAAAGACTTCAATGTACGCCAATGTTCCCTCTTGCCAAGGCTCAATGAACAGAACAGTGGCTCCATCTCTCACACACAAGGTGTGTTACTGAGCACAGAGATACTGACAGCTCATTCGTTCCACAGTCTCAGACAGCAGAGACATTCAGTCCCACACTGAGCCCAGGACCCAGACACACATTTCCAGTACAACAGTTACAGTGAAACACAGCTGGTCAATATTTCCCTGGTCCCTGGGAAAATATTGAACATTTTCAACAACTTCCTTGAATGCATTCCATGCGATTTTCTCTAGTCCCAATAGAAGTTCTTTGAATTGCCTGTTATTGCTGGCCTGCTTGATTTGTGGACCAGCACAAATGCCTCCCTTAATCTTGGCATCAAATAATCTGACTTGGATTATGAATTGAAATATAAAAATATAGGCAATTTCAGAGAGATGGTGTGTGATAGGGACATTGCATAGTGATTTTCAATATCAGCAGTCCAAATCCATAAGATATATGTACCCAAAAGTAATCAGGAAGCAAAATATTTGTTGTCCAGTGTAGTTGACCATGTGGGTGAGAGTGCGGGGGAAAGCTGAGGACTACAGGAAGGTATCAGTGGACTGGACAGATAGGCAGGTGGAATTTAATCTGTGAGGTGAGGTGATGCAGATGGGGAGCCCAAACAAGGCCAGGAGACAGACGGTACATTGTGGAATCTGGAGAAGAATAGAGGGTCAGAGGGAGAGCATGTGGAATGATTCCTCAGGTTAGAAGGACGGAGCATTCGATGGGTTTAAAAGGCGGATGAGAGGCTTGCTTTTGTTGGCTGAAGGTACAGAATGGCAGGGGAGGGAGCTCTGGTGGAATTGTATAGACACAAGTGGGGTCACGGCTGGAGCTCTGTGTACAGTCCTGGTCAGCACGCCACAGGCTCACACCCACATCCAAATGAGGAGCAGGAGTCCCCACTCAGCAACTCCCACCTGCTCTGTCATTTAATAAGGTCACGGCTGTCCTGTTTCAACATTAAACTCCATGTTCCTGTCTGCCCACAGAAACATTTCACCCCCTCCTTATAAACTATCCCCCTCTCTTTCCCTTAAAAGCATACAAGGATATGATCCAAAAAACCTGTCAGTTAATCAATTCCAATGTCTGAGGGTGCATTAAGATTCAGAAAAGAATCCTCTGATCTTTTGCTCAAGTCATGAAATATTGGTCCCTGGTTCTAGTTGCCAATGGGTGGAGCACTGGCTTATCGGCAGAAAACAGAGAGTGGGAATAAAGGGATCGTTTTCTGGCTGGCTGCCGGTTACCAGTGGAGTTCACAGGGGTCAATGTTGGGACCGCTGCTTTTTATGAGGTATGTCAATTATTTGGACTGTGGGATTAATGTATTTGTGCCAACATTTGCTGATGCTACAGAGATAGGTGGAGAAGCATGTAGTGTTGAGGAAACAGAGAGCCTACAGAGAGACTTAGATAGTTTAGGGGAATGGACAAAGAAGCGGCAAATGAAATACAATGTTGCAAAGTGTATAGTCATGCGCTTTGGTAAAATAAATAAATGAGCAGACTATTATTTAGATGGGGAGATTATTCAAAATGCAGAGATGCAAAGAGACTTGCGATGCATTGTGCAGGATACCCAAAAGGTTAACCTCCAGGTTCAGTCAGTGGTGAAGAAGGCAAATGCAATTTTTGCACTCATTTCTAGATGTATAGAATATTAGAGCAGGGGTGTGATGTTGATGCTCTATAAGGCACTCGTTAGTCCACACTTGGAGTCTTGTGCGCAGTTCTGGGCTCCTTATTTTAGAAAGAATATACTGACATTGGAGAGGGTTCAGAAAATATTCACGAGAATGATTCCAGGAATGAAAGGTTTACCATATGAGGAACATCTGGCAGCTCTTGGGCTGTATTCCTTGGAGTTCAGGAGAATGAATGGGGATCTCATAGAAACATTCTGAATGTTAAAAGGCCTGAACAGATTAGATATGGAAAACTTATTTCCCATGGTAGGTGGGGTCCAGGACAAGAGGCATGACTTCAGGATTGTCCATTAAGACCGGAGATGCGGAGAAATTACTTTAGTCAGAGGGTGGTAAAGCTGCGGAATCTGGTGCCACGAGCAGCTGTGGAGGCCAAGTCTTTGGGGGCATTTAAAGCAGAGATAGATAGGTTCTTGATTAACTAGGGCATAAAAGGGTATGAGGAGAAGGCAGGGGTGTGGGGATGACTGGAAGAATTGGATCAGTCCATGATTGAATGGCAGAGCAGACTCAATGGCCTACTTCTGCTCCTGTATCTTCTGGTCGTATAAGCACATGGAGACAGTACGAACAGAAAACACAAGCCCAGACTTTCCTCATCAGACAACCAGCTCACTACCAGTATTGGTCCAGTGAACATTCCCTGAACTGATTCCAACACATTGAGATTCTTCCCTGAATAATGTATAAATGGGCTCCCCCACCCTATATATGGTGTATAAGATGATGAGAGACATTGATCATGTGAATAGTCAGAGGCTGTTTGCCAGGGCTGAAATGGCTAGCACGAGCGGGCACAGTTTTAAGGTGCCTGGAAGAAGGTACAGAGGAGATGTCAGGGGTAAGTTTTTTTTATGCAGAGTGGTGAGTGCATGGAATGGGCTGCCGGTGACGGTGTTGGGGGAGGTTACAATAATGTCTTTTAAGAGACTTTTGGATAGGTTCAGGGAGCTCAGAAAACTAGAGGGCTTGGGTAACGCTAAGTAATTTCTAAAGTACATGTGTGGCACAGCATTGTGCACTGAATGTCCTGTATTGTGCTGTAGGTTGTCTATGTTTCAATGTTTCTATAAGGGAAGCATAAGCTCCCGACATTTGTATTCTGTTCCCCATCAATAAAATGTCATGTTCTCTCTACTACTTATAGTTGCAAACAGGATTAGGAACAGCCCATTCGGCCCACGATACCTCTGCTGACACTGGTGTCAGGTGAGACTGCACTCTGGGGCGCCATGACCATGTAGGGATTTGCATGATTCTGTTACAGCTCGGGGCATCGGAGTCAGAATTCAGCCCCAGCACCTTCTTTAAAGAGTCTCTGTATGTTCTTCCTGTGGATTGCGTCAGTTTTATTCAGATCCTCCTCTTTTTTCCCACTGTCCAACAATGTAGCGGGAAGGCTAACTCGTGGTTGTAAACTATCTTGTAAATAGATTAGGGTTAAATTGGGTTACCAGGGTTTGCTGGGCAGTGTAGCTCGAAGGGTTTATTTTGC
The DNA here is from genome assembly GCF_030028105.1 of Mobula birostris. NCBI lineage: Eukaryota > Metazoa > Chordata > Chondrichthyes > Myliobatiformes > Myliobatidae > Mobula > Mobula birostris. The sequence goes on from NC_092397.1 coordinate 25,809,631, forward strand.
TCTGTGTTTATAAATAAAATTAAAAAAAACAATCCAAGTGTTATCCAACTTTCCCTATACTAATCCAGACAGCACATTGGGAAATCTCTTCTGCGCCCTTTCCACAGTCCCCACGTCCTTTCTGTGATGTAGCAAACAGAACTGCACACACGACTCGAAACGTGACCTAACCAAGGGTGTGTCCAGCTGTAACACGTCATCCTATGGTTTGTACACAGCACCATGACTGATGAAGACAAGGTTACCGCACATCTCCATTTCCTTTCAATACCTCTTGCAGGATGATATGGACAGACACATCAAGATATATCACTGCTCCCAAGGGTGCTGTCATTTACTGTGTACATTCCTCCAACATTGGAATGTAAACTCGTCACACTTGTCCAGATTAAACTCTGTCCCCCGTTTCTCCATCCATGATTCCAACTGAACTACATCCTGTTCTGTCCATTTGACAACCTTCCTCACCACCCACAATTGCACCAATATTCATGTCATCAGCGATCTGATCACCCATGTGTGTTTTAATCTGATCAAACAGAAGTCTCATTACTGATCACTGTGCACACACAGGTTATAAATCTACAGTCAAAATCATTCTCAATTCCATCAGCCCAAATGTCACTACGGAATACACACCACTCAAACCGTGCCACACCGAGACTCGAGGAAAGTTATATATTTATCACAGAAGAGTGTTTGAATCAATAGTCTAGTCTTGTGCTCCAGATGCTCTGCTGCAAAGTACCTGAATATTAGTTCAATGTAACCAGTGGCATCGTCCCTGTGGTATTGATTAAAATGAAAAATAGACTTAATCAAAAAATTCAACTGCAAGAATAAATCTGAAAGAAATGTTGTAATGTTACACTAGATGAGAGATTAAAAGATGCAGTGTTAACCACAAATCTCACACTGTACCAGAGACTGACAGGTACAGAATGAACTTCACACTCTCACTCTGTACCAGAGACTGACAGGTACAGAATCAACCCCACACTCTCACACTGTCCCAGAGACTGACAGGTACAGAATGAACCCCACACTCTCACACTGTACCAGAGACTGACCGCTGGAGAATCAAGCAGACATTTACACAAGGCACCCAAAACTGACCAGCAGAGATTGACTCCTACACCCTCACTCTGTAGCAGAGACTGGCAGATACAGGAGAAACATCTGCCTAATTGTCTGTCTCTGCCTCTCTCTCTATCCCTCTCTCTCCCTCTCTCTGTCTCTCTGTCTCTCCCTCTCTCTCCCTCTCTCTGTCTCTCTCTCTCCCTCCCTCTCTCTCTGTCTCTCTCTCCCTCTGTCTCTCTCTTCCTCTCTCTCCCTCTCTCTGACTCTCTCTGTCTCTCTCTCTCTGTATCTCTCTCTCCCTCTCTCTCTCTCCCTCTCTCTGTCTCTCTCTCTGTCTCTCTCCCCCTCTCTCTCTCCCTCTCTCTCTCCCTCTCGCTCTGTCTCTCTCTCTGTGTTTCTCTCTCTGTCTCTCTCTCCCTCTCTCTCTCTGTCTCTTTCTCTCTGTCTCTCTCTCCCTCTCTCTCTCTTTCTGTCTCTCTCTCTCCCTCTTTGTCTCCCTCTCTGTCTCTCTCTCTGTCTCTCTCTCCCTCTCTCTGTCTCCCTCTCTCACTCTCTCCCTCTCTCTGTCTCTCTCTCCCTCTCTCTGACTCTCTCACTCTGTCTCTCTCTCTGTCTCTCTCTCCCTCTCTCCCTCTCTCTCTGTCTCTCTCTCTGTTTCTCTCCCTGTCTCTCTCTCCCCCCCTCTCTCTCTTTCTGTCTCTCTCTCTCCCTCTTTGTCTCCTTCTCTGTCTCTCTGTCTCTCTCTCCCTCTCTCAGTCTATCTCTCTCTCCCTCTCTCTGTCTCTATCTCTCCCTCCCTCTCTCTCTGTCTCTCTCTCGGTCTCTCTCCCTCTCTCCCTCTCTCTCTGTCTCTCTCTCTCCCTCTCTCTCTCTGTCTCTCTATCTCTCTTCTCCCTCTGTCTCTCTCTTTTTCTCTCTATCTCTCCCTCCCTCTGTCTCTCTCTCTTTCTCACTATCTCTCTCTTTGCCTCTCTCTCTGTCTCTCTCTCTCTGTCTCTCCCTCTCTGTCTCTCTCTCTCCCTCTCTGTCTCTCTCTCTGTCTCTCTCTCTGTCTCTCCCTCTCTCCCTCTCTGTCTCTCTCTCTGTTTTTCTCTCCCTCTCTCTCTCTCTCTCTGCCTCCCTCTCTTTCCCTCTCTCTGTCTCTCTCTCCCTCTCTGTCTCTCTCTCTCTCAATCTCAGTCTCTCTCTCTGTCTCTCTCTCTCCCTCTCCCTCTCTCTGTCTCTCTCTCTCCCTTTCTCTCTCTCTGTCTCTGTCTCTGTCTCTCTCTCTCTCTCAGCTAACATGTTATCTCACGATTGCCTTTTTTCTCCTTCACTTTCAGTCATCCTGCATCTATTCATCTCCCTGTTTCGAGTACTTTTTTTTTATTTAACCAGTTTGCCCATTCCTTTGCAGATTGAAATATTTCTTCTGAATTTCTTTTGACATTTGACAGATTGGAGATACCCATTAAAGACTGTGACTTCAGCAATATCACACACAAAATTTTGGAGGAACTCAGCAGAATTTCTTGCGTTGACTTGGATTTCCAACATCTGCATATTTTCTCTTGATTGTATGTTAGCAATGTGCTCATTTGACCGTTTCCATCCTAAGCGCGGTCTCACTATTGTATCTTTGTTCGAATCTGTGGTTGTGGGTTTTGAATTGAATTGACTTTATAACTTACATCCTTCATATACACGAGGAGTAAACATCTCTACGTTACGTCTCCATCTAAATGTGCAATGTGCAATTTATAGTAAGCATAGAGCATAGAATAGTACAGTACAGGCCCTTCGGCCCACAATATTGAGCCGATCTCAAACCCTGCCTTCTATTTAACACCCCACCTTAAATTCCTTCATATACCTGTCCAGTGTGTACAACAGGACATTTGATATAACATAGAAATACAAGTGTACAATTCTCTCTCTCTCTCTCTCTCTCTCTCTCTCTCTCTCTCTCTCGGTGTGTGTGTGTGGGGGGGGGGCTGAGAGAGTGAGATCAGGAAGAAGCTGAAATACTAAACAACATTTACAAAATGGGAAACTGTAGGGACAGAGGTAGAGATCGGTCTGTGTGGCTGGTGTCCGTTCAGAAATCAGTAATTAGCCAACAAAAAGACGAAATATGTAAATATCGCTGGTCCCTGACAAAACTCAGTCTTTGTAATTAAATCAACCGGCCTATTTTCACCAGAGACTCTGCTGAGGTAATGCCAAAGAATTTTTATGTATTTGTCTCCAATCGCCCGAATATTTACAATAGAGACAAAGGTATTGAATGGAAGTGTTTGTTCAAGCAACTGTAACTGAGCAAGTCAGTGAGGTGTATAACCGTATCTCGGGAGACAGATCCTCTGTATAAATCAGGACCGCTTTGAATGCATCAGCTGTCTGCCGGAGCTGTGAACACAGGAGCAACAGAAATCACAGATTCTCACTGAAATGGTGTATCCAGTCATCTGGCGGATAGAAGACGTTTACTATCCTTTTATTTCAGCCTTTGGAATTCCCGGTAAGCCACAGTGTCAGCTGCCGTGGGCGATGTTGAAGTTTAATTCCAATGTTGTGATTGATTCTGCCGCCGGTTTAAACGCTCACATTCCAGTCCCGGTATTCCGCTTTTCTTAAAGAGAGTAGAAACACCGGGACGACAGATGCTGGAATTTGGATCTAGAAACAAACCGCTGCAGGAATTTAGGGAATCCGCCAACATCGGTGGAACTGAGCTTGTCAGACAGTGTTCTTCCAGCGGTTTGTGATCAATAATGGGATGTTCCGTCTCTGTGCGTTTGGTCTTGCAGCAGCTGCACTGCATCTGCAAATGTTGTGTTTATAGATCCCGCGGAGATTATACTAATTGATCGTCTACATTTGCATGTGAGCGGATTTCTGAGTTAGGAGCAACACTCAAACGAATGATTGGTAGTAACAATTTACCAAATGTGCGGACTTTCGTGTTGTAGATCGAATCTATTGTCGATTTTAAATAAATGTCTGCAGTATGACTGAATGTGAACAGCTGATGGAAAACAGATTGAACTCATTGCAGAGTCAATTAACACAGCCGACCCAGTGCTTCAGAGTGAAACGTTTTCCATCTGACAGACATCTGACTACGGCACCGAGTTTGCTGCTGGACGTTGAATTCCTCTCCCCTGCTTCCCTGTGATGGAATCAACGGGAGGCGTCATGTCTGTTTGTGAGGTTGTGTAATTTATTTTACTGTGTAAACTCATTCTCTGTCTCCACCAAACTGCTGCATTGGCTTCTGCTCAGTGTTTTCTCAACTTGCTGTTCCCTGTCTCTCTTCCAGCGAACTTGGTGGCGATTGTGATCCTGTCCCGGGGAAAGTGCGGTCTCTCCAAATGTGTCACTCGCTACCTGGTGGGAATGGCAGCGGCCGATCTCCTGGTCGTTATCTCCGATCCGCTGATGAAGTGGACTGCTGCGATTTATTTTCCCCGATCATTCCTGTCCATCACTCCTGTGTGCAGACTTGGTCGATGGTTGATTTTTGCGAGCACTGCGGCCTCAGTCTGGCTGACTGTCGCTTTCACCGTCGATCGATTTGTGGCTATTTGCTGTGAGAAGCTGAAAACAAAATATTGCACCGAGAGAACGGCGGCTGTGGTTATCGGGACAGTGACTGTGCTGGCCTGTTTGGAGACTGTCCCCTGCGGCTTTGTGTACAAGTCTGGAGAAATAATTGACGGTGTTCCCTGGGATTGTGTTCTGACACTGAGCTTCACAAACTCTCTCTCATGGTCGGCATTTGAGGTGTTTCACCGCATTTTAACCCCTTGTGTCCCATTCTTTCTGATGTTGCTGTTCAATATTCTGACTGTCCGGCGGATTTTAGCGGCCAGTCGAGCCCGCAGGGGGCTCCGGGGACAAAAGAGTGGAGAGAATGACAAGGACCGGGAGATGGAGAACCGACGCAAATCCATCGTTTTGCTCCTCAGCATCACCGCTAGTTTCATATTGTTGTGGGGAACACAGGTGGTATTTTCAATCTATCAACGGATTTTAATGAGTTTTGTTTATTCTGTCACGGATCCCCGTTACATCACAGACCACACATCGACAATGCTGCAGATTCTCAGTTCCTGCACCAACACGTGTATTTACGCCCTGACTCAGAGCAAATTCCGAGAGGAACTGAAGAATGCGCTGAAATACCCACTGAATCGGATTTTGAAACTGATGAAACGTTAGAAATAAATGCTGTAAGTTTTTACAATTCAGCTGCCTTTATGCTCCCAATTCTATTCCTCCACTTGTGGGTGAATGGAAACAACGTGATGAACAGAGTTACAAAACAAACACGAGAAAATCTGCATTCGCTCGAAATACAAAACAACTCACACAAAATCACATCCTGATGAAGGATCTTGACCCGAAACGTCGACTGTTTACTATTTTCCTCGCACAGGATTCTGAAGGAACTCAGCAGGCCAGGCAGCATTTATGGAAAAGAGTAAGTTGTCGATTTTTCCTGCCGAGACAGTTCATCAGAATCCTGTCAACTGTTTAGTCTTTTCCATTTTGTGTGTGTTGCTTTAGAGTTACTAAACAACTGTTTACAGCTGAGCCCGACGGCATCACTGACCTCACCATCCCAGAAAAATCCCTTTTGCGCCTCACCTCTCGCCCTGTTAAATTGAAGCTTGAGGAGAAACTGTTTTCCCTGCTTCCCGGTTCTGACAAAACTGCCTGATCTTGGGGTTTACTTTCGTCTCTATCAACCACTCCTGCTCCCGTCAAAACCCGTCCTTTCCTTCACCTTCCTTTTCTCCTCCATCTCTACCTGTAGAGTCTCCCTCTCACTGCCAACTTGAACTATCCTCCTGTAGGAGAATGCTCCTGTTTTACAATTGAAGACAGAGAACCGATCCGTTCACTTGTCTCTCTGTGAGAGATGGAGAGACAGAGAAAGTGAGCGCGAGGCTGAGGGCGCGAAGGAGAGAGCGAGTGAGACATCGCGAGGAAAGGGCGCGCGGGAGAGCACGTGAGGGAGAGGGCGCGACGGAGAGGGTGCCATGGAGATGACGTTAGAGTGAGCGTGATAGAGAGGGCCTGAGGGAGAGCGCGCGGGCGATGGTGAGCGCGAGCGAGAGCAACAGAAGGAGACATCGCGAAGGGGAGAGCGCACGAGGGAGTTGGCGGGAGGCAGAGGACGCAAAGGAGAGCACGTGAGGGAGAGCGCGCGAGGGAGAGGACACGAGGAAGATGTCGCGAGAGTGAGCGCGAGGGAGTGGGCGTGTGGAGAGACAGAGAGAATAGAATGAGAGAGGGAGCGAGATAGTAAAGCGACAGAGACATCGTGAGGGAGAGGGAGAGGGAGGAAGGGAGGAAGGGAGGAAAGAAGCAAGGGAACCGGCTGTGTGACATTGCCGGATCTGCTGTGGTTCCACTCTTTCACAGAGATCGGATGATTAGTATTATTTTGAATTATGTGCATCTACTACTGTAGACATTAGTTTTTTTGTTCGATATTAAAATCGTACGAGTTGTAACGAATGGTTGGTTTCAACACGTGTCTCCTTTGTTTGCGAATGCATAAGTAAATTGCCTGAGCTGAACCAGAGAAGAATATAATGAATGAATTTTCAAACAATGTTCATTACAAACAGAAAGCACATAAATACACGGGTATGGAAAGATATGAATCACATGCAGCGAACACTATAACTGGGGCACAGACAGGAGTATTTGTGTACATGAGTGAGATTGCAGGATGATGCGTTACCCCAATCATGCCATGGCCAAGGATGTCTCTGAGAAATTAAGGGCCATTTTGAAAGGGCAGGATGAACAGCCAGAGGTCATGTTCCTTATTAGAACTAACAACAGAGAGACAAAGTCCTGCAAAAAGAATTTAAGGAGTAGGACAGAAAGTTAGGAAATAGTAACTCTCGGCTGGTGATTTCAGGATTATTTCTGGTGTCACATGCTTGCGAGGTAAGATATGGTACGTTGGTACACTTAAATGTGTGGCTAAAAATTCGGTGCAGGAGGGAGGGCATCAGCAACACAAATCATTGGGCTCTCTTCTTGGATAAGTGGGACTGGTGTAACAGGGATTGGTTACAGTGAAGGGGAAGTAATATTCTCACAGGGAAGCTTGCTGAAGCCACTCTGACGATTTTTATCATGAGGCATGTGGAGGGAGATTTGGGATCCAGACCTACCGGTCAGTAAGTAGCATTGAGCGGATGGGGCATTATTTGTGTGGTGTGTTCAGGGATGTTTCCAGTAACAGTATGTAGACGGTCCACCAGGGAGGGAGACATACTTGGTATGGTATTGGGAAATTAACCTAGCAAGACGATTGGAGTTTAATTGGGAAAGATATATGGATCTTAATTCTGGAGGGTTTCAGATGATTACTAATAAGATTTTTTTTTTCACCTGCAGGTCGATGATTATAAATTTGTGGAATTATTGGGCAGGTGTCATAGAGAGTTTTCTGGGAGCTGATGTTACTGGTTGTTACTGGATGGAGCTGATGTCAGCTGATGTCTGATACCGTGAGAGTCACATACAGCCCTGCCGGTCAGAATTTAGTAGTTCCCTGTTCCTATGAGGAGGGTAGAGAAGGACAGGGATGGTCAGGAACTTAGGGTGATGAGAAATATTGTATTTGTTTAAAAACGTAAGAGGAGTCATATGTAAGGACGAGGAAGCTGAAATTAGACAGGATCTTGGAGGAACATACAGGAAGCAAGAAACAAGTCACACAGTGAATCAGGAGAGTGAAGATTTACCAGGAAATGTCCTCATTCAGGAGGATCAATGAGAATCCCAAGGCATCTTATGCATACACAGAAAACAACAGTGTAGTGGGGAGAGGACAGGACTACCCGAGGACAAAGGTGGGAGTTTATGCCCCGAGACAGAGTTAGCATGCGAGGTAGAAAATGAATATTGGTGATCACTAAGGAAAAGGACAAGGAGGAAAGTGTGATGAGAAAGGCTATATGGTGATATTCTCCAGCGTGTTGATACTAAACAGGAAGCGCTGTTGGATCTCAAATCATTTTGATGGGTAAGTCCTTTGGGGGAATTTAGTACATTGGGAGACCCAGACCACATGCAGTTAAATGTGATGTTTAAACTGCCGGCACCGTACTTTAAGAACAAAGATCGCAACAACATCTGTTTAACAACCGTTAAACACTCGGACAACCACAGCATTTCAAGGACAGAGAGCTGTACAACCGTGATAATGGACTTCAATTCATGGACAGTATCTATCCCCCAATCCCACTGGACATCTCTCAGGATGTAACAGAGAGTTGGTGAAGGAGAACCGTAACTGATGTGTGCTTCAATTTCCAAAGATTTTTGAAACGCCAGCAGCAGAAAGAGGAACAGAAATGTAGGCAGGTTCTGGAAAGTAGTAAAAACAACAGAGTAGTGTCTGACTGTAATTTCCCCAACATTTGCTCAGATTGTCTTATCGTAGAGGCCCCGAGGAGTGGAATTTGTTGACATCATGGAAATATTTCCCAGCATTTACAGCCTATACTATGTCAGTTTGTGCAGATTTAGCATGTGATCTAAAACTTTGACAATGTTCTCTGGAAAACACAGGGGCTTATATTGATGATCTGGTTGTAGGGAATGACACATGGGAAGAGCATATTGCAACAGTAGAAAAACTGTTTGAAAGGTTGTCCATGGCTAATCTTACTGTGAACCTCGCTAAAAGTGAGTTTGGTCATACTACAGTTACATATCTGGGCTATGCAGTAGGCCAAGGCCAACTGGATCCTGTACAGGACAAGGTTCAAGCTATTGCTGAGGTTCCCGTTCCAACTGGCAAGAAAGCTTTGAGAATGTTTTTAGTAATGGTTGAGTATTATCGTAAGTTTTGCAAGAACGTTGCTGACATCATTCTCCCCCTAACGAAATTACTTGGGAAGAGTGAAAGATTTGTATGGAATGATCTTTGCCAAGAGGCATTTGAACATCTGAAAGCCATCCTGTGTTATCATCCTCTGCTCAAAGCACCTGATTTTTCAAAACCATTCTCTATAGCAACAGACACTAGTGACGAAGCTGCTGGGGCAGTATTGTTACAGAAAGGTGTGGATGACGTTGAACACCCAGTAGCTTATTTCTCAAAGAAATTTAATGTGCATTAAGAAAATTATTCAACTGTTGAAAAGGAATTGCTAGCACTTATTCTGGCATTTTGAAGACTATGTTTGTCCTGCCCAGAGACCACTTGTGGTTTACACGGATCACAATCCGTTGGTGTTTCTAACTAAGATGAAGGACAGGGATAGAAGGTTATTAAATTGGACTCTGATATTGCAAGAATATGACCTGACAATCAAACATGTGAAAGGTACTGACAACATTATAGCTGATAGTTTATCTAGATGTTAAGTTAGAAATTCTACACGTTTTTGCTCTGTTATCTGATGATTATACATGTTTCAAACTTTATAATTTTCAGTTAAAGTAAAGTTTTGCCTGCATCATTTTTTTTCTAAAAGGAAGGGGATGTGTTGGGGTGCTGAAGTATCCCTGCGAACTGTGTGTGGGGGGGGGGAGGTGGGAAGAGATAGAGAAAGAGAGAGAGAGTGTGTGTGTGTGTGTGAGTTGTGGAACAAAGACACCTTGTTAGAAAGAGAGAGAAAGAAAGAGAGAGAAGCAAGGACTGCTCACAGTTTGTTTATAGTTTCTGCAAGGACACTAGCAGCATCCATGTTCTTACAGAGAGAGAAGGGAGGAGCTGCTTTATGGACAGTTGGTATTCAGTGTGGTGAGATAAATAGAAGGTCAGCTGTTAGACCTACAGACACATGGTTTTGGACACTGAATGAGCTTTGTTGTGCCCACAGAAAAGTTGGGTTTTGGAGGATTGATCAGGCGGATCGATCAGTGGCTCTAGCAGTGCAAAAAGGGTGTGACCGGTGGGGAGTTATTCGTGTGCCACCTTTGCTGGGTTGACAATTCCACCACAGAAGAATGGTCTGAATCTGTTGTGGTCGTAGTCGGTGACTTCTAAAGGATTTCTGAGGACAACAGGAAGACTTACGGCGTCAGCTCACCTGAAGACTCAGACTTCTCCCTCTCTCTCGCTCCATCACTACTCAACTCAATACCACAAACTGAACTGAACTTTACTCTCATTGTAAGACTATCTATTTACCCCTAGACTTGATGAAGCTTGCTTTTTTATATTTCCACATTTACTTATATATATATAATCACTGCTAACCTGTTTGATTTATCTACACTTATATTACTGAATTACTTAGTAACTAATATATACCATTAGTTATTTGCAATACTGGATTCCAAAGTGTTTTCCATTTCTGCTGGTTCTTTAACCCTTCACAGGGTACATGACAATAGAAATATTGTATGTGCAGAGTAAGTAATTTCATATATTCCTTTCCATTCTAAAATTAAAGGACATAATTTCGTGGTGAAATTTCCTAACATGGATTAACAATCTTTTGACTGACTGGAAACAGACCAAGGGAGTTTCTTCTCTTCTAGGTGGCAGACATTTACTCTTGGGCCAGTGAAGGGATCGGAGTTTTGAAACAGCTGCTCACAATCCACATGTCATCTAGCCAAATTAACTACATTTAGACACTCCAAGTTCACAGACGGCAGGGAGCTGGGAATAGAATTTAAGAACAGATCGATGGGGAGATACTGAGCAATTATGCAATAGGTTAGTTTAGGCATACCTGGAGTATTGTGTTTGTGAAACAAATTTGCATCCCCTGTTCACTCACCTGTCGACCTGTTAACTTCCTGAATCCAGCCCGGCAGAGGTATCGTCGTCATCTCCTAACAATTCACCTTCATTCCATGTCTTTTCTTTATCATTTCACAGTCAGTGATGACATCTCTCCCTGACCGGCCTCCCACAGGCAAAAGTACATTCACCGGGAAGCACAGGAAAGACACTCCAGTGGTGGCACTCATCTCACGCACAATGGACAACAATGCTGTTTCTTACCATCAATCACTCCAGGGACAGGACTTCTTTTAAGGAATTCCTCACATCTGTCCCTTGCGCTCAAACATCTTCAACTGTATCCTCAATGGTTTTTCAGTGAGTGTCCTGTATACTGCTGATGTCTTCCTCAGTGAAGACTGATGCAAAATACTCGTTCAGTTCCTCTGCCATCTCCTTATCTCCCATTACAATTTCTCCAGCATCATTTTCTATCGGTCCTATATCTACTCTCACCTGTCTTTTACTCTCTATATACTTGAAAAAGCTTTTAGTATCCTTTTTGATATTATTTGCTAGCTTCCTTTCATAGTTAATCTTTTCTCTCTTAATGACCTTCTTGGTTTCCTTTTGTAAGGTTTAAAAACTTCCTGATCCTCTGTCTTCCCACTATTTTTTGCTTCCTTGTATGCACTCTCCTTTGCTTTAACTTTAGCTTTGACTTCTCTTGTCAACCACGGTTGCATCCTTTTTCTACTCAAAAATTTCTTCTTTTTTGGAATATACCTGTCTTGCACATTCCTCATTTCTCGCATAAACTCCAGCCACTGCTGCTCTGCTGTCTTTCCCGCCAGTGTCCATTTCCAGTCAACTTTGGCCAGTTCCTCTCTCATGCCACTGTAATTTCCTTTACTCCACTGAAATACCGACACATCAGATTTCGGCTTCTCTTTTTCTAATTTCACAGTCAACTCAATCATGTTATGATCAGTGTCTCCTAAGGATTCCTTGACCTCAATCTCTCTAATCCCCTCCGGTTCATTACACAATGCCCAATCCAGTACAGCCGATCCCCTAGTGGGCTCAACAACAAGCTGTTCTAAAAAGCCATCTCGCAGACATTCTACAAATTCGCTCTCTTGAGATCCAGTGCTGACCTAATTTTCCCAATCTACTTGCATGTTAAAATCCCCCACAATTATCATAACACTGCCCTTCTGACAAGCCTTTTCTATTTCCAGTTGTAATTTGTAGTTCACATCCCTGCAGTTGTTTGGAGGCCTATAAATAACTGCCATCAGGGTCCCTTTACCCCTGCTATTTCTTAGCTCAACCCATAAAGATTCTGCACCTTCCGATTCTATATCACCTCTTTCTAATGATTTAATATCATTTCTTACCAATAAAGCCATGCCTCCCCTTCTGCCTATCTTCCTATCCTTCCGATACACCATCTATCCTTGGACGTTCAGCTCCCAGAGACATGCATCCTTTAGCCAGGTCTCAGTGATGGCCACAATATCATACCTACCAATCTGTAACTGTACAACAAGATCATCCACCTTATTCCTTATGCTGTGTGCATTTAAGTACAATAACTTAAGACCAGTATTTGATACTTTTTGCTTTGATTTCACTGCAACTTTATTGCACTGCAACTCATCTCAATGGCTACAAATTTGCCCCATCACCTGCCCGTCTTTCCTGACATCTTTACTGCTCACTATCTTAGATTTATTTCTGTTTTCCCCTTCCTCCGCTCTATCATTCTGGTTTCCATCCCCTGCCAAATTAGTTTAAACCCTCCCTAACAGCTCTATTAAACTTTCCCGCCAGGATATTGGTCCCCTTCGGGTTCAGGTGTAACCTGTCCTTTTTGAACAGGTCATACTTCCCCCAGAAGAGATCCCAATTAACCAAGAATCTGAAGCCCTGCCCCCTACACCAGTCTCTCAACCACGCATTCAACTGCCTGATCCGACTATTCTTGCCCTCGCTAGCACGTGGCAGGGACATATGAACAGCGTTTGTCCGCTCTTGGACTGTATTCCTTGGAGCTCAGAAGAATGAGGGGAGACCTCATAGTAACATTTCGAATGTTGAAAGGCATGGACAGAGTGGATGTGGCAAAGTTGTTTCCCATGATGGGGGAGTCTGGTACGAGAGGGCATAAATTAAGGATTGAAGGGCGCCCATTCAGAACAGAAATGCGAAGAATTTTTTTTCAGTCAGAGGGTGGTGAATCTATGGAATTTGTTGCCACGGGCCAAGTCATTGGGTGTATTTAAGACAGAGATTGATAGGTATCTGAGTAGCCATGGCATCAAAGGTTATAGTGAGAAGGCGCGGGAGTGGGACTAAATGGGAGAATGGATCAGCTCATGATAAAATGGTGAAGCAGACTCGATGGGCCGAATGGCCGACTTCTGCTCCTTTATCTTATGGTCTAATATATTCATGGTATTTCTTTATCAGACCGGCATTTGTCAGATTATTGGCCAGAAGGGCTATTTTATTGAAATGGAAAGATGCCTCTGCTCCCACTTTGATACAATGGTTCTCTCAGGTGATGTTATGCTTAGTTTGGAGAAAATCAGAAGTCGAACTTCTGATCCTCGATTTATCTTTGAGAAAAGATGGGGTTCATTTGCACACTGCTATGATTTGATTTGAGTTAATTAAGATGGTCCCCTTCAGATTCTTGTTTAAATGGATTTGGTTGGCAGATTGATGTTTTTCTTTTATGGAACCTTGTATGGTGTATAGCTCCAGGGTTGTGCTCCCAATGTTTGTTTGTTTTTTCAGTAGGGTTTTTTTTGTTTTAGTTAGTAGGGGTTCTTTTTCGCTTTCTTGTTCTCAAAAAAAGTTTTAACATTTTGTTTTTTCTTATTATTTTTGATATATTGTTTAGCTTTGTTAATCAGCTATTTGATAATTTAATTTCTATTGTACATATTGACATATTCACTTGATTACTTTAATGTATTTGTCATTGATTTTCAATAATAATTAATTAAAAAGATTTTTACCATGAAATTAAAATGACGGAAATGAAAATGTAGATGGGTGCTTTAGTTAGTTTGTGAATTATACCAATAGTGGTGCAGTTGTGTATAATGAAGAAGACTGGCAAAGAATACAGCGTAATATAGATTATTCGCAGATAAGAACAGAGAAATGGCAGATCAAGCTGAACACGGGTAAATGTGAGGGGTTGCAACTTGGTAGACTAAAAGCAAGTATTTAAATGTTAAGGAGAAGAACCTTAGCAGTGTTGCTGAACAGAGAGGTTTGACGTCCAAGTTCACAGCTCCTGGAAAGTGACGACACAGGTCAATCTGTGGTTAAGAATGCTTATCAAATGCTTGCTTTTATTAGCTGAGTTACTGAGTTCAAATCAAGAAGTGATGTTTCAGCTGTAAAAGGACTCCACTGAGGCCACATATGAACTATTGAATATAGTTCTAGTTCACCCATTTTGAGAATTGAGCATTGGAGAAGGAGCAGAAGTTTACTAGGATGCTGTCTGGTTTACAGGGCATGTGCTAACATAAGTGGTCTGACGAACTTGGTAATTTTCTTTGGAGTAGCAGAGGCTGAGGGGAGATCAGAGATTTATAGCATTATGGGAGAGAAGGATCGAGTAGACACTGAGTGTCTTTATTGTAGGGTAGCAGTGACTAATAGATTGAAGATGAGAGGTAATGAGATGTGAGGGATATGCTTTTTTTTAACTCAGAGAGTGCTGGAAGCCAATTATGGTGGCAGAGTTTTTATGGGACATTGAGATAGGTACATGAATATGAGGAGGATGGGGTGCGATGGACTTTGTGTCGGTGGGAAGGATTAGTTTTGGGGGGTTTACTGAGTTACTTTTCAGATGGTTTGGCATGATATTATGGGGCAAACAGTCTGTTCCTGTGCTGTACTGTTCCATGATTTGTTCCATATACTGGAAACCAGTATGACAGAGCTGAGTGTAACCCAACAGGTTTACAAGTAGATGATGGGTATAACATGAATGTATGGAAGAACAAGCCAATGATTGGGTTCAAATCCAAACAGAGCGAAGAGTTAAATTGTACCGCAGGTACAACATTTAAAAGGACAAATAATTCAGGACTGAAGGTGATGTATTTAAATGTGCGTAGCACTTGGTATAATGTGAATGAACTCATGGCACAATTAGAGATTGGTCAGTTTGGTCTTGTGGGCATCACTGAGTCATGGCTGAAAGAAGGCCATAGTTGAGAGTGTAACATCAAATGATATACTTTATATCAAAATATAGGAAGGGTGGCTCAGGCGGTGATGTGGCTCCTCTAGTAAAAGATGGAATTACATCTTTAGATAGAGGCGACATAGGGTCAGAGAATGTTGAATCTTTGTGGGTGGATTTAAGAAATTGCAAGGGTAAAAACTGGTCATCCAAAATAGGTCTCCTTATAGTAGCCAAGATGTGGGGTTGATACTGTAAAGTCATGTTCTTATATTCCCAAACGAAAAGCCATGGATGAACCAGGAGGTACGTCGTCTGCTGAAGGCTAGATCTATGGCATACAACTCTGGAGTAGTTATATTCTCCTTTTCAAAGCCGGCGAGTTCATCTGGTGGTGAAGCTATTAGGTTTCACTTTGTATGAAGTAGTGTCTAGCAAACACTGCCAGAGTTGCCATACATCCAATGTCACCTCCAAACTCATTCAAAACTGTTTCTTCGCCCTTGAAATACCCCACCGCAAACCATACCCGGTTTTCTGGTACAGGCCGCGATCTCTATAGTCATAGTCATACTTTATTGATCCCGGGTGAAACTGGTTTTCAAAAGAAGCATGAATATGACTATGACTATGGAGATCGAGGCCTGTATCAGAAAACCAGGTGTGGTTTGCGGCGAGGTATTTCAAGGGCGAAGAAACAATTTTGAATGAGTTTGGAGGTGACATTGGATGTATGGCAACTCTGGCAGTGTTTGCCAGACATGACTTCATACAAAGTGAAACCTAATAGCTTCACCACCAGATGAATATAACTACAGCTGTGAAGTTGCCTGCTGCACCTGATGACCCAGTGATCTCTGTCTCTGAGTCCGATGTTAAGCTGTTTTTAAAGAGGGTAAGCCTGCTCAAGGTGGAGGGTCCCGATGGAGAGCCTGGAAGGCTTCTGAAAACCTGTGCCAAATACTTGGTGGGAGGATTTAAGGACATTTTCAACCTCTCATTGCTATGAGCAGAAGTTCCCAGTTGTGTCTAAAAGGTAACAATTATGCCAGAGCCTAAGAAGAATAATGTGATGTGCCTTAATGACTATCGCCTGGTAGCACGAACATATACAGTGATGAAATACTTCGAGAAATTGGTCATGACTAGACTGAAGTTCTGCCTCAGCAATGACCTGGACACTTTGCAATTTGACTATCACCACAATAGTTCAACAGCAGATACAATCTCAATGGTTCCACACACGGCTTTAGCCCACCTGGAGAACACAAACATCGATGTCAGGATGCTGTTCATCGACTATTGCTCAGCAGTTAATACCATCATTCCCAGAATCCTGATTGAGAAGTTGCAGAACACTGGCCCCTGTACCTCTCTCTGCAATTGGATCCTCGTTTCCCTAACCGGAAGACCACAATCTGTGCGGATTGGTGATAACATCTCCTCATATCCAACAATCAACACTGGTGCACCTCATGGGTGTGTGCTTAACCCACTGCTCTACTCTCTCTATACCCACGACTGTGTGGCTAGGCATAGCTCAAATACCATCTATAAATTTGTTGATGGTACAACCATGTTTGGTAGAATCTCAGGTGGTAACGAGAGGGCATACAGGTATAAGGAATGCCAACTAGTGAAGTAGCTTCACTGCACAACGCGGCACTCAATGTCAGTAGGATAAAAGAGCTGATTGTGGACGCTACTTCAGAAAGAGATGAAGGACCACATACCAATCCTCACAGAGGTATCAGAAGTTAAGAGCGTGAGCAGTTTCAAGTTCATGGATGTCAAGATCTCTGAGGATCTAACCTCGTCCCAACATATCGATGCAGTTATAAAGCAGGCAAGACAGCAGCTATACTTTACTAGAAATTTGAGGAGATTTGGTATGTCAACAAATACACTCAAACACTTCTATAGATGTACTGTGGAGAGCATTCTGACAGGCTACATCACCGTCTTGCAAGTGGTGGGGGCGGGGGGAATGGGTGCACTACTGCACCTGATAGAAAGAAGTTAAAAAGCCTACAGCACAATACAGACCCTTCGGCCTACAAAGCTGTGCCTCACATGTCCTTACTATAGAAATTATCTAAGCTCCATGTACCTATCCAGGAGTCTCTTAAAATACCCCATTGTAACTGCCTCCACCACCATTGCAGGCAGCCCTTTCAACGCTCTCACCACTCTCTGTGCAAAAACACTTACCCCGACGTCTCTTCTGTACCTACTTCCAAGCACATTAAAACTGTTCCCTCTCAGGTCAGCCACTTTGGCCCTAGGAAAAAGCCTCTGACTATCCGCACAATCAATGCCTCTCAACATCTTATTCACCTCTAGCAGGTCACCTCTCATCCTCCATCGCTCCAAGGAGAAAAGGCCAAGTTGATTCACCTGCTTTCATAAGGAGTAATCCCAAATCCAGGAAACATCCTTGTAAATATCCTCTGCAACTTGTCTATGCTTTCCACAAGCAATGTCCCCTTGGATCCTACTTACCTTCTCAATAAGCCTTACATGGGGTAACTTGTCCAATACCTTGCTGAAATCCATATGCACTACAGCTACTGCTCTCCCCTCATCGATGTGTTTCATCACATCCTCAACAAATTCAATCAGTCTCGTAAGGCACAACCTGCTTTTGACAAAGCCATGCTGACTATTCCTAATCATATTATGCCTCTCCAAATGTTCATAAATCTTGCCTCTCAAGATCTTTTCCATCAACTTCCCAACCAGTCACAGAGGGTTGTAAATTTAGTCGGATCAATCTTGGGTATGAGCCATAAACTACCCAGGATATTCCAAGGATCGGCGTCTCAGAAAGGCAGCGTCCATTATTAAGGAACTCAGCATGCAGTGCGTGCCATTTTCTCACTGTTACCATCAGGTAGGAGGTACAGAAGCCGAAAGGCACACATTCAGCGATTCAGGAATAGCTTCCTCCCATCTGCAATCTGATTCCTAAATGGAGATTGAACACTTGGACACCACCTCACTTTTTTAATATATATTATTTCTGTTTTTTGCATGATTTTAATCTATTCAATATTGGTATACTGTAATTGATTTACTGAATTATTCAGTATTTTTTTTCTTCCTCTATGTTATGTATTGCATTGAACTGCTGCTGCTAAGTTAACAAATTTCATGTCACATGCGGGCGATAATAAACCTGATTCTGATTCTAATAATAAGGGTAATGACACAATTGTCATGGGGAACCTTAATATGGAAGAGGACTGGGAAAATCAGGTTGGTGCTGAAACACAAGAAAGGGAATTTGTCGAATGCCTACAAGATGGCTTTTTTAGAGTAGTTTGTGGTTGAAAATCTTGTTGAAAATCTATCATTAGATGGGATGTTACCTAACAGCACTGATTTCGTAAGGGAGCTTAATGTAACTGAACCGTTAGGAGGCTGTGATCATAATATGATCGAATTTGTGTGGCAATTTGAGAGGGTGAAGCATAACTCACAAATATGGAATAAAGGGATTTACAGAGGCAGAGAGAGGACCTTGCCCAGAGGACACTGGAGAAGGATATTGGCAGCGATTAGAGCAGTGAAGAGATGGCTGAAGTTTCTGGGATTATTTCACAAGGTACAGGATAGATATGCTGCACAGAGAAAGATGTTCTCAAAATGACAGGAATACCTGTATAAAGCAGGATACCAAAAGATGTTCTCAAAATGCACAGAGAAAGATGTTCTCAAAATGAAAGGCATACCTGTATAAAGCAGTATACCAAAAGTATTTTTTTGGTTATATGAAGAATAAAAGGGACGTGAGGGTTGATATTGAACCACTGGCAAATGATGCTGCTGACATAGTAACAGCGGACAAAAATAGCAGATGAACGTAATGAGTACTTTGCATCTGCCTTCACTGTAGAGATATTAGCTATGTTCCAGAAGTCTGTGAGTGTCAGGGAGCAGGAGTAAGTGCCATTGCAAATAAAAAGGAAAAAGTGCAAGACACACTCAGAGATCTGATCTAGATAAGTCACCAGGACCAGAAGGACAACATCTCAAATTCCTGGGATAGGTTGTTGAAGAGATAACGGATGCATTGGTCATGATTGTTCAAGAATCCCTTAACTCTGACATGGTCCCAGAGGATTGGAAGATTGCAAATGTCACTCAATTCTTTAAGAAGGGAGAAAGGCTAAAGAAAGGATATAAGAGGCCAATTAGCCTAACCTCATTGGCTGGGAAAGTGTTGGAGTCTTATTAAGGATGATGTTTCAAGCTACTTGAAGACTAATAATAAAATAAGTCAAAGTCAGCATGGATTCTGTGAAGGGAAATTTTCCTTGACAAATCTGTTAGAACTCGTTGAGGAAGTAATAAGCAGCGTGCACAAATGAGAGACAGTGGATGTCACTTACTTGGATTTTCAGAAGTTCTTTGATAAGGTGCCACACATCAGGCTGCTTAACAAGATAAAATCCTAGAGTGTTACAGGAAAGATGCTGGCATGGATAGCGGAATGGCTGACAGGCAGGAGACAGTGTGTGACAATTAAAGGGACCTTTTATGGTTGGCTGCCATTGACTGGTGGTGTTCCTCAGGGGTCTGTATTGGGACTGCTAATTTTGACATTGTTTATCAAAGATTTAGATAATTAAATTGAGTGGTTTGTAGCAAATTTTCAGGATGATATGAAGATAGGTTGAGGGGTAAATATTGCTGAGGAAGCAATGTGTTTGCAGAAGGACTCAGAGAAGTTTGAAGAACAGGCAAGAAAGTGGCAGATGGAATATAGTGTTGGGAAAAGTATGATAATGCAGTCTGGTAAAAGAAACAATACTGCAGCCTAGTATCTAAATGGGGAGAAGTTCAAACATCAGAGATGCAAAGGGACATAGAAGTCCTCATGAAAGACATCAAGGAGGTTATTTTATGAGCTGAGTCTGTGGAAAAGAAGGTAAATGCAATGTTGGCATTTATTTCAAGAAATAGAATATAAAAGCAAAGAGATAATTACGTACCTTTTTATGACAGTAGTTCGGACGCACTGGAGCATTTTCAACAGTTTTGGGCCCGATATCTCAGAAAGGATAGTTATACTTATACTTCATACTTTATACTTTATTGTTGCCAAACAATTGGTACTAAAATGTACAATCATCACAACGATATTTGATTCTGTGCTTCACACTCCCTGGATTAGAAATATTAAATATTACAAATATTAAAATAGTTAAAATTAGTAATTATTAAAAATTTAAATTATAAATCAAAAAATAGAAAATAGAAAAATGAGAAGTAAGGTAGTGCAAAAAAACCGAGAGGCAGGATGTGCTGTCATTGGAGACAGTCCAGAGGAGGTTATACCATAGAACCATAGAAACTACAGCACAGAAACAGGCCTTTTGGTCCTTCTTGGCTGTGCCAAACCATTTTCTGCCTAGTCCCACTGACCTGCACACGGACCATATCCCTCCATACACCTCCCATCCATGTATCTGTCCAATTTATTCTTAAATGTTAAAAAAAGAACCCGCATTTACCACCTCATCTGGCAGCTCATTCCATACTCCCGCCACTCTCTGTGTGAAGAAGCCCCCCCCTAATGTTCCCTTTAAACTTTTCCCCCCTCACCCTTAACCCATGTCCTCTGTTTTTTTTTTCTCCCCTTGCCTCAGTGGAAAAAGCCTGCTTGCATTCACTCTATACCCATCATAATTTTATATACCTCTATCAAATTTCCCCTCATTCTTCTACGCTACAGGGAATAAAGTCCTAACATATTCAACCTTTCTCTGTAACTGAGTTTCTCAAGTCACGGCAACATCCTTGTAACCTTCTCTGCACTTTTTCAACTTTATTTATATCCTTCCTGTAATTTGGTGACCAAAACTGAACACAATACTCCAGATTCGGCCTCACCAATGCCTTATACTACCTCATCATAACATTCCAGCTCTTATACTCAATACTTTGATTAATAAAGGCCAATGTACCAAAAGCTCTCTTTACGACCCTATCTACCTGTGATGACACTTTTAGGGAATTTTGTATCTGTATTCCCAGATCCCTCTGTTCCACTGCACTCCTCAGTGCCTTACCATTAACCCTGAATGTTCTACGTTGGTTTGTCCTTCCAACGTGCAATACCTCACACTTGTCAGTATTAAACTCCATCTGCCATTTTTCAGCCCATTTTTCCAGATGGTCCAAGTCCCTCTGCAGGCTCTGAAAACCTTCCTCACTGTCTACTACACCTCCAATCTTTGTATCATCAGCAAACTTGCTGATCCAATTTACCACATTATCATCCAGATCATTGATTTAGATGACAAATAGCAATGGACCCAGCACTGATCCCTGTGGCACACCACTAGTCACAGGCCTCCACTCAGAGAAGCAATTCTCTACCACCACTCTCTGGCTTCTTCTATCGAGCCAATGTCTAATCCAATTTACCACCTCTCCATGTATACCTAGCAACTGAATTTTCCTAACTAACCTCCCATGCAGGACCTTGTCAAAGGCCTTACTGAAGTCCATGTAGACAATATCCACTTCCTTCCCTTCATCCACTTTCCTGGTAACCTCCTCGAAAAACTCCAACAGATTGGTCAAACATGATCTACCACGCACAAAGCCATGTTGACTCTCCCGAATAAGCCCCTGTCTATCCAAATGCTTGTAGATTCTGTCTGTTAGTACTCCCTCCAATAACTTACCTACTACTGACGTTAAACTCACCGGCCTATAATTTCCTGGATTACTTTTCGATCGTTTTTTAAACAACGGAACAACATGAGCCACTCTCCAATCCTCCGGCACTTCACCCGTAGACAGGTTCCCGACCCGTAGATAGGTTCTCGAGGATGATTCTGGGAATGAAGGTTTTCACATATGAGGAACGTTTGGCAGCTTTGGGTCTGTTCTCACCAGAATTGAGAAGAATACGGTTGATCTAATTGAAACTGAATGTTGAAAGGAATAGATAGGATGGATATGGGGAGGATGTTTCCTATGGAGGGGCTATCCAGAACTAGAGGACACAGCTTCTCAAATGGGGGAGGGAAGGTGACCTTTTAGAACAGTTGTCAGGAGGAATTTTTTAACCAGAGAGTACAGAGTCTGTGGAATTCTCTGTGACAGACTGCAGTGGAGGCCAAGTCCTTGGTATATTTAAGGTGGAAGTTAATAGTTTAATGATCGGTCAGGACATCAAAGGATATGGCGAGAAGGCAGGTGCATGACATTGAGTGGGTTGCGTGTTCAGCCATGATGGAATGGCAAAGCAGACACGATGGGCAAAATGGCCTGATTCTGCACCTATGTATTATGGTGTTAAGGTTACAATGGGGCATCAACACGTTGCTAAACAGGGCTGAGAAGTGGCAGATGGGGTTCCATCTGGAAAAGTATTAGGTGATAGACAATGAAGATTCAAACTGGATTACAGAGTACAAATGCCAGGATTATGGGAAGAAGGCTTCTGATGTGTTGGTTTTCATTGTCATGGGGTCTGAGTTCAGGAGCTGCGGGGTAATGTCACAACTCTGTAAAACTGATTTGACCATACTTGGAGTGTTGTTTTCAGGTCTGGTCACCTCATTATACAGGGCACATGTGGAAAATTTGAGTAAGTTTGGGCTTTTCTCTTTACAGCATAGGGGGATAAGAGGAGATTTGACAGAGGTATACACGAGAGAGAAAAAAAGATCGATAGCATGGACACCCTGCGTCTTTTCACAAGGCTGGCAATGGCGAACACGAGAGGACGTACCTTTCAGGTAGCTGGAGGAAATTATAGGGGGATGGGTGCCAGAGTCAGTTTTATTTTACACACAGAGAATGTTGAGTGTTTGGATCTCTCTGCCACAATGGTGCTGTAAGGAAAGAGTTAACGGTGATTCCTCCTTGGCTTATGCTGAAATAAAATGGAGGTCTGTAAGACTAAATAGTGTTATCTTGGAGTGTGATTGTTTTGAGGAAATACAAGACAACTAGTCTACAACAATATTTTCAGCGAGTCAAGTACAACATAATAGTTGAGGTGGTGAAATACATGTTTGTCTGGGCTGAAGGTCATCAAAGTTCGGGTGAGTACAGCTGGTCCCACCAAGATGTAAATATACCAGTGTCAGCGGTTCTGAAGGGTATAAAAACGAGCATGTTCTTTGCTGCAAGGTGGAAAGAGAGTTGTCTCAGGGTAGACCACAGCTGGAGCTGAAACAGGGAACAGAATGTTGAGAGGGAAAGAGAAAGACAGCAAGAAAGAGAGAGATTGACAGTGACTGAATGAGAGAGAGTGCGAGGGACAGAGGGAGAGCCAGAGAGAGAAAGCAAGACAGGAAGAGCAAGAAAGTGAGAAAAAGTGAGGGCGAGAGAGACAGCGAGAGACAGACTGAAAAGCAAAGAGAGAGATGGAGATAGACAGAGAGATACGAGAAAGAGAGAGAGAGAGACAGAGAGAGAGAGAGAACAGGTTGCGTGACATTTCAGACCTGTGACCCCCTCCAACATTGCAAAAATTGGCTTGTTTAGTGGATGGTCAGTTTTATTTTGATTACTGTGCTGCTGCTACTGTAGACATTTGTTTGCCTTTTGGTATTGAAATCGTATGAGTTCTCATGAAGTGTTTTTCTTTAACATATGTGCAGCAATTCCTTTGTTTTCAAATGCATATGTAAATACCCTGAGCTGAAATAAAACAGAACACTGAATGACTGTTAAAACAATTTTCATTACAAAGAGGCAATCAGATAAATACATGAATATACAGGATTGGAATCACATGCAGCAAATACTTTAGCGGGGTGGGAGTGGGGGACACAGTCGAGAGTATCTGTTGAAATGAGTGTTACCTACATCATGCCAGGGCAGGGGGAGCAGCCAGAGCTCATGTTCCTTATTAGAACTTACAACAGAGAGAAGGTCCTGCAAATACAATCTGGGTAGTTGGGTAGAAAGTTAAGAAGTAGGACTCTGGGGTGGTGTTCTCAGGATTAATTCAGGGGCCACATGCTTGTGAGCTAAGAGATTGTAAGGTGTAAGGTGAAATGTATGGCTAACAATCTGGTGCGAGAGGGATGGCATCAGGTACACAGATCACTGCGTTATTTTCCAGGATAGGTGGGACTGGTGTAAGGAGGATGGGTTACACCTGTACTGAGGGGAGCTAATATTCTGCCAGGGGGTTTTGTTGCAGCATTGCAGAGTTTTCTCATTTGGCATGTGTGTGGAGGAAGGGGATGGGTGGGAACCAGAGCTACAGGTCAGTAAGTAGCATTGAGCAGAAGGTAGAGACGAGATCGAGAAAGCCCATCAGGAAGTCAAGATGGGGCATTGTTGATGAGCACAGTGGCTCCAAGGGGCTGAAGTGTGTTTATTTCAGTGCAAGGTATAGTACAGTTAAGGCAGACATACTTGTACCCAAGATTACCTTGTGACACTGTAAATTAGCCACAACAAAGATCTGGCTGAGAGAAAGGCAGGAGTGTTAGCTAAATATTCCAGCATTCAGATGATTCAAACAGTCCAGAGGGAGGTGAATGAGGTTGGGGAGCTGCATTGCTCATTAGGCAGAATGTCACAAGATTGAGGTTATCCAGTAAAATAATGTAGGTAGAAACATAGAAAACATACAGCACAATAGAGGCCCTTCAGCCCACGAAGCTGTGCCGAACATGTCCCTACCTTTCAACTACCTAGGCTTTAACCATAGCCCTGTATTCTCCTAACCTCCATGTAACCATCCAGAGTCTATTAAAAGACCCTATCGTTTCCGTCTCCACCACCGCTGCCAGTAGCCCATTCCACTCATTCACCACTCTCAGCGTAAAAAAACATACCCCTGACATCTCCTTTGTACCTACTCCAAACACTTTAAAACTCTCTCGTGTTAACCATTTCAGCCCGGGGGAAAAGCCTCTGACTACGCATACAATCAATGCCTCTCATTATCTTGTACACCTCTATCAAGTAATCTCTCATCCTCTGTCGCTCCAAGGAGAAAGGGCCGAATTCACTCAACTTATTCTCATATGGCATGCGCCCCAATTCAGACAACATCCTTGTAAGGAAGTTTCCACACCCTTCCTATAGTGAGGTGACCAGAACTGAGCACAGTACTCCACGAGGGGTCTGACCAGGGTCTTATATAGTTGCAACATTACCTGTCAGCTCTTAAACTCAATCCCAGGATTGATGAAGGCCAATGCACAGTATGCCTTCTTAAGCACAGAGCCAACCTGTGAAGCAGCTTTGAGTGTTCTATGGACTCAGACCACACCACCTCGCAACCCTAACCCTCTGTTCCTCCACTGCCAAGAGTCTTACCATTCAGTTATCATATTTGATGTACCAAAATGAACCTCCTCACAATTATCTGGGTTGAACTCCATCTGCTGCTTCTCAGCCCAGATTTGCATCCTATCAATGTCCCATTGTAACCTTTGACAGCCCTCCACACTATCCACAACACACCCAGGCAGAACCGTATTCAAGAGAAGACTCAAGATTCAGTGGCTATACAAGGATGTTATGTTGTCTCCAGAGAACCAGAATCAGGAACATGTCGGAGCAGCTGCAGAAAATTCTCAAGTGCTCCTGGTACATACAGAACATAGAAATTTACAGCACAGTGCAGGTGCTTTGGTCCACAATATTGTGCTAACCATGTACATTACTCAAGAGACCACCAAAAATGTTGCTATTGAATAGCCCTCTATTTTTCTGACCTCCGTGTACCTATCTAAGAGGCTTTTAAAAGACCCTATTGTATTCACTTCCACCACCACCGTTGGCAGTGCATTTCCCACACCCAGCAGCCTCTGTGTGAAAAACTTACCTCTGACATCCCCTCGGTACCTATGTCCAAGCACCATAAAACTATGCCCCCTCTGGTCAACCTTTTCAGTCATGGAAAAAAAAGCCTCTGGCTATCCACATGATCAATGCCCCTCATCATCTTACACACCTCTATCAGGTCACCTCTCACCCTCTGTCACTCCAAGGAAAAAAGGCCAAGTTCACTGAACCTATTATCATAAGGTACATACTCCAATCCAGGCAACATCATTGTAAATCTCCTCTGCACTCTCTGTACGGTATCCACATCCTTCCTGTAGTGAGGTGATCAGAACTGAACACAGTACTGCAAGTGAGGTCGGACCAAGGTCTTATATAGCTGTAACATGACCTCACAACTCTTGGACTCAATCCCACGGTTGATGATGCCAACAGAACATACGCCTTCTTGAAAACATTGTCAATCTGCATTGCAGCTTTGAGTGTCCTATCGAAACGGACTCCAAGATCTCTCAGATCTTCTACACTGCCTAGAGCCTTACCATTTATATGGTATTCTGTCCTCAAATTGGACATACTAAATTAATCACTCCACATTTCTCTCGGCTAAAGTCCGTCTACCACTCTTCAGCCTAGTTCTGCATCCTATAGATGTCCGGTTTAATCACTGACAGCCCTCCAGACGATGCACAGCAGCCCCAACATTGGTATCATCAGTAAACTTACTAACCCACCATTCTACTTATTCATCCAGGTCATTTATAAAAATCGCAAACAGGAAAGGTCCCAGAATCGATTCCTGTGAAAAATCATGGGTCACCAACCACCATGGAGAATATGAAGCGTTTACAACCACCCTTTGTTTCTGTGGACAAGCCAATTCTGGATCCACAAAGCAAAGTCTCCTTGTATTCCATGCCTCCATACAGTCTAAAGGAGCCTTGCATGGGACAACCTTATCAAATGCCAAAAAAAAAACATGGTAAAAAGAGGGTTGAACTTCTACAAAGTGAATAGGGGGAATTAGGAGAGAACTTAAAAAGCTCAACTTTCAGAGCAGTGATCTCTAGATTACACGTTGTGCCACATATTGGTGAGGATAAAAATAGAATGATGATTGAGGTGAATATGTCACTGAGGGTCTGAGGTAGGGGGGCAAGATTGAAGTTCTTGGATCATTGCAATGTCTTCTGTGGTAGAGCGACATGTACAGAAGAAGTGGATTGCTCCTGAACTGGAGGGGGACCAGTATCCTGTAGATTTGTGAGTGATGTGCAGAATAGTGTAAATGTGAGTTGCAGTCAGTGTGACCCTGAGCAGAAGATAATACTGTCGCCAATGAGAGCTAATTCGGTAAACAGGATAGACAGGAGTAGAGAAAAAAGAGAGTAAAGACAATGAGTTGAACTCGATGCAAGCGGCTTGACAGGTGAGGTGGATGCGCTCAGGTGTGACGGGTGCTCGGGACTGCTGGGTCACCTCCTTTCATGTCGCAGGACAGAATTAATGGCTTTTCATTCCGGTTTGCAGGCAATTCGAAGATAGGTGGGGTGAAGGTAGTGTTGAGGAAGCAGGAAATCTGCAGAAGGACAGACAGATTGTGAGAATGGACAAAGAAGTGGCAGATAGAATGTCATGCAGGGAACTGTATAGTCATGTATATAAGCAGTAATGATGTGGGCCTTTTTCTAAGCGGGTTAAAAATTCAAAAACTGTGGTGCAAAGAGACTTGGGAGTCCTCCTGCAGGATTTCTGAAGGTTACCTTGCAGTTTGCAAGATGTTAGGGATAAATTTGTCCTGGTGAGGAAGATAAGGAATGGCAGGGTGAAGGAACTTTTAAAAAGGAAGGAAGAGTTGAAGATATTAGACAAGAGTTCAATATACATATATGTCCCTATATATAACTCCGATTAATTTTCTTGTCTATTCAACAAATCTGTAAATAATAACTATAACAGAATCAATGAAATTCCATCCACCTAGGACATTCAATCAGAGTACAGATCAGCAGTGTCAGTATTGCAGTTGAACAAAGGAGACTATGGAGCCATGAAGGAGGAGCTGGCCAAGGTTGACTAGTCGGATATCCTAGCAGAAAAGACAGTGGAACAGTAATAGCAGATATTCTTGGGAATAATGCCCAAGGTGCAAAATCAGTTCATCCTCTGGAGAAGGAGGGATTCAAAGTGGGGAAAGTGGCCACAGTGGTTGACAAAGGAAGTCAGAGATAGCATAGCATTAAAAAAGAAGTATAACAGAGCTAAGATGAGTGGGAAGATGGATGATTGGGAAATTTTTAAGGAGCAACAGAACTTAACCAAAAAGAGAATACAGGAAGAAAAAATGAGGTATGAATGCAAGCTAGCTGGGAATATAAAGGAGGATAGCAAAAGTTTTTCTTTTTAGGTGTGACAAAAGAGGGTTACAAAAAGTACACATAGACTAAGATGTTAACTGTCCTGTGCTGGCACCAGTGGGATCAGCAGTTGATCTGCCACCTGTCTTCAGGAGAAAGAGAGATAAGGAAGACAATGGAGCAGCATTCGGAAATGTTAATGAAGAGACGAGAGAGTTTAACGGAAGGAGACACCGGTCTGAGAACTGTCAAGATCGGCTCCTTTTTGAACCCTGAACTGTTTGAAGTGTGATGGACAGGCGATACCCCAGCAGGGGGATAAAAAGGGACAGGTTCGCTAAGGCAGCACACATGACACCACGAGGTAACGAGACCCTGGAAGCGGTGCGCCTCCCACAAGTCGGTGGGAGTTTTGGAGGGCTGTCGCGGGACCAAGCCATAGACGCACAGGGTGGAAAGGTACGATCGGCGAGAACCTGGTGTGTGTCCGCCCTTGCCAGGGTGCCAGGTTCACTGCAGAGGAATGATCGTATCTGAAATGGAGGGGTCACAGTTGGTGACCTCAGGAGACATTACAAAGGGCTCGCCCGAAAACTGACTGTGAGGAATATTGAAGGTCTGTTTGGACTCCGATTTGAATATTCATTCGCTCTCTCTCTCTCTCTCTCTCTCTCTCTCTCCCACGGCGACGGCGATTACTGTGAACTGAACTAAACTGAACTCTGTCACTTTGAAACTGGTCATTTACCCCTAGACGACAACAGAGCTTGATTGTTCCTATTATCCTAGTTCTGTGTACATGTGTGTTTATTCAGTGCTAACCTGTTGCATTAATATCCTTACTATTAGAGTACTGTGTTGCTTATGTCTTTAATAAAACTTTCTTAGTTCCAGTAATCCAGACTCCAACTGAGTGATCCATTTCTGCTGGTTTGGCAACCCAGTTACGGGGTACGTAACATAGGTATGTGAAGAGAAGTAAGATAGTTAAGAACAATGTTTGGCCCTTGAAGAATGAACTGGGAGAAATTGTTATGGGAAGCAGAGAAATGGCAGACGAATTTGATAAGTACTTTGGATCTGTCTTCACTAGGGAAGACACAAGCAATCTTCCAGATGTATGGATGGGCCAAGGACATAGGGTAACAGAGGAACTGAAACAGATTGACATTAGGAAAGAAACGGTGATGAGTAGACTGATGGGATTGAAGGCTAACAAATCCCCAGGTCCAGATGGTCTGCATCCTAGGGTACTAAAAGAGGTGGCTCTGGAAATTGCGGATGCATTGGTGATCATTTTCAAATGTTCCTTAGATTCAGGACCAGTTCGTGAGAATTGGCAAATGGCTAATGTTATCCTACTTTTTAAGAAGAGGGAGAAAATAGAGAACTATCGCCCTGTTAGCCTAACATCAGTAGTGGGGAAGATGCTAGAGTCCATTATTAAAGATGAAATAGCGGCATATCTTGATAGCATTGATAGGATTGGGCCGAGCCAGCATGGATTTACCAAGGGCAAATCATGCTTGACTAATCTATTGGAGTTTTTCGAGGATGTAACCAGGAAGATAGACACGGGATATCCAATGGATGTGGTGTACCTTGACTTTCAGAAGGCATTTGATAAGGTACCACATAGGAGATTGGTGGGTAAAATCAGAGCTCATGGCATTGTGGGGAGGATATTGACATGGATAGAAAACTGGTTGGCAGATAGAAAGCAAAGGGTAGCAGTGAATGGGTGTTTCTCGGAATGGCAGGTGGTGACTAGTGGGGTGCCACAGGGCTCAGTATTGGGACCACAGCTGTTTACGATTTACATCAATGATTCAGAGGAAGGCATTGTGAATAACATCAGCAAGTTTGCTGATGATACTAAGCTGGGTGGCAGTGTGACATGTGATGAGGATGTTAGGAGAATTCAAGGTGACTTGGATAGGCTGGGTGAGTGGGCAGAAACTTGGCAGATGGCGTTCAATGTGAATAAGTGCGAAGTTATTCACTTTGGGAGCAAGAACAGGAAGGCAGATTATTACCTGAACTGTGTGGAGTTAGGTAAGGGAGAAATACAAAGAGATCTAGGAGTACTTGTTCATCAGTCTCTGATGGTGAATGAGCAAGTGCAGCAGACAGTGAAGAAGGCTAATGGAATGTTGGCCTTTATTACAAAGGGAATTGAGTACAAGAGCAAGGAAATCCTTTGCATTTGTACAGGGCCCTGGTGAGACCACACCTGGAATATTGTGTGCAGTCTTGGTCTCCAGGGTTAAGGAAGGACATCCTGGCTGTGGAGGAGGTGCAACGTAGGTTCACTAGGTTAATTCCTGGGATGTCCGGACTGTCTTACGCAGAGAGGTTAGAGAGACTGGGCTTGTACACGCTGGAATTAAGGAGATTGAGGGGGGATCTGATTGAGCCATATAAGATTATTAAGGGATTGGGCAAGATAGAGGCAGGAAATATGTTCCAGATGTTGGGAGAGTCCAGTACCAGAAGGCATGGTTTAAGAATAAGGGGTAGGTCATTTAGGACAGAGATGAGGAGGAACTTCTTCTCCCAGAGAGTTGTGGAGGTGTGGAACGTGCTGCCTCAGAAGGCAGTGGAGGCCAATTCTCTGGATGCTTTCAAGAAGGAGCTAGATAGGTATCTTATGGATAGGGGAATCAAGGGTTATGGGGACAAGGCAGGAACCGGGTATTGATAGTAGATGATCAGCCATGATCTCACAATGGCGGTGCAAGCTCGAAGGGCCGAATGGTCTACTTCTGCACCTATTGTCTATTGTCTACAGAGGACAACAAACAGTGCAAATGCAAAAAGAAGGAACAATAATTAAATAATCAATAAATATCGAGAATATGCGATGAGGTGGCCTTGAAAGTAAGTTTGTTGCTTGTGCAAATAGTTGAATGATGGGGCAAGTGAAGGTGACTGAAGCTAATTTCTTTGGGCTCAAGAGTAAATGTAAGCAGGCTGTTTCCAGTTTTTCAACCATGGCCTCGGTATTTCTCATCAACCAGTGAGCCTTGTTCTTTACCCTAAAAGGAACAAGAAGGCCCCAAACTCCTGACATCACACTTTTATAGGTTTCCTACTTGCCAGATGCATCTTTCTTGTCAACCACTGCAAGATCGCGCTTAATAGCTCCTAACTGTGTTCTGGTCCTGTTTGGGAACTTAACTTTTTAATGGATTGTATTGTTCACAACAACCATTGAAAATCTATGAGAATTCTGGTTATTGGAGCCAGACTGCTCACCGACAGACAATTCTGCCACTTACCTACATCATTTCTCAGAAGCAGTCCCAGTGTTGCGCCCTCTCAAGCAGTGTTCATCTCTGTCTTGATGAAGGAAACTTTCTTAAACACATTTCACAAATTCAGCTCCATGCCTTTTACACTATGAAAGGTCCAGTCAATATGAGAAAGTTAAAATCTCGTTCTAATACTACCTTATGATGTTTACAACTGCAGTCTCTCAACATATCTGTGACTCCAATTCCTGCTGACTGTTAGGGTTTCTATAATACCAAATCCTTATATCTAAGTGGTATTGATAGGGCCTCACCAGACAACTCAGGTAAGAATGATGCTCTCCCTACAGATCACTATTATGTCCTCTGCATTCAAGTTGTTAACTCCTCCTCCCCTCTTCCCTGCATCTTTGTATCCTGGAAGATTTAGCTGCCCATTCTGCCCTTCCCTCAGCCACGTATCTGTTATGGCTGTGATCGGACCACAAGGGGTAGTGACAGAATTAGGCCATTCAACCAAATCCAGTCTGCTTCACCATTCCAGAATGGCTGAGGTTTTTTTTTAATCCCGCTTCACACCATTCTCTAGCCTTTTCCACACACCCCATTGATGCACTGACGAATCAAAAATCTATCAACCTTTATTTTATACTGAATGGCTTGGCCTCCACTGCTGTCTGTGGTAATGAATTCCAGTTTTACTACCCACAACGTGAAGTAATTCCTCTTCATTTCTGTTCTAGATGGATATCCCTCTTCTCTGAGACTGTGCACTCTGGTCATAGACGCCTCCACTACAGGAATAAATTGAATTGAATTGACTTTATTTCTTACATCCTTTCCATAGATGAAGTAAAAATCTTTACGTTACTTCTCCATCTAAATGTGCAATGTGAAATTATAGGAATTGATAATAATTTTTAATAAAGCAAACAGTCAATGTAATATAGAATACACTTAAATCAGTCTGAATTAATTAGTCTGATGGCCTGGTGGAAGAAGCAGTCCCGGAACCTGTTGGTCCGGATTTTATGTTGCAGTACCACTTCCCAGGTGGCAGCAGCTGGAATAGATTGTGGTTGGGGTGACTTGGGTCCCCAGTGATCCTACGGGCCCTTTGTACACACCTGTCTTTGTAAAGGTCCTGAATCATGGGAAGTTCACAACTACAGATGCGTTGGGCTGTCTGTACCACTCTCTGCAAAGTCCTGCATTTAAGGGAGGTACAGTTCCCATGCCAGTCAGGATGCTCTCAATTGTGCCCATGTAGAAAGTTTTTAGGGTTTTGGGGCTCAAGCCAAACTTTGTAAACTGTCCGAGGTGAAACAGGTGCTGTTGTGCCTTTTTCACCACACAGCTGGTGTGTACCCATCACATGAGGTCCATGATGATGTGGATGCTGAGGAACATAAAGCTAGGTACCCTCTCAACCCCAGATCCACTGATGTCAATAGGGCCTAGCCCGTCTCCATTCCTCCTGTAATCCACAACCAGCTCCTTTGTTTTTGCGACCTTGAGGGAGAGGTTCTTTTCTTGACACCACTGTGTCAGAGAGATGACTTCTTCTCTGTTGGCCGCCTCGTTATTGTCTGAGATAAGGCCACTCAATGAAGAGTCGTTGGCAAATTCAATTAGCAGATGAGAGCTGTGGGTGACGATGCAGTCATGGGTGTACAGGGAGTAAAGGAGGGGACGCAGAAGACAGCCCTGAGGGGCTCCTGTATTGAGAGTCAGAGGGGTGGAGGTGAGGGAGCCCACTCTTACCACCTGTTGGTGGTCTGACAGGAAGTTCAGGATACAGCTGCACAAGACAGTGTCAAGGTCGAGGTCTCTGAGTTTCTTGTCAAGCCTGGATGGAATTATGATGTTGAATGCTGAACTTTACTCCAAGAACAGCATTCTTATACAAGCAATCTTCTTCTCCAGATGTGTAAGAACTGTGTGTTGAACAGGGCTATTGCGTCATCGGTCGATTGGTTATGTCGGTAGGGGAATTGTAGGGGGTCCAGTTTGGGTGTTAGCAAGCTGCAGATGTAATCCTTGACCAGTCTCTCAAAGCATTTGCTTGTTATTGTGGTGAGTGTGACAGGACGCCAGTTGAGGCATGTTACCTTGGTCTTTTCTGGTACAGGGACAATGTGGATAATTTGAAGCAGGAGGGCACTCTATACTGGTAGGTGGAGAGATTAAACATCTTCTCAACATCCAGTCTATATTTGTATTCCAATATTCAATAGGTCTCAATGAAATTCCCCCTATTTCTAATCAACTCCAGTCAGTACAGGCCTAGAGTCACCAATCAGTCCTCAAGCATTAACATTTATTTTCACCAATCAATCACATGAATTTCTTTAGACCCTTTTTTAATGCCAGGATACCTTTGTTGAGATAACAGGCCCACAACTGCTCATAATACTCTGAGTATGGTCTGAGCAATGCCTTGTTGAGCCTCAACATTAAATTTTGCTTTTGTTTACTTGTCCTCTTGAAATGATTGATAATGTTTGATTTGTCTTCCTTACCAAAAGCTCAGCTGCAAGGTAACCTTTAGGAATCCTGCAGGAGAACTCCCAAGTCCCTTTGCACATCCGCTTTTTTGAATTTTTAACCTGCTTAGAAAATAGCCTACACCATTACTGCTTATACGCATGACCATACAGTTCCCGGCATCTGGCACTGCTTTGTCCATTCTCCGAATCTGACTGTCCTCCTGCAGATTCACTGCTTCTGCAACACTACCTGTCCCTCCACCTATCTTCGAATTGTCAATCACCACCTCCATTTCCATCACGTTTTCAGTCAGGAACTGCAGCTACTGCAAATTCCCTCATATGAAGTTATCAGTGACACCGACCGACTCCAGGATCTCCCAGATTCTCAGGCAGAAAATGGCTCTGCCATAACTGTCATTACAGCTATGCAACAGGGAGAGGAATTCTGAAGAAAACCTCTGAAATTTGACTTCGCAGAGTACACCTCACCTCATAAGCCATTTCTCTGAATCACAGTCTGACTTGTTTCTTGCTTCCTATATGTTTTTCCAATGCCCTGTCCAATTTCAGTTTCCTAAATCTGACATATGACTCTTCCTACTTTTTTAAACAAATACAATATCCTTCATCTTCCTTAGTTCCTGAAAGTCCCCGTCCTTTTCTACCTTCCTAACATGGACAGAGAAATCCGGAATTCTGACCGACTGGACTGTGAGTGACTCTGACATGTCAGATGGACTTAACGGGAACATTGACTCCCAGACTACCCTCTAAGATTCCTTGCCAATTCTCATGTAACTTGCCATCCACAAACTTACATTCATCGACCTGTAGGTCTATCCTTATCAATAACCATCTGAAACCCTTCAGATTTATAATCCTTAAATCTTTCCCAATTAAACTGCAAACATTTCTATAGGCTTAT
Organism: Mobula birostris; assembly: GCF_030028105.1. Taxonomy (NCBI): domain Eukaryota; kingdom Metazoa; phylum Chordata; class Chondrichthyes; order Myliobatiformes; family Myliobatidae; genus Mobula; species Mobula birostris. The sequence goes on from NC_092397.1 coordinate 25,844,434, forward strand.
TACCAAGACTAAGTGAAGTATGTCCCCCTCCCTGGTGAGCATTTAGATACTGTTTCAGGAAACCTTTCTGAACACACCTAACAAATAAAGCCCCATCCAAGCCTCAGGCAGTAAGGGAGCCCTAGTAATTCTGGGGAGATTAATCACCCCAGTACAGCAAATCTATTGATATTTTATCAGACCATAACCTGCTGACATATGTTAATCTCTCTCACTGTCTGTTGGTAGGCCTACAGTATCATCCCAATACAGTGATTGCACCTTCCGTATTTCTGACTTCTACCTACATTGTCTTACGGGATGAGCATCTTGGAGGACCTCAACTTTGTGACATTCTGCCTGATCAGCAGTGCAGCTCCCCAACATCATTCACCTCTCTCTGGACTGTTTGAATCATCTGAATCCTGGAATGTTTAACCATCAGTCCTGCCCTTCTCTCAGCCCGATCTTTGCAATGGCTAACCCACTGTTTCACATAGTAATCCTATCTCCAAGTATGTCTGCCCTAACTTTTCCACACCCTTCCAGAATCACAAGACAGGGCAACAAAATCCTGATTGGCTAACATGCATCCAAGTCCTGTTATCTCCAGCCATAACCCAAACATTGCTGATACAGAGAAACCGTTACTCCAGCAGTGAACATTACAAAAAAACCTTTCCATTAGCAGTGAACCCTTACAGCGCGTTACAATGGGAAACATCCTCTCCATATCCACCCTATCTATTCTTTTCAACATTTGGTAAGTTTCATTTAGATGAATCGTATTCTTCTCAATTCCGGTGAGTACATCTGAAGGTTGACAAATGTTCCTCATATGTGAACCCCTTCATTCCCGTAATCATCCTCATGAACCTCCGCTGGACTGTCTCCAATGACAAATCAAACATTATCATCCTTTCTAAGATATGAGGCCCAAAAGCTTACTCCAAGTGAGGCCTGGCTAGTGGCATATAAAGGCACAGAACTACCTCTTTGCTTTTGTATTCTGTTCCCCTTGAAATAAACGCCAACATTGCATCTACCTTCTTTACCACAGACTCAGCCTATGAAATAACTTTTTTGATGTCTTTCATGAGGACATCTATGTCCCTCTGCACCTCTGATGCCTGAACCTTCTCCCCATTTAGATAACAGTCTGCACTATAGTTCCTTTTACCAAAATTCATTATCATACCTTTTCCAACACTGTATTCCATCTGCCACTTTTTTGCCTACTCTTCCAACTTCTCTAAGTCCTGTTGCAAACACATTGCTTCATCAGCATTACTTACCCCTCCACCTACCTTCATATCATTTGCAAACTTTGCCACAAACCCTTCAATTTGATTAACTAAATCATTGATAAACACTGTGAAAAGTAGCAGTCCCAATACAGACCCCTGAGGAACACCACCAGTCAGTGCAAGCCAACCACAAAAGGCTTATTTAATTCTCACTCTCTGCCTCCTGCCTGTCGGCCATTCCACTATCAATTCGAGTATCTTTCCTGTAATGCTCTAGGATTTTATCTTGTTATGCAGCTTAATGTGTGGCACCTTTTCAACACCTTCTGAAAATCAGGTAAGTGACATCCACTTTGTCCACAGTGCTTGTTTCTTCCCTGAAGAATTCTAACTGATTTATCAAGGAAGATTCCCCTTCATAGAAATCATGCGTCCTGTGACTTAGTTTATCATCCCTCTACAAGTACCTCGAGACCTCATCCTTAATAAGACACCAGTACTTTCCCAACCACTAAGGTTAGGCTAACTGGCCTCTCATTTCCTTCCTTTTGCCTTTCTCCCTTCTTAAAGAGTAGAGTGACAATTGCAATCTCCCAGTCCCCTGGGACCATGCCAGAATCAAGTGATTCTTGAAAGATCATGACCGTTATCTCTTCAGCCACCTCTCTCAGGAATCTGTGATGTAGTCCCTGGTGACATCCACCTTAAGACCTCTGAGTTTGCCTAGCACTTTTTGTTTTTTTTATTAACAATGGCATTTACTCCTGCTCCCTGACACTCACAAACCTCTGGTACATAGTGTTACGTACCCGTAACTGGGTTGCCAAACCAGCAGAAATGGATCTCTCAGTTGGAGTCTGGATTACTAGAACTAAGAAAGTTTTATTAAAGAAACAAGCAACACAGTAATCGAAAGGATAATAAATGCAACAGTTCAGCAATGATAAACACACATGTGCACAGAATTAAGATAACAGGATCAATCAAGCTCTATCGTTGTCTAGGGGAAAATGACCGATTTCAAAGTGACACAAAGTTCAGTCCAATTCAGTTCAGTTCGCAGTAATCGTTGCCATGGCGATGGACAACGTGGACGGAGGGAGAGAGAGAACGAGAACGACTGATCATTCAGAACGGCTTCCACACACAGACCTGCGATATTGCTCTCAGGCAGCTTTCGGGCGGGTCCTTTGCGATGTCACCTGAGGTCACCGACTGTGACCCAAAATTCAGATGCGGTCGATCCTCTGCAGTGAACCCGGCACCCAAGCAAGGGTGGACACACACCGGGTTCCCGCTGATCGTACCTTTCCACTCTGTGCGTTTAAGGCTGATCCCCGGATCAGCCGTCCAAGAGCTTTCCATCGACTTGTGATAGGCGCACCACTTCCAGGGTCTCGTTACCTCGGGTGTCGTGTGTGTCCTGCCTTAGCGAACCGGTCCCTTTTTATCCCCCTGCTGGGGTATCGCCTGTCCATCACTTCAAACAGTTCAGGGTTCAAAGGGGGAGCCGCTCTAGACAGCTCTCTCTCTCCCGTCCCTTCATTACACATCTCCAGATCGCCTGTACATCACTTCAAACAGTTCAGGGTTCAAAGGGGGAGCCGCTGTAGATATCTCTCTCTCCCGTCCCTTCATTACACATCTCCAGATGCTGCTTCATTGTGTGCCTTATCTCTCCTTCCCCTGAGGACAGGTGGCAGACCAACTGCTGATGCCTCTGGTGCTGGCCCAGGCCAGCAAACATCTTAATTTATGTGTATTCTCGTCACAATAGCTAGTATTTTCTACAGTGAAGACAGATGTGAAGTCCTCATTAAGTTCATCTTCTATTTTTTGTCCCCCAGTACTATCTTACCAGCATCATTTGCCATTGGTTCAATAACAACCCTCAACTCCCTTTTACTTGATATATAACGGAAAAAAAACTTTTTTATCCTACCTTGTAGGTACTCCTGTCAATGTGAGATCATCTTTCTCTGTGCAACACAGCTATCCTGCACCTTGTGCAATATTCCCAGAAACTTCAGCCACCTCTGCTCTGCTGTAATCCCTGCCAGTATCAACCTCCAATCCATCTGGGCTCCAATCCACCCGGGCAAGGTCCTCTCTCATGCCTCTGTAAGTCACTTTATTCCATTGGGATATGATATATGTGAGTAATGCTTCACCCTCTCAAATTGCAGTATGAATTCAATCATATTATGATAACTGCCTCCTAAGGGTTCCTTCACATTAAGCTCCCTAATGAGATCGGGGCTATTACTCAACACGCAGTCTAAAGATAGGTTTTCACTGAGCAGGCTCAAGCAGAAGCTGCTCTAAAAAGCCATCTCATCGGCATTCAACAAATTCCCTCTCCTGTGAATCAACACCAACCTGACCTTTCCAATCCCCTTACATATTGAAGTCTCCAATACAATTGTGTCATTATCCTTATTATCAGAATAAGAATCAAGTTAGTTAACTTAGAAGCAGCAGTTCAATGCAATACATAACACAGAAGAAGAAAAAAACTAAATTAAATATATAATATAATAAATAATAATAAATAAAGAAGTAAATCAATTACAGTATAGGAAAATTGATTAGATTAACATCATGCAAAAACACAGAAATAATATATATTAAAAAGTTAGGGAGTGTCCAAGGGTTCAAAGTCCATTTAGGAATCGGATAGCAGACTGGAAGCTTTTCCTGAAACGCTGAATGTGCGCCTTCAGGCCTTTGTACCTCCTACCTGATGGGAATAGTGAGAAAAGGGAATGCCCTGGGCTCTGGAGGTTCTCAATATTGGATGCTGCCTTTCTGAGACAGCGCTCCTTGAAGATCTCCTGGGTAAATTGTAGGCAAGTACCCAAGATGGAGCCGACTCAATTTATGACCCTCTGCAACTTCTTTCCGTCCTCCACCACCACCACCCCTCCCCTTACCAGACAGTGGTGCAGCCTGTCAGAATACTCTCCACGGTACATCTATAGACGTTTTTGAGTGTATTTGTTGACTTACAAAATCTTTTTAAATTCAAAATGCTGTATAGCTGCTGTCTGGCCTTCTTTATAAAGGCATTGATATGTTTTGACCAGGTTAGATCCTCAGAAATCTTGACACCCGTGAACTTGAAACTGCTTCATCTCTCCTCTTCTGATCCCTCCATGAGGATTGGTATGTGCTCGTTCGTCGTACCCTTCTGGAAGTGCACAATCAGCTCTTTCGTCTTACTGACATTCAGTGCCAGGTTGTTGCTGTGGCACCCCTCCATTAGTTGGCATATCTCATGCCTGTAGGACCTCTCATCACCACCTGAGATTCTACCAACAATGGTTATATCATTAGCAAATTTATAGATGATATTTGAGCTGTTGCTAGCCACGCAGTCAAGAGTATGGAGAGAGTAGAGCAGTGGTCTAAGCACACACCCCTGAGGTGTACCAGTGTTGATTGCCAGCAAAGAGAAGAGGTTATCACCAATCCGCACAGATTGTGGCCTTCCGGTTAGGAAGCTGAGTATTCAATTGCAGAGGGAGGGACAGAGGCCCAGGTTCTGCAACTTCTCAATCAGGATTATGGGAATGATGGCATTAAATGCTGAGCAATAGTCTTGTCATCGGTGTTTGTGCTGTCCAGGTGGTGTTAAGCCGTGTGACGAGCCACTGAGATTGCATCTGCTGTTGAACACTTGTGGCGATAGGCAAATTGCAATGGGTCCAGGATCTTGCTGAGTCAGGAGTTCAGTCGTGTCATCACCAACCTCTCAAAGGATTTCATCACTGTAGATGTAAGTGCTACCAGACCATAGTCATTAAGGCAGCTCACATTATTCTTCTTAGGCACTCGTATAATTGTTGCTTTTCTGAAACGAGTGGAAGCATCTGCCCATAGCAGTGAGAGGTTGAAAATGCCCTTGAATACCCCCGCCAGTTAGTTGGTATAGGTTTTCAGTGTCTTAGAAGGTACGCCATCGGGACATTCCACCTTGCGAGAGTTCACTCTCTTTAAAGGCAGCTTAACATTGGCCTCTGAGACAGGGATCTACCTCCTTGCCCTCCAAACTCCCTAACATATTTATGCATGCAGCATTGTCGCCGAGTCCAAATCTTTCCCCATTGGTAAATACTGAAGCAAAGTACTTATGATGTATTTCACTCATATCCTGCACATCCAAGCAAATGATTCTCTGTTTATCCTTGAGGTGTCCTCCCCTCTCCCAAGTTATCTTCTTATCTTGATGTTTGTACAGGGTACTTTGGCATTCACCTTAATTCTACTTGCCATTGGCTTCTCATGGCCCCTCTTGTTTTCATAAATTTCCTTTTTTAGTTCTTTTCTGGATTCTGTATAACCTTCATCTACTCCATTTGATCCTGACTTCCAAAATTTGACATACTTTTCCTTTTTCTTCTTAACTAAATTTATCACTTCTGTGGGCACCCAAGTTTCCCTTCTCTTTCCATCCCTGTCCTTCCCCCTAAGAGGAATATACCTTTCCTGTACTCTGTGCAATTGATCTTTAAACACTCTCCCCATGTCTGATAGGGATTTTCCAGAAGAAAAGTTATTTCCAATTAACCGTTCTGAGTCCCTGCATAATACCCTCATAATTTTCCCTTCTCTGATTAAAAAATACCCCATCCTTATCTATAACTATCTTAAAAGTGAGAGAGTTGTGGTCCCTGTCAGCTAACTGCTCACCCACTGAGGGGGCAGCCACCTGAATAGACTCATTACCCAACACTAGGTAGTAGTACAATCCCATTAGTTTGATTGCTCCCTTCCTGTTCTTGAGTTCTACCCAAATGCACTCAGCGTCTGACCCCTCTACTAGATCTCTCCTGAGTGCAGCTGTAATATTGTCCCCGACTGGTAGCCCAACTCACACCTCTTTTACCTCCTTCTCTATCTTTTCAAAAACTTCAAAAGCCTGGTAGATTAATTGTGCATCCCTGCCCATCTCTCAACAAAGTCTCTGTAATGGCCACAACATTGTAGATCCATGTACTGATCTATGTTCTATGTTAATCACCTTTGTCCATAATATTCCTGACATTCAAATACACACCATTGAAACGATATGTCTCATAATACCTGTTAATTTGATTTTGCCTGGCCATACTTTCACTGATATCTACCTTCAGTTCTAATCCTTCACTTACTGACCTGGGGTTCCAATTCCCAGCCCCCTGCAAAACTAGTTTAAACCCTCTGAGTAGCATTAGCAAAACTCCCGGCCAGCATATTAGTTCCCTTCCAGTTCAGGTGCAACCTGTCCCTGTTCTACAGATCAGTCCTTGCCCAGTAAAAGTTTCCATTGATCCGAGCATGAAACCCTGCCCCCTGCACCATCTCCTCAATCAATCATTCAATTATGCTGTAATTCGGTTCCTAGCTACACTTGCCCATGGCACCGGGAGTAATCCAGAAATTACTACCTTGGAGGTCCTTCTCTTCACACCATTTCCTGTCTCTATATGCTCAGTCTGTAGAAGCTCATCCCCGTTTTTGGCAATGACATTAGTGTCAATATGCACAATGAGCTCTGGCCGCTCACCCTTCCCCTTGAGAACATTCTGCAGACACCCTGATAGATCTTGACCCGAGCACCCGGGAGGCAACACAGCATCCTGGAGTCTCTGTTGTGTGCACAGTATCTCCTATTTGTACCACTAACTATCAAGTTCCCAATCACTAATGCACTGCATGACTTGACCTTTCCCTGCCACAGGGGAACCACCAGGGTTTCTTCATCTCATTTTTAACTTTAAGAAATTTATTGAATCACGTACAGGCAAAAGTTACCAAAATTGTTCGTGGACCAGTGCTGTCTGGCGAATAGTCGGTGACTGCATCGGTTTCCTTCCAGAGACCAAAGGCGAGTTGGATGGTGCATTCACTGGCCGCAATATACTGTCCTTTGTGTACATGGGAGACAGAAGGAAGTGGCGATATAAGATAGTGCAGTTACTGTGGATATGGTGAGGGCCATATCAATGACAGTTACATCCTGCAGAGTCAGAGCCCAAGTTCACGGTCAGATTGCGAAGTTCGGTCTGGGATGAGAAGCAGCGAGAGCCAGTGCCTGATTCCGGGAGCAAATCTCAGCAATTCCAGGACCAGTGCAGTTGTCAAATTGTGGCCGGTTGGGAATATTTTGCTGTAAGTGTGATTACACTCACAAATTGCGGTATTGCCATTGTGTGCTGTCCTGGGTCTGGGGAGGAGCTCTGAGTGGAACTGCAATTATACCTTATTGCAGACCGCACTGGCTTCCTTCCAGAGACCAAAGGCAAGATAGATGGTGTGATCACTGGCCACAAGATACTGATCTTTGTTTACATGGGTGACAGATGGAAAGAGGCCTCTTTCCTAATTCTATACACTCAGTATGTAGGATCTCTTCTCAGTTTTTGACAATGACATTGGTGCCAATTTGCAACAGGACCTCTGGCTTTTCACCCTTCCTCTTGACAATATCCTACAGCCGCACCTCTACACCCTGGACCCCAGCACCAGGGAGACAACACACCATCCTTGTGTTTATTTTGCTGTCACAGCATCAACTGCCTGTCCCCACTAAGTACTGAGTCTCCTGTCACTACCACACTGCCTAACGTTTACTTTCCCTGCCACAGGGGAACCACCAGGATTCCTTCGTCTCACTTTGAACTTACAGAATTCATAGAATCAGGTACAGGCAAAAGTTTCCAAAAAGTGTTAGTGGACTCAGGCTGACTGTCTGAGAACCTTGCTTAAAAACTGCCATGTTCTTGACATTGAAGATCATGGAGATCAGGCCCACAGGCCAAGTGTTGCATGGAGCAAATAGAAGGTGACCACATCGGTTTCCTTCCAGAGTCCAAAGGCGAGCTGGATGGTGCAGGCATTGGGTGTAGGACACTGTTCCTTGTGTACATGGGTGACATCTATATATGGACTACAGAAAAAATAATACCCCTGTAATACATTTTAACCACAGGGTATATGCAAATATGAGAGCTATAGTCAAGTGGGAAATTGTGATTGCCAAAGGCAGCTTGAGAAGGATATTCCTGATAATGATAACATTGAACCCCAAGAGACTTTGTCAATATTTTAGTTGTAAAAGAAACGTCAAGTGGGAAGCTAATTGTATTTGGAATAACAGTGGGGTATTAAATTATGCAGAGAAGGACATAGCGGATACTCTCAACCCTTATTTTGCTAAAGTGTTCACCTGCAAAGATGCTAGCAATATGCCAGTAAGTGTAGAGAAAAATAAAGTTCCCTGAAGTGACTCTGAGATCTTAGAAAGTGAAAAGGCTGAAAGTTAATAAATCTCAGTGTCAGACAACATATATCCAAGGGTACTTAAATTAGTCTATCATTGAAAATACAAAGGCCTAACAAGAATTATTCAAAATTCTCTTAAGATTGGTAAAATCCTGAAGGTCTTGAAATAGGCTAACATTTTACTGGTATGTAAGAAGGGTGACTGCGCTGACCCTTGTAACTATGGACCAGTAAGCTTGATGTGTATTGTGTGTAAGATAAGGGAAGCATTAATAAAGAACGAGTTGTAAAATCATCTGGTAAGAACAGGCATGCAGCTAGTGGGAGTATAGTATTCTTGTCAGGTTGGCTGCCTGTGACTAGTGATGATCCGCAGGGGTCGGTGTTGGGACCAATTCTTTTTATGCTGTACCTCATGATTTAGATGGTGAAATAGATGGCCTTGTTGCCAAGTCTGCAGATGATACAAAGATTGGCGGAGGGGCAGGTAGTGTTGAGTAAGCAGGTAGGATGCAGAAGGACTTGGACAAATTAGGAGAATGGGCAGAAAAGTGGCAAATGAAATATAATGTTAGAAAATGCACGGTCATGTACTTTGGTAGTTGAAATAAATGTGCGAACTATTTTCCATACGGGGAGAAAATCCAAAAATCAGAGATGCAAAAGGACTTGGGACTACTTGTGTAGAACACCCTAAAGGTCAACTTGCAGGTTGAATTGGTGGTGAGGAAGGCAAATGCAATGTTAGCATTCATTTCAAGAGGTCAAGAATACAAGAGCAGGGATGTGAAACGTCCACTGTACCTCTTCCTATAGATGCTGCCTGGCCTGCTGCGTTCACCAGCAATTTTTATGTGTGTTGCTCATTATTTTGCCGACTGAAATATTTCTCAATTTCTTTTGACATTTGAGGTGCTCATTAAAGACTATTAGATCAGCAACATCACACACAAAATGCTGGAGGAACTTGGATTTCCAGCATTTGCAGATTTTCCCGTGTTTATACAATCTACGCAGTTTTATCTCCTGCATCCATTCATCTGCCTATTTTGAGTACTGTATTTATTCCTGTAGCTGGTTTGCCTCTTCCTTTACAGATTGGAATATTTCTTCTCTATTTCTTTTGTCCTTTGATGAGATTTGAGATGCCCATTAAAGACTGCTACATCACACAAAATGCTGGAGGAATCAGCAGAGTTCATTGTGTTGCCTTGGATTTCCAGCATCTGCAGATTTTCTCCTGTTTGTACATCAGCAACATGTTCATTGACCGTTTCCATCCTGATCTCTGTTTTTCTAGTGTATATTTGTCCGAATTTGTGTTTGTATGTTTTGAATTCTATTGCTTTATGAATTACATCCTTCATATACATGAGGAGTAAAAATATTTATGTTATGTCTACATCTAAATGTGCAATGTGCAATTTACAGTAATTAATAATAAATAGAATGCACAACAGGACAGTCACTATAACATAGAAACACAATTGTACAATTGTTCCGTGTGTGTTTGTGTGTTTGTGTGTGAGACAGAGAGACTGAGAGAGACTGTGAGTGTGAGAGACTGAGACTGAGTGAGTGTGTGTATCACCAGAAAGAAGCTGAAGGACAGACCAAAATGGGAAACTGCAGGGACAGAGGTAGGGATCGGTCAGTGTCGCTGATCTCCGTTCAGAGATGAATAATTAGCCAACCAAAAGATGAAATCTGTAAATGTAGCTGCTTAGTCTCAGTCTTTGAAATTAAATCTATCGGTTGATTTCCACCAGAGGCACTGCTGAGGTAATGCCAAAGAGTTTTGATGTACTTGTCTCCAATCACTCCAATATTTACAATAGAGACAAAGGTATTGAATGGAAGTGTTTGTTCAAGCAACTGTAACTGAGCAAGTTAGTGAGGTGTATAACCGTATCTCGGGAGACAGACCCTCTGTATAAATCAGGACTGCTTTGAATGCATCAGCTGTCTACCGGAGCTGTGAATACAGGAGCAACAAAAATCACAGGTTTGCACTAAAATGGTGTATCCAGTTATCTGGCGGATAGAAGACGTTTATTGTCGCAGTTACAGTGGCATGCAAAAGTTTGGGCACCCCTGGTCAAAATTTCTGTAACTGTGAATAGTTAAGTGAGTAGATGAACTGATCTCCAAAAGTCATAAAATTAAAGATGAAACATTCTTTTCAACATTTTAAGCAAGATTAGTGTATTATTTTTGTTTTGTACAATTTTAGAGTGAAAAACAGGAAAGGAGCACCATGCAAAAGTTTGGGCACCCCAAGAGATTTGAGCTCTCCGATAACTTTTACCAAGGTCTCAGACCTTAATTAGCTTGTTAGGGCTACGGCTAACAAGTCATTGTGAGGAAAGGCCAGGTGATGCAAATTTCAAAGCTTTATAAATACCCTGACTCCTCAAACCTTGTCCCAAAAATCAGCAGCCATGGGCTCCTCTAAGCAGCTGCCTAGCACTCTGAAAATTAAAATAAATGATGCCAACAAAGCAGGAGAAGGCTATGAGAAAATAGCAAAGCGTTTTCACGTAGCCATTTCCTCAGTTTGTAATGTAATTAAGAAATGGCAGTTAACAGGAATGGTGGAGGTCAAGTTGAGGTCTGGAAGACCAAGAAAACTTTCCAAGAGAACTGCTCGTAGGATTGCTAGAAAGGCAAATCAAAACCCCTGTTTGACTGCAAAAGACCTTCAGGAAGATTTAGCAGACTCTGGAGTGGTGGTGCACTGTTCTACTGTGCAGCGACACCTGCACAAATATGACCTTCATGGGAGAGTCATCAGAAGAAAATCTTTCCTGCGTCCTCACCACAAAGTTCAGGATCAGAAGTTTGCAAAGGAATATCTAAACAAGTCTGATGCATTTTGGAAACAACCCCTGATGAAGCTAAAATAGAACTTATTGGCCGCAATGAGAAAAGGTATGTTTGGAGGAAAAAGGGTGCAGAATTTCGTGAAAAGAACACCTCTCCAACTGCTAAGCACAGGGGTGGATCAATCGTGCTTTGGACTTGTGTTGCAGCCTGTGGCATGGGGAACATTTCACTGGTAGAGGGAAGAATGAATTCAATTAAATACCAGCAAATTCTGGAAGCAAACATCACACCATCTGTAAGAAAGCTGAAGATGAAAAGAGGATGGCTTCTACAACAGGATAATGATCCTAAACACACCTCAAAATCCACAATTGACTACCACAAGAGGCGCAAGCTGAAGGTTTTGCCATGTCCCTGAAAGTCCCCTGACCTAAACATCATTGAAAGTCTGTGGATAGACATGAAAAGAGCAGTGCATGCAAGACGGCCCGAGAATCTCACAGAACTAGAAGCCTTTTGCAAGGAAGAATGGGTAAAAATCCCCCAAACAAGAATTGAAGGTCTCTCAGCTGGCTACAGAAAGTGTTTACAAACTCTGATACTTGCCAAACGGGGTGTTACTAAGTACTGACCATGCAGGGTGCCCAACCTTTTGCTTTGGGCCCTTTTCCTTATTTGTTATCTTGAAACTGTAAAAGTGGAGTTGCTGGTAGTGTTGGTTGTGTTGCGATGGGTGGAGAAAGCTAGACAAGTCAAAGTGTTGATATGCTCAGATTCATCCTCAGTTCCAGCAAGTTTAAGGTCTTTTCACTCAAACGGTCAGCAAGGTGTACTTTATGAAGCCCTTCAGTCAGTCACAAGAATTGCAAATCAGGGAGGTCAGGTAAAATTTCTATGGGTTCCAGCACGTGTAGGGGTGAAGGGGAATGAGAGGGTGGATGAGTTGTCAAAGAGGGCGTTAAAGAAAGAAAATATAGAAATGCACATTTGTATCAGTAAAGCAGAGGTTAAGTGTGTAATCTGGGAAAAAATATCAACCAAATGTGTCAAGAAAGATGGGACAGGGAGGGGAAAGGGAGGCATTTATATCAAATACAAAAGAGTGGTTGCAGGTACTGGGGTAGGTAGTGGATACAGAAGAGAGGAGACTGTGTGGACTGGGTTAAGGCTGGGGCATTGTGCATTTCCCTATTCACCAGGGAAAAAGACCTTGGCAATTGCAGGAATGACTTACAGTGGACTGAAACACTTGGGAATATATAGACATTAAGAAAGAGGATGTGCTGGAGCTTTTGAAAAGCATAAAGTTAGATAAGTCACCGGGATCGGATGAGGTATACCCTAGGCTACTGTGAGAAGCGAGGGAGGAGATTGCTGAGCCTCTTGTGATGATCTTTGCATCATCAATAGGGACGGGAGAAGTACCGGAGGATTGGAGGGTTACAAATGTTGTTCCCTTGTTCAAGAAAAGGAGTAGAGATAACTCGGGAAATTGTAGACAAGTGAGTCTGACTTCAGTGGTGTGCAAGTTGTTGGAGAAAGTCATGAAAGATATGATTTATGAGCATTTGGAGAGACATAATCTGATTCGGGATAGCCTGCATGGCTTTGTCAAGGGAAGGTCGTGCCTCATGAACCTGATTGAATTCTTTGAGGATGTAATAAAACACTTTGAAGGTAGAGTAGGGAAGTAGTGTATATGGATTTCAGTAAGACATTTGAAAAGGTTCCCCGTGCAAGGCTCCTTCAGGAAGTAAGGAGGCATGGGATCCAAGGAGACCCTGCTTTGCGAGTCCACAATTGGCTTGCCAGCAGAAGACAAAGGGTGTTTGTAGATGGTTCATATTCTGCATGGAGGTCGGTGACCAGTGGTGTTCTGCAGGGATCTGTTCTGGGAACCCTCTTCTTTGTGACTTTTACAAATGACCTGGATGAAGAAGTAGAAAAGTGGGTTAGTAAGTTTGCTGATGACACAAATGTTGGGGGTGCTGTAGGTAGTCTGGAGGGTTGTCAGAGATTACAGCGGGACAGCAACGGGATGCAGAACTGGGCTGAGAAGTGGCAGATGGAGTTCAACCCAGATAAGTGTGAAGTGGTTCATTTTGTTAGGTCCAATTTGAAGACAGATTATAATATAAATGGTAAGACTTTTCAGTGTGGAGGGTCTGAGAGATCTTGGGGTCTGTGTTGATAGGACACTCAAAGCTGCTGCGCGGGTTGACAGTGTTGTTAAGAAGGCGTGTGGTGTGTTGGCATTCATCAACCATGGGATTGAGTTCAAGAGCCATGAGGTAATGTTACAGCTATATAAGACCTTGGTCAGACCCCAATTGGAGTACTGTGTTCAGTTCTGGTCACCTCACTACAGGAAGGACGTGGATACTCTAGAGAGAGTGCAGAAGCCATTTACAAGGGTGTTACCTGGATTGGAGAGCGTACCTTATGAGAATAGGTTGAGTGTACTTGGCCTTTTCTGCTTGGAGCGATGGAGGATGAGAGGTGACCTGATAGAGGTCTATAAGATGATGAGGGGCATTGATTGTGTGGATAGCCAGAGGCTTTTTCCCAGGGATGAAATGGCTAACACAAGGGGTCATAGTTTTAAGGTGCTTGGAAATGGGTACCGAGGGGACATCAGGGGTAAGTTTTTCACACAGAGTGGTGGGTGTGTGGACTGCACTGCTGGTAGTGGTGGTGGAAGCGGATATAATAGTGTCTTTTAAGATACTCTTAGATAGGTACATAGGGCCTAGACAAATAGAGGGCTACGTGGTAGGGAAATTCGAGGCAGTCTGTAGAGTAGGTTACACGATTGGCAGAACATTGTGGGCCAAGGGCCTGTAATGTGCTGCAAATTTCTGTGTTCTATGTTCTTCTTTCATTTCCATAGATGCTGCCTGACCTGCTGAGTTCCTCCAACATTTTGTGTGCATGTTTGAGAAATGGCTGATAATATTATCACTGATAAACATAATGTGATGGGTTTTGGGAGTATTAAGGAGGCTGGGACATGCACCATGGATAGTCTGATCATTGGAAGTATCGAGGAAGGGATGGATCTTGGTCTGCAAGACCAAAGAGCCTTGGAAGATGGCAGCATCGTGATACAAAAACCATATTGAATATTGGCTTTCATTATCTGGGGCATTGAAAGCTGCTTATTCAGTTAATTAGTATGCCAAAATAGTCGTGAACATAATGATTTAGTAATTGTACAAATGGCTTTTTAGTACACAAAAATTCCTGAAAGAAATACTAGAAAGAACGGCTAGTAAATTTAGTAACTTCACCATTAATGGCTGGGGATTGGAAATGATAATGTTCTTAGTGTATTAAAAATGGTGTCCGATGGAATCAGTAGCCTAACAATCTTATCCTATCGACAACCCTCATGCCCATATTTAAATTTAAAAAGAATTCTTTCTTTGGGAAGCAAGCTCTGGGAAGGTTTGTGTAGTGGCAAAATGGATCCAAAATCAAAACAAAACAATTGCTATCAGCCTGCGACTCCACGGCATTGTTATACTTGTGTGACACGCCACTGCTCCAAAGATTCGAATTCCTCATTCTGTTCCTTAATTAGCAATTAGCAAACATACAGTTAAGCATTATTGAGCATTATCTCAGCAATCAGCAAAGATATGACCTTCACGGTCCCAAAATAAGCACCTACAAGTAACTTATTCCCTTCGTGTTCACCAGCAACTTTGATATGTGTTGCTTGTCAATAAGTTTCTTTCTTCACTCTCCTAGTGAACCTGCTGTCAATGGAATTGACATATTTCATCAGCTGTCTGCTGTTTGCAGCTATAGTTAAGGAAAGGGTTTGGGACTACTCTTTCACAGTTGCACTCAGCCATATCCTGCTGACTTCAGCAGGTAAGAACTCTGATTTAACCATATCATGAATTGGAATATGAGAGTCATTTTATATCGGCTTTAAATACTATTGTTTTCCTCAGTGTCAATTATTCTAATTGTTCTTTGTTTCACTGGTTAGTATATCCTGGGCCACTGAGGTGGGGACCAAGAAATTCTCCATCAGTTCACGTGCCTATGAAGTATATCTGCCAGGGTTTATGCAGAACCAGACAGAGGTGGCAACATGTGGCTTGGTGTAAAGGCTGTACTTCTGCATCAATGGTCTCGAGTAATAAGTCAGAAAACATGAGAAGCTGGGGTTATTCTCCTTAAAGCAATGAAGGTTGAGAGTTGATTTGATAGAGATGTACGGGTCTGTCACTAGTCAGGTTAAGCAGATGGGGGTGGGGGACGTGTGAAGGGGGTTTCAAGGTCACGTGTAGAAGGAGATAGAGGGAAAAACATTTCATGCAGAATACTTACAATTTTGAACTCATCAGCTGTCAGCGTGGTAAGAAACCATTTTCAAAAAGGAACTGGATAGGCAGAAAGGAAAATAATTGCCTGGAGTTTGGGAAAGGACTACGGGCTGCTCTTCTGGGTACTGGTGGTGGGTAAATGGTCGTCCTCTACTCTGTGATTTGAATGAAAAGGTGAGAACTATAAGATCAACATTTATTTACCTATTTCTGTATTCAGTAATGCTACACATTACTGTTCTTCATGGGCCTTAATTCAGAAAAAAGGGAACCCAATGAAAAACGTAATATTTAATCTTTGTTATTGACAGCAAAACCCCAACTTTGTTGGAAGTAGAAGTCTGCTGCGCCAAACCATCATGGCTGATGTATCATCCCTCTCAATCCCATTTATTTATTTACTCATATCTGTGTTTGTTTGTTTGTTTATTTATTGATATACAGCGTGGAGTAGGCCTTTCCTGCCCTTCGAACCGCGCCACCCAGCAATCTCCCAATTTAATCCCAGTCTAATCACAGCTCAATTTACAATGACCAGTTAATCTACTAATCGGTACAACTTTGGACTGTGGGAGAAAACCAGAGCACCTGGAGGAAACCCACACGGTCACTGGGGAGAACGTACAAACTCCTTACAGGCAGCATCGGGAATTAAACCCAGGTTGATGTTACTGTAAAACTTTTCCTAGCCACTATGCTACCGTGCTGCCGCATTCTCCTACCTTCTCCCCGTAACCCTCAACGCCCTTACTAATCAAGAACTTATCAACCTCTGCTTTAAACAGACCCAGTGACTTGGCCCCCACAGCCATCTGTGGCAGTAAATTCCAAAGATTCACCATCCTCTGGCTAAAGAAATTCCTCCTCGTTTTGCTTGTTTTAAGAATCTTATGTCAAGGTGTGAAACACTGCAAAGTCATTAAATTCGGGTTTCATTTCATTTCCAGTGATGGTCGAATTTCCTTTAGTATGGCAGTGGTGGTTGGCATTGGGTGAGTCTGAGTAGATTTTCTTCAAAAATGTTATAAACATGCTGTAGATTCTTTATTCAATTCACCTCTGAATAGTTAAATCAGACTCTACTGGACAATGAGCACTAAATTTCTTTTTGCAGCTTAACAGAGATACAATGCTGAAATGATGTTATCATAGTTAGTCATAGTCAGGCCCTTTGGCCTAAATTGTCTATGCTGACCATGTCATACAGCAATCTACTCTCATCTGCTCATGTTTGGATCACAGCTCTTTAAACCTCTCTAATCCATGTGCTTGATGGTTTTTAAATGTTCAATGGTTCAGTTTAATATCAGAGGATGTATACAGTATACAACTTGAAATTCTTATTCTTCACAGACTTCCACCAAACAGTACTCTAGTAATTTTATATTTTGTGCTATACTGCTGCAAAAAAAAAAATGATTTCATGGCATATGTGAGTGGTGATAAACCTATTGTGGACTGAGAGTGGGAAGGGAACAGGGAGAGGAGAATCATGGTTGGGAAAGGGGAAGGGAGTAGGAAGCACCAGCGAGACATTCTGGAATGATTAATAAACCAATTGTTTGGCATCAAATGTCCTTGCCTGTTGTCTCAGGGCTGGGTGTGTCTGCACCTACAGCAAATCCCCACCCCTGGCACTCCTCTGCTTCCACCTGTCCCACACCCCTCCCATGGCGCTCCACGCTCACTATTCCCAACATCCTTTGCTCCTGATGGAGTTACAAACTCGCTCTCTGCTCCACATTGGCAAGTACAGCACCGTGCAAAAGCCTTAGCTGTGTATGTGTGCCTAAGACTTTTGCACTGTACTGTATCTGGCAGCTCATCCCAAATACATACACACCGCCCTTTGCACTGAGAAGCTGCCCCTGATGTCCCTTTTAAATTTCTGATGCCTGATCTTCAACCTATTCCATCTTATAAAGTATTGTAAGACTATCTGTACAGTTCATAGACCATGGTGATAGTTATGAGTTTTAACGACTGTGATTCTTCTTTTAGGTGTCGGTTTGTTGCTGATGATTGCTGATGGACAGTTGGTTGCACATTTCGTTTGCCGGAATAACCCCAGTTACTCTTCAGTCAATGTTTGAGAGAGAATGGAGGAAACATGGCTGCAGACATCAAGGAACTAAAGAGAGCTCTACGACTGTGTGGACTGATACCGTATCTGTATTCACTTTAGTAAAAAAAAAGTCGCGCTTCTTCAGCGATATCATATGCTTGAAATGCAGACCCTACATTTTATCAGTGAGACGGGATATTTTGTAGCAAGAAAATTATGAAAATCGGGGAACTGAAACAAGAGATTAATTTTACAATTTCATTCCCCTGGTTGTTCCGATGTTTAATTGTTCCCACTTTCCCTCTTGAAAAGTGATGAGTTTGGAGATAATTTTAATTTGGCCCAAACTTATGTGCAGTTGGAACGGCTTGAAAAAGTTTGCTTTTAACATGCTCTTGATAAGGATTGCTGGAACAGAATTATCTCCAGTATAAGTTGAGACCTTGTAAAATGTGCTCCAGTCAGGCCTGCTTTTGTTCAGTTTGACTGTGCCATGTTGACGTGAAAACAAACTTGTGAAACTTTTAAACAGTGAGCACGAAAAGAATTAGTTTATTCAGATTTTCTTTTTATGTGTAGTGTATTCATAGTTGTAAAGTAGAATTTAAAATACTCCCCAGAAGTGTTTACAGTATTCATGTAAAATATTAAACTTTATTTCTATTTTGATGCAGAGTTTATAAACATTTATTTTAATAATTATAATAAACATATACATATGTACATAATTTTTTCTATTTTGTATTATTTTATTTAGCGATACTGTATAGTACGGAATGGGCCCTTCCAGCCCAACAAGTTACACCACCCAGCAACTCACCTATTTAACAGTAGCCTAATCACAGGACACTTTACAATAACCGATGAACCGGTACGTCTTTGGGATGTGGGAGGAAACCGGAGCACCTGGAGAAGGCGCTGGAATTGAACTCCCAACTCTGGAACACCCTGAACTGTGAAAGCATTGTGCTAACTGCTACACCACCATGGTGCCTGCCCTTCAACCCCTCTAACTTCAAATTTTAATAAAATAAAATACTACCCATTGCCGGTTTCTATATGGTGAAATTTAATCTACATAGTTCGCAAATAAGGTTGAAAGAGTACAGAAAAAAATTTACAAAGATGTTGCCAGAACTGAAAGACCTGAGTTATAAGGAAAGATTGAACAGGTGAGGACTTTATTCCTTAGAACGTAGAAGACTGAGAGGAGATTTGATAGAGGTTTACAAAATTATGAGGGGTATAGATAGGATAAATGTAAGCAGGAGTTTTCCACAGAGGTTGGATGGGACTACAACTAGAGGTCATGGTTTAAGGGTGAAAGGTGAAAAGTTTAAGGGGAACATAAGGGGAAACGTCTTGACTCAGAGGGTTGCGAGTGTGTGGAATGAGCTGCCAGTGCAGGTGGTGCATGCGAGCTCGATTTCAACATTTAAGAGAAGTTTGGATAGGTACATAAGTAACAGGGGTATGCAGGGCTATGGTCCCGGTGCAGGTTGATGGGAGTAGGGAGTTCAAACAGTTCGACATGGATTAGATGGGCCAAAGGGCTTTTTCTGTGCCACTAAGACCCCTTCAATTTAAAGATTTTATTGAAATAGGCATGGATGAAATGCTTGCCTCTCATGGGTCTGCAAAATTCCCATTTACAGCATCTGGCTTACTCATTTGTCTGGAGTTTGAGATATCGTCTCAAATATAAGCAGAGTGTACAGATGGAACCGGGGAGTAGGCTAAGTATTCGGCGGAGCTGTGGTCCAGGTCAAGAACGCCAATGGTCAGGAACATGGGTAGATTACAGCTGGAGCTAAGGTCCAAAGTGCACCAACTGCGACTCCAGCCTTGAACTCCAGGCCGGGTCTTTATGTGCTGCTACTGTGACTCCCGTCTCCCTTTCCCCCACCGCCACTCTGCAACCCCCGTCACCCTCAGATCCCACCGTCAGCTCCTGGGCCCTCAGAGGCTCCATCTTCCTCTCACCCCAACCCTCCCCTCTCCACTGACACCCCTAGCCTCCCCCTCCCCACTCTGATCCCAGCTCTCATCCGTGCCGGGTCTTTACCATCCCCTCTGACCTTCAACTGTCTGAGGTAGAACGCTCTATCCTCAGTAAGGGCCTCACCTTTGTCCCCCTTCGCCCACACCTCAGCGAGTTGCGCGTTCGCCATGATGCGGAACTCTTCTTCCGCCATCTCCGTCTCCAAGCCTACTTCTTCAGCAAGGACTCTTCCACCCTCACTGATGACCCCTTCTCCCGTCTTCAACCCACCTCCTCTTCATGGACACCCCGCACTGGTTTTCTGCCTGCTCTGGATCTCCTTATTGCTAACTGCCGACGGGACATCAACCGTCTCGACTTCACTGCACCTTGTTCCCATTCCAACCTTACTCCTTCCGAACACTCTGCTCTCCACTCCCTCCAAACTAATCCTA
Source organism: Mobula birostris (assembly GCF_030028105.1). NCBI lineage: Eukaryota > Metazoa > Chordata > Chondrichthyes > Myliobatiformes > Myliobatidae > Mobula > Mobula birostris. Next base: position 25,864,593 of record NC_092397.1, read on the forward strand.
ACCTTACTATCAAACTCACTGATAAGGGGGGTGCTGTTGTAGTCTGGCGTACTGACCTCTACCCTGCAGAGGCACAGCGATAACTCGCGGATACCTCCTCTTATTTACCCCTCAATCGTGACTCCACTAAGGAGCACCAGGCCATTGTCTCCCACACCATCACCGACTTTATCCGTTCAGGAGATCTCCCATCCACTGCTACCAACCTTATAGTTCCCACACCTCGCACTTCCCATTTTTACCTCCTACCCAAGATCCACAGACCTGCCTGTCCTCGCAGACCTATTGTCTCAGCTTGCTCCTGCCCCACCGAACTCATTTCTGCATACCTCGACACGGTTTTATCCCCCCCTTGTTCAATCCCTTCCTACCTATGTTTGTGACGCTTCTCACGCTCTGATACTTTTCGATGATTTTAAGTTCCCTGACCCCCACTGCTTTATTTTCACCATGGATGTCCAGTCCCTATATACTTCTATTCCCCATCAGGAAGGTCTCAAAGCTCTCCATTTCTTTTTGGATTCCAGACCTCAGCAGTTCCCCTCTACCACCACTCTGCTCCGTCTAGCAGAATTAGTCCTTACTCTTGATAATTTCTCCTTTGGCTCCTGGCACTTCCTCCAGACTGTACCTCTTCCTACAGATGCTGCCTGGCCTGCTGCGTTCACCAGCAACTTTGATGTGTGTTGCTTGAATTTCCAGCATCTGCAGAATTCCTCGTGTTTGCGTCTCTAGGAAGAGGTGCAGTTGACGTTTCAGGCCTAGACCCTAACAGAAGTATTTCTTTTAAAAACAGCAAGTTTGAAAATTTATGTTTTCTGCTGAGATCGCATCTGGAATATCATGCACGTGTCTGGTCTTCCTAACTGAGCAAAGATATGCTTGTGTATTGCAGCTGAGTTCAACGGGTTGTTGAAACGGGCACAAGGGAATGATGTTTCTCATGTTCGACTATATACACACAGTGGCCTCTTTATTAGGTACACCTACTCATTAATGCAAATATCCTCAGCAGCCAATCAAGTGGCAGCAACTCAATACATATTTATTACACATTATTATTGCAAATTATTGCACATTGGTAAATTATTGTGCATGTTATTATTCTGTACTTTGTTATTAGTTAAGTCTGCACACTGCTAAATGTGTCTTTAAATGTTGCTGCTGTAATGAAAGAATTCCCTACTAGGGATCAATGAAGTACTTATTATTATTATTACAATGAAAGCTCAACATCAGGCTCTTCAATAAAAGAGGATAACTACACTCACTTGCCCCATCATTGAAATGTTCCCACAACCAATGACCTCACCTTAAGGACTCTTTATCTCATGCTCTTGTTATTTATTGCTATTTATTTATATCTGTATTTGCAGAGTTTGTTGTCTTCTGCACTCTAGTTGACCTTTCATTGATCCTGTTATAGTTACCATTCTATAGATTTGCTGAGTATGCCCAATGGAAAGTGAATCTCATGGTTGTATATGGTGATATGCATGTAGTTTGATAATAAAATTTACTTTGAACTTTGAAAGGAATCAAGGGATGCAAGACTTGTGAATAGATTAGAAAGAGATCAACAAATTCTGAATTACAGAGAAGGCCCACAGAGCTGAATGGCCTAACTCTTGCTGCTATTTATGTACATAATAAACCCAAAATTTATACAGAGCTTGAGTTGAGACTGTGTTGCTGCCTGCCACTCAGAGGTATCGGAGTTGGTACGTGAAAGATTGTCATGGTTATTTCACTCGCAATCGCAAGACTCTTTTGCAGAGTGATAGTGTAAGTTGCCGCAGGCCTGTTACACTTGTCTGGTGGTGCGATAGTAGAAGCCACGTAGCCCCGATTGTAGTGGGGACGAGTCCTCGAGCAGCAGGCTTGCCTGCAGCTGCAGGCCAGGTGAGGGACGCTGGAGGCGGTGCAACGTGGCATCTGCGCTCAGCAGGGGGCTGGCCTCTCCCGTTGGTGCTGCCCTCTCCTGTTCGAGTGGTGGAACAACAGTCTGGACTGCACGTGTCTGCACACTGCCAGGAGATTGTACCATTGATTGCAGGACAGGTCACTGAGGGTCTTGGACTACATATATGTTCTTATCCCACGTGAAGAGGCTTCTCTACACACTTTTTTGAATGCACTATGTTGTTCGTTCTGCACCATGTCCCCCGAGGGACGCTGCCTCATTCACCCTATCTATTACGGCTGAATGATAATTAAACTTGATTTGATTTGTATCTCACTCTGCTGACAGGATAAAACAAACAGGGAGAAAGAAAGTGACACAATTTACATGACACAAAGTAAGGCTTTCATTGTACAGATCCAGTCAATTTCCCATTCTTACAGATATGGTAAAAAGTTTATATTTCAGACTGGATGGAATAAAGCTGAAAATAAACTATCCTTCCTGTTCTTTCTGAAGCTATCTGATTTCTAAATCTATCTAGATTATTTACAAATTAACAAAATGAGATCACATGATTAGAATCTCTTTGCTTGATATAAATGATGTGGTAGCAGCTTTGAGGGCCACTTGATAGTCCTGAAATCGAACCTCAGTGCAGACTAGCACCTTCAGCTTCCCTGCTTGAATGAAGCTGCACAAATGGGAGATCATTTCCCGCAGCAAACCTGGCAAAATGGGAGATCATTTCCTGCAGCAAACCTGGCAAAATGGGAGATCATTTCCTGCAGCAAACCTGGCAAAGTCGGAGATCATTTCCTGGAGCAAACCACAGACATCCCACCCTGCAAAAACTCATTTCAGGGAGGTATCACCACCATTTCAGGGAGGTAGCTCCCCCGCCCCCTGCAACACCATATTCCCCCCTCCCGCCTGTCGACCTCCAAGTGTGTATGTAATACTTTGTTTAGCGATTTTGTCTAATCTGTAAACCAGGTTGGGTATACTAGTGCACAGAGTCTTTTCATCTTCAGAAGTTTTCTGATGACTCTGCCATAGTTGGATGCATCAGCAAGGGAGATGAGGCTGAGTACAGGGCTACGGTAGGAAACTTTGTCACATGGTGTGAGCAGAATGATCTGCAGCTTAATGTGAAAAAGACTAAGGAGCTGGTGGTAGACCTGAGGAGGGCTAATGGACCGGTGACCCCTGTTTCCATCCAGGGGGTCAGGGCGGACATGGTGGAGGATTACAAATACCTGGGGATACGAATTGACAATAAACTGGACTGGTCAAAGAACACTGAGGCTGTCTACAAGAAGGGCCAGAGCCATCTTTATTTACTGAGGAGACTGAGGTCCTTTAACATCTGCCGGATGATGCTGAGGATGTTCTACGAGTCTGTGGTGGCCAGTGCTATCATGTTTGCTGTTGTGTGCTGGAGCAACAGGCTGAGGGTAGCAGACACCAACAGAATCAACAAACTCATTCGTAAGGCCAGTGATGTTGTGGGGATGGAACTGGACTCTCTGACTGTGGTGTCTGAAAAGAAGATGCTGCCCAAGTTGCATGCCATCTTGGACAACGTCTCCCATCCACTACATAATGTACTGGGTGGGCACAGGAGTACATTCAGCCAGAGACTCATTCCACTGAGATGCAACACAGAGTGTCATAGGAAGTCATTCCTGCCTGTGGCCATCAAATTTTAGAACTCCTCCCTTGGAGGGTCAGACACCCTGAGCCAATAGGCTGGTCCTGGACTTATTTCCTGGCATAATTTACATATTACTATTTAACTATTTATTATTTATGGTGCAACTGTAACGAAAACCAATTTCTCCCAGGATCAATAAAGTATGACTATGACTATATGCAGCAAATGTGACATTAAAATATGTGTTATATTATATTTTATTATCATGTTTATTCTATTACAACTTTAAGCAAGTCTGCAGGGAGGTTGGCCTCATCACGTAGGACATCAATAGCGTTGCTCCTTAGCAGCTAACCAGCTAGTTTAAATAACGTTACCTATGCTGTAATGACACCTGTTAAACTCACCTCAACATGTCTTTTACATTTTAACCCACCATGGGCAATAGAAAGGTCACTGTTGCAAAAGGTGCAGCGAGCAACACTGCCATTATTTTTGAGGTCGACTGTAAAGCCCGCCCACAGAGAAAACTGATAGGTCTACTTAGCAGCGGTGCCCAACATTTTCTGCACCGCAGACCGGTTCAATATTGACAATATTCTTGCGGACCGGCCGACCCGGGGGCGGGGAGCGGGGGGCGGTGTTAATCACGACCGGAATATAGGTGATAAGTCAATAGCATCATAACATTTTAAGTAACGTTTGGATATTAAACACACAGCGCATATTTTCCCCGTGTAAACATATAAATTCATTGCAACACACCAATATCGCTGAATCAGTGTGAGCCCTGGGCTTGTTTTCCTGCAACAAGACGGTCCCATCGAGGGGTGACAAGAGACAGTGATACTCGAAGGGGGTTCCTTATGTCCAGTCTATTCCGCAATTTAGTTTTCGTTGCATTCATTGCAGAAAACTCCGCTTCGCAGCGATATGATGTTGGAAATGGACGCAACGTTTTCAGTGCTTTCGTGTCTATCTCAGGATAGTAAGCCTTGACTTTGATCCAGAATGCCGGCAGAGATGTTATGTCAAACATACTTTTCAGCCCGCCGTCACTTACAAGCTCCAGGAGTTGATCTTTTTCCCGCGCTGACATGGATGAGGCGTGCGTAATGACCTCGCGTGCGTTCGAGCTCAACAGTGCGTGACAGGGAGTGAGGAAAGGTGCAGCTGACTCATATCGTTTCATATCGCCAAATCATATTGTTTCCTCACGGCCCGGTGGTTGGAGACCACTCTCAGCACGAAGAGAGACCAAACAGGATGCTCGCTCTCCCTCTCAAAAATAAATCTATTTCCGGGATATTGTATATAATTCCGGGCGTCAGGGAGCCACTATCGATATGCGGGAGACTCCCGGATCTTCCGGGAGAGGTGGGATGTCTGAAACCTGCCTCAATGACCGGAGAGTGAAGCTGGCTGGAGGCAAGGCCCTTGTGGTTTGGCTTTTGGGAGGGTCACCCATGCCAAAGTGGGACCGATAGTAATGTGGAGCATAGTAATGGACACTGGATACCCCCCTAATTTTCTTATATTATGTTCATATTATTTTTAGTGCTTTGGTTTTGTTATTTGGTGCATTGACAATTTGATTAATGTTCAGTGGGTTGGTTGATGGTTACAAGGGGCAAAGCTTATCCAGGCAGTTGGGGCAGCTGAGGGGTCCCGGGGACGTGATGGAGTGGACGGAGACGGCCCGGCAGCGTGCGTGGAAAGCCGATGCGCTGTGTTCCGGTGTTTCCAGAAAGGAAAATAAAGAGGCTATTTTAAACTTCTGCACGCCTGGAAGTCCCTTTTGTGTGCAACAAATATTTGGTGCCGGAACCCGGGACAATTAACGTCGCTCAGTGTGGCCACAACGAGGACACGGATCGCGTTTGATGGAGAGCGGGAGCGCGCTTCTTTGGGGGCGCGGCTGCTTCACACATAATGGATCGGGGGGAGTTGGCAGAGACCTTGTCTCAGAGCCTATGGCTTTTGCAACTGGATCAGCTCAAAGAGGTGTGTGTGGAAGCTAAGATCCCGTGTGAACATGTTACCACAAGGCGAACGTTAATTAGACTAATTACTGAATCTAAGGACAATGTAATTAATAATGAAGAGGAGGATATTCCACTATTTGTCTTCTTTTGCACATGATTTGTCTGTCAGTCTTTGCTGTCTGTAGTTTTCATCAATTCCATTGTATTCATTTTCCTGTAGATATCTGAAAGAAAATGAATCTGAAGTAGTAACCTTTTGCATCAGAGGTCCCAACACACTAGGGCACTGCTACACCACGATCAGGAATGCCTGTTGTTGTTAAGTTGGATCATTTGACTGTACTCCTGCTACCTGCATACAGACAGAGACTAAGGAACAAGGCTCCAGATATCCAGATAACCGAGGGGTGGTGTTGGGAGGCAGAGGAACGGTTACAGGATTGCCTTGAGTCAGCAGGCTGAGCCATGTTCAAGAACTCATCGAAGGACCTGAAGGACGACACCGGGGTCACTACAGACTTCAATAAAACAGCTGTGGAGGCGTGTGTCCCCACAAAATCATTCAGGGTTTTCCCAAATCAGAGGCTCTGGGTAAGTACTGAGATCTGGAACCAGCTGAGCACCAGATCAGATCCATTCAGGTCTGGAGATCAGGAATACTACAAGAGCTGCAGGTATGATCTGCGGAAAGCCATCTCTTGGGCAATGTGGAGATTCTGGAATAGAATGGAATAAAAGAGTGATGCTCAAGATCTGTGTCAGGGTTTGAATGCCAGAACCTCCTGCAAAGGTAAATAGTGACAAAGGGGACAGCAGAGCTTCGCTTCCAGACGAGCTCAATGCCTTCTATGCTCACTTTGGACAGGCAGAAGAGGGAGGAAACATCGCGCACCCCCCTGTCTCCCGATGGTCATTTGGTCTCAGTATCTGAAGATGACGTGCAGACTGCCTTCAAGAGAGTGAATCCAAGGAAAGCATCTGGTCTGGATGGAGTACCTGGCCGAGTACTGAAGACCTGTGCTGACCAGCTGGCTGGTGTATTCACGGATATCTTCAACCTCTCGATCTGGCAGTGTGTGGAACCCACCTACTTCAAGGAAGCTTCAATCATATCGGTGCCCAACAGGAGCGTGGTAACCTGTCTGAATGACTATTGCCCAGTGGCACTTACATCCACAGCGATGAAGTGTTTCGAGAGGCTTGTGTTGAAGCATATCAGCTCTTGTCTGAATGGTGACTTGGATCCTCTCCAATTCACCTACCGAAGCAACAGCAGATGCTGTCTCGTTGTCTCTTCACACAACTCTGGAACATCTGGACAGCAAAGGTGCAAACATCTGGATGCCCTTTATTGATTACAGATCAGCACTTAACACTGTCATCCCCTCAAAACTGATCAGTAAACTCCCAGACCTGGGCCTCAATACCCCCTTGTGCAATTGGATCCTGGATTTCCTCAGTTGCAAAACCCAGTCAGTCCGGATTGACAAGAAACATCTCCTCCACAGCACAGGAGTCCCACCCAGAGTGTGCTTAGCTCCCCGCACCCCCCCCCCCCACTCACTTTACTCCGACAGTATGAATGTGTGGCCAAGTACACTTCCAACACCATTTACAAGTTTACTGATGACACAACTGTTGTGGGCTGTATCAAAGAGGGTGATTAATCGGCATACAGGAGGGACTCTGAAAACTTCGCTGAGTTGTGTAATATCAACAACCTCTCACTCAATGTGGATGAGACCAAGGGACTGATTGTGACTTTAGGAGGGGAAACCCAGAGGTCCATGAGCCAGTAATCAAAGGACGATTAGAGGCGGAAAGGGTCGGTAACTTTGAATTTCTGTGTGTCACTCTCTGAGGACCTGTCCTGAGCCCATCATATAAATATTATTGTGAAGAAGTCCCGACTGCACCTCTGCTTCCTCAGGGCACTCAGAGATTCAGCCGGTCATCGAAAACTTACCAAACTTCTATAAATATGTGGCAGAATGTGTGCTGACTGGCTGCATTACGGCATGGTATAGGAACACCAATGCCTTTGAGTGGGAAATCCTACAAAAGGTAGTGGATTCGGCCCGGTATATCACGGGTAAAATCCTCACAACCACTGAGCACATCCACATGAAACATTGCCGTAGGAAAGCAGCGTCCATCAGCAAAGATCCTCACCACCCAGGCAATGCTCTTTTCTCACTGCTGCCATCAGGTATAAGGTACAGGTACCTCAGTACTCGCCCCACCAGCTTCAAGAACAATTACTACCCCTCAATCATCAGTGTCCTGAACAAAAGGGGATAGATACACTCATGTCAGGACTGTTATATCGTTATTTCATGCTTGTTATTTATTGCTATTCATTTTTCTGCATTTACACAATTTGTTTACAGTTTATATTTCCTCATATTTACAGTTCACGGTTACTGTTCTATAGATTTGCTAAGCATGCCCGCTGAACAAGAATCTCTGGCTATCTGTGGTGACACGTATGTACTGTGAGAGTAAATTTTAATTTGATCTTTGAACTATATGGTGCCTTATGCGAAGTGTGATAACAACTTACTTTGGATTAATATTTTGGCTTTGACAATATTTTTCCGTGACGTTTTTTTCCAGTGATCTAGTTCCAACATCTTTCATCCCAGATTATAAAAGATTATCCACACAAAAATATACAAAATACAAACATGACATATTTATAAGATCGAAGAGCTAAATTATATGAATGTTACTGTGTATAACACACTCAATTCCAGGGAATGGGGGAGTGGGTCAGCGTCCCTGGAAATCTCCCACTCTCTCCATTCTGTTTACAATGGTGACAAGTTTTTCAGCCGCTCTGCTGATTGACAGCTCCCTCTGCCCCGCCTCCCCGGCTGTCGGGTTACTGTCACGTGACTCCATGCGATTGTTGACCCGTGGCGCGCTGACGTCACAAAGCCCTACAGTCACCGTCGTCGTTTCCGTGGAAACGGTCCAGTGCGGGAAGTCCGAGATGGTGGAGCCGGTCTCCACTTGTTGGGGTTTCGGCTCCGCTGTGGGATCCGCCTCTCCTCTTCCTGCCCGCGGAACAGTGAGTGTCTGTCAGCGCCTCACTGCACCGGCTCTCTGCCTCAGGTACAATATTTAAAACATATTTGCACAGTCACATGGATGGGAAAGGTTGAGAGGGATTCGGGCCTAATGCAGGCAGATGGGCCGAGTTCAGGTCGACAACTTGGTCGGCGGGGATGAGTTGTACTGAAGGGACTGTTTCATTTCTGTATAAACCAGTGACTCTGTTTTGGGAGTTAATTCCGGATGCCAGCTATTCTCTGTGTGAAATATTTACCCCTCAGATCCCCTTTAAATCTGTCTTTAAACAGTTTTGTCCAACTCTAATGAGAGGCAGTTCTTTGGCTGACAAGGCAAGTAGAACACACAACCCTGTCTACCTGTGATGCCACATACAGGGAACTGTGTAACAATATCAGAGGCACATGCACAGGGGCTTCAGTGAGCAAGGCCCAGAGGGATATGAAACTAATGCAGGAAAGTGGGATTAGTACAGCTGTGCATGATGGGGAACATAAATGTGATGCGCCAGAGGGTCAGTTTCTATCCTGTACAACCCTGACCACAGCAGTCCTCCACTGCAGTGAGGTTTGTCACCTTCATTCTCAGCTGTGAGCTTGTTCCACTGAACCCCTTACCCTCTGAGAAAACATTTACACCCTCCCACTGTGACCAAGGTGTCAGACATATCTCCTAATATCACCCAGAATACTTCACCAAATTCCCAGACAAAAGTATTGTTACTGGTGCACAGGGAATGGCAGCATTTTGGTAGCCTTTTGAGGGGGTTGGTTCAGTATGTGGCCATTAGTACCTTTGTCCAACAAAAATCCATCGTACTGGGTTCTCAATGTTTTAGCTGAGTCCACCCTGAAGTTCTGTGTTCCAGATTCCCCCTGCACTTTCACAGTCAGTGGTTTCTGCGTGTCTATACCGACCATTGAGAATCTGTCCCCACTAACTCAGCACTTGGTCTGTCTCCTACCCTGCCTTGGTGATTCAAATGCTCATCCAGATGGTCCTTAAATACCAGCCTGCACCACCCCCTCAGGCAGTGTGTTCCAGATTGCAGTCTCCCTCTGGGGAGAGAGGAAATATAGAAAACCTACAGCACAATACAGGCCCTTCAGCCCACAAAGTTGTGCCAAACATGTAGCTACCTTTGAAATTACTACGGTTACCCATAGCCCTCTATTTTTCTAAGCTCCATGTACCTATCCAAAAGTCTCTCAAAAGACCCTATCGTATCGGCCTCTACCACCATTGCTGGCAGCCCATTCCACGCACTCACCATTCTCTGTGTAAAAAAAAACTTACCCTGACATCTCCTCTGTACCTACTCCCAAGCACCTTGAACCTGTGCCCTCTTGTGGCAGCCATTTCAGCCCTCGGAAAAAGCCTCTGACTATCTACACAGTTAATGCCTCGCATCATCTTATACACCTCTATCAGATCACCTCTCATCCCCCGTCGCTCCAAGGAGAAAAGGCCGAGTTCACTCAACCTATTCTCATAAGGCATGCTCCCCAATCCAGGTATCATCCTTATAAATCTCCTCTGCACCCTTTCTGTGGTTTCCACATCCTTCCTGTAGCGAGGCGACCAGAACCGAGCGCAGTACTCCAAGTGGCATCTGACCAAGGTCCTATATAGCTGCAACATTACCTGTTGGCTCCTCAGTTCAATTCCAGGATTGATGAAGGCCAATGCACCGTATGCCACCTGAACCACAGAGTCAACCTGCGTAGCTGCTTTGAGTGTCCTATGGACTCTGACCCCAAGATCCCTCTGGTCCTCTACAATGCCAAGGGTCTTACCATTAATACTATATACTCTCATCATATTTGACCTACCAAAGTGAACCACTTCACACTTATCTGGGTTGAACTCCATCTGCCACTTCTCAGCCCAGTTTTGCATCCTATCAATGTCCCGCTGTAACCTCTGACAGCACTCCACACTATTCACAACACCCCCAACCTTTGTGTCATCAGCAAACTTACTAACCCATTCCTTCACTTCCTCATCCAGGTCATTTATAAAAATCACGAAAAGGGTCCCAGAGCAGATCACTGAGGCACACCACTGCTCAACGACCTCCATGCAGAATATGACCCGTCTACAACCACTCTTTGCCTTCTGTGGGCAAGCCAGTTCTGGATCCGCAAAACATTGTCCCCTTGGATCCCATGCCTCCTTACTTTCCCAATAAGCCTTGCATGAGGTACCTTATCAAATGCCTTGCTGAAATCCATTTGCACTACATCTACTGCTCTCCCTTCATGAATATGTTTAGTCACATCCTCAAAAAATTCAATCAGGCTCGTAAGGCACGACCTGCCCTTGACAAAGCTATGCTGACTATTCCTAATCATATTATACCTCTCCAAATGCTCATAAATCCTGCCTCTCAGGATCTTCTCCATCAGCTTACCAACCACTGAAGTAAGACTCACTGGTTAATAATTTCCTGGGCTATCTCTGCTCCCTTTCTTGAATGAGGGAACAACATCCGCAATCCTCCGGAACCTCTCCTGTCCCCATTGATGATGCAAAGATCATCGCCAGAGGCTCAGCAATCTCTTCCCTCGCCTCCCGCAGTATCCTAGGTACATCTCATCCTGTCCCGGCGACTTATCCAACCTGATGCTTTCCAAAAGCTCCAGCACATCCACTTTCTTAATATCTACATGCTCAAGCTTTTCAGTCTGCTGCAAGTCATCACTAAACTCATCAAGTTCCTTTTCTGTAGTGAATATTGAAGTAAAGTATTCATTAAGTACCTCTGCTATTTCTTCTGGTTCCATACACACTTTCCCACTGTCACATTTGATAGGTTTTATCCTTTCACGTCGTATCCTCTTGCTCTTCACATACTTGTAGAATGCCTTGGGGCTTTCCTTAATCCTGCCCGCCAAGGCCTTCTCATGGCCCCTTCTGACTCTCCTAATTTCCTTCTTAAGCTCCTTCTTGTTAGCCTGACAATCTTCTAGATCTCTGACATTACCTCACCCTCTGAACCTTTTGTAAGCTTTTCTTTTCTTCTTGTCTAGATTTACTGCAGCCTTTTTTGTACACCACTGTTCCTGTACCCTACCATAACTCCCCTGTCTCATTGGAACATACCTATGCAGAACTCCACACTGTCACGTACCCCGTAACTGGGTTGCCAAACCAGCAGAAATGGAACGCTTGTTGGAGTCTGTGATTACGAGGAACTATTAAATTTTTATTAAGGAAATAAGTAATACAGTACACTAATCGCAAGGATATAAATGTAACAGGTTCACAATGATAATATCCACATATACACAGAAATAGGGTAATAGGAATCAACCAAGCTCTATCGTAGTCTAGGGGTAAAATGATCAGTCTTAAGCAGAGTTCAGTTCAGTTTAGTGCAGTTCGAAGTAATCACTGTTGTTGTACCGTTGGAGGGAGGGAGGGAGAGAGATATATAGAGATGCAGTTGGTTTCGGGCAGATCTTTTGATATCTTCTGATCCCGCTGTGGTCACCGACTGTGGCCACTCTGTTCCGGATACGATCATTCTTCCGCAGTGAACCCGGCACTCAGGCAAGGGCGGACACACACCCCGAGAGCATCTGATCAATTCCCGCGAACCGGTCCTCCAAACTCCACCAACTTGTGGGGCACACTGCCCTTTCCAGGGTCTCGTGGTGTGTCTCGTGCCTCTTTTTATCCCCCTGCTGGGGTATCACCTGTCCATCAAACTTCAAACAATTCAGGTTCAAAGCAAATGGTCTGTCAATATGTTTCTCCATTGTCTTCCATTATCTCTCTCATTAGCATCATCCGTCCGGTAGCTCTGCTTGGCGACACACATGACAACAGAAATATTCCCTGAACATTTGCCACATTTCTCCCGTACCTTTCCTTGAGAACATCAGTTCCCAATTTAAGCTTCCAAGTTCCTGCCTGATAGCCTCATAATTCCCCTTACTCCAATTAATCGCTTTTCTAACTTGTCTGTTCCTAGCTCTCTCCAATGCTATTGCAAAGAAGATAGAATTATGATCACTATCTCTAAAATGCTCTCCCACTGAGAGGACTGACACCTGACCAGGTTCATTTCCCAATACCAAATCAAGTACAGTCTCTCCTCTTGTAGGCTTATCTACATATTGTGTCAAGAAACCTTCCTGAACACACCTAACAAACTCCACCCTATCTAAACGCCAATCGATATTTGTGAAATTAAAATCTCCCACCACTACGACTCTTATTCTTATCTGTTTCCCTATCTGCTCCTCGATATCCCTGTTACTGTTGGGTGGACTATGAAAAACACACAGTAGAGTAATTGACCCCTTACTGTTCCTAACCTCCACCCACAGAGACTCCGTAGACAATCCCCCCATGACGTCCACCTTTTCTGCAGCCATGACACTATCTCTGATCAACAGTGCCACGCCCCCACCCCTTTGGCCTCCCTCCCTGTCCTTTCTGAAACATCTAAAACCTGGCACTTGAAGTAACCATTCCTGTCCCTGAGCCATCCAAGTCTCTGTAATGGCCACCACACCATAGCTCCAAGTAGTGATACATGCTCTAAGCTCATCTGCTTTGTTCACAATACTCCCTGCGTTAAAATAGACACATCTCAAACCGTTGGTCTGAGCACGTACCTTCTCTATCACTTGCCTGTCCTCCCTCACACACCGTCTCCAAGCTTTCTCTATTTGTGAGCCAACCGCCTGTTCCCCAGTCTCTTCAGTTTGGTTCCCACCCCCCAACAGTTCTAGTTTAAACTCTCCCCAATAGCAAACCTCCCCACCAAGATATTGCTCCCCGTGGGATTCAAGTGCAACTCGTCCTTTTTGTACAGGTCACATCTGCCCCAAAAGAGGTCCCAGTGATCCAGAAATCTGAATCCCTGCCCCCTGCTTTAATCCCTCAGCCACGCATTTATCCTCCACCTCAATTCTATTCCTATACTCACTTTCCCGTGGCACAGGCAGTAATCCCGAGATTACTACCTTTGCTCTCTTGCTTCTCAACTTCCTTCCTAACTCCCTGTAGTCCTTTTTCAGGACCTCCTCCCTTTTCCTACCTATGTCAATGGTAGCAATATGTACCACGACCTCTGGCTGTTCTCCAATCCACTGCAGGATATTTTGGACGTGATCTGAAACATCCCGGACCCTGGCATCTGGGAGGTAAACTACCATCCGTGTTTCTTTCCTGCATCCACAGAGTGCCGAACTAAAGAGTCCCCTATCAGTACGGTCTTTCTCTTCCTTTCTCTGCCCTTCTGAGCCACAGGGCCGGACTCTGTGACAGAGGCTCGGCCGCTGTTGCTTCCCCCAGGTAGGCTGTTCCTCCCCCCCAACCCCCCCCAACAGTACTCAAACAGGAGTACTTATTGTACAGGGGGACAGCCACAGGGGTACTCTCTGGTACCTGACTCTTCCCCTTCCCTCTCCTGACTGTTAACCACTTGTCTGTCTCCGGTGGTCCCGGTTCGACCACCTGCCTATGACTCCCTTCAATCACCTCCTCGCTCTCCCTGACCAGACAAAGGTCAACGAGCTGCAACTCCCGTTCCCTAACGCAATCCCTTGGGAGCCGCAGCTCGACACACCGGGTGCCGATATTCCTGTCCAGGAGGCTGGGAGACTCCAGAACTTCCCACATCTGACACCGAGTACAGAACACCGGCCTCACACACATGCTTCCTTTGTCACATCTTTCTACCGATTTGTTACCATTCTTTACCAGCAGAGCCACGCCATCCCCATTGTCTACCTTCCTGTCCCTCTGATACGTGTAACCTTGGGCATTTTGCTCCCAACTACAAACATGCTTCAGCCGTGATTCAGTGATGGTCACAACATTAAACATGACAATCCATAACAGGGCAATAAGATTATCCACCTTATTTAGTAGACTCTGGGTATTGAGATATAACAGTTTGAGTACTGTATTTGCTACCATAATTGTTTCTGCATCCCTCATGCACTGATACTCACCCTGCTGGCTGCATTTATGTCCTATCATCTGCCTGCCCTTCCTGACTGCATGCTATCTTTGCTTTTTTACCATCTGTCCCATCTTGCATCCTTTCACGCCTGTTCCCACGCCCCTGCGAAATTAGTTTAAACCCTCCCCAACCGCTGTAACAAACCAGCAGTATGCCCACAAGAAAACAAATCTCAGGGTTGTATATGGTGACAGAAATGTATTTTGATAATACATTTACTTTCAGCTTTGAACTTTGTAGTAGAGAGCCGGGTGTTGTACTGGTCTGTGTCCTCACTGGCCGGTGCTGTGCTCTGGCAGCTCAGTGTGCTTGGTATACAGTGTCAGTGTTTCGACAGAAGTGTGTCCTTATTACACAATTGATCTTGTCCATCCTGGAGCTTGGAAGATTGACTGGCGACCAGAATGATTTTTTCAGACTATTATTGGGCAGAGAATCATTCTGTGATCGTCGAGACTATTTGACCCATCAAATTTATACCACCTCCTGCTACAACATTTCCACAATCCCATTCCCCACTCTGTCCCCACAGCACTGCAGGTCATTTCCCCTGAAGGACCTGTCTAATTCCTCTTTGAACACTGGTTGTTCCTGCCACCACTCTGCTGAGTCCCATATTTCCCAAGGTGAAGTCAAGAATATCTCCCTCCCTGGTGGACCACATATTGTTTCAGGAAACCTTAATGCCCCATCCAAGCCTCAGGGTGTAAGGGAATCCCAGTTACTCTGAGGAGATTATTCACTCTCCAAATCTACTCTGTTGTTTTTGCATCATCCCATAACCTGCTAACATATCTGCTTCTGTCTCTTACTGGCGATTGGGAGGCCGACAGTATAATCCCATCATGGTGATTGCACCTTTCTTATTCCTGATTTCTACCCACATTGTCTTACTGGATGAGCCTCTGGGTTGACCTTGACCTTGTGGCATTCTGCATGATCGGTGTGTGTACTGGGCCAATGGCACCAACACGGGTGATGCCATCCGACTCAATAAACTGATTGGAAAGGCTGGCTCTTATAGGAGTCAAACTGGACACACTGGAGGCTGTGGTAGCAGAAAGGACCCTACGGAAAATCCTGGCAATTCTGGACAATGTTTCTCACCCTCTGCATGCCACCTTGGCTGAACAGAGGAGCACCTTCAGTAACAGACTAAGACAACTCTGCTGCTCCAAGGAGCGCTGTATGAAGTCATTCTTACACTGAGCCGTCAGGATCAATAATGAGTCAACCTATAGCAGGGGAAGTGATGACCCCCCCGCCCCCACGTTAGACTGTTGGAGGTAACTTACTTTACTTTTTATTCTTTCTCTTGCTTCTCTTCTGATATTTGTATATCTGTGTGCTTGTAATGCTACTGAGACACTGTAATTTATCCATTTGGACTTCCTTCCTGTGTTAATCCACATCCACCAATGCCAGTTACTGACCTCTTACTCTTCCCATCACCTGTCCTGAAGGAGAGCCCAATGACCCATGTAACTAAAACCCTCCGTCCTGCACCAGCTCATGAGCCACACATATAACGGTACCACCTTTGTATTTCTTCCCTCGCTAGCACGTGACACCGGCATCACTTCCACCCACCACCCCCGACCACAGAGTTTCTACTGAACTTTTTCCCCAACTCCCTAAGTTCTCTTTGCAGGACTTTGTCTCTTTTGTTAGTGCCAATATGCACCACCACCTCTGGCTGCTCACCCTGCCCTTTCAGAATGGCCTGTACTTGTTCAGTTCCATCCTCGACCCTGGTACCAGGGAGGTAATGCACCATCGTGCAGTCTCTCTCCTTGCCACAGATACACCTGTCTGTGACCCCGGCTAAAGACTCCCCTGTCACTGAGGCTCACCGAGAACACAGAACAGTACAGCACAGGAACAGACCCTTCTTCCCATGATGTCTGTGCTGAACATGATGTCAAATGAAACTAAACCTCTTCTGCCTGCTTATAATTCATGTGCTTCAAATCTCTGAATATTCATGGGCTTATCTAAAACCCTGTTAAATGTCATTATCATATCTGCTAACAGGACTCCCCATGGCAGCCCATACCCGGCCCTCACCACTCTCTGTACGGACTTAGAAATCTTACCCGCCCTAACGTCTACCTTTAAATTCCCACCCTGACATTTTAAAGCTACGCCTTCTCATATTTGATATTTCTACCCTGGCAAAATGACTCTGCCTGTTTACCTTGTCTACACATCTCATAGTTTTATCATCTTCTGTCAGGTCTACCCTCAGTCTTCTTCACTCCAGGGAAAACAGCCCTAGTTGGTCTGATCTTTCCTTGTAACTCAAGCCCCCAGTCCAGGTAACATTCCTGTGAATCGTTTCTGCACCTTTTCAGCTTAATCACATCCTTCCTCTCATGTGACCAGAACTGCACAGGGTACTCCTGCTGTGGTCTCATTATTGATTTGTACAACTGTAATGTGATGTCCCAACTCCTCTCAGAGCCTTTGCCAATGAAGACAAGCATGTCGTGCTCCTTTTTCACCCCCTTGTCTGTCTGTGTTGGCACTTTCAGGGAATTACTTACCTGTGCCCCAGGTTTCTCTTTCATCAACATTCCTCAGGACCTTCTATTCACTGGGTATGTCCTGACCTGCTTTAACTTCCCAAAATCCATTATTGTGCACTTGTCTGTCACGGTAACAACACTTCTCTGTTTCTCTGCACCAATACCCCAGCAGTGAATGTCAATGGACCATTGAGCTCTGAACCTTGGTCATATATGGTTTTATGAACCACTCACTGCTCCCGTCTCTATTTTGTTGTGTAGTTCAGCACCTTGACCCCTCTCTATTTCTCTCATTTACAATTTATCTCCACATAAATAGTAGTTTGACTTTTGATTCCTCCTACCACTCTACACGCCATCACACTTCACCACATTAAACTCCATTTACCAAGTATTCTACTCACCAGCTGCTTCTTATCCTGTTGGAGAGACCAAATGTCCAATCACAGCATGTCCCCCACCACATTCCCTGTCATTGCCACCGTGGATTCCTCACTCTCTGCCGCTCCTCCGGGTCATTAATATCAATAATAAATCATTGTCGATCCAGAACTGGTCGCTGGGACACTCCACTAGTTATATCATCCCAGTCTGAAACAGACCTGTTATTCTGTCTCAGTATGGTAACCAGTCTTCAGTCAGTATTAACACACTTCCTTCCCAGTACTGAGCTCTGGTCTTGTGCACCAGCCTTACATGTGGCACCTTGGCAAATGGCTCCCGAAAATCCAAAAACACCGCTTCTCCAACTTCCCCTGTAAAGTCTTAAATCTCTGGTGTGTTTGTCAAACATGACTTAACATTCAACACCCCAGGTTACAGGGTCCAAGACCAGGTTCCAGATGGACAGGGTGGTGAAGAGGCTTTTGGAACACTGGCCTTCAGTCAGGGCATCGAATATAGAAGCTGGGATGAGATGTTGCAGTTGTACAACACATTGGTTTAGCCGCTTTTCGCAAATAGTGTTTAGTTTCTGTGACCCTGCTGTATGACAGACACCATTAAGCTGGAAAGAGTGCAGAGGAGATTTACGGGGATGTTACTGGATCTCAAAGGATTTGTGGAAAGGTGTTTCAGATAATTTTCCCTGGAATGTTGGAGAATGAGTGCTGATATTGCAGAGGTGTATAAGAACATGAGGGACCTGGAGGCTGGTCAGTAAATGGAATGAGCTGCTAGGGGGAGTGGTTGAGTCAGGTACATTAAAAAGGCACTTGGACAGGTACATGGAAAGGAAAGGTTTTGAGTACATGGGCCAAATGCAGAGAAATGGGACAAGGAGGAGGATAACCTTGTTCATAATATGGTGGTGAGGGGGTTACAGACCACAAGCTCAGATGGGAGCTTTGGTCATCGTGGAATCTGTGTGAATCTGACTGTAGACCCTGTTGACATGAAACTTTTCCAAATGATTTGTTATTTCTTCATTGATTATAGACTCCAGTACCTGAAGTGAAGTTAACAGGACTACAGTTACTTGCATTTTATCTTCCGTCCTTCTTCAACAATGGTTTTCAACTCCACTGGGACCTTTCTGTAACAGTGAGTTTTGACAAACTTCACTTTCTCTACTTTCTCTCCAGACTTCCTGTGAAAGCATCCAGTGCAGGTCGTTGGGACCTGGTAAAGTTTGCTTTTAGTCCCATTAGTTTCTCCCTTGTGATGGCGATCGTTACACATTATTGCACAATGTTGAAATGTCACCGTTAGATATCTGTGGGATGTTTGCTGTGCCCCACTGTGAACACTAATGCAAGTTATTGAGTTAACTTCTTTGCTTGTTTCTTGTTACTTTTAGCTTTTATCTCATCATTGGTTCCTAAAAAATTCCTGATGCTCTTGTCTACCACCAGCCCTTGCCTCTGCATGTTCTTTGATTTAATATTTCCTAGAAAGCCTTTGACCACACCTCAGGATCTTGAGGCCACTCCTCCCCTTCTCTTCTTTCCCTCCCTCTCTCACCATCATTTTCCCTACATACAAAGTTCTTATGAAAAGTATTCACACCAGTTGTTCATTCCAGTTTGGCAGAAGAATAAACCAGGGAAGGTAGTGCATCCGTGGCTGACAAGGGAAATTAGGGATAGTATCAATTCCAAAGAAGAAACATACAAATTAGCCAGAAAAAGCGGCACACCTGAGGACTGGGAGAAATTCAGAGTCCAGCAGAGGAGGACAAAGGGCTTAATTAGGAAAGGGAGAAAAGATTATGAGAGAAAGCTGGCAGGGAACATAAAAAGTGACTGTAAAACCTTTTATAGATATGTGAAAAGAAAAAGATTGGTTAGGACAAATGTAGGTCCCTTACAGTCAGAAACAGGTGAATTGATCATGGGGAACAAGGACATGGCAGACCAATTGAATAACTACTTTGCTTCTGTCTTCACTAAGGTGGACATAAATAATATTCCGGAAATAGTAGGGGACCGAGGGTCTAGTGAGATGGAGCAACTGAGGGAAATACATGTTAGTAGGGGAGTGGTGTTAGGTAAATTGAAGAGATTGAAAGCAGATAAATCCCCAGGGCCAGATGGCCTGCATCCCAGGGTGCTTAAGGAAGTAGCCCAAGAAATGGTGGGTGCCTCAGTGATAATTTTTCAAAACTCTTTAGATTCTGGATAAATTCCTGAGGATTGGAGGGTGGCTAATGTAACCCCACTTTTTTAAAAAAGGAGGGAGAGAGAAACCGGGGAATTATAGACCGGTAAACCTGACATCGGTGGTGGGGAAAATGCTAGAGTCAGTTATCAAAGATGTGATAACAGCACATTTGGAAAGCGGTGAAATCATCGGATGAAGTCAGCATGGATTTGTGAAAAGATAATCATGTCTGACGAATCTCAGAATTTTTTGAGGATGTAACTAGTAGAGTGGATAGGGGAGAACCAGTGGATGTGGTATATTTGGATTTTGAAAAGGCTTTTGACAAGGTCCCACACAGGAAACTTAAAGCACACGGTATTGGGAGTATGGCATTGATGTGGATAGAGAATTGGCTGGCAGACAGGAAGCCAAGAGTGGGAATAAACGGGACCTTTTCAGAATGGCAGGCAGTGACTAGTGGGGTACCGCAAGGCTCAGTGCTGGGACCCCAGTTGTTTACAATATATATTAATGACTTAGACGAGGGAATAAAATTCAGCATCTCCAAGTTTGCGGATGACACGAAGCTGGGCGGCAGTGTTAGCTGTGAGGAGGATGCTAAGGGGATGCAGGGTGACTTGGACAGGCTGGGTGAGTGGGCAAATTCATGGCAGATGCAATTTAATGTGGATTAATGTGAGGTTATCCACTTTGGTGGTAAGAACAGGAAAACAGATTATTATCTGAATGGTGGCCGATTAAGAAAAGGGGAGATGCAACGAGACCTGGGTGTCATTATACACCAGTCATTGAAAGTGGGCATGCAGGTACAGCAGGTGGTGAAAAAGTCGAATGGTATGCTGGCATTGATAGCAAGAGGATTCGAGTACAGGAGCAGGGAGGTACTACTGCAGTTGTACAAGGCCTTGGTGAGACCACACCTGGAGTATTGTGTGCAGTTTTGGTCCCCTAATCTGAGGAAAGATATTCTTGCCATAGAGGGAATACAAAGAAGGTTCACCAGATTGATTCCTGGGATGGCAGGACTTTCATGTGATGAAAGACTGGATCAGCTAGGCTTATACTCTCTGGAATTTAGAAGGTTGATGGGGGATCTGATTGAAACGTATAAAATTCTAAAAGGATTGGACAGGCTAGATGCAGGAAGATTGTACCCGATGTTGGGGAAGTCCAGAACGAGGGGTCACAGTTTGACGATAAAGGGAGGCCTTTTAGGACTGAGATGAGGAAAAACTTCTTCATGCAGAGAGTGGTGAATCTGTGGAATTCTCTGCCACAGGAAACAGTTGAGGCCAGTTCATTGGCTATATTTAAGAGGGAGTTAGATATGGCCCTTGTGGCTAAAGGGATCAGGGGGTATGGAGAGAAGGCAGGTACAGGGTTCTGAGTTGGATGATCAGCCATGATCGTACTGAATGGCAGTGCAGGCTTGAGGGGCCGAATGGCCTACTGCACCTATTTTCTGTGTTTCTATGTTTACCCCTTAGAAGTAGATTGAATTTGGCTTTTTTTTTTGAAACTAATCAATGGGAAAAAACTCTTTTGTGTCAAAGTGAAAACAAATCTCTACAAAATGCTCTCAATTAATTATACTTATACTTTATACTTCATTGTCGCCAAACAATTGATACTAGAACGTAAAATCATCACGGCGATATTTGATTCTGCGCTTCCCACTCCCTGGATTACTAGCATTAAATATTAAAAAATTAAATTATAAATCATAAATAGAAAATAGAAAAATGGAATGTAAGGAAGTGCAAAAAAGACGAGGGGCAGGTCCGGATATTTGGAGGGTACGGCCCAGGTCCGGGTCAGGATCCGTTCAGCAGTCTTATCACAGTTGGAAAGAAGCTGTTCCCAAATCTGGCCGTACGAGTCTTCAAGCTCCTGAGCCTTCTCCCGGAGGGAAGAGGGGCAAAAAGTGTGTTGGCTGGGTGGGTCGTGTCCTTGATTATCCTGGCAGCACTGCTCCGACAGTGTGCGGTGTAAAGTGAGTCCACAGACAGAAGATTGGTTTGTGTGATGTACTCTCCCGTGTTCACGATCTTCTGCAGCTTCTTTCGGTCTTGGACAGGACAACTTCCATGCTGGGTTGTGATGCACCCTAGAAGAATGCTTTCTACGGTGCATCTATAGAAATTAGTGAGGGTTTTAGGGGACAGGCCAAACTTCTTTAGTTTTTTCAGGAAGTAAATGCGCTGCTGGGCCGCCTTGGCAGTGAACTCTGCTTGGTTGGACCAAATCTGGTCATTTGTGATATTGACCCCGAGGAACTTAAAGCTTTAACCCTGTTCCACTTGCGCACCACCGACGTAAATTGGGTTGTGCTGTCTGCTACTCCTTCTGAAGTCAGCAGCCAATTCCTTCGTCTTGCTGACGTTGAGGGATAGGTTATTGTCTTCGCACCATGCCACCAGATTCTTAATTTCCTCTCTGTACTCAAACTCATTATTACCCAAGATACAGCCGACAATTGTTGTGTCATCAGCAAACTTATATATTGAGTTTGATGGAAACTTGGCTACACAATTATGGGGGTACAGTGGGTACAGCAGGGGGCTGAGTACACAGCCTTGTGGGGCACTGGTGCTCAGAGTGATTGTTGAGGAGAGCTTGTCCCCTATTTTTACAGCCTGGGTCCTGTCTGTGACGAAGTTGAAGATCCAGCTGCAGAACTGAGTGCTAAGGCCCAGGTTCCAGAGCTTAGGAATCAGTTTATTTGGAATGATGGTATTAAAGGCAGAGCTGTAGTCAATGAAAAGGAGCCTTACGTATGTGTCTTTATTCTCCAGGTGTTCTAAGGAGGAATGTAGGGCCAGAGAGATGGCATCTGCCATTGACCTGTTGCTCCGGTAGGTGAATTGCAAAGCGTCGAGGTTGACCTGTAGGCTGTGGTTGATGTGTGTCATAACCAATCGCTTGAAGCACTTCATAGCAATTGATGTCAGAGCCACAGGTCGGTAGTCATTCAGGCATTCCACCTTGCTCTTCTTCGGCACTGGAATTATCGTTGCATTCCTAAAACATGAGGGGATCTCAGACTGAAGCAAGGAGCAGTTGAAGATGTCAGCAAACACTCCAGCTAGCTCACTTGCACAGGCCCGGAGAACCCGTCCCGGGACGCCATCTGGGCCCGTTGCCTTCCTTGGATTTATCTTCAGGAAGGCCCTTCTAACGTCCTCCTCGGTGACGATGAATCTCGATGCCACCAGGTCCGGTACATCCTCTTCTGTTCGAATCTTGCGTAGAATACGTTAAGTTCGTCAGGAAGAGAAGTGCCACAGTTATTGATATTCCCAGCCTTTTCTTTGCGCCCAGTGATCTCATTTTACCCTGCCATAGTCTACTGGCATCCCTCTGGTCGCCTGGGCTTCCAACTTGGCTCGATATTGCCTCTTGGCGCCCTTAATGGCTTTCCGGAGTTCACGTCTGGATTCCGTGTAGTGACTGGTATCCCTGGACCTAAAAGCTGCAGCTCTAGCCTTTAAAAGAGACTTGACCTTATAATTCATCCAAGGTTTCCGGTTAGGGAATACCTGGATCGTCTTGCGAGACACACAGTCCTCCGTGCATTTCCAAATAAAGTCCGTGACAGCTGAGGCATACTCATCGAGGTTAGCTGTCGAGTCCTTGAATACTAACCAGTCCACCAATTCAAAGCAGTCACGGAGGACTTCATCCGTTTCCCCCGTCCAATGCGACACTACATTTGACACCGTGACCTCCTGCTTCAGTTTCTGTTTGTAAGCCGGGAGGAGGAGTACGGCCTGATGGTCCGATTTTCTGAAGTGAGGTCGTGGGACTTAATTACGAATCTAAAACACAAAATAATTGTCTGCATAAGTATTCACCTCCTTTAATATGACACACCAAATCATCAGTGGTGCAGCCAATTAGTTTTCGAAGTTACATGATCAGTTAAATGGAGATGACCGTGTGCAGTCAAGGTGTTTCAATTGATTGTAGTAATAGTACACCTGTAAGTGGAAGGTCGAACTGCTGGTGAGTCAGTATCCTGGGGAAACTACACCGTGAAGACAAATCAACACTCCGAGCTGCTCTGCAAACAGGTAATTGACAAACACAAGCCAGGAGATGGATACAAGAACATTTCCAAGTCACTGAATGCCCTTGGAGTACAGTTAAGTCACTCATCCAGAAGTGGGAAGAATATGGCACAGCTGTAGATCTGCCAAGAGCAGGCTGTCCTCAAAAACTGAGTGGCCATGCAAGAAGGGGCCAGTGGGGGAGGCCACCAAGAGACCTATGATAACTCTAGAGGAGTTACAAGCTTCAGTGGTGGGAGAGATTGTGCGTACATCAACTGTTGCCCGGGTGTTTCACCAGTCGCAGCTTTATGGGAGCGTGGCAGAGAAAAAGCCACTGTTGAAAAATGCTCTCATGAAATCTTGCCTGAAGTTTCCCAGAATTGTGGGGGACCCTGAAGTTAGTTGGACGAAGATTCTATGGTCTGATGAAAACAAAATTGAACTTCTTGACCATCACAAACACTAAGTTTGGAGTAAGCCAAACACTGCACAACATCAAAAACACACCATCCCTACCGTGAAGTGTGGTGGAGGCTGCATCATCCTGTGGGTATGCTTTACTGCAGCAGGCCCTGAAAGGCACGTAAAGGTAGAGGGTAAAATGAATGCAGCAAAATACAGGGAAATCCTGGAGGAAAACCAAATTCAGTCTTCAAATGAACTGCGACTTAGGAGAAAATTAATTTTCCACCAAGACAATGACTGCAAGCATAAAACCAAAGCTGCACAGGAGTGCCTTAAAACAACAAAGTTAATGTCCTGGAGTGGCTTTGTGAGAGTCCTGACCTCAATCCAATTGAGAATTTGTGGCTGGACTTGAAAAGATCTGTTCACTCACCAACCCATGCATTCTGACAGAGCTTCAGCAGTTTTGTAAAGAAGAATGGGGAAAATTGCAGTGTTCAGATGTGCAAAGCTGATAGACACCTATCCACACAGACTGAACTGTAAATACTGTTAAAGGTGCATCAACTAATTACTGATTTGAAGGAGGTGAATACTAAGGCAATGAATTATTTTGTGTTTTATATTTACAATTAATTTAGATCACTTTGTGGAGATCTGCTTTCACTTTGACACCGTGGAGTCTTTTCTGTTGATCAGTGTCAAAAAAGCCAAATTAAATCCATTGCAAAACAATAAAACATAAAAACTTCTAAGGAGATTGAACATTTTTTATAGGCACTGTATCCACTCCTTCACCAGCAGGTTATGAACAAATCCACCCTGCTCATTTCCATTTTGCCGATTCAGTGTGGAACATTGAATACAGTGGAATATCAAATTCCCAGTCTCTGTAACCATGTCCCTGCAGCAGCTGTTAGATCAAACATATTCATTAGTACACAATATGGAACAGATGGCAACCTGCCCTTCGGCCCACAATATCTGCGCCAATCATAATAATGATCAGAATTTATAAAGTACTGGGGAGGTCTGACTGGAGTATTGTGAGCAGTTTTGGGCCATTGATCTTAGGAAGGATGAGCTGAAATCGGATGGGCTTCAAACGAAGTTCTCCAGATTGCTTCCAGGATTGAATGGCTTGTCATATGAAGAGTGTTTGATGGCTCTGGGCCTGTATTCACTGGAATTTCTGAACAATGAGGGGTGGCCCAATTGAAACATATTGAATGGTGAAAGGCAGTGATAAAGTGGATGTGCAGAAGATGGGAGTGTCTAATATCAGGACACAGCCTCGGAATAGAGGAGCATCCTTGTAGAATGTGGAGATGAGGAATTTCTTTAGCCAGAGAGTGTGGAATTTATTGCCACAGGGAGCTGTCAAGCCAGGACTTTATGTATATTTAAGGTGGAGGTTGATAGATTCTTGATTGGTCAGAGTATGAAGGGATACAGGGGAAAGGCAGGAGACTGGGGCTGAGAGGAAAAATGGATCAGCCACAATGAAATGTCGGAGCAGACTCGATGGGCCAAATGGTCGAATTCTGCTCCTATATCTCAGTCTGTGTCACTTCCTCAGAAACCGTAATCAATTTTATCAAGCGTGATCTGCCCACACAAAACCACGCTGATTGTCCCGAAGCAGGCTATGCCTTTCCAAATGAGCATAAATCCTGTATCTCAATATCCTCCCCAGTAGCTTCTCTACCACAGAAATGAGGCTGCCTTGCCTATAGATTCCTGGATTCTTGTTATTTCCCTTCTTGATCAAAGCTGCAACACTTGCAACACTCCAGTCCTGTGGGACCTCACATGTTGTGATCGAGGACACATAGATCCTTGTCAAATCCCCAGCAATCTGCTCACTTGTTTCCTTCACTGTTGTAGGATATTTGCCTTCAGGCCCTGGAGTCTTATCCATCTTATTGCTTTTCAGACGTCCCAGCACAACCTCCCCCTTAATATCAACACATCTCTGCATATTAGCATGTCTCACTCTGTTTTCGTTGCCATTCAATTCCTTCACCTCGGTAAGTACTGACACAACGTACTCATTTAGTACCTCAGCCACTTGATCTGACTTCAACCACATCATTCCTCCTTTAATCTTGAGTCGACCTTTCCATTCTCTGGTTATCCTCGTTTTATTAATACAAATCACAAGGCCTTGGGATTATCTTTGGTCCCACTCCACAAGGACTTGTTGTGGCCCCGATTTGGCCTTTCCTGGCTTTAGCATTTCCCCGCTATCTTTATATTCCAAAGGTACCCAGTCTGATTTTAGCTTCATAAACCTTCCATATCCTTTTGACTAAATTTAGGATCTCTCTGCTCATCCAAAGTTCCTTTACCTTACCATCCTTCTCCTCACTCCTCAGCAGAATATGATGATCCTCAACTCAGAGTTGCTGGTCTTTAAACAACTCCCACATGTCAGATATGGACTTGTCTGACAGTGGCTGCTCCCAATCAATGCCCCTTGGCTCCTGTCTTCCTCTGTCCTGACTTGTCCTCCTGCAAATCAGTACCTTCATACAAGATCTAATTTTATTCTTACTCATAAGTAAAGAAAAGTTGTGATCACTGTTCCCAAAGTGTTCACTGACTCTTGGCTGTCAGCTAGCCTGGCCCGTTTCTCAAAACTAATTCCCGTAAGTTCTCAACTCTGGTTGGGCCCTGTACATAATGTTTCAAACACTCCTTGAATTTCCTGAACAAATCTTGCGCATCTAAGTATTGAGCAAGATCCAGTCAATTCTAGGGAAGATGAAGTCCCTCACTATGACAACCCTGTTGTTCTGCACCTCTCCATAAGCATCAACATATCTGATCCTCCACCTCCTGGTGGTTATTGGGGGCCAATACGATAATCCCATTAGTTTAACTGCAGATTGCCTCTGTAAATGAGCCTTCCAGTTTGCTGTGACATTCCCAGTGGGGTAACCTCTGCATCTTTTAACCCCCCACTCACATGTAAAACAATGAAACCCAGGAATGTTGAGCTGCCAGCCCTGTCCGTCCGATAACATAGTACTCCTAATGTTGAAATAAACTCGTTTCAGCCCATCAATCCCACCATGTTTATTAGCTTGACATTGGCTCTCGTTCTTTTCAGACTCTGTGTGAGGGAGTTTTGTTTTTCGCTGGAGCGCTTTGTGTCGGATGAATCGTTGGAAATTGGCGGTTGTGGCAAAGTGAAGGTGGAGCTGGACGATGAGAGGCCGCTCTCGGCTCTGTCCGTCACTCTGACTCTGTCTCCTCCCCTCCCCGCCTCTGTCTCTCTGCGCGTTTCTCGGGCAGGTCGGGGCGCTGTGTATAAAAGGAGACAGCAGCAGGCAGTTTGTCAGTGAGCAGCGACCTGAGTGAAGCAGCATCATGTCTGGCAGAGGGAAAGGAGGCAAAGGACTGGGCAAAGGCGGAGCCAAGCGGCACCGTAAAGTGCTCCGTGATAACATCCAGGGCATCACCAAACCGGCCATCCGCCGTCTGGCTCGCCGTGGTGGTGTAAAGCGGATCTCGGGTCTGATCTACGAGGAGACCCGCGGGGTGCTGAAGGTTTTCCTGGAGAATGTGATCCGGGATGCGGTCACCTACACTGAACACGCCAAGCGCAAGACGGTCACTGCCATGGATGTGGTGTACGCTCTGAAACGCCAGGGCCGCACTCTCTATGGCTTCGGCGGCTGAAAAACTCCCACTTCCTCCCGAGCACAAAACAAAGGCTCTTCTAAGAGCCACCCACCGCCTCACAGACGGAGCTGTATCCGCAACCTTTTAGATATTTTTTTATTTTATACTCAGCTAGGTTGCATTTGAAACAGATTGATCGATTCCGCATGGAACATACTTGAATTCTGCCTTTCCAGTCGGTGATTACCGCAAAACCTGCATTAGGATCGATCTTAAGCCTCATCAGTTTTGAACAGAAATCAGTTCACTCGTTTGGAGAACGATTCCGTAGTTGTGCATTTAAATCTTAACTGAGGAAATTATATATTAAATTTATTAAATCAACCTGAAATTGTATAATTCGTCATACAATTAATTGTAAATAAAGTAATCAAGCACCGTTGCTGGGTGCTCTGAAATTGGCGGGCGATTTGAAATTAATTCTGCGCCATTCACTCTGCATGAATGAAGTCCGACCGCCCGGCAAATTTTTATTTGTGGTTAATTGTTATTCGCCGCCCGCCTACAGGAAATGAATCAACCAATCGTAGTAAGGAACCTTAATAAACACCTGGTTCAGCCAATCAGAGCTGAAGGGCGGATCCTTTCCAACAGTATAAAACCCTGTCCCGGAGCGCGTTTTGTCTATCTTGTTCCTGTATTTCAGCCTGTGTTGTCGGTTCTGAAGGAGAATGGCCCGTACCAAGCAGACAGCGCGTAAATCGACCGGAGGGAAAGCTCCTCGCAAACAGTTGGCGACCAAAGCGGCGCGGAAGAGCGCTCCAGCCACCGGCGGAGTGAAGAAGCCTCATCGCTACCGGCCCGGCACCGTGGCTCTGCGGGAGATCCGGCGCTACCAGAAATCCACCGAGCTGCTCATCCGCAAACTTCCCTTCCAGCGCCTGGTGCGGGAGATCGCTCAGGACTTCAAAACCGATCTGCGCTTCCAGAGCTCGGCCGTCATGGCCTTGCAGGAGGCTAGCGAGGCTTACCTGGTCGGGCTGTTTGAGGACACTAACCTGTGCGCCATCCACGCCAAGCGAGTCACCATCATGCCCAAGGACATCCAGCTGGCCCGCCGCATCCGCGGGGAGCGCGCCTAAACCCGGCCTCCACACCCAGCACAAGAAAAGGCTCTTTTAAGAGCCACTACCACAGCAAAGGAAAGGGCTGTCGCTTGCTGATCTGTGTATTATCGTAGTGACGATCTGCCCTCCTGATGAGGTTGTTCGGTTTTTGCACTGATTGACCGCGATCATCAGCTGTTCTCTGCCGTCTGGTTGATTCAGCGAGGGACAGGAGATGAACGCGCTCCCTCCCCGTCAGGGTCTCACCTGGCCCTTCACTTCTCCCACTAA
Source organism: Mobula birostris (assembly GCF_030028105.1). NCBI lineage: Eukaryota > Metazoa > Chordata > Chondrichthyes > Myliobatiformes > Myliobatidae > Mobula > Mobula birostris. The sequence continues at coordinate 25,893,812 of NC_092397.1, forward strand.
CATGCCATGTACAGCTGCTGCGGCTGTTCTGTTTTGTTTGCTTTGGACATGCCCGGCTGTCCTTGGAGTGGGAGCATGCGGTCCCGATGGGTAGAGAGAGGGATTTCCGTGAGCGGTGACCCCAGGCAGTAGTGCTTATGTGTGAATAAACTTATGTAGTTTTGTGGCTCATACCTGATTGAAGGTCAGCCTGCAAAGTCACCGGGTAGTTTATCATACATCTTCCCCCTACAGTTCATCCCCAGAGACAGATCCCTCTCTCAAGACTCCCCCTCCCCTCTCACATAGGTTTCAGCAGTTCCCAATCAACTCAGCTGAATCGGGCCTTGGGATGCGAGGCGCGGAATCTCAGTCACGCTGTCCTGGAGCGGGAGAAGGAACTGGGCCTGCAGACTACCCCACCGGTCTCACTCTCTCTCACACACACAGCCCGAGTGAAACGCAGTGTTTCACTTCAAATCTGGGACGCCACGGCCGCACTGAATGTCAGAGTGGTACCGGGAATATCGGGTTTTATGCGAGAAGTTACCCCGCAAAACTCAGACTGACCCACAGCGGGAATCACAATATTCACGATCAGCTCTTTTCTGAGATGTGGGTGGCTCTGAGAAGAGCCGTTGGGTTCAAACACTTACAAACGGTATATCTCAATTCACTTTTTGACTGCTGTCTTCTTGGCCGCCTTCTTCTTCGGGGCTGCGAGTTTCTTGGGGCTCTTTGGCTTCGGCGCCGCTGGTTTCTTAGCTGCCGGTTTTTTAGCCGCTGGTTTCTTAGCAGCCGGTTTTTTAGCCGCTGGTTTCTTAGCTGCCGCCTTTTTAGCCGCTGGTTTCTTAGCTGCCGCCTTTTTAACCGCTGGTTTCTTCGCTGCCGCTTTCTTAGCCGCTGGGTTCTTGGCGCCAGATTTCTTGCTGGGAGATTTCTTGATGGCAGATTTCTTTACCGATGGCTTGTTCGCTTTCTTCACCGCTTTCACGGCACTTTTTCCTTGACCGGATTTAAAGGATCCCGAAAGACCTGCGCCCTTGGTCTGAACCAAGGAGCCGCTTTCCACTCTCTTCCTGATGCACATCCTGATCTGGGCGCGACGTTTCCCCACATCGACACCGCTGCTGGTCAGAGCCTTCATGATGGCCATAGCGGACATCCCCTTCCTATCGCGACAATCCGCCACAATCTTATCGATTTGTTCGCCCAGCTTGGGACCGGCTGGTTTGCTCCGGGCGGCCGCCTTCTTCTTGGGACTCTTCTTTGCGGCGGCGGGTGCGGCTGGAGGAGCCGTTTCGGCGGGTGCTGTCTCGGCCATGTCGGCGACTCTGGAAAATCCTTCTCACAATCTGACTGAATGAGAACTAAAGCGAAAGGCGGCGGCACAGAGCAATTTAAAGGCAGCGAGCGGACGGGGCGGAGACATCCTCCTGTCAGTTCCCGGAGACTTCATTTTTCTGTGTTTCTCTCTCTTCAAAATTTCTCCGATTCCAATTGAAATCGGACACTCCGGAGACTCGGACTGGTCCCTGCCCGTCACTGAGGCCCGAAAGTTCGCTGGAAAGAGAGTTTAATCGGGATTAAAGGCAGCACTTTCTATTTTAACCCGTTTCATTACTGCACTGCCCGCGATCTCTCTCCATATTGTTGACCTGTTCTCTGGTTTTCGGCTGAAATTTTGAAACGAACTAAAACTTTGTGGTTAATTCCTGCTTCGGGACTGAGCTGGGGAGTGGGGCCATCCCGTAACAGAGAAATCTTTTCATTTTGTACAGGAGGCGCTGGGAAATCCGGCGATGTGTTCGGACCCACAAACACAGTGATACCCGTCTAAGCCGCCCGCCGCTTTAAAACACTCTCTGAATCAGCAAGTCAGGCAGCATCAATGGTGAGAATAAACATCGACATTTCGGGTCGAGACCCTTCATCAGGACTCTGATGGGAGATGCTGCCTGACTTGCTGGGTTCCTCCAGCATTTTGTCCGCGTTGTCGCGATTCCCAGAATCTCTTGGCATTATACTGACACATTGTTCACCTCTGCACCTTCAGAGGCCTGTACTGCTGTCAGAATAAAACGACAGGTTCCTCGTCATATAACACGGTGATAAATCTAATTCTGATTCCAAGGATTAAAGGACAAAGGACATTGTCTGGCCAAACTCTCTGTGTAACTGAGAACCTCGGGTCCGGGAAACATCCTTGGAAATCTTTTCTACACTCTCCCCAGTTTAACCCCGTTTCCTAGAACAGTGATAAGAGCTGCACACAATACGGCAAGTGTGGCCGCCAGTCACTTCCACAACTGTAACATAATGTCGCAACTGATATATTCTATCCCCTGACTAATGAACGCCAGCATGTGAAACCCCGTTCTTCACCACCCTGTCTACCAGTGACACAACTTTCAATGAACTGTGTGCACTTTACCGCTAAATCTCTCCGGCCCATTCCAGTCCCCAATGACCGATCATTCATAGTGTAAGTTCTACACTGGTTTGACTTTCCAATATGCACCGCCTCACACTTATCTGTATTGAAATGCATTTGCCACACTTGGCCCTCTTCCCTAAATGAGCACGATCACCCTGTAATCAGCGACAACCTACCAAGTAAAGTTGAGGGAAGTTATTCCAACTCATTAATAAACCTTTTGTGCACTGGCATTGATCAGTGAAGGTGATTAGTATCAAAATCAAGTTCATTATCACGGACATATGTCATTAACTTTGTTGTTTTGCTACAGCAGTACAGAGCAATTTCTAAAAAAGTTAAAATAAGAAATAAATAATAAACAGTGTAAAAAGAGGATCAGGGAGGGGGTGTGAGTCCGAAGATGAGAATAGGAAACCTAAACCTTGTCCATTCTTGCCTCTTTTACTCTTCATATATCTGAAAATAAATCTTTTTGTATCTTGTTTCTATTATTGGCCAGTTACTTTCATAATTCATCTGACTTCTGCATCTTGCTATTTTAGTTGTGCTCTTTTCTTTTTTTAAGTTTCATTATCCTTTAGCTTCCCAGTAATTTTGGTGATATTCTTTGCCCTCTCATGTTCTTTTATGCTGCCTTTGTCTTCTGTTGTTAGCGATGGTTGCCTCATCCTCCCTTTCAAATACTGTTTCTGCTGAGGGATGAACCGATCCTGTGTCTGCCAAATTTCTCCTGGAGACTGAAACTTTTCATACAAGGTAATCTGAGGAAGTTGAAATGCCCAACTGCTGTAAGCTTGTTCCCATTACCCCTCTGTGTGATTTACTAATATGTCTGCTGCACAATATCTGAGCGGATTGGGAGGCCGGCGGTATAATCCCATCAAAATCATCATTCATCATTTTATTTAAAACCTATACTTACAAGACCTCATCAAAACCCCTCTTATTACTGCAACACACATCAAAGTTGCTGGTGAATGCAGCAGGCCAGGTAGCATCTCTAGGAAGAGGTACAGCAACCTTGATGTGTGTTGCTTGGATTTCCAGCATCTGCAGAATTCCTCATGTTTACCCTCTTATTACTGCAGTGTTGGTCTCCTTAATCAAAGATGCAACATCCCCAACTCGTAAGGTAGCTTTTAAATGTTTGCCCTTCACCTTAAACAATTACCCTGTAAATTTAGGCTTCCCTACCCTGACACAAAGGACAGTCACCAGACGGCTCCTTACTCTCTCAGGAGAGAGAAAGAGAGTCCCAGTCTGTCCAAGTTTCTGCTGATAATTAAGGTCCTCCAGTGTCAGTAACATCCTCATCAAACTTCCCTCCACACTTTCCAGCTTCATGACATCCTTCCTGCAACTGGATGATCAGAACTGTGCAAAATACAGTGTGGTCTCACTTTGACTTTTACAGTTGTCATACAGCATCCCAAATTCTCTACTCGGTTCCCTGATTAATGAACACAAATAGGCCAAACACCACCTTCACCATCCTGACTACCTGTGTTGTCACTTTCAGTGAATGATGTTTCTGTATTTCATGGACCCTCTGTTCTGTAATACTTACTCTCCAAGGGACAAGAATTTACTGTGCAGATCCTTCCCTAGTTGAACCTCTCGTAATGCAACACCTCACACTTGTCCACGTCAATATCCTTCTGCCATTCTTTGGCCGACTTCCCCAGTTAATCTCGATCCCATTGTACTCTCAAAGAATCTTCCCTGTCCACTCTACCACCAACATTGCTGTCATCCGCAAACTCACTAATCACATTAAGTACAATGTCAGAGAAATTGTTACCATCGATGACAAATGACAGTATGAGCACCGATCCCTGTGACTGTCACTGGTCAGAGGCCTCCAACCTGAATAACAAGCTGCCATAACCACCCTCTGTCTCCTTCCACCAAGACAAGTATCTTGTCTGGCATCCCCTCTGCTCTAAATGTGTAATGCAAAAGAAATAAAGATTAAATCAAAATATATCTACCTACGGCCTACATCTCTCAGAAGAGACGAAACCTCAACTCCTCACTCCAATTCTGTCCCACTCATACAATGACCGCTCTGTTTAAATCTAACTTCTTTTTATTGGATCTTGCCACCTTCCAAATTACGGGCAATCGAAAGTTTCCTTGGGAATTGTGACATGCAAAATGTGCCAACTGCCCAGGTTCACTTCATCAAACTCCCTCTCCCTTTACATAATCTGATAACTGTGTGGGACTGTGGCACTCAAAACTGTGGACTACAGGAAACCATGCCTGCACTGTTCTACAAGGCCACAAATGATTTAAAAAAAACACTGTATAACAAACACTGGAATTCCCTAACTGAGATGAATAGGGAGACGGGGTAACTGAAAAGATTCAAACAGAAGGAAGGTAAATGTTTGTAAAATCAGGGAAGTAAGATTGACATACAAGGAAGGCTGATGGCAGATCAGCCTTTATATGGAATTGTGGGTGAGGGATTAAGAGAGGACACACTGGAGGGTTCATCCAGTGAGACAATGTGGATGGAGCTCAGGATAAGAGAGGTGCATTCACTGATGGGATTATACCACAGGCCTCCCAAATGCCAGCAGGAGATAAAGGAACAGAAATGTAGCAGGTAATGAAAGATGTAAAAGCAACAGGGTAGTTGCAGTGGGTGATAAATTTCCCCAATGTTGACTGGGACTCCCTTAGAGTCAGGGGCTTAGATATCACCAAATATGTTAGAAGAATACTGGGATGTTACTTAACATAGAAGTGGATAGTCTAACCTGGGAAGGGGGTCAGAGAAAACATTGTATTGGGAAATGAGCCTGGCCATTGATAGAAGTTTCATTTTGGGAACGGTAAATAAGGACAAGACTGGACCCGGTGGTAATGTGGTCATTTGGGGTACAGTTAATTGCAACTGTCTACATTGAACATGTAAATGATGTTTAAAAGCAATCGGGTCAGAATTCAGACAGAACTGTTTCTATGAGGAGGAAACACAAGGATGGTAAGGTCTGGCAGAGGGGCATAGTGAGAGATGTTATGAATTCAGACTGAAAGAAAATGAAGAATAAGGAATATTTCAGAAGTAGAAATTGGAGAAGGCCTCTGGCAACATGAAACAAGTAAGAGAGAAGTTAGAGAGAGAATCAGAAGTGTGAAACGGGAAGAAGAAATAACTTTGGTGAGAAGGGGCACTGCGGAGAGGGTACGACAACACAAGCACAGAGGAGAGAGTTTATGTCTGAAGTGTGCGAGGGACTAAACCAGTACTTCTCATCAGTATTCATCAGTGTGGTCATGGAGGATAGTGAGATCAGAGAAGGGAATGCTGATATTCCAGGGCATGTTGTTCCTCAGGCAATAGAGACAAATTATAGACTGGTGAGACTTGGATAAATGCTCGGGAAATTATTTGAGTATATTATTAGAGATAGGATCTCTAATAAAAGTTAGGAGGGTAAAAGGAGGATATCATGAGTCAGAAGGCAAAGTGAGCAAAATCCAAGAGATTCTCTTGGTATATTCATAGGGCAAGGTAAGTTAGACACAGAATCGTTCTCCTTGGAGGTGAACATGGCCATCTGTGTGTGGAGGCAAATGAAATAGGAGAGGCTATCCACGAATATTTCTGACAGTTATTTCACCATTGCAAAAATTCTTTAAGGTTGTTAAATCTCCAGGGCCTTATCAGGTACATTCTCGTACTTTGTGGGAAGCTGGAGAATACACTGTGGAGGCCAGGGGAGAGATTATTTTGCTTCATCTCAGGCACCAGTTGAGGTTGCACATGATTGGACAGGGTGACTAATGTGGAATTGATAGTTTTGAGGCCAAGACTGTGGATGATATGAAGAGACAGGCAGTGTTGAGGAAGCAGGGAGTCTGCAGTAGCATTTGACAGATTTAGAGAATGGACAAGGAAGTGCCAGATAAAATACAGCGTAAGGAAGTGTGTGGTCATGTACTCTGGTAGGAGGAATAACAGCCTAGGCTCTTTCTAATCAGGGAGAGAACAGAAATCAGTTGTGTGAAGGGTCTTAGTGTACGATTCCCTAAAGGTTAATGTACACATTGAGTTGGTAGTGAGGAAGGCAAATGTAATACTTGCATGCATTTCAAGAGAACTAGAAAATAAAAACAAGGATCTAATGCTGAGGCTTTGGTCAGACCTTATTTGGAGTATCATGAGCAGGGTTGGGTAACTTTTCTAAGAAAGGACGTGCTGGCATTGCAGAGGCTGTAGTGGAAATTCACGAGAATGATCCCAGGACTGAAAGAGTTAGGATATAATAATCATTTGATAATCTGGGCCTGTACTCACTGGAGTCTAGAAGAATGAGGGAGAATCTTATAGAAACACATTGAATATTGAACGGCCTAGATAGCATTGATGTGAGAGGATGTTTCCAATAATGGAGGAATCTAGAACCAAACCACACCATCAATAAAAAGATGCCCCTCTAGAATAGAGATGAGTAATTTCTTTAGTCAGAAGGTGATGAATCAATGGATTTCATTTCCACAGGCAGCCATAAAGGCAGTCAGTGGGTTTATTTAAAGCAGAGGTTAGTAGATTTTTAATTATTATTAAGGGTATCAAAGTTTATGGGTAGAAGGCAGGAGAATGGGGTTGAGAGGGATATATGATGGAATGGCAGAACAGACTGAATGGGCCAAAAGGCCTAATCCTGCTCCTGTGACTTCAGGACTGATGGTTTATGCGGTGCCATTGTTCAAAAAGGGTAGTGGAAACTACAGGCCCATCAGTCTGTAATTTGTTGGAAGAGTTTCTGATGAACAGGATCCACCAAAATTTGGTTTGATTCAAGACAGTCAGCACAGTTTTGTGCAAGGAAAATTATGTCTGGTAATTTCTTGCAGCCCTTTGAGGGGTTTCACAAGGACGTAGATGAGGTTAGGGCTGTGGATGTTGTCTATATGGACATTAGCCAGGCCTTTGACTATAGTCTGGAAGGTTAGATCTAGAAACTGGAATCTGGGGAGATGGTTGATCGATTCCATAATTGCCTCCGTGACAGGAGGCAGAGGCTGATGGTTGAGGGTTGTGTCTCAGACTGGAGCTGTCTGTCTAGTGGTGTGCCACTGGGTGACAGGACCTTTGTTGTTTGCAATTTATATAAATAATGTCCATGTGAATGTGTAATTCACTGAAAGTGACGTCTCAGCTAGATACGGTGGTGAAGATGGGGTTTGATCTGCTGGCTTTCATCATTCATGTCACTGAGTACAAGAGTTGGGAAGAAGTGTTGCAGATACACAAGTCTTCGGTGAGGACTGATTAAAGGAAACCATGCTGACTTTGGCCTATTTTTTCATGTGTTGCCAAGTACCCGAAAATACATCCTTGACAATTGACTCCATCATCTTCCCAACCATTGAGATCAGACTAGCTGGCCTATGATTTGCTTTCTTCTGCTTTCCTCTCTTCTTTAAGAGTGGATGACCTTTGCAATTTTCCTGTTCTGTGGAACCACACCAGAATCCAGAGATTATGGGAAGATTATTACTAAAACTGCCACAATCTCTTCAGCCACATCTTTCATAGAACTGGTGTAGATAATCTGGTCCAAGTGAATTCTCTACCTTCAGACCTTTCAGTTTCTCAAGGACCATCTCCCTAGTAAAGGCAAAATCACTCATTTCTGCCCCCTGATTCTCTTGAATTTCCAGCAGACTGCTAATATCGTCCCCAGTGAAGACTGATGCACAATACTTATTCAGTTTGTCTGCCATTTTCCTGTACCCCATTACTACCTCTCCAGTAACATCTTCCAATGAACCAATATCTACTTTTGCCTCTCTTTTACACTTTGTATATCTGAAGAAACTTTTGGTATCCTCTTTAATACCAGTGGCTAGCTTACCTTTGTATTCCAACTTTTCCCTCTCTTCATGACTTTTTTTGTTGGTTTTAAAAGTTGTAAATACTCTGAGAGTCAGGGACATCTCGGAGCAGATACAGAACAGGGGGATGGTGTTCATTCAGCCAGAGATGGTGATTCACATCGGTACCAATGGACAGGTAGAAAAGGGATGATGTCCCACAGGGAGTTAGGGAAGAAGTTATGGAGCAGAACCTGAAATGTTGTAATCTCCAGTTTACTCCTAGTGCCCTGTGGTGGTAGGGATACAAACAGAAAGTGAGAGCTGATGAATGTGTGGCTAAGGAGCTGATACAGGGACAGGGTTTCAGGATTACGGAACATTGGAACCTCTTCTGGTGTTGTGGTGACATTTACAAGAGGGATGGTTTGCAGTTTCACTGGAGGGCAGTCAGGATCATGAGGTTCATTGCTGCTCCCTATGAGGGTTGAAACGAGATTGACAGGGGGATGTGAAACAGAACACCAGTCACTGAACGGAGAGATTGAAGCTGAGTTAGATGCCAGGCACAGCAATATGTAACGATGGATTTTGAGGCAAATCCACATCTGACCTGGAGTTTGTTTAAAGACCAGTGCAGTGTTTCAGGGCCAGTTTTTTCCAGTAAGAGGGAGGGTCAAGGATGGCAAGGTTCAGGAACCTTGGATGATGAGACAGGAAGTTAATTTAATCAAGGAGGAGGAAGAAGCATAAGTAAGGCTTAGGAAGCTAGAATCAAACAGGGTGTTTGAGGACTATATTTAAAAAATAGGGGAACTCAAGAACATTCGGAGAGCTGGAAACACTGATGAAAAATCTCCGGCAAGTAGGATTGAAGATAATCCCATTGCATTCCATACATTCGTTGTGGTGAAAAGGAGACCAAGGGCTGCACTTTGGGAGATCCAACATCAAGGGTGTGTACACAGTTAATGGCAGGAACATTAACAGTATTGACAAAGAGAAGGATGTCGAAGTTCAGAGATATTGGCTCCCTAAAACTGGGAGCACAGGTTGACAGGGAGGTAAAGTTGGTGTATGGTATGTTTACCTTCATCAGGCAAGGCACTGAGTTCAAGCCCCAGGACATGATGTTACAGGTTTATAAAATGCTGGTTAGGCCACATTGAGAGTATCGTGTTCAGTTCTGATCACCTCAATATAGGAAGCATGTGGAGGGTTTGGAGCAGGATGTCTGGAGGAGGTGTGCGCTGAGGAGAGGCTCGACATGCTGAAACTTTTTGCTTCTGGAGTGGCGTCGGCTCAGGAGAGATTTGATAGATACCTGTGGAATTTTGTGGTCATGGTTGGTGTAGACAGCCAGTAATATTTTTCACAGAAGGCATGTATTTAAGCTCAGAGGAAGAAAGTGAAGACAACAGATTGATGGAGACATGGAATGCACTGCCAGGGGTGGTGGCAGAGGCAGAGAGCACAGGAGTATTTAAGGAAATCTTAGACAGTCACAAGAATATGTAGAGAAGGGCCAAAGGGCCACTCCTGTACTGTCCTTTGTTCTTTGAACAGCAGATGGCCTCTGGGCATGGATCCGTGCAGGAGACTGGGATATTATATCCCCAACACAAAAATGGTTGTCGGAGGGGCAGGACCGGCAGCTCAGTTTCACAGTACAAATGCTACAGGTACGATGGAGTGGAGGGGAGAGAAGAGAAGGCGGAGATGTGTTTGACCAGAGAGAACATCTCAGTGGTACTTAGAGAAGACATCCCTGGGGGTTGCCGCATCATGTATACTGGGACCGCCGCACTGCAAAAGGGTTGGTGGCGCAGAATTTATTCTGTGCGTCCAGTTTTATCAATCAGTATTTAGAAGTTCCTACTAGAGACAGGACAGCACTGAACCTCCTTGTCGATCCACCCACCCCCTCCCTTTTCTTCCTGGCACAAACAAAAGTCTGTATCAGAGCGACCCACCGCCTCACAGAGGGAGCCGCGTCTCGGGAGATCTGACCAAACTGACCCCGTCTTTGCAAATGTTCATTTATATTTCAGAGACCCAGGCGGACGAGATTTTCAGTAAATACTGTCAGTTCCATATGGTAAATGTACTTTTGCAGATAAATGTAAAGCTGCAAATCAATATTGTTCTGTGAAGCGGTGGGAATTGCTCATGAAGCGATCAGCGGAACGGTCCAGGGTCAACCCGCAATGTGAAACCCAGACAACGCGGTTTCAGGTCATGAAGACCAGAATCGTTCAATGATTGGAGATTAAATTCACCCTCCGGGGGCTGACTCTGAAAGTTCATTTCCCCACCCCGCAAGGGGAGAGAGCTCCATTCAGCCAGCAGAGAGGGGAAATGAGTCAGGGCGAAGCGGACCGCGTACTGTGCAGACTTATACCGGTTTAATTCGCGGAAGAAACACGACGGAAGGAGAGAAAACGTTACCAGGGATGCCTCCGATCGGGGCCGTGTCAGATACACAGCCGAGTTACTACGAACGGCAATCACCCGCTGTTCAGCCCTTCCACAGACACTGTGAGTGGCTCTGAAAAGAGCCTTTGGATAAATAGGTCCAGCTTACGTCGCCTCACTTACTGGCACCGCCGGTTTTCTTGGGCAACAGCACAGCCTGGATATTGGGTAACACACCGCCCTGAGCGATAGTCACCCCTCCCAGCAGCTTGTTCAGCTCCTCGTCGTTGCGGACGGCCAGCTGCAGGTGTCGGGGGATGATGCGGGTCTTCTTATTGTCCCGGGCTGCATTACCGGCCAATTCGAGGATTTCGGCTGTCAGATACTCGAGCACAGCAGCCAGATAAACAGGGGCTCCGGCACCCACCCGCTCAGCATAGTTGCCCTTTCTTAAGAGTCGATGAACCCGGCCGACCGGGAACTGCAGTCCAGCCCGAGATGAGCGAGATTTGGCCTTGGACCGAACTTTGCCGGCGCCGCTTTTTCCACGTCCAGACATTTTCAAAGTCACAGTAACCGCTCCAACGACAGTGATGGAATGTTCACCCCACCCCAGCTCGCCTTTTTATACCTTCTTTGAGAATGCAAACTAATGCTTGTGATTGGTTTAATGCTGCTTGTTTTCATTGGTGAAAAGAAATGGCCCAATCGACGAACTGCCTTAATCACCAATCAAGAGCCCGTAAAGGCAGAAGCGCGGAGTGTAACCATCTCCTCCCCAAAGTACTCTGAAAATTGGAAAAAGCCCGCCAAAAAAACTCATTGTTCAAATGTAATCTGAAATTAAATCATTGCTGATCTGTTTGAGGACTGGGTCTTCGTATTTCCCCCTGTTACTGAAACCGGGCACATTTAATGTAAGTGTAGTTGATAATGGAGTGTCTGGGCACTCAAATTTCTTTCAACTCGTAAAAGAACCGAGTAAATCTGACACTCAGCTTCTGCCCGGTGCCGGCCATTGTGTAAACGTTAGCAGGTTATGGACAAACGGCTCTTCTCAAACTGTGACCAGCGGCTAGTCTGCAATTTTTTAAAAAAAAACTGTTGTATGAAAGAACCGTGAAGTCGTTCCGGCCTCGAATTAAAATGAGATTCAGAGAAGTTACCTAACTCCAACTAATAAACTCCTGAACCCACAGCTAAAACAGCAACGGGAGTGGGAGGAATGTTAAACACCAGGATTATAGGGGGAAGATGAAGCGGATATTCCAACCGCTCTTTAGCTCCTGTAAAGTCACCACGATGCCAGTACAACTCTCTCAGTGAAATCGTGAGTGGCTCTTAAAAGAGCCGTTGTGTTTTCGATCATCTCACTGGGGAGCTTTACTTGGAGCTGGTGTACTTGGTCACCGCCTTTGTCCCTTCGGAAACGGCGTGCTTGGCCAGCTCCCCGGGCAGCAGCAGGCGCACGGCGGTCTGGATCTCCCGTGAGGTGATGGTTGACCGCTTGTTGTAATGGGCCAGGCGGGAAGCCTCGCCCCCGATGCGCTCGAAGATGTCGTTGACGAATGAGTTCATGATGCTCATGGCCTTGGAGGAGATGCCAGTATCGGGGTGAACCTGCTTCATCACTTTGTAGATGTAGATGGAGTAACTCTCCTTCCTCAGCCTCTTGCGTTTCTTCCCTGCCTTACCTGCTGGTTTGGGCAAAGTTTTCTTGGCGCCCTTCTTCGGAGCGGGTTTCGCTGTCTCAGGCATTTCAGCTGACCGCTTCAGACCCACAAATGAGCAAAACGGGCCCGGAGCACGAATTAATTTAGGCAGCGCCCAGAGGTGTATGCTAATGAGGGATGGGATGCCTAGGTTTCTCAATGGCTATTTGAAGTAACGTTCATGCAGTAGGATAATTTGATTGGATAGCTAAAGGAATTCGTTCAACCAATCAGAACTCGTTCTGCACTACCCAGTGTTCGTTTTGGGTAACACCGTGGACAGGGACCTGTCGCCGATCTGGTGAGTTGCGCTGCGGATAATTCCGCAGGAAGGAAATCTAAAATACAAAATGGACCAACTACAGCGGCAGTATTCGGTCATTCGGCCCGTCGTATCTGCTAGAAAAGCAGATGGAATAAGAAAAACACACAGTTGATAATATGAAACGTTTATGTAATGAAACAGGACAGCAGGAGACCGAAGGTCAAATGGACCAGGTGAAAGATAAATTTACTGCAGCAGCATCATAAACACATAGTATCCACGATACAGTGCACACAAGAACTAAACTGCTGTACAGAATTGTAAAAAGAGAAGAGAATTAGCAGTTAGTCCTGACGAAGGGTCTCGGCCCAAAACGTCGACTGTACCTCTTTCCCAGAGATGCTGCCTGGCCTGCTGCGTTCACCAGCAACTTTGATGTGTGTTGCAGAGAATTTGAACGAGTCTCAAGACAGTCCATTGTAGTGTAAATTGATCAAAGTGGTGCTGTCTTGAGGTGGGGAGGAGCGTTGTTCGGGTTTGTTAAAGTACGTAATGTCTGTACATTACGTACAGGGTTCATTCTGTACCTGTCAGTCTCTGGTACAGTGTGAGAGTGTGGGGTTCATTCTGTACCCGTCAGTCTCTGGTACAGTGTGAGAGTGTGGGGTTCATTCTGTACCCGTCAGTCTCTGGTACAGTGTGAGAGTGTGGGGTTCATTCTGTACCCGTCAGTCTCTGGTACAGTGTGAGAGTGTGGGGTTCATTCTGTACCCGTCAGTCTCTGGTACAGTATGAGAGTGTGGGGTTCATTCTGTACCCGTCAGTCTCTGGTACAGTATGAGAGTGTGGGGTTCATTCTGTACCCGTCAGTCTCTGGTACAGTGTGGGAGTGTGGGGTTCATTCTGTACCCGTCAGTCTCTGGTACAGTGTGAGAGTGTGGGGTTCATTCTGTACCCGTCAGTCTCTGGTACAGTGTGAGAGTGTGGGGTTAATTCTGTACCCGTCAGTCTCTGGTACAGTGTGAGAGTGTGGGGTTCATTCTGTACCCGTCAGTCTCTGGTACAGTGTGAGAGTGTGGGGTTCATTCTGTCACCGTCAGTCTCTGGTACAGTGTGAGAGTGTGGGGTTCATTCTGTACCCGTCAGTCTCTGGTACAGTGTGAGAGTGTGGGGTTCATTCTGTACCCGTCAGTCTCTGGTACAGTGTGAGAGTGTGGGGTTCATTCTCTACCTGTCAGTTTCCGGTACAGTGTGAGGTTCATTCTGTACCTGTCAGTTTCCGGTACAGTGTGGGAGTTGGTACTTGGCACTGTGTCTCCCAGTCTCTCATGCAATGTAAATGTAGAAACTTCTTTCAGATTCATCCTCACAATTGAATTCTTTTTAGCTTTTTAAACAATATCACACAATGCGATGTGGCCACACATTTGTTGGAGGTACAACACCTTCTGGGTGGCTTCCAACCTGACGGCATGAACATCGAACTCTCGCATTTCTGGTAATGCCTCCCACCCCCCCCCCTTCACCATTTCCCATCATCTTGCCCACCCACCATCTCCCTCTGGTGCTCCTCCCCCCTTTTCTTTCTTCCATGGCCTCCTGTCTCTTTCACTAATCAACTTTCCAGCCCCCTACACGTTTCACACTCACCTTATTTTCTCTCTCCCCTTCCCCACCTTTTAAATCTACTCCTCAGATTTTCTCCTAAGTCCTGCCGAAGGGTTTTGTCCCAAAACAGTGGCTGTGTTTTTTTTCTATAGATGCTGCCTGACCCGCTGAGTTTGTTCAGCATTTGTGTGTGTGGCTTGGATTTCCAGCAACTGTAGATTTTCTCCTGTTTGTGACACAATGCTGTACATCGGTATATCAGGGATGATGTATCTGGTTACCTTGTACTAATCTGAATGGACTTTGGAGCAGGGCATCCAGAGTAACAAGCCCAGACCATTGAATCCAACTCTGGTCTTGTGATAAATGTGTAACTTTCCTCGAGTCTCGGTGTGGGAGGGTTTGAATGGTGTGTATTGTGTAGCAACATTTGAACTGATGGAATTGAGAATGATTTTGACTGTAGATATGTAACCAGTGTGTCCACAGTGATCAGTGATGGGACCTTTGTTTGATCAGATTAAAACACACATGGGCTGATCAGATCGCTGATGACATGAATATTGGTGCAGTTGTGGGTGGCGAGGAAGGTTGTCAAATGGACAGAAGTGGATATAGATCAATTGGAATCATGGATGGAGAAATGGGGGAAATGGATTTTAATCTGGACAAGTGTGAGGAGTTTTACAGGTTAAATGTCGTCAGAAACTCCACAGTAAATGGCAGCACCCTTAGGAGCACTAATACAGGAGAGAACTTTATGTGTTTCTCTGTATTATCTTGCAAGTGTCACTAAAAGGAAGTAAACTACTCTGAAGATCACAGAGGGGGAGCAGTAAGAGGATCCAGTGGGGGGTGGGGTCGCTGTAGGGTAATGTCATGGCTGGAAATGTGCGTAATTAATGACCACTGACATTCTGTTGTGTTTCTCTTTTAGAAGCTGGACTGCTGTTATGATGTAAGTATGTGAAGTTTTTTTTTTAAACTGTGCTTTATGTTTCTGTATTTGGAGAACAATAAATGAGTTGTTATGGTTTTCCTGAAACAGAAAATGCCTCATGCCATTTTATTTGTAAAAGCCTTCACACTGCAAGAATACCGCAGTGTCAATCTGCACCAAGAAAACCTGATCACATTCTCTTGAGGGTTAATGGCATTGCTGACTCTGAGTTTACTACCGTCGAATGCCAGCAGGGTCACAATCAGCAGAAACTCTCACAAAGCAGCTCTGTTTGTATTGTGTGCTTAGTAGGTCTGTGGGAGATACCCAGAATGTGAAGCTATAGTAATGGAGAGAGACACACTGAGCCAAGTCACAGCTTGATGGGCAGAGAGGAAAACAGAGAATTTGATGTTGTGTCCTTATGCCTGAACTATGCCCAGTTAGAAGTGTTGTTCCTCCGCACAGTGTTCAGCCTCACTGTAACAGTGTGACATCAGACATCAACATGAAAACCAAAATAATCTCAGCTGAGATGTATTCTCTTTCACCTGTTGATCATCTTTGCAAACATTTTACAGGCAGAAAAGGCAAAGAATTTCTGTCTGAGAATCTCAAATGCAACAGCGTGTCACTTCTGCTGTGTCTGTCGGTTCCCCAGCATTTGAATGCTACCAGTCACTGAATATGAAGGGGGAGATGGTTGAGAAGACAGCACACCAGAGTCCCAATACGTGGACTTGTCCATGGACTGACCTGATAAATGGCCATAGAGTTGATACCAGTGAGTTGGCGTTCACCGCCTCTCATTTTGGAAGGGATTCACCAGGCCACTGCACCTGCAGATACACCAGCAAGTTCACACGGGGAGAGGCCATTCACCTGCTCCATGGCGGATGGGATTCATTCAGTCACATGAGCTATTACAACACCAGCCAGTTCACACCGGTGAGCAGCTAGACTTGGCTCTGTTGTCTCTGTCTCTCAGTATAGCTTCACACCTGTTCCAAGTGTGGGAGGAGATTCATTCAGTTCACCCACCATGTGAGGCTCCAGTGAGTTTACAATTCATAGAGGACACACTTCTGTCCTGAGTCAGCAAAGAAATTTACTCAAGTCATCCCACCTGCTGAAACACCAGCAACTTCACATCAGGGAGGAAGTTATAATAAGCTGTATATGGGACTGTTAATGTCAGATTCCACAGATCTTGTGGCTGCTCATCAGACCCAGGACTGAACCCTGGTTACTGAGCATTGAGGGGGTTCATCCCACCATCTTAAAATACACTGATGTTTAATATTGTGGATCTGTCATAGACAAATACATCAATTCCATTTCAAATCCTGTATCTCAGGTGCTTCCTCCCTGTTACACCGATAATGAACAGTCGAGAGGCCACTCAGTCCAGCTGGTACCTGCTTGTGTTCCTATTGCACACCAGAGCTTTCAACCCCATCCCTGCCGTTCACCACTAACTCACCCTATAATGTTCAGGATGTAACTGGTCACCGGTCTGGCGATAAAGAGGTTTACCTTGAATTCACTCCACGACTTTCTGTAAACTGCAGAGGATTAATTTACTGTGGTTTTCTCCCAAATATTCCTCATCCCTCACAGCTCTGGACCAAGGCTGAAATCTTGTGTTGTTAAAATCTTCCTGTCCCGCTCTATTCATTGTTTTGTGTCATTTTCACTGATTTCGAAGGGCTGTGCCTCACATTGCTGGGCTGTTGCAATACAACACTCTCCTCTAAATTACGACAGCAGAATGGTGGAGCAGAAACAAGAGGGGTCAGCACAAATGAGGGCTTTGGAGCTCCAGATGTGATGGAGGCTCGAGTTTACGTAGAGTAGGAGGGAATCAGACCAGGAGGATGAGGCTGCAAATGGAAGTTCAGCAACATTTGGAAACTGATTGACTGAAAAAAGAGGTTTATGTTTGCAAAATACTGGAGGGACTCAGTGCCCCCCAGCAGCATCTGTGCAGACAAATAAATAGTTGATATTATGGGCCAAGACACTTCATCCTATCTAGACTGTTTATTCCTCTGTTTAGCTGCTGCCTGACCTGCTGAGTTCCCGCAGTACTTTGTGTGTGTCACTTCAGAGTTTATTCCCAGCATCTGCTGAACCTCGAGTTTCATATCCGCATTTCTAAATGAGTGGGACTGTGACAGTTGTCATACAAAATGCTTGTTGACATTGTGTAATAAACAGGAGAAAATCTGCAGATGCTGGAAATCCAAGGAACACACACAACATGCTGGAGAAACTCTGCAGGCCAGGCACCATCTGTGGATAAAAGTACAGCTGACGTTTTGGGCCGAGATTCTTCAGCAGGACTGGAGGAAAAACAATGAGGAGTAAATTTTAAAGGTGGGGAGGGGAGAGAGAAACACAAAGTGACAGGTGGAACTGGGAGGGGGAAGGATGAAGTAAAGAGCTGGGAAGTTGTTTGGTGAAAGAGATACAGGGCTGGAGAAGGGGGAATCTGACAGGAGAGAACAGAAGGCCGTGGATGAAAGAAAAGGGGGGAGGAACACCAGAGGGAGGCGATGGGCAGGCAATGAGAGGGAAAGGGGGATTGGGAATGATGAGCGAGGGGAGGCATGACTGGAAGATCAAGAAGTCGCTGTTCATGCCATCAGATTGGAGGCTGCCCAGATAGAATACAAGGTGTTGTTCCTCCTACCTGAGTGTGGCCTCATTGCGACAGTATACGAGGCCATGGATTGACGTCTCCATTGAGTACACTGTTTGTGGAAGCTTGCTGTGTTCAAGTAGCTGCTGAGTTTTCTGCATAAAATCATTGACTGATTTTGAAACATGTGGCGTGGAACCAGCACTTGCCCCTCAAATTAATCCAGTCTGTTAACAACAGCACATCACCTCCCTTTTCCAAAATACAATTCAACCACACTATCACCATCCATTCCGTAAGTTTACACAAATGGGACGTCAGTGATATTGGTCTATAACTAGGAGGATCCATCAGGGGTTTCCCAGGTTTTAGAATAGACAGTACAATTGCCATTTTCCATGAGGAGAGAAGATGGCCTGAACTCCAATTATGATTTTAAAAATGTAATATTATCTCAAGAGAGTTGTTGACCATATGTTTAAACATGCAATAACATGTATCATCCTTTCCTGGAGCCGTCTGACCTGTACTATAAATAGCTTTCTTAAATTCACACAAAGAAACTCTACATCACTAATACTATCATTGCTACAGCTGGTTTCCAACACATTAAGGTATTCTTGTAAAACCTTATTGCTACATTGTTTAGTCTCTCCACCTATTTTAATTATGAATTGCAGCAAATGACCAAGCCAGGACTCAACCGTCTCTCCTTCAGGAACAATTGTATTACCTTCTTTAATCAATATTCAGAACCCTATGAATCCCACACCCCCATTTTCTTAGTCATTCCCCAAACATCTTCAAGTTTAATAGTCCTTCCAATACTTTCACAATATGACCTCCAGTAAATCTTTTTCACAAGCTTCATTACTTTCCTCACCACGGCCTGTGACCTGTTACACTTAATATGATCACGCGGAGAGTGATACTTAACTTTCCGAAATGCCACGTTTCTCTCAGTAACTGCCTCTGCACACTCCTCCGTCCACCACGGTACAGCTTTTCTCCCACTACTGCACTTTTTAAATTGAATCTCTGCCACCACTATTTGATGAATAATGTCACAACGTTTCTTTGCAGAAATCCACATTATCCTCACCATTCAGCCCAGACAGACACTCAGCACATAAAACATTCAAACTTCTCCCAATTTGCTTTACCAGAGCTCCACCTCCTAAAAGTGGCCTCATGCCCCCCTATATAAATCCAAACTCAAGCTTATAAACATAGGAAAATGATCACTCCCCAATGCTTCATCTCCCATGACATCCCACTACTCACTCCAATGTTCAAAACTAAAGTTAAATTTACAGCATTTTCAGAACTATTATGAACATTAAATCTTGTACCTCTCCCACCATAAAGACTAACAGGATATGAAATATCTGAAACTCTTCTATAAACAAAATATCACCAATCTGAGAACAACCCCACAGTGAACTAACTATGTGTTAAAATCCCCACACCATACAACGCTTAGTGAGCTAGAGCTACATATACTCTCCAACAAATCAATCGGGAGCTTTCCACAATGGTTATAATAACACACAAACACGAGGAAATCTGCAGATGCTGGAATTTCAAGCAACACGCATAAAAGTTGCTGGTGAACGCAGCAGACCAGGCAGCATCTCTAGGAAGAGGTACAGTCGACGTTATAATAATATACCACTTTATTGCCCCTACCTGTGGAATCAAATGTGTCTTCAAATGCCTCATACATTTCATTTACATCCACAACTCTATGCCCTCTCCCTCTCTTTAAAAAAAACTTGCAACACCACCTCCTCTACCAACTAATCTATCACGCTTAATTACAATATAACACTGGAAGGAAGAACTTAAATGTGGTAACAAATC
Source organism: Mobula birostris (assembly GCF_030028105.1). Lineage (NCBI taxonomy): Eukaryota > Metazoa > Chordata > Chondrichthyes > Myliobatiformes > Myliobatidae > Mobula > Mobula birostris. Next base: position 25,913,513 of record NC_092397.1, read on the forward strand.
AGGTTTCCTGATACATATAACATCACATAGATTTGATAAATCAGAAATACATTTGAAGTCTTGCCCATTAGAAATCAGGCTTCTGGAAATCACCCTTCTGATGCAGGCGGGGCGGGGGGGGGTGCGGAATGTAGTGGGACGTTTATGATTGGTGAAACAGTGCCTGATCTGATTGGAAAGAGCAAATACTCCAATCACAGAGCTGCCTTATTCACCAATCAAGAGACAGCAACTGTAAAAGCGCGGAAAATACCGTCTAACCGCCGAAATAAACTGAAATTTGCAAAACACCGCCAAAAAAGCCTTTGTTGCTGAAATTAAACCACAACAGGTTTGTTTGTCGGCTCTTTACCCCCGTTACTGGAGTCCGACACACTTAAACAAAGTGTAGTTAATATTGCGATGGTGTCTGGGACATTAGTTCACCGATATCTTTCAATTGATAAACGATTGGAATAAAACCGATTCTCAGCTGCTGTTCGCGGTCGGTCATTGTGTAAACTCAAGTCAGTTTAGCAACGGGTCGCCCGGCAGAAAGTGGAGCTTTAACAAATGCTCTGAACGACCCGTGACAGTATTCAGCTCTCGCGTCGGAATGGGGTTAAGAGAAGTATCCAAAATGGGACAAAGCTTAATGAACCCACGGTAATTAAACCAGAAACATTAGCGTCCATGTCAGAGAAATCTGATGACCGAGAGGAAGCGACGGGGAAAGGGGTGTGTAACGATTCCGTGCCTGGGCAGTTGGCAGGAATTAACAGAGAAATTGGGATTATACTGAGCAGCGGACAGCAAATTCTGATTAACGGGAATAAGATTCTGAATGAGCAATTCCAAATTTACCTCAATTCCATGTCTCAACATCGTGTAACTCTTTTAATGAAACCGTGAGTGGCTCTTAAAAGAGCCTTTGATTTTCCGGTTTGTTTTGTCAGTGAACTTGTCTTCACTTGGAGCTGGTGTACTTGGTCACCGCCTTTGTCCCTTCGGACACGGCGTGCTTGGCCAGCTCCCCGGGCAGCAGCAGGCGCACGGCGGTCTGGATCTCCCGGGAGCTGATGGTGGACCGCTTGTTGTAATGGGCCAGGCGGGAAGCCTCGCCCGCGATGCGCTCGAAAATATCGTTGACGAATGAATTCATGATGCTCATGGCCTTGGAGGAGATGCCGGTGTCGGGGTGAACCTGCTTCATCACTTTGTAGATGTAGATGGCGTAAGTCTCCTTCCTCGACCTCTTGCGCTTCTTGCCAGTCTTGCTCGCTGGCTTGGACAAAGCTTTCTTGGCGCCCTTCTTGGGAGCGGGTTTCGCTGGATCAGGCATTTCCTCGTCGGTTTCAAACACAATAATAAGCAGAAGCTGTTCGGAGCGCGGATTAAATAGGCAGCGCCCAAAGCGGTATGTTAATGAGGATGGGAATACTGAGCATTTCTATTGGCTGTTTGGAGAAATGAATCACCAATCGGAACGCTGGGGGATGGGTAGCGGCGCCAATGGGCGGGGTTTACCGCTGTCGTTTGATGCGGGAGGAAGTACTGAAGGGCAGAGACAGGCCGGGCTGCGGGCTGAAATTGAAAAGGGAAACGCAATTTCAAAAGCCGAATGAAAATAAAATCAGATGAAATATTGTAAAATTAAACACTAGGACATTTAGTTCATGACATAGGGCTGCAGGAGAGTAAAGGAGAGATTTGGACATTTCAGTGTAAAGTTTAAATCGAGTTTATTTATGCACAGGTGAAAGGAACAAAGTATTTGTAGCAGCATCACAGACACATTGCATCAGAGACACAACACTGACAAGGAACACTGATATTAAATATGAATTATACCAAAATATTCAAACAGACAGAAGACTATCAGAACAAAATCAAAATAACAAACAGATTATGCCGGCAGTGGGAGAATCATCCCTCTTGTGCTTCTTCATCTCGTCACTCTAGATTCAGTGTCACACAACGCTGCCACTTTGATCTGGCCCATGCCTTCATCAACCAAGTCCAACACTTGCCTTTAGTGCATCTTCCCCCCCCCCTTACACTGGTCATCGGGTTTGTGGGGGTGTGCCCAGGGTTAGTTGGGGTGTGTGCCCCCTTGGACCTCAGAATTAGGTTTGAGGGTAGGGCTGGTGGATGTATATGTGGGGCTGGGAGAGATAAGGCTGTGGAGTTTAGTATGGTGAGATAGGTGGGGCTATGGTGGATAGGGTAATGTAGTGGAGTCACTTCAATCTGGCCCATTCCCTTCATTAATGTGGCCTGACACCACTTGGCTTAATGAACCGGGTGTTGCAAAGGGACACATCATCAGGAAAGCAACCTGGGGTCATTGGGTGTTTTGGGTCTTTAATCATGAGACATCCTCGCCCAGACAACCCAGCCAGGGTTAATCAGGCCTGCTTGTGTTTATCCCATGGATCAAGGTAACGAGAGGCATGTAACTCTGCATGTTGTGGGTATTTTAGACCTTGTTACTTGGCTTTATTTTGACCATTTGGGGAGTAGAATGTTCTGAGGCCTAGTAATCAGGCTTTACCTCCAAGTAAGGTTCAACTTTCCTACTTTCAATTTAGAATTGTCTTTATTTTGCATCTGTATGCCTGGGATTGCATGGGTTAAATTAACAGTGTTCACTGCAGTACAAATTAGTGATTAGGGCTGTGCAGATTGGTCCATAATTCCAAAATGCAAACATCTCTGAAATCCAGATTTTTTTGTGCTGACATGACATCACAAATGGAGAATTTTACTCAGGATTAAATGGCTTGCCTAATGAAGAGAGTTTCACGGCTCTGGGCCTCTATTCATTGGAACTTCGAAGAAAGAAGGGTTACCAAATTGAAACCTATCAAATAGTGAAAGGGCTTGATTGAGTGGATGTGGAGAGGATTTTTCCTGTGATGGGTGTGTCTAAAACTGGACCACACAGCTTCAAAATAGAGGGTCATCCTTTTAGAATGGAAATGAGGAGGAATTTCTTCAGCCAGAGAGTGGTGAATCTGTGATTTTTTTTGCTACAGGCAGCTGTGGAGGCCAAATCACTGGGTATAGGCAGAGATTGATAGATTCTTGATTGGTCAGGGCATGAAGGGATACAATGGAAGGCAGGAGACTGCCTCTCAGAGGAAAAATTGATCAGTGATGATGAAATGCCAGAGAAGGCTCGACAGGCAAAATGGCCGAATTCTGCTCCTGTATCTTATGGTCTTATGGACTCACTTAGTGACTAAATCTCTCCCAGAGACTGTTGATCTCAGCTTTGACTCAACCCAGCAACTGAGGCTCCACATTACTTATATAAGGAATACAAAAGTTCTTTGTTCTCTGATTAACAAAACATCTCATTTCCATCCTGAATGCTTGTCACCTCATTCTGAGCAACAGACACAAAATGCTGGGGAAAGTCAGCAGGCCAGGCAGCATCTATGGGAAAGAGTAACGAGTCGATGCTTCGGGCTGAGAATCTTCACCCTGAGATCTGATGAAGTGTCTCGGCCCGAAGTGTCGACTGTTAACTCTTTTTCATAGAGGCTGCCTGTCCTGCTGAGTTCTTCCAGCATTTTGTGTGTGTTGCGTTTGATTTCCAGCATCAGCAGATTCTCTCGTGTTTGTGATTTACGCCTCATTCTGAGGGTATTTTCCTCAGTTATGGAGTTCTCATTCAGGGGAAAGATCCTCCTTGCCTATTGCCTGTCATATCCTGAAAGAATCTAACAGATTTCCTCGTTTTCTCATGAACAGCAGGGAATGCAGACCCAGCCCACTCACTCTCCTCTCGCATAACCAACCTTCCATCCCTGGAACCAGCCCAGTCAGTGTGGGGAACAGTCACTGCACTCCCTCTATTGCAGGGATATCTTTCCTGAGGAAGTGTGACCAAACCTGGACACGATACTCAAGGTGTGCTCTCACCAGGGCCCCTATATAATCCCAGTGAGACCTCTGTACTCTCTTGTACAATCCCCGTGGATCACAGGACAAAATACTGTTTGAACATAGAACATAGAATAGTACAGCACAGTACAGGCCCTTCGGCCCACAATGTTGTGCCGACCCTCAAACCCTGCCTCCCATATAAATAGAACATAGAATAGTACAGCACAGTACAGGCACTCTCATTACTTGTATCTGCATGTAAACTCAAGTGATTTGTTTACAAGAATGTCCAGGTCCCTCTGAACATCCTCATGTGGAAATGACTCTGATAGTTTGTTCCTGAGACTGGGTGATCGCACATTTCCCCACATTCTGTTCCACCTGCCACATCCTCAACCATTCACTCTCCTGTATACATCCCCCAAACCTTCTCACTACTGTTACCGTCCCTCCCGCTCTGCCACAGCAGCAGACATAGTCACTGAGTTATGCAGCACAGAAACAGGTCCTTCAGCCCAACACATCCATGCTGACCAAGTGGCCAAACAAAATTATTGTCAGTTGCCTGCATTTGGCCCATGTCCCTGTGAAACTTCCCTCTCCACAGTCCAAGAGATATTGCAACTGTGCCCACCTACACCACCACTTGGGGTAGTTTGTTCCATGTAAACAGCACATTCTGTGTACAAAACCTGCTCCTCAGGGTCCTATTTAAATGTTTCCTCTCTCACTTTATATCTGTAATCTCCCGCTTCCAACTCCATAAACCTGGAGATAACAGATTCACTGTTGACCGTATCTATGACTGCCATTATTTTATCACCTCTCTAATATCACATACACTCTGGTGAGAAAGGTCCTGGCCTATGCAGCGTCCTGTTAAATCCCTTTTGCACCCTCTCCAGTTTAATGTCACCCTCTGATCCCAGGGCAACTATAACTGTACTCCGTGCTCCGAGAGTAGTTTCCCCGAGGCTGGTAGAGCTGTAATGTGACGTCACAGTCCAGTGCCCGATACTCTACCCGATGAATGCGAGTGTGGCGAACAGCTTCTTCACCGTCCTGCTTACCTGTGTTTACACTCTGAAGGAATTCGATATCTGCACCCCGATATCTCTGTTTTACAGCACTCCCAGGGACAGACCATTCCCCACGGCAGTTCTGCCCTGGTTCGTCAATGACAATGGCACATCTCACATTTATCTGTCATTCCTCAAATCAGTGACCTCATTGATCACCGTCCTGTTGTAATGTTAGTTACATTGTTTCACACTCCACGATATCACCAACTTTAGTGACATCGATAAATTTGCTGAGCCGGGCAGTGACGTTATCAGCCCTGACTCAGCTCCCAGGCTTTTCCTCGCAGCGATACACGCGCAGTGCTGGAGGAACTCAGCAGGCCAGGCAGCATCTATGAGAAACTGGAAACAGCCAACGTTTCAGGCCGAGACCCTCCATCAGCATCTGCACAATGGTCTTGTGTTTGGTTTTCCTTCGATTCTAAGTTACTGGATAACATGACCCATCCTCCAATCCTCTGCCACCACTCCTGCCCGAGAAACGCGCAGAGAGACAGAGGCGGGGAGGGGAGGAGACAGAGTCAGAGTGACGGACAGAGCCGAGAGCGGCCTCTCATCGTCCAGCTCCGTCTTCACTTTAATACACCCGGCAATTTCCAACGGTTTGTCCGAAACACAGAGCTCCAGAGAGAGAGAAAAAAACGCCCTTTAACACCACGTACAGAAGGAGTTCTAGGAATTTACTGCCGGTCGGACTTCATCGGATCAGAATACAGTGTGATTGGCGCAGGATCAATTTCAAATTGCCCGCCAATTTCAGAGCACCCAGCAACGGTGCTGGAAGACTTTTTTTAAAAATTATCTACCGTTAGTTTTATCACGCATTATACAATTTGAGTTTCATTTAATATCTAATCCCCTGAGTTAAGATTTAAATGCACAATTACGGAGTCGCTTCTCCAACCGAGTGAACTGATTCCTGTCCGAGACGGATAAAAGGATGAAGATCGATCTTAACGCGCTCAGAGGTTCTGAAGTAATCACCGACTGGAAAGGCAGATTCGCAGGAATATTGCAAACCGAACCGATTAATCTGTTTCAAATGTAACTCAGCTGAATGTATCGATAAAAATAATTAAAAGGTTGCGGATACAGCTCCGTTTGTGAGGCGGTGGGTGGCTCTTAGAAGAGCTTTTGTTTTGTGCTCGGGAGGAAGTGGGAGTTTTTCAGCCGCCGAAGCCATAGAGAGTGCGGCCCTGGCGTTTCAGAGCGTACACCACATCCATGGCAGTCACCGTCTTGCGCTTGGCGTGTTCAGTGTAGGTGACCGCATCCCGGATCACATTCTCCAGGAAAACCTTCAGCACCCCGCGGGTCTCCTCGTAGATCAGACCCGAGATCCGCTTGACGCCGCCACGGCGAGCCAGACGGCGGATGGCCGGTTTGGTGATGCCCTGGATGTTATCACGGAGCACTTTACGGTGCCGCTTGGCTCCGCCTTTGCCCAGTCCTTTGCCTCCTTTCCCTCTGCCAGACATGATGCTGCTTCACTCAGGTCGCCGCTCACTGACAAACTGCCTGCTGCTGTCTCCTTTTATACACAGCGCCCCGACCTGCCCGAGAAACGCGCAGAGAGACAGAGGCGGGGAGGGGAGGAGACAGAGTCAGAGTGACGGACAGAGCCGAGAGCGGCCTCTCATCGTCCAGCTCCACCTTCACTTTACCACAACCACCAATTTCCAACGATTCATCCGACACAAAGCGCTCCAGCGAAAAACAAAACTCCCTCACACACAGTCTGAAAAGAACGAGAGCCAATGTCAGGCTAATAAACATGGTGGGACTGATGGGCTGAAATGAGTTTATTTCAACACTAGGAGTACTATGTTATCGGACGAACAGGGCTGGCAGCTCAACATTCCTGGGTTTCATTGTTTTACATGTGAGTGGGGGGTTAAAAATGCAGAGGTTACCTCACTGGGAATGTCACAGCAAACTGCAAGGTTCATTTACAGAGGCAATCTGCAGTTACACTGTTGGGGTGTTTGTATTGGCCCCGCAACAACCAGTGGGAGGACATTATCTTCTCTAGATTAACTGGAACTTGCTTAATTCTTAAATGCGCCAGATTTCTTCAGTGAATCTGAGAGGTGTTTGAAACATTATGTACAGGGCCCAACCAGAGGTGAGAACAGTTGGGAATGAGCCAGGCCAGGTGACAGTTGAGAGTCAGTGAACATTTGGGAACAGTGATCACAAGTTTCTTTTTTCTTAGTTACAAGTAAAAATAAAAGTAGATCTTGTATGAAGGTACTAATTTGCAGGAGGACAAGTCAGGACGGAGGAAGACAGGAGCCAAAGGACATTGATTGGGAGCAGCCACTGTCAGACAAGTCCACATCTGATGTGTGGGAGTTGTTTAAAGACCAGCAACTCTGAGTTCAGGATCAGCATGTTCCGGTGAGGAGTGAGGAGAAGGATGGTAAGTAAGGGATCTTTAGACAAGCAGAGAGATCCTAAATTTAGTCAAAAGGTTATGGAAAGTTTGTAAAGCTAAAGTCAGACTGGGTACCTTTGGAATATAAAGGTAGCAGGGAAATGCTAAAGCAGGTGATAGGAAAGGCCAAAAGGGGCCACAAACTGTCCTTGTAATGTAGGACCAAAGATGATCCCAAGGCCTTGTGATTTGTATTAATAAGACGAGGATAACCAGAGAATAGAAATGTCGACTCAAGATTAAAGGAGGAATGATGTGGTTGAAGTCAGATCAAGTGGCTGCGGTACTGAATGAGTATGTTGTGTCAGTATTTACTGAAGTGAAGGAATTGAATGGCAATGAAAACAGAATGAGGCATGCGAATGTGCAGAGACATTTTGAGATTAAGGAGCAGGTTGTGCTGGGACGTCTGAAAAGCAATAAGATGGCTAAGACTCCAGGGCCTGAAGGCAAATATCCTACAACAGTGAAAGAAACAAGTGAGCAGATTGCCGGTGATTTGACAAGGATCTATGTGTCCTCGATCACAACATGTGAGGTCCCACAGGACTAGAGTGTCAGAAATATTGCAGCTTTGATCAAGAAGGGAAATAACAAGAATCCAGGAACCTATAGGCAAGGCAGCCTCATTTCAGTGGTAGAGAAGCTACTGGGGAGGATATTGAGGCACAGGATTTATGCACATTTGGAAAGGCATGGCCTGCTTTGGGACAATCAACATGGTTTTGTGTGGGCAGATCACGCTTGATAAATTTGATTGAGGTTTCTCAGGAAGTGACACAGGCTAAGATATAGGAGCAGAATTCAACCATTTGGCCCGTCGTCTGCTCCGACATTTCATTGTGGCTGATCCATTTTTCCTTTCAGCCCCAGTCTCCTGCCTTTCCCCTGTATCCCTTCATACTCTGACCAATCAAGAATCTATCAACCTCTGCCTTAAATATACATAAAGTCCTGGCTTAACAGCTCCCTGTGGCAATGAATTCCACAGATGAACCACTCTCTGGCTAAAGAAATTCCTCATCTCCACATTCTACAAGGATGCTCCTCTATTCCGAGGCTGTGTCTTGATATTAGACACTCCCATCTTCTGCACATCCACTTTATCACTGCCTTTCACCATTCGATAGGTTTCAATTGGGCCACCCCTCATTGTTCAAAAATTCCAGTGAATACAGGCCCAGAGCCATCAAACACTCTTCATACGACAAGATGTTTCATCCTGGAATCAATCTGGAGAACCTCCTTTGAAACCCATCGAGTTTCAGCTCATCCTTCCTAAGATGAAGAGCCCAAAACTGCTCACAATACTCCAGTGAGACCTCCACAGTACTTAATAAAGTCTGATCATTATTATGATTGGCGCAGATATTGTGAGACGAAGGGCAGGTTGCCATCTGTTCCATATTGTGTACTGATGAATATGTTTGATCTAACAGTAATTGCAGGGACATGGTTACAGAGACTGGGACTTCGACATTCCACTATATTCAATGTTCCACACGGAATTGGCAAAATGTAAGTTATTAGGTTTTATTGTTTTGCAATGGATTTAATTTGGCTTTTTTGACACTGATCAACAGAAAAGACTATGGTGTCAAAGTGAAAACAGATCTAAATTAATTGTAAATATGAAACAAAATAATTCATTGCCTTAGTATTTACCTCCTTCAAATCCGTAATTAGTTGATGCACCTTTGGCAGTATTTACAGTTGAGTCTGTGTCGATAGGTGTCTATCAGCTTTGCACATCTGAACACTGCAATTTTTCCACATTCTTCTTTACAAAACTGCAGAAGCTCTGTCAGAATGCATGGGTTAGTGAGCGAACACTTCTTTTCAAGTCCAGCCACAAATTCTCAATTGGATTGAGGTCTGAACTCTCACAAAGCCACTCCAGGACATTAACTTTGTTGTTTTAAGGCATTCCTTTGCAGCTTTGGTTTTATGCTTGTGGTCATTGTCATGCTGGAAAATTAATTTTCTCCTAAGTCGCAGTTCTCTTGAAGACTGAATTTGGTTTTCCTCCAGGATTTCCCTGTATTTTGCTGCATTCATTTTACCCTCTACCTTTATGTGCCTTTCAGGGCCTGCTGCAGTGAAGCATACCCACAGGATGATGCAGCCTCCACCATACTTCACGGTAGGGATGGTGTGTTTTTGATGTTGTGCGGTGTTTGGCTTACTCCAAACTTAGTGTTTGTGATGGTCAAAAAATTCAATTTTGTTTTCATCAGACCATAGAATCTTCTTCCAACTAACTTCAGAGTCCCCAACAATTCTGGGAAACTCCAGGGAAGATTTCATGAGAGCATTTTTCAACACTGGCTTTTTCTCTGCCACTCTCCCGTAAAGCTGCGACTGGTGAAACACCCGGGCAACAGTTGATGTATGCACAATCTCTCCCACCACTGAAGCTTGTAACTCCTCTAGAGTTATCATAGGTCTCTTGGTGGCCTCCCCCACTGGCCCCTTCTTGCATGGCCATTCAGTTTTTGAGGATAGCCTGCTCTTGGCAGATTTACAGCTGTGCCATATACTTCCCACTTCTGGATGAGTGACTCTACTATACTCCAAGGGCATTCAGTGACTTGGAAATGTTCTTGTATCCATCTCCTGGCTTGTGTTTGTCAATTACCTGTTTGCAGAGCAGCTCGGAGTGTTGATTTGTCTTCACGGTGTAGTTTCTCCCAGGATACTGACTCACCAGCAGTTCAACCTTCTACTTACAGGGGTACTATTACTACAATCAATTGAAACACCTTCACTGCACACGGTCATCTCCATTTAACTGATCATGTAACTTCAAAAACTAATTGGCTGCACCAGAGATGATTTGGTGTGTCATATTAAAGGGGGTGAATACTTAAACAGACAATTATTTTGTGTTTTTGATTTGTAATTAGTTGAGAGCATTTTGTAGAGATTTGTTTTCCCTTTGACACAAAAGATTCTTCTTCCATTGATTGGTTTCAAAAAAAGCCAAATTCAATCCACTGAGATTCAATGCTGTAAATTTTCATAGGAACTTTATATGTAGGGACAATGATGGTGAAAGGGGGAGGGAAAGACAACATTGGTAGGAGTGGCCTCAAGATCCTGGGGTGTGGTCAAAGGCATTCAAGGAAATATTAAATCAAAGAACATACAAAGAGGCGCTGGTGGTGCACAAGAGAATCAGAGATTTTCTAGGAACCAGTGAAAAGCTAAAAGTAAAAAGGAACACGCAGAGAAGTTAACTCAGTAATTTGCATTAGTGTTCACAGTGGGACACAGCAAACATCGCACAGATATCTAACGGTGACATTTCAACATTGTGCCATAATGTATAACAATTGGCATCACAAGGGAGAAACTAATGGGGCTAAAAGCAAACATTACCAGGTCCCAACGACCTGCACTGGAGGGTTTCACAGGAAGTCTGTAGAGAAAGTAGAGACATTGAAGTCTGTCAAAACTCACTGTTACAGAAAGGTCCCAGTGGAGTTGAAAACCATTGCTGAAGAAGGGTGGAAGATAAAAAGCAGGTAACTGTAGTCCTGTTAACTTCACTTCAGGTACTGGAGTTGATAATCTATCAAGAAATAACAAATCATTTGGAAAAGTTTAATGTCTACAGTCAGGTTCACACAGATTCCACGATGACCAAAGTTCCCATCTGAGCTCGTGGTCTGTAACCCCCTCACCACCACATTATGAAGAAGGTTATCCTCCTCCTTGTCCCATTTCTCTGCATTTGGCCCAGATACTTCAAAACCTTTCCTTTCCATCTACCTGTCCAAGTGCCTTTTTAATGTACCTGACTCAACCACTCCCCCAAGCAGCTCTTTCCATTTCCAGCTTCCAGGTCTCTCATGATTTTATACACCTCTGCAATATCAGCACTCATTCTCCAACATTACAGGGAAAATTATCCGAAACACCTTTCCACAAATCCTTTGAGATCCAGTAACATCCCCGTAAATCTCCCCTGTACTCTTTCCAGCTTAATGGTGTCTGTCATACAGCAGGGTCACAAAAACTAAACACTATTTGCGAAATGTGGCCAAACCAACGTGTTGGACAACTGCAACATCTCATCCCAGTTTCTATATTCGGTGCCCTGACTGAAGGCCAGTGTTCCAAAAGCCTCTTCACCACCCTGTCCATCTGGAACCTGGTCTTGGACCCTGTAACCTGGGTTGTTGAATGTTAAGTCATGTTTGACTAACATACCAGAGATTTAAGACTTTACAGGGGAAGTTGGAGAAGTGGTGTTTTTGGATTTTCAGGAGCCATTTGCCAAGGTGCCACATGTAAGGCTGGTGCACAAGACCAGAGCTCAGTACTGGGAAGGAAGTGTGTTAATACTGACTGAAGACTGGTCATCATACGGAGACAGAATAACAGGTCTGTTTCAGACTGGGATGATATTACTAGTGGAGTGTCCCAGTGACCAGTTCTGGATTGTCAATGATTTATTATTGATATTAATGACCCGGAGGAGGGGCAGAGAGTGAGGAATCCACGGTGGCAATGACAGGGAATGTGGTGGGGGACATGTTGTGATTGGACATTTCATCTCTTCAATGGGACATGGGGAAGCTGGTGAGTAGAATACTTGGTAAATGGAGTTTAATGTGGTGAAGTGTGATGACATGTAGAATGGTAGGAGGAATCAAAAGTCAGACTATGATTTATGTGGAGATAAATTGTAAATGAGAGAAATAGAGAGGGGTCGAGGTGCTGAACTACACAACAAAACAGAGACGGGAGCAGTGAGTGGTTCATAAAACCATATATGACCAAGGTTCAGAGGTGAATGGTTCATTGACATTTACTGACGGGGTGTTGGTGCAGAGAAACAGAGAAGTGTTGTTACTGTGACAGACAAGTGCACAATGATGGATTTTGGGAAGTTAAAGCAGGTCAGGACGTACCCAGTGAATGGAGGGTCCTGAGGAGTGTTGATGAAAGAGAAACCTGGGGCACAGGTAAGCAATTCCCTGCAAGTGCCAAGACAGGTAGACAAGGTGGTGAAGAAGGAGCACGACATGCTTGTCTTCATCAGCAAAGGCTCTGAGAGGAGTTGGGACATCACATTACAGTTGTACAAATCAATAATGACACCACACCAGGAGTACCCTGTGCAGTTCTGGTCACATGAGAGGAAGGATGTGATTAAGCTGGAAAGGTGCAGAAACGATTCACAGGAATGTTACCTGGACTGGGGGCTTGAGTTACAAGGAAAGATCAGACTGACTGAGACTGTTTTCCCTGGAGTGAAGGAGACTGAGGGGAGACCTGACAGAAGATTATAAAACTATGAGAGATGTAGACAAGGTAAACAGGCAGGATCATTTTGCCAGGGTAGAAATATCAAATATGAGAAGGCGCAGCTTTAAAATGCCAGGGTGAGAATTTAAAGGTGGACGTTAGGACAGGTAAGATTTCTAATTCCGTACAGAGAGTGGTGAGGGCCGGGTATGGGCTGCCATGGGGAGTGGTGGAAGCAGATATGATAATGACATTTAACAGGGTTTTAGACAAGCCCATGAATATTCAGAGAATTGAAGCACATGAATTATAAGCAGGCAGAAGAGGTTTGTTTCATTTGACATCATGTTCAGCACAGACATCATGGGAAGAAGGGTCTGTTCCTGTGCTGTACTGTTCTGTGTTCTCAGTGAGCCTCAGTGACAGGGGGAGTCTTTAGCCGGGGTCACAGACAGGTGTATCTGTGGTAAGGAGAGAGACTGCACAGTGGTGCATTACCTCCCTGGTACCAGGGTCGAGGATGGAAATGAACAAGTACAGGCCATTCTGAAAGGGCAGGGTGAGCAGCCAGAGGTAGTGGTCCATATTGGCACGAACAAAAGAGAAAAGTCCTGCAAGGAGAGCTTAGGGAGTTGGGGAAAAAGTTAAGTGGAAACTCTGTGGTCGGGGGGGGGGGGTGGAAATCCCAGTGCCACCTGCTAGCGAGGGAAGAAATACAAAGGTGGTACCGTTATATGTGTGGCTCACGAGCTGGTGCAGGATGGAGGGTTTTAGTTACATGGATCATTGGGCTCTCCTTCAGGACAGGTGATGGGAAGAGTAAGAGGTCAGTAACTGGCAGTGATTGATGTGGATTAACACAGAAAGCAACTCCAAATGGATAAATTAGTGTCTCAGCAGCATTACAAGTGCACACATCTACAAATATCAGAAGAGAAGCAAGAGAAAGAATAAAAAGTAAGTTACCTCCAACAGTCTAACGTGGGGGGGGGGGGGGGGGGGTCATCACTTCCCCGGCTATAGGTTGACTCATTATTGGCCCTGATGGCCCAGTGTAAGAATGACTTCATACAGCGCTCCTTGGAGCAGCAGAGTTGTCTTAGTCTGTTACAGAAGATGCTCCTCTGTTCAGCCAAGGTGGCATACAGAGGGTGAGAAACATTGTCCAGAATTGCCAGGATTTTCCGTAGGGTCCTTTCTGCTACCACGGCCTCCAGTGTGTCCAGTTTGACTCCTATAAGAGCCAGCCTTTCCAATCAGTTTATTGAGTCGGATAGCATCACCCGTGTTGGTGCCATTGGCCCAGTCCACACACTGATCATGCAGAATGTCACAAGGTCAAGGTCATCCCAGAGGCTAATCCAGTAAGACAATCTGGATAGAAATCAGGAATAGGAAAAGTGCAATCACTATGATAGGGTTATACTGTAGGCCTCCCAATAGCCAGTAAGAGACAGAAACAGATATGTTAGCAGGTTATGGGATGAAGTAAAAATCAAGAGAGTAGATTTGGTGAGTGAATATCTCCTCAGAGTAACTGGGATTCTCTTACACCCTGAGGCTTGGATGGAGCATTAAGGTTTCCTGAAACAATATGTCGTCCACCAGGGAGGGGGACATTCTTGACTTCACCTTGGGAAATATGGGACTCAGCGGAGTGGTGGCAGGAACAACCAGTGTTCAAAGAGGAATTAGACAGGTCCTTCAGGAGAAATGACCTGCAGTGCTGTGGGGACAGAGTGGGGAATGGGACCGTGGAAATGTTGTAGCAGGAGTTAGTATTAACTTGACGGGTCAAATAGTCTCGACGATCACAGAATGATTCTCTGCCCAATAATAGTCTGAAAAAATCATTCTGGTCGCCAGTGAATCTTCCAAGCTCCAGGATGGACAAGATCAATTGTGTAATAAGGACACACTTCTGTCGAAACACTGACACTGTATACCAAGCACACTGAGCTGCCAGAGCACAGCACCGGCCAGTGAGGACACAGACCAGTACAACACCCGGCTCTCTACTACAAAGTTCAAAGCTGAAAGTAAATGTATTATCAAAATACATTTCTGTCACCATATGCAACCCTGAGATTAGTTTTCTTGTGGGCATACTGCTGGTTTGTTAGAGCGGTCGGGGAGGGTTTAAACTAATTTTGCAGGGGCGTGGGAACAGGCGTGAAAGGATGCAAGATAGGACAGATGGTAAAAAAGCAAAGATAGCATGCAGTCAGGAAGGGCAGGCAGATGATAGGACATAAATGCAGCCAGCAGGGTGAGTATCAGTGCATGAGGGATGCAGAAACAATTATGGTAGCAAATACAGTACTCAAACTGTTATATCTCAATACCCAGAGTCTACTAAATAAGGTGGATAATCTTATTGCCCTGTTATGGATTGTCATGTTTAATGTTGTGACCATCACTGAATCACGGCTGAAGCATGTTTGTAGTTGGGAGCTAAGTGCCCAAGGTTACACGTGTCAGAGGGACAGGAAGGTGGGCAATGGGGATGGCGTGGCTCTGCTGGTAAAGAATGGTAACAAATCGGTAGAAAGATGTGACAAAGGAAGCATGTGTGTGAGGCCGGTGTTCTGTACTCGGTGTCAGATGTGGGAAGTTCTGGAGTCTCCCAGCCTCCTGGACGGGAATATCCGCACCCGGTGTGTCGAGCTGCGGCTCCCAAGGGATTGCGTTAGGGAACGGGAGTTGCAGCTCGTTGACCTTCGTCTGGTCAGGGAGAGCGAGGAGGTGATTGAAGGGAGTCATAGGCAGGTGGTCGAACCGGGACCACAGGAGACAGACAAGTGGTTAACAGTCAGGAGAGGGAAGGGGAAGAGTCAGGTACCAGAGAGTACCCCTGTGGCTGTCCCCCTGTACAATAAGTACTCCTGTTTGAGTACTGTTGGGGGGGGGGGTTGGGGGGGAGGAACAGCCTACCTGGGGGAAGCAACAGCAGCCAAGCCTCTGGCACAGAGTCCGGCCCTGTGGCTCAGAAGGGCAGAGAAAGGAAGAGAAAGGCCGTACTGATAGGGGACTCTTTAGTTAGGCGACTCTGTGGATGCAGGAAAGAAACACGGATGGTAGTTTACCTCCCAGATGCCAGGGTCCGGGATGTTTCAGATCACGTCCAAAATATCCTGCAGTGGATTGGAGAACAGCCAGAGGTCGTGGTACATATTGCTACCATTGACATAGGTAGGAAAAGGGAGGAGGTCCTGAAAAAGGACTACAGGGAGTTAGGAAGGAAGTTGAGAAGCAGGAGAGCAAAGGTAGTAATCTCGGGATTACTGCCTGTGCCACGGGAAAGTGAGTATAGGAATAGAATTGAGGTGGAGGATAAATGCGTGGCTGAGGGATTAAAGCAGGGGGCAGGGATTCAGATTTCTGGATCACTGGGACCTCTTTTGGGGCAGATGTGACCTGTACAAAAAGGACGAGTTGCACTTGAATCCCACGGGGAGCAATATCTTGGTGGGGAGGTTTGCTATTGGGGAGAGTTTAAACTAGAACTGTTGGGAGGTGGGAACCAAACTGAAGAGACTGGGGAAGAGGCGGTTGGCTCACAAATAGAGAAAGCTTGGAGACGGTGTGTGAGGGAGGACAGGCAAGTGATAGAGAAGGTACGTGCTCAGACCAATGGTTTGAGATGTGTCTATTTTAACGCAGGGAGTATTGTGAACAAAGCAGATGAGCTTAGAGCATGTATCACTACTTGGAGCTATGGTGTGGTGGCCATTACAGAGACTTGGATGGCTCAGGGACAGGAATGGTTACTTCAAGTGCCAGGTTTTAGATATTTCAGAAAGGACAGGGAGGGAGGCCAAAGGGGTGGGGGCGTGGCACTGTTGATCAGAGATAGTGTCATGGCTGCAGAAAAGGTGGACGTCATGGGGGGATTGTCTACGGAGTCTCTGTGGGTGGAGGTTAGGAACAGTAAGGGGTCAATTACTCTACTGTGTGTTTTTCATAGTCCACCCAACAGTAACAGGGATATCGAGGAGCAGATAGGGAAACAGATAAGAATAAGAGTCGTAGTGGTGGGAGATTTTAATTTCACAAATATCGATTGGCGTTTAGATAGGGTGGAGTTTGTTAGGTGTGTTCAGGAAGGTTTCTTGACACAATATGTAGATAAGCCTACAAGAGGAGAGACTGTACTTGATTTGGTATTGGGAAATGAACCTGGTCAGGTGTCAGTCCTCTCAGTGGGAGAGCATTTTAGAGATAGTGATCATAATTCTATCTTCTTTGCAATAGCATTGGAGAGAGCTAGGAACAGACAAGTTAGAAAAGCGATTAATTGGAGTAAGGGGAATTATGAGGCTATCAGGCAGGAACTTGGAAGCTTAAATTGGGAACTGATGTTCTCAAGGAAAGGTACGGGAGAAATGTGGCAAATGTTCAGGGAATATTTCTGTTGTCATGTGTGTCGCCAAGCAGAGCTACCGGACGGATGATGCTAATGAGAGAGATAATGGAAGACAATGGAGAAACATATTGACAGACCATTTGCTTTGAACCTGAATAGTTTGAAGTTTGATGGACAGGTGATACCCCAGCAGGGGGATAAAAAGAGGCACGAGAAACGCCACGAGACCCTGGAAAGGGCAGTGTGCCCCCACAAGTTGGTGGAGTTTGGAGGACCGGTTTGCGGGAATTGATCAGATGCTCTCAGGGTGTGTGTCCGCCCTTGCCTGAGTGCCGGGTTCACTGCGGAAGAACGATCGTATCCGGAACAGAGTGGCCACAGTCAGTGACCACAGCGGGATCAGAAGATATCAAAAGATCTGCCCGAAACCAACTGCATCTCTATATATCTCTCTCCCTCCCTCCCTCCAACGGTACAACAACAGTGATTACTTCGAACTGCACTAAACTGAACTGAACTCTGCTTAAGACTGATCATTTTACCCCGAGACTACGATAGAGCTTGGTTGATTCCTATTACCCTATTTCTGTGTATATGTGGGTATTATCATTGTGAACTTGTTACATTTATATCCTTGCAATTAGTGTACTGTATTACTTATTTCCTTAATAAAAATTTAATAGTTCCTAGTAATCACAGACTCCAACAAGCGTTCCATTTCTGCTGGTTTAGCAACCCAGTTATGGGGTACGTAACAGTGTGGAGTTCTGCATAGGTATGTTCCAATCAAGGCTGCAGTAAATCTAGACAAGAAGAAAAGAAAAGCTTACAAAAGGTTCAGAGGGTGAGGTAATGTCAGAGATCTAGAAGATTGTCAGGCTAACAAGAAGGAGCTTAAGAAGGAAATTAGGAGAGCCAGAAGGGGCCATGAGAAAGCCTTGGCGGGCAGGATTAAGGAAAGCCCCAAGGCATTCTACGAGTATGTGAAGAGCAAGAGGATACGACTTGAAAGGATAAAACCTATCAAGTGTGACAGTGGGAAAGTGTGTATGGAACCAGAGGAAATAGCAGAGGTACTTAATGAATACTTTACTTCAATATTCACTACAGAAAAGGATCTTGATGATTTTAGTGATGACTTGCAGCAGACTGAAAAGCTTGAGCATGCAGATATTAAGAAAGTGGATGTGCTGGAGCTTTTGGAAAGCATCAGGTTGGATAAGTCGCCGGGACAGGATGAGATGTACCTCGGATACTGCGGGAGGCGAGGGAGGAGATTGCTGAGCCTCTGGCGATGAACTTTGCATCATCAATGGGGACAGGAGAGGTTCCGGAGGATTGCGGATGTTGTTCCCTCATTCAAGAAAGGGAGTAGAGATAGCCCAGGAAATTATTAACCAGTGAGTCTTACTTCAGTGGTTGGTAAGCTGATGGAGAAGATCCTGAGAGGCAGGATTTATGAGCATTTGGAGAGGTATAATATGATTAGGAATAGTCAGCATGGCTTGTCAAGGGCAGGTCGTGCCTTACGAGCCTGATTGAATTTTTTGAGGATGTGACTAAACATATTCATGAAGGGAGAGCAGTAGATGTAGTGCAAATGGATTTCAGCAAGGCATTTGATAAGGTACCTCATGCAAGGCTTATTGGGAAAGTTAGGAGGCATGGGATCCAAGGGGACAATGTTTTGCGGATCCAGAACTGGCTTGCCCACAGAAGGCAAAGAGTGGTTGTAGACGGGTCATATTCTGCATGGAGGTCGGTGAGCAGTGGTGTGCCTCAGGGATCTGTTCTGGGACCCTTACTTTTCGTGATTTTTATAAATGACCTGGATGAGGAAGTGAAGGGATGGGTTAGTAAGTTTGCTGATGACACAAAGGTTGGGGGTGTTGTGAATAGTGTGGAGTGCTGTCAGAGGTTACAGCGGGACATTGATAGGATGCAAAACTGGGCTGAGAAGTGGCAGATGGAGTTCAACCCAGATAAGTGTGAAGTGGTTCACTTTGGTAGGTCAAATATGATGAGAGTATATAGTATTAATGGTAAGACCCTTGGCATTGTGGAGGACCAGAGGGATCTTGGGGTCAGAGTCCATAGGACACTCAAAGCAGCTACGCAGGTTGACTCTGTGGTTCAGGTGGCATACGGTGCATTGGCCTTCATCAATCCTGGAATTGAACTGAGGAGCCAACAGGTAATGTTGCAGCTATATAGGACCTTGGTCAGATGCCACTTGGAGTACTGCGCTCGGTTCTGGTCGCCTCGCTACAGGAAGGATGTGGAAACCACATAAAGGGTGCAGAGGAGATTTATAAGGATGATACCTGGATTGGGGAGCATGCCTTATGAGAATAGGTTGAGTGAACTCGGCCTTTTCTCCTTGGAGCGACGGGGGATGACAGGTGATCTGATAGAGGTGTATAAGATGATGCGAGGCATTAACTGTGTAGATAGTCAGAGGCTTTTTCCCAGGGCTGAAATGGCTGCCACAAGAGGGCACAGGTTCAAGGTGCTTGGGAGTAGGTACAGAGGAGATGTCAGGGTAAGTTTTTTTTACACAGAGAATGGTGAGTGCGTGGAATGGGCTGCCAGCAATGGTGGTAGAGGCCGATACGATAGGGTCTTTTGAGAGACTTTTGGATAGGTACATGGAGCTTAGAAAAATAGAGGGCTATGGGTAACCGTAGTAATTTCAAAGGTAGCTACATGTTTGGCACAACTTTGTGGGCTGAAGGGCCTGTATTGTGCTGTAGGTTTTCTATATTTCCTCTCTCCCCAGAGGGAGACTGCAATCTGGAACACACTGCCTGAGGGGGTGGTGCAGGCTGGTATTTAAGGACCATCTGGATGAGCATTTGAATCACGAAGGCAGGGTAGGAGACAGACCAAGTGCTGAGTTACTGGGGACAGATTCTCAATGGTCGGTATAGACACGCAGAAACCACTGACTGTGAAAGTGCAGGGGGAATCTGAAACACAGAACTTCAGGGTGGACTCAGCTAAAACATTCAGAACCCAGTACGATGGATTTTTGTTGGACAAAGGTACTAATGGCCACATACTGAACCAACCCCCTCAAAAGGTGACCAAAATGCTGCCATTCCCTGTGCACCAGTAACAATACTTTTGTCTGGGAATTTGGTGAAGTATTCTGGGTGATATTAGGAGATATGTCTGACACCTTGGTCACAGTGGGAGGGTGCAAATATTTTCTCAGAGGGTAAGGGGTTCAGTGGAACAAGCTCACAGCTGAGAATGAAGGTGACAAACCCCACTGCAGTGGAGGACTGCTGTGGTCAGGGTTGTACAGGATAGAAACAGACCCTCTGGCGCATCACATTTATGTTCCCCATCATGCACAGCTGTACTAATCCCACTTTCCTGCATTAGTTTCATAACCCTCTGGGCCTTGCTCACTGAAGCCCCTGTGCATGTGCCTCTAATATTGTTACACAGTTCCCTGTATGTGGCATCACAGGTAGACAGGATTGTGTGTTCTACTTGCCTTGTCAGCCAAAGAACTGCCTCTCATTAGAGTTGGACAAAACTGTTTAAAGACAGATTCAAAGGGGATCTGAGGGGTAAATATTTCACACAGAGAATAGCTGGCATCCGGAATTAACTCCCAAAATAGAGTCACTGGTTTATACAGAAATGAAACAGTCCCTTCAGTACAACTCATCCCCGCCGACCAAGTTGTCGACCTGAACTCGGCCCATCTGCCTGCATTAGGCCCGAATCCCTCTCAACCTTTCCCATCCATGTGACTGTGCAAATATGTTTTAAATATTGTACCTGAGGCAGAGAGCCGGTGCAGTGAGGCGCGGACAGACACTCACTGTTCCGCGGGCAGGAAGAGGAGAGGCGGATCCCACAGCGGAGCCGAAACCCCAACAAGTGGAGACCGGCTCCACCATCTCGGACTTCCCGCACTGGACCGTTTCCACGGAAACGTCGACGGTGACTGTAGGGCTTTGTGACGTCAGCGCGCCACGGGTCAACAATCGCATGGAGTCACGTGACAGTAACCCGACAGCCGGGGAGGCGGGGCAGAGGGAGCTGTCAATCAGCAGAGCGGCTGAAAAACTTGTCACCATTGTGAACAGAATGGGGAGAGCGGGAGATTTCCTGGGACGTGACCCACTCCCCCATTCCCTGGAATTGAGTGTGTTATACACAGTAACATTCATATTATAATTTAGCTCTTCGATCTTATAAATATGTCATGTTTGTATTTTGTATATTTTTGTGTGGATAATCTTTTATAATTTGGGATGAAGGATGTTGGAACTAGATCACTGGAAAAAAACGTCACGGAAAAATATTGTCAAAGCCAAAATATTAATCCAAAGTAAGTTGTTATCACACTTCGCATAAGGCACCATATAGTTCAAAGATCAAATTAAAATTTATTCTCACAGTACATACGTGTCACCACAGATAGCCAGAGATTCTTGTTCAGCGGGCATGCTTAGCAAATCTATAGAACAGTAACCGTGAACTGTAAATATGAGGAACTATAAACTGTAAACAAATTGTGTAAATGCAGAAAAATGAATAGCAATAAATAACAAGCATGAAATAACGATATAACAGTCCTGACATGAGTGTATCTATCCCCTTTTGTTCAGGACACTGATGATTGAGGGGTAGTAACTGTTCTTGAAGCTGGTGGGGCGAGTCCTGAGGTACTTGTACCTTCTACCTGATGGCAGCAGTGAGAAAAGAGCATTGCCTGGGTGGTGAGGATCTTTGCTGATGGACGCTGCTTTCCTCCGGCAATGTTTCATGTAGATGTGCTCAGTGGTTGTGAGGATTTTACCCGTGATATACCGGGCCGAATCCGCTACCTTTTGTAGGATTTCCCACTCAAAGGCATTGGTGTTCCTATACCATGCCGTAATGCAGCCAGTCAGCACACATTCTGCCACACATTTATAGAAGTTTGGCAAAGTTTTCGATGACCGGCTGAATCTCTGAGTGCCCTGAGGAAGCAGAGGTGCAGTCGGGACTTCTTCACAATAATATTTATATGATGGGCTCAGGACAGGTCCTCAGAGAGTGACACACAGAAATTCAAAGTTACCGACCCTTTCCGCCTCTAATCGTCCTTTGATTACTGGCTCATGGACCTCTGGGTTTCCCCTCCTAAAGTCACAATCAGTTCCTTGGTCTCATCCACATTGAGTGAGAGGTTGTTGATATTACACAACTCAGCGAAGTTTTCAGAGTCCCTCCTGTATGCCGATTAATCACCCTCTTTGATACAGCCCACAACAGTTGTGTCATCAGTAAACTTGTAATGGTGTTGGAAGTGTACTTGGCCACACATTCATACTGTCGGAGTAAAGTGAGTGTGGGGGGGGGGGGGGGAGGATGCGGGGAGCAAAGCACACTCTGGGTGGGACTCCTGTGCTGTGGAGGAGATGTTTCTTGTCAATCCAAACTGACTGGGTTTTGCAACTGAGGAAATCCAGGATCCAATTGCACAAGGGGGTATTGAGGCCCAGGACTGGGAGTTTACTGATCAGTTTTGAGGGGATGACATTGTTAAGTGCTGATCTGTAATCAATAAAGGGCATCCAGATGTTTGCACCTTTGCTGTCCAGATGTTCCAGAGTTGTGTGAAGAGACAACGAGACAGCATCTGCTGTTGCTTCAGTTGGTGAAATGGAGAGGATCCAAGTCACCATTCAGACAAGAGCTGATATGCTTCAACACCAGCCTCTCAAAACACTTCATTGCTGTGGATGTAAGTGCCACTGGGCAATAGTCATTCAGACAGGTTGCCACGCTCCTGTTGGGCACCGATATGATTGAAGCTTCCTTGAAGTAGGTGGGTTCCACACACTGCTAGATCGAGAGGTTGAAGATATCCGTGAATACACGAGCCAGCTGGTCAGCACAGGTCTTCAGTACTCGGCCAGGTACTCCATCCAGACCAGATGCTTTCCTTGGATTCACTCTCTTGAAGGCAGCCTGCACGTCATCTTCAGATACTGAGACCAAATGACCATCGGGAGACACGGGGGTGCGCGATGGTTCCTTCCTCTTCTGCCTGTCCAAAGTGAGCATAGAAGGCATTGAGCTCGTCTGGAACCGAAGCTGTGCTGTCCCCTTTGTCACGAGATTTACCTTTGCAGGAGGTTCTGGCATTCAAACCCTGACACAGATCTTGAGCATCACTCTTTTATTCCATTCTATTCCAGAATCTCCACATTGCCCAAGAGACGGCTTTCCGCAGATCATACCTGCAGCTCTTGTAGTATTCCTGATCTCCAGACCTGAATGGATCTGATCTGGTGCTCAGCAGGTTCCAGATCTCAGTGCTTACCCAGAGCCTCTCACTTGGGAAAAGCCTCAATGATTTTGTGGGGACACACGCCTCCACAGCTGTTTTATTGAAGTCTGTAGTGACCCCGGTGTCGTCCTTCAGGTCCTTCGATGAGTTCTTGAACATGGCTCAGCCTGCTGACTCAAGGCAATCCTGTAACCGTTCCTCTGCCTCCCAACACCACCCCTCGGTTATCTGGATATCTGGAGCCTTGTTCCTTAGTCTCTGTCTGTATGCAGGTAGCAGGAGTACAGTCAAATGATCCAACTTAACAACAACAGGCATTCCTGATCGTGGTGTAGCAGTGCCCTAGTGTGTTGGGACCTCTGATGCAAAAGGTTACTACTTCAGATTCATTTTCTTTCAGATATCTACAGGAAAATGAATACAATGGAATTGATGAAAACTACAGACAGCAAAGACTGACAGACAAATCATGTGCAAAAGAAGACAAATAGTGGAATATCCTCCTCTTCATTATTAATTACATTGTCCTTAGATTCAGTAATTAGTCTAATTAACGTTCGCCTTGTGGTAACATGTTCACACGGGATCTTAGCTTCCACACACACCTCTTTGAGCTGATCCAGTTGCAAAAGCCATAGGCTCTGAGACAAGGTCTCTGCCAACTCCCCCCGATCCATTATGTGTGAAGCAGCCGCGCCCCCAAAGAAGCGCGCTCCCGCTCTCCATCAAACGCGATCCGTGTCCTCATTGTGGCCACACTGAGCGACGTTAATTGTCCCGGGTTCCGGCACCAAATATTTGTTGCACACAAAAGGGATTTCCAGGCGTGCCGAAGTTTAAAATAGCGTCTTTATTTTCCTTTCTGGAAACACCGGAACACAGCGCATCGGCTTTCCACGCACGCTGCCGGGCCGTCTCCGTCCACTCCATCACATCCCCGGGACCCCTCAGCTGCCCCAACTGCCTGGATAAGCTTTGCCCCTTGTAACCATCAACCAACCCACTGAACATTAATCAAATTGTCAATGAACCAAATAACAAAACCAAAGCACTAAAAATAATATGAACATAATATAAGAAAATTAGGGGGGTATCCAGTGTCCATTACTATGCTCCACATTACTATGGGTCCCACTTTGGCATGGGTGACCCTCCCAAAAGCCAAACCACAAGGGCCTTGTCTCCAGCCAGCTTCACTCTCCGGTCATTGAGGCAGGTTTCAGACATCCCACCTCTCCCGGAAGATCCGGGAGTCTCCCGCATATCGATAGTGGCTCCCTGACGCCCGGGAATTATATACAATATCCCGGAAATAGATTTATTTTTTTGAGAGGGAGAGCGAGCATCCTGTTTGGTCTCTCTTCGTGCTGAGAGTGGTCTCCAACCACCGGGCCGTGAGGAAACAATATGATTTGGCGATATGAAACGATATGAGTCAGCTGCACCTTTCCTCACTCCCTGTCACGCACTGTTGAGCTCGAACGCACGCGAGGTCATTACGCACGCCTCATCCATGTCAGCGCGGGAAAAAGATCAACTCCTGGAGCTTGTAAATGACGGCGGGCTGAAAAGTATGTTTGACATAACATCTCTGCCGGCATTCTGGATCAAAGGCAAGGCTTACTATCCTGAGATAGACACGAAAGCACTGAAAACGTTGCGTCCATTTCCAACATCATATCGCTGCGAAGCGGAGTTTTCTGCAATGAATGCAACGAAAACTAAATTGCGGAATAGACTGGACATAAGGAACCCCCTTCGAGTATCGCTGTCTCCCATCACGCCTCGATGGGACCGTCTTGTTGCAGGAAAACAAGCCCAGGGCTCACACTGATTCAGCGATATTGGTGTGTTGCAATGAATTTATATGTTTACACGGGGAAAATATGCGCTGTGTGTTTAATATCCAAACGTTACTTAAAATGTTATGATGCTATTGACTTATCACCTATATTCCGGTCGTGATTAACACCGCCCCCTGCTCCCCGCCCCCGGGTCGGCCGGTCCGCAAGAATATTGTCAATATTGAACCGGTCTGCGGTGCAAAAAATGTTGGGCACCGCTGCTAGGTAGACCTATCAGTTTTCTCTGTGGGCGGGCTTTACAGTCGACCTCAAAAATAATGACAGTGTTGCTCGCTGCACCTTTTGCAACAGTGACCTTTCTACTGCCCATGGTGGGTTAAAATGTAAAAGACATGTTGAGGTGAGTTTAACAGGTGTCATTACAGCATAGCTAACGTTATTTAAACTAGCTGGTTAGCTGCTAAGGAACAACGCTATTGATGTCCTACGTGATGAGGCCAACCTCCCTGCAGACTTGCTTAAAGTTGTAATAGAATAAACATGATAATAAAATATAATATAACACATATTTTAATGTCACATTTGCTGCATATAGTCATAGTCATAGTCATACTTTATTGATCCTGGGAGAAATTGGTTTTCGTTACAGTTGCACCATAAATAATAAATAGTTAAATAGTAATATGTAAATTATGCCAGGAAATAAGTCCAGGACCAGCCTATTGGCTCAGGGTGTCTGACCCTCCAAGGGAGGAGTTCTAAAATTTGATGGCCACAGGCAGGAATGACTTCCTATGACGCTCTGTGTTGCATCTCAGTGGAATGAGTCTCTGGCTGAATGTACTCCTGTGCCCAACCAGTACATTATGTAGTGGATGGGAGACGTTGTCCAAGATGGCATGCAACTTGGGCAGCATCTTCTTTTCAGACACCACAGTCAGAGAGTCCAGTTCCATCCCCACAACATCACTGGCCTTACGAATGAGTTTGTTGATTCTGTTGGTGTCTGCTACCCTCAGCCTGTTGCTCCAGCACACAACAGCAAACATGATAGCACTGGCCACCACAGACTCGTAGAACATCCTCAGCATCGTCCGGCAGATGTTAAAGGACCTCAGTCTCCTCAGGAAATAGAGATGGCTCTGACCCTTCTTGTAGACAGCCTCAGTGTTCTTTGACCAGTCCAGTTTATTGTCAATTCGTATCCCCAGGTATTTGTAATCCTCCACCATGTCCACCCTGACCCCCTGGATGGAAACAGGGGTCACCGGTCCATTAACCCTCCTCAGGTCTACCACCAGCTCCTTAGTCTTTTTCACATTAAGCTGCAGATCATTCTGCTCACACCATGTGACAAAGTTTCCTACCATAGCCCTGTACTCAGCCTCATCTCCCTTGCTGATGCATCCAACTATGGCAGAGTCATCAGAAAACTTCTGAAGATGAAAAGACTCTGTGCACTAGTATACCCAACTTGGTTTACAGATTAGACAAAATCACTAAACAAAGTATTACATACACACTTGGAGGTCAACGGGCGGGAGGGGGGAATATGGTGTTGCAGGGGGCGGGGGAGCTACCTCCCTGAAATGGTGGTGCTACCTCCCTGAAATGAGTTTTTGCAGGGTGGGATGTCTGTGGTTTGCTCCAGGAAATGATCTCCCATTTGTGCAGCTTCATTCAAGCAGGGAAGCTGAAGGTGCCAGTCTGCACTAAGGTTCGATTTCAGGACTATCAAGTGGCCCTCAAAGCTGCTACCACATCATTTATATCAAGCAAAGAGATTCTAATCATGTGATGTCATTTTGTTAATTTGTAAATAATCTAGATAGATTTAGAAATCAGATAGTTTCAGAAAGAACAGGAAGGATAGTTTATTTTCAGCTTTATTCCATCCAGTCTGAAATATAAACTTTTTACCATATCTGTAAGAATGAGAAATTGACTGGATCTGTACAATGAAAGCCTTACTTTGTGTCATGTAAGTTGTGTCACTTTCTTTCTCCCTGTTTGCTTTATCCTGTCAGCAGAGTGAGATACAAATCAAATCAAGTTTAATTATCATTCAGCCATAATAGATAGGGCGAATGAGGCAGCGTCCCTCGGGGGACACGGTGCAGAACGAACAACATAGTGCATTCAAAAAAGCAAGTAGAGAAGCCTCTTCACGTGGAATAAGAACATATATGTAGTCCAAGACCCTCAGTGACCTGTCCTGCAATCAATGGTAAAATCTCCTGGCAGTGTGCAGACACGTGCAGTCCAGACTGTTGTTCCACCACTCGAACAGGAGAGGGCAGCACCAACGGGAGGCGCCAGCCCCCTGCTGAGCGCGGATGCCACGTTGCACCGCCTCCAGCGTCCCTCACCTGGCCTGCAGCTGCAGGCAAGCCCGCGGCTTGAGGACTCGTCCCCGCTACAATCGGGGTTACGTGGCTTCTACTATCGCACCACCAGACAAGTGTAACAGGCCTGCGGCAACTTACACTATCACTCTGCAAAAGAGTCTTGCGATTGCGAGTGAAATAACCAAAATCACGAGTGAAATAACCATGACAATCTTTCACGTACCAACTCCGATGCCTCTGAGTGGCAGGCAGCAACACAGTCTCAACTCAAGCTCTGTATAAATTTTGGGTTTATTATGTACATAAATAGAAGCAAGAGTTAGGCCATTCAGCCCTGTGGGCCTTCTCTGTAATTCAGAATTTGTTGATCTCTTTCTAATCTATTCACAAGTCTTGCATCCCTTGATTCCTTTCAAAGTTCAAAGTAAATTTTATTATCAAACTACATGCATATCACCATATACAACCATGAGATTCACTTTCCATTGGGCATACTCAGCAAATCTATAGAATGGTAACTATAACAGGATCAATGAAAGGTCAACTAGAGTGCAGAAGACAACAAACTCTGCAAATACAGATATAAATAAATAGCAATAAATAACAAGAGCATGAGATAAAGAGTCCTTAAGGTGAGGTCATTGGTTGTGGGAACATTTCAATGATGGGGCAAGTGAGTGTAGTTATCCTCTTTTATTCAAGAGCCTGATGTTGAGCTTTCATTGTAATAATAATAATAAGTACTTCATTGATCCCTAGTAGGAAATTCTTTCATTACAGCAGCAACATTTAAAGACACATTTAGCAGTGTGCAGACTTAACTAATAATAAAGTACAGAATAATAACATGCACAATAATTTACCAATGTGCAATAATTTGCAATAATAATGTGTAATAATTATGTATTGAGTTGCTGCCACTTGATTGACTGCTGAGGATATTTGCATCAATGAGTAGGTGTACCTAATAAAGAGGCCACTGTGTGTATATAGTCCAACATGAGAAACATCATTCCCTTGTGCCCGTTTCAAAGCTCCACTAATAAACAACCCGTTGAACTCAGCTGCAATACACAAGCATATCTTTGCTCAGTTAGGAAGACCAGACACGTGCATGATATTCCAGATGCGATCTCAGCAGAAAACATAAATTTTCAAACTCGCTGTTTTTAAAAGAAATACTTCTGTTAGGGTCTAGGCCTGAAACGTCAACTGCACCTCTTCCTAGAGACGCAAACACGAGGAATTCTGCAGATGCTGGAAATTCAAGCAACACACATCAAAGTTGCTGGTGAACGCAGCAGGCCAGGCAGCATCTGTAGGAAGAGGTACAGTCTGGAGGAAGTGCCAGGAGCCAAAGGAGAAATTATTAAGAGTAAGGACTAATTCTGCTAGACGGAGCAGAGTCGTGGTAGAGGGGAACTGCTGAGGTCTGGAATCCAAAAAGAAATGGAGAGCTTTGAGACCTTCCTGATGGGGAATAGAAGTATATAGGGACTGGACATCCATGGTGAAAATAAAGCGGTGGGGGCCAGGGAACTTAAAATCATCGAAAAGTATCAGAGCATGAGAAGCGTCACAAACATAGGTAGGAAGGGATTGAACAAGGGGGGATAAAACCGTGTCGAGGTATGCAGAAACAAGTTCAGTGGGGCAGGAGCAAGCTGAGACAATAGGTCTGCGAGGACAGGCAGGTCTGTGGATCTTGGGTAGGAGGTAAAAATGGGAAGTGCGAGGTGTGGGAACTATAAGGTTGGTAGCAGTGGATGGGAGATCTCCTGAGCGGATAAAGTCGGTGATGGTGTGGGAGACAATGGCCTGGTGCTCCTTAGTGGAGTCACGATTGAGGGGTAAATAAGAGGAGGTATCCGCAAGTTATCGCTGTGCCTCTGCAGGGTAGAGGTCAGTACGCCAGACTACAACAGCACCCCCCTTATCAGTGAGTTTGATAGTAAGGTTAGGATTAGTTTGGAGGGAGTGGAGAGCAGAGCGTTCGGAAGGAGTAAGGTTCGAATGGGAACAAGGTGCGGTGAAGTCGAGACAGTTGATGTCCCGTCAGCAGTTAGCAATAAAGAGATCCAGAGCAGTCTGAAGACCAGTGCGGGGTGTCCATGAAGAGGAGGTGGGTTGAAGACGGGAGAAGGGGTCATCAGTGAGGGTGGAAGAGTCCTTGCTGAAGAAGTAGGCTTGGAGACGGAGATGGCGGAAGAAGAGTTCCGCATCATGGCGAACGCGCAACTCGCTGATGTGTGGGCGAAGGGGGACAAAGGTGAGGCCCTTACTGAGGATAGAGCATTCTACCTCAGACAGTTGAAGGTCAGAGGGGATGGTAAAGACCCGGCATGGATGAGAGCTGGGATCAGAGTGGGGAGGGGGAGGCTAGGGGTGTCAGTGGAGATGGGAGGTTTGGGGTGAGAGGAATATGGAGCCTCTGAGGGCCCAGGAGCTGACGGTGGGATCTGAGGGTGACGGGGGTTGCAGAGTGGCGGTGGGGGAAAGGGAGACGGGAGTCACAGTAGCAGCACATAAAGACCCGGCCTGGAGTTCAAGGCTGGAGTCGCAGTTGGTGCACTTTGGACCTTAGCTCCAGCTGTAATCTACCCATGTTCCTGACCATTGGCGTTCTTGACCTGGACCACAGCTCCGCCGAATACTTAGCCTACTCCCCAGTTCCGTCTGTACACCCTGCTTATATTTGAGACGATATCTCAAACTCCAGACAAATGAGTAAGCCAGATGCTGTAAATGGGAATTTTGCAGACCCATGGGAGGCAAGCATTTCATCCATGCCTATTTCAATAAAATCTTTAAATTGAAGGGGTCTTAGTGGCACAGAAAAGGCCCTTTGGCCCATCTAATCCATGTCGAACTGTTTGAACTCCCTACTCCCATCAACCTGCACCGGGACCATAGCCCTGCATACCCCTACCACCCATGTACCTATCCAAACTTCTCTTAAATGTTGAAATCGAGCTCACATGCACCACCTGCACTGGCAGCTCATTCCACACACTCACAACCCTCTGAGTGAAGACGTTTCCGCTTATGTTCCCCTTAAACTTTTCACCTTTCACCCTTAAACCATGACCTCTAGTTGTAGTCCCATCCAACCTCTGTGGAAAAAGCCTGCTTACATTTATCCTATCTATACCCCTCATAATTTTGTAAACCTCTATCAAATCTCCTCTCAGTCTTCTACGTTCTAAGGAATGAAGTCCTCACCTGTTCAATCTTTCCTTATAACTCAGGTCTTTCAGTTCTGGCAACATCTTTGTAAATTTTTTTCTGTACTCTTTCAACTTTATTTGCGAACTTTGTAGATTAAATTTCACCATATAGAAACCGACAATGGGTAGTATTTTATTTATTTTAAAATTTGAAGTTACAGGGGTTGAAGGGCAGGCACCATGGTGGAGCACTTAGCACAATGCTATCACAGTTCAGGGTGTTCCAGAGTTGGGAGTTCAATTCCAGCGCCTTCTGCAAGGAGTTTGTACATTCTCTCCGGGACCACGTGGGTTTCCTCCAGGTGCTCCGGTTTCCTCCCACATCCCAAAGACGTACTGGTCCATCGGTTATTGTAAAGTGTCCTGTGATTAGGCTACTGTTGAATAGGTGAGTTGCTGGGTGGTGTAACTTGTTGGGCCGGAAGGGCCCAATCCGTACTATACAGTATCGCTAAATAAAATAATACAAAATAGAAAAAATTATGTACATATGTATATGTTTATTATAATTATTAAAATAAATGTTTATAAACTCTGCATCAAAATAGAAATAAAGTTTAATATTTTACATGAATACTGTAAACACTTCTGGGGAGTATTTTAAATTCTACTTTACGACTATGAATACACTACACATAAAAAGAAAATCTGAATAAACTAATTCTTTTCGTGCTCGCTGTTTAAAAGTTTCACAAGATTGTTTTCACGTCAACATGGCACAGTCAAACTGAACAAAAGCAGGCCTGACTGGAGCACATTTTACAAGGTCTCAACTTATACCGGAGATAATTCTGTTCCAGCAATCCTTATCAAGAGCATGTTAAAAGCAAACTTTTTCAAGCCGTTCCAACTGCACATAAGTTTGGGCCAAATTAAAATTATCTCCAAACTCATCACTTTTCAAGAGGGAAAGTGGGAACAATTAAACATCGGAACAAACCAGGGGAATGAAATTGTAAAATTAATCTCTTGTTTCAGTTCCCCGATTTTCATAATTTTCTTGCTACAAAATATCCCGTCTCACTGATAAAATGTAGGGTCTGCATTTCAAGCATATGATATCGCTGAAGAAGCGCGACTTTTTTTTTACTAAAGTGAATACAGATACGGTATCAGTCCACACAGTCGTAGAGCTCTCTTTAGTTCCTTGATGTCTGCAGCCATGTTTCCTCCATTCTCTCTCAAACATTGACTGAAGAGTAACTGGGGTTATTCCGGCAAACGAAATGTGCAACCAACTGTCCATCAGCAATCATCAGCAACAAACCGACACCTAAAAGAAGAATCACAGTCGTTAAAACTCATAACTATCACCATGGTCTATGAACTGTACAGATAGTCTTACAATACTTTATAAGATGGAATAGGTTGAAGATCAGGCATCAGAAATTTAAAAGGGACATCAGGGGCAGCTTCTCAGTGCAAAGGGAAGTGTGTATGTATTTGGAATGAGCTGCCAGATACAGTACAGTGCAAAAGTCTCAGGCACACAGACACAGCTGAGGCTTTTGCACGGTGCTGTACTTGTCAATGTGGAGCAGAGAGCGAGTTTATAACTCTGGAAGAAGCAAAGGATGTTGGGAATAGTGAGTGTGGAGCGCCATGGGAGGGGTGTGGGACAGGTGGAAGCAGAGGAGTGCCAGGGGTGGGGATTTGCTGTAGGTGCAGACACACCCAGCCCTGAGACAACAGGCAAGGTCATTTGATGCCAAACAATTGGTTTATTAATCATTTCAGAATGTCTCGCTGGTGCTTCCCACTCCCTTCCCCTTTCCCAACCATGATTCTCCTCTCCCTGCTCCCTTCCCACTCTCAGTCCACAATAGAGACCCATAGGTTTATCACCACTCACATATGCCATGAAATTATTTTTTTTTTTGCAGCAGTATAGCGCAATATATAAAATTACTAGAGTACTGTTTGGTGGAAGTCTGTGAAGAATAAGAATTTCAAGTTGTATACTGTATACATCCTCTGATATTAAACTGAACCATTGAACATTTAAAAACCATCAAGTGCATGGATTGGAGAGGTTTAAAGAGCTGTGATCCAAACATGAGCAGATGAGAGTAGATTGCTGTATGACATGGTCAGCATAGACAATTTAGGCCAAAGGGCCTGACTCTATGACTAACTATGATAACATCATTTCAGCATTGTATCTCTGTTAAGCTGCAAAAAGAAATCTAGTGCTCATTGTCCAGTAGAGTCTGATTTAACTATTCAGAGGTGAATTGAATAAAGAATCTACAGCATGTTTATAACATTTTTGAAGAAAATCTACTCAGACTCACCCAATGCCAACCACCACTGCCATACTAAAGGAAATTCGACCATCACTGGAAATGAAATGAAACCCGAATTTAATGACTTTGCAGTGTTTCACACCTTGACATAAGATTCTTAAAACAAGCAAAACGAGGAGGAATTTCTTTAGCCAGAGGATGGTGAATCTTTGGAATTTACTGCCACAGATGGCTGTGGGGGCCAAGTCACTGGGTCTGTTTAAAGCAGAGGTTGATAAGTTCTTGATTAGTAAGGGCGTTGAGGGTTACGGGGAGAAGGTAGGAGAATGCGGCAGCACGGTAGCATAGTGGCTAGGAAAAGTTTTACAGTAACATCAACCTGGGTTTAATTCCCGACGCTGCCTGTAAGGAGTTTGTACGTTCCCCCCCATGACCGCGTGGGTTTCCTCCGGGTGCTCTGGTTTTCTCCCACAGTCCAAAGTTGTATCGATTAGTAGATTAACTGGTCATTGTAAATTGAGCTGTGATTAGACTGGGATTAAATTGGGAGATTGCTGGGTGGCGCGGTTCGAAGGGCAGGAAAGGCCTACTCCACGCTGTATATCAATAAATAAACAAACAAACAAACACAGATATGAGTAAATAAATAAATGGGATTGAGAGGGATGATACATCAGCCATGATGGTTTGGTGCAGCAGACTTCTACTTCCAACAAAGTTGGGGTTTTGCTGTCAATAACAAAGATTAAATATTACGTTTTTCATTGGGTTCCCTTTTTTCTGAATTAAGGCCCATGAAGAACAGTAATGTGTAGCATTACTGAATACAGAAATTGGTAAATAAATGTTGATCTTATAGTTCTCATCTTTTCATTCAAATCACAGAGTAGAGGACGACCATTTACCCACCACCAGTACCCAGAAGAGCAGCCCGTAGTCCTTTCCCAAACTCCAGGCAATTATTTTCCTTTCTGCCTATCCAGTTCCTTTTTGAAAATGGTTTCTTACCACGCTGACAGCTGATGAGTTCAAAATTGTAAGTATTCTGCACGAAATGTTTTTCCGTCTATCTCCTTCTACACGTGACCTTGAAACCCCCTTCACACGTCCCCCACCCCCATCTGCTTAACCTGACTAGTGACAGACCCGTACATCTCTATCAAATCAACTCTCAACCTTCATTGCTTTAAGGAGAATAACCCCAGCTTCTCATGTTTTCTGACTTATTACTCGAGACCACTGATGCAGAAGTACAGCCTTTACACCAAGCCACATGTTGCCACCTCTGTCTGGTTCTGCATAAACCCTGGCAGATATACTTCATAGGCACGTGAACTGATGGAGAATTTCTTGGTCCCCACCTCAGTGGCCCAGGATATACTAACCAGTGAAACAAAGAACAATTAGAATAATTGACACTGAGGAAAACAATAGTATTTAAAGCCGATATAAAATGACTCTCATATTCCAATTCATGATATGATTAAATTGGAGTTCTTACCTGCTGAAGTCAGCAGGATATGGCTGAGTGCAACTGTGAAAGAGTAGTCCCAAACCCTTTCCTTAACTATAGCTGCAAACAGCAGACAACTGGTGAAATATGTCAATTCCATTGACAGCAGGTTCACTAGGAGAGTGAAGAAAGAAACTTATTGACAAGCAACACACATCAAAGTTGCTGGTGAACACGAAGGGAATAAGTTACTTGTAGGTGCTTATTTTGGGACCGTGAAGGTCATATCTTTGCTGATTGCTGAGATAACGCTCAATAATGCTTAACTGTATGTTTGCTAATTGCTAATTAAGGAACAGAATGAGGAATTCGAATCTTTAGAGCAGTGGCGTGTCACACAAGTATAACAACGCCGTGGAGTCGCAGGCTGATAGCAATTGTTTTGTTTTGATTTTGGATCCGTTTTGCCACTACACAAACCTTCCCAGAGCTTGCTTCCCAAAGAAAGAATTCTTTTTAAATTTAAATATGGGCATGAGGGTTGTCGATAGGATAAGATTGTTAGGCTACTGATTCCATCGGACACCATTTTTAATACACTAAGAACATTATCATTTCCAATCCCCAGCCATTAATGGTGAAGTTACTAAATTTACTAGCTGTTCTTTCTAGTATTTCTTTCAGGAATTTTTGTGTACTAAAAAGCCATTTGTACAATTACTAAATCATTATGTTCACGACTATTTTGGCATACTAATTAACTGAATAAGCAGCTTTCAGTGCCCCAGATAATGAAAGCCAATATTCAGTATGGTCTTTGTCTCGCTATGCTGCCATCTTCCAAGGCTCTTTGGTCTTGCAGACCAAGATCCATCCCTTCCTCGATACTTCCAATGATCGGACTATCCATGGTGCATGTCCCAGCCTCCTTAATACTCCCAAAACACATCACATTATGTTTATCAGTGCTAATATTATCAGCCATTTCTCAAACATGCACACAAAATGTTGGAGGAACTCAGCAGGTCAGGCAGCATCTATGGAAATGAAAGAAGAACATAGAACACAGAAATTTGCAGCACATTACAGGCCCTCGGCCCAGAATGTTCTGCCAATCGTGTAACCTACTCTACAGACTGCCTCAAATTTCCCTACCACGTAGCCCTCTATTTGTCTAGGCTGTATGTACCTATCTAAGAGTATCTTAAAAGACACTATTATATCCACTTCCACCACCACTACCAGCAGTGCAGTCCACACACCCACCACTCTGTGTGAAAAACTTACCCCTGATGTCCCCTCGGTACCCATTTCCAAGCACCTTAAAACTATGACCCCTTGTGTTAGCCATTTCATCCCTGGGAAAAAGCCTCTGGCTATCCACACGATCAATGCCCCTCATCATCTTATAGACCTCCATCAGGTCACCTCTCATCCTCCATCGCTCCAAGCAGAAAAGGCCAAGTACACTCAACCTATTCTCATAAGGTACGCTCTTCAATCCAGGTAACACCCTTGTAAATGGCTTCTGCACTCTCTCTTTCGTATCCATGTCCTTCCTGTAGTGAGGTGACCAGAACTGAACACAGTACTCCAATTGGGGTCTGACCAAGGTCTTATATAGCTGTAACATTACCTCACGGCTCTTGAACTCAATCCCATGGTTGATGAACGCCAACACACCACACGCCTTCTTAACAACACTGTCAACCCGCGCAGCAGCTTTGAGTGTCCTATCAACACAGACCCAAGATCTCTCAGACCCTCCACACTGCCAAGGGTCTTACCATTTATATTATAATCTGTCTTCAAATTGGACCTAACAAAATGAACCACTTCACACTTATCTGGGTTGAACTCCATCTGCCACTTCTCAGCCCAGTTCTGCATCCCGTTGCTGTCCCGCTGTAACCTCTGACAACCCTCCAGACTACCTACAGCACCCCCAACATTTGTGTCATCAGCAAACTTACTAACCCACTTTTCTACTTCTTCATCCAGATCATTTGTAAAAGTCACAAAGAAGAGGGTTCCCAGAACAGATCCCTGCAGAACACCACTGGTCACCGACCTCCATGCAGAATATGAACCATATACAACCACCCTATGTCTTCTGCTGGCAAGCCAATTGTGGACTCACAAAGCAGGGTCTCCTTGGATCCCATGCCTCCTTACTTCCTGAAGGAGCCTTGCAGGGGGAACCTTTTCAAATGTCTTACTGAAATCCATATACACTACTTCCCTACTCTACCTTCAAAGTGTTTTATTACATCCTCAAAGAATTCAATCAGGTTCATGAGGCACGACCTTCCCTTGACAAAGCCATGCAGGCTATCCCGAATCAGATTATGTCTCTCCAAATGCTCATAAATCGTACCTTTCATGACCTTCTCCAACAACTTGCACACCACTGAAGTCAGACTCACTTGTCTACAATTTCCCAAGTTATCTCTACTCCTTTTCTTGAACAAGGGAACAACATTTGTAACCCTCCAATCCTCCGGTACTTCTCCCGTCCCTATTGATGATGCAAAGATCATCACAAGAGGCTCAGCAATCTCCTCCCTCGCTTCTCACAGTAGCCTAGGGTATACCTCATCCGATCCCGGTGACTTATCTAACTTGATGCTTTTCAAAAGCTCCAGCACATCCTCTTTCTTAATGTCTATATATTCCCAAGTGTTTCAGTCCACTGTAAGTCATTCCTGCAATTGCCAAGGTCTTTTTCCCTAGTGAATAGGGAAATGCACAATGCCCCAGCCTTAATCCAGTCCACACAGTCTCCTCTCTTCTGTATCCACTACCTACCCCAGTACCTGCAACACTCTTTTGTATTTGATATAAATGCCTCCCTTTCCCCTCCCTGTCCCATCTTTCTTGACACATTTGGTTGATTTTTTTTCCCAGATTTCACACTTAACCTCTGCTTTACTGATACAAATGTGCATTTCTATATTTTCTTTCTTTAACGCCCTCTTTGACAACTCATCCACCCTCTCATTCCCCTTCATCCCTACACGTGCTGGAACCCATAGAAATTTTACCTGACCTCCCTGATTTGCAATTCTTGTGACTGACTGAAGGGCTTCATAAAGTACACCTTGCTGACTGTTTGAGTGAAAAGACCTTAAACTTGCTGGAACTGAGGATGAATCTGAGCATATCAACACTTTGACTTGTCTAGCTTTCTCCACCCATCGCAACACAACCAACACTACCAGCAACTCCACTTTTACAGTTTCAAGATAACAAAAAAGGAAAAGGGCCCAAAGCAAAAGTTTGGGCACCCTGCATGGTCAGTACTTAGTAACACCCCCTTTGGCAAGTATCAGAGTTTGTAAACACTTTCTGTAGCCAGCTGAGAGACCTTCAATTCTTGTTTGGGGGATTTTTACCCATTCTTCCTTGCAAAAGGCTTCTAGTTCTCTGAGAATCTTGGGCCGTCTTGCATGCACTGCCCTTTTCAGGTCTATCCACAGATTTTCAATGATGTTTAGGTCAGGGGACTTTCGGGGACATGGCAAAACCTTCAGCTTGCGCCTCTTGTGGTAGTCAATTGTGGATTTTGAGGTGTGTTTAGGATCATTATCCTGTTGTAGAAGCCATCCTCTTTTCATCTTCAGCTTTCTTACAGATGGTGTGATGTTTGCTTCCAGAATTTGCTGGTATTTAATTGAATTCATTCTTCCCTCTACCAGTGAAATGTTCCCCGTGCCACAGGCTGCAACACAAGTCCAAAGCATGATTGATCCACCCCTGTGCTTAGCAGTTGGAGAGGTGTTCTTTTCACGAAATTCTGCACCCTTTTCCCTCCAAACATACCTTTTCTCATTGCGGCCAATAAGTTCTATTTTAGCTTCATCAGGGCTTGTTTCCAAAATGCATCAGACTTGTTTAGATATTCCTTTGCAAACTTCTGACCCTGAACTTTGTGGTGAGGATGCAGGAAAGATTTTCTTCTGATGACTCTCCCATGAAGGTCATATTTGTGCAGGTGTCGCTGCACAGTTGAACAGTGCACCACCACTCCAGAGTCTGCTAAATCTTCCTGAAGGTCTTTTGCAGTCAAACAGGGGTTTTGATTTGCCTTTCTAGCAATCCTACGAGCAGTTCTCTTGGAAAGTTTTCTTGGTCTTCCAGACCTCAACTTGACCTCCACCATTCCTGTTAACTGCCATTTCTTAATTACATTACAAACTGAGGAAATGGCTACCTGAAAATGCTTTGCTATTTTCTCATAGCCTTCTCCTGCTTTGTTGGCATCATTTACTTTAATTTTCAGAGTGCTAGGCAGCTGCTCAGAGGAGCCCATGGCTGCTGATTGTTGGGACAAGGTTTGAGGAGTCAGGGTATTTATAAAGCTTTGAAATTTGCATCACCTGGCCTTTCCTCACAATGACATGTTAGCCGTAGCCCTAACAAGCTAATTAAGGTCTGAGACCTTGGTAAAAGTTATCGGAGAGCTCAAATCTCTTGGGGTGCCCAAACTTTTGCATGGTGCTCTTTTCCTGTTTTTCACTCTAAAATTGTACAAAACAAAAATAATACACTAATCTTGCTTAAAATGTTGAAAAGAATGTTTCATCTTTAATTTTATGACTTTTGGAGATCAGTTCATCTACTCACTTAACTATTCACAGTTACAGAAATTTTGACCAGGGGTGCCCAAACTTTTGCATGCCACTGTAACTGCGACAATAAACGTCTTCTATCCGCCAGGTAACTGGATACACCATTTTAGTGCAAACCTGTGATTTTTGTTGCTCCTGTGTTCGCAGCTCCGGTAGACAGCTGATGCATTCAAAGCAGTCCTGATTTATACAGAGGGTCTGTCTCCCGAGATACGGTTATGCACCTCACTAACTTGCTCAGTTACAATTTCTTGAACAAACACTTCAACTCAATACCATTGTCTCTGGTGTAAATATTCGGGCGATTGGAGACAAATACATCAAAACTCTTTGGCATTACCTCAGCAGTGCCTCTGGTGGAAATCAACCGATAGATTTAATTTCAAAGACTGAGACTGAGCAGCTACATTTACAGATTTCATCTTTTGGTTGGCTAATTATTCATCTCTGAACGGAGACCAGCGACACTGACCGATCCCTACCTCTGTCCCTGCAGTTTCCCATTTTGGACTGTCCTTCAGCTTCTTCCTGGTGATACATACACTCACTCAGTCTCAGTCTCTCACACTCACAGTCTCTCTCAGTCTCTCTGTCTCACACACAAACACAC
This sequence comes from Mobula birostris, assembly GCF_030028105.1. Taxonomy (NCBI): domain Eukaryota; kingdom Metazoa; phylum Chordata; class Chondrichthyes; order Myliobatiformes; family Myliobatidae; genus Mobula; species Mobula birostris. The sequence continues at coordinate 25,953,148 of NC_092397.1, forward strand.
ACACACACAAACACACAAGAAACAACTGTACAATTGTGTTTCTATGTTATAGTGACTGTCCTGTTGTGCATTCTATTTATTATTAATTATTATAAATTGCACATTGCACATTTAGATGTAGACATAACATAAATATTTTTACTCCTCATGTATATGAAGGATGTAATTCATAAAGCAATACAATTCAAAACATACAAACACAAATTCGGACAAATATACACTAGAGAAACAGAGATCAGGATGGAAACGGTCAATAAGCATGTTGCTGATGTAAAAACAGGAGAAAATCTGCAGATGCTGGAAATCCAAGGCAACACAATGAACTCTGCTGATTCCTCCAGCATTTTGTGTGATGTAGCAGTCTTTAATGGGCATCTCAAATCTCATCAAAGGACAAAAGAAATAGAGAAGAAATATTCCAATCTGCAAAGGAAGAGGCAAACCAGCTACAGGAATAAATACAGTACTCAAAATAGGCAGATGAATGGATGCAGGAGATAAAACTGCGTAGATTGTATAAACACGGGAAAATCTGCAAATGCTGGAAATCCAAGTTCCTCCAGCATTTTGTGTGTGATGTTGCTGATCTAATAGTCTTTAATGAGCACCTCAAATGTCAAAAGAAATTGAGAAATATTTCAGTTGGCAAAACAATGAGCAACACACATAAAAGTTGCTGGTGAACGCAGCAGGCCGGGCAGCATCTATAGGAAGAGGTACAGTGGACGTTTCACATCCCTGCTCTTGTATTCTCGACCTCTTGAAATGAATGCTAACATTGCATTTGCCTTCCTCACCACCAACTCAACCTGCAAGTTGACCTTTAGGGTGTTCTACACAAGCAGTCCCAAGTCCTTTTGCATCTCTGATTTTTGGATTTTCTCCCCATATAGAAAATAGTTCGCACATTTATTTCAACTACCAAAGTACATGACCGTGCATTTTCTAACATTATATTTCATTTGCCACTTTCCTGCCCATTCTCTTAATTTGTCCAAGTCCTTCTGCATCCTACCTGCTTACTCAACACTACATGCCCCTCCGCCAATCTTTGTATCATCTGCAGACTTGGCAACAAGGCCATCTATTTCACCATGGAAATCATGAGGTACAGCATAAAAAGAATTGGTCCCAACACCGACCCCTGCGGATCATCACTAGTTACTGGCAGCCAACCTGACAAGGATCCTATACTCCCACTAGCTGCATGCCTGTTCTTACCAGATGATTTTACAACTCGTTCTTTATTAATGCTTCCCTTATCTTACACACAATACACATCAAGCTTACTGGTCCATAGTTACAAGGGTCAGCACAGTCACCCTTCTTACATACCAGTAAAACGTTAGCCCATTTCAAGACCTTCAGGATTTTACCAATCTTAAGAGAATTTTGAATAATTCTTGTTAGGCCTTTGTATTTTCAATCCTAGACTAGTTTAAGTACCCTTGGATATATGTTGTCTGACACTGAGATTTATTAACTTTCAGGCTTTTCACTTTCTAAGATCTCAGAGTCACTTCAGGGAACTTTATTTTTCTCTACCCTTACTGGCATATTGCTAACATCTTTGCAGGTGAACACTTCAGCAAAATAAGAGATGAGAGTATCCGCTATGTCCTTCTCTGCATAATTTAATACCCCACTGTTATTCCAAATACACTTAACTTCCCACTTGACGTTTCTTTTACAACTAAAATATTGACAAAGTCTCTTGGGGTTCAATGTTACCATTATCAGGAATATCCTTCTCAAGCTGCCTTTGGCAATCACAATTTCCCACTTGACTATAGCTCTCATATTTGCATATACCCTGTGGTTAAAATGTATTACAGGGGTACTATTTTTTTCAGTATTCCATATATAGATGTTACCCATGTACACAAGGGACATTGTCCTACACCCAATGCCTGCACCATCCAGCTCGCCTTTGGACTCTGGAAGGAAACCGATGTGGTCACCTTCTATGTGCACCATGCAACACTTGGCCTGTGGGCCTGATCTCCGTGATCTTCAATGTCAAGAACGTGGCAGTTTTTAAGCAAGGTTCTCAGACAGTCAGCCTGAGTCCACTAACACTTTTTGGAAACTTTTGCCTGTACCTGATTCTATGAATTCTGTAAGTTCAAAGTGAGACAAAGGAACCTTGGTGGTTCCCCTGTGGCAGGGAAAGTAAAAGTCAGGCAGTGTGGTAGTGACAGAAGACTCAGTACTTAGTGGGGACAGGCAGGAGATACTGTGGCAGCAAAATAAACACAAGGATGGTGTGTTGCCTCCCTGGTGCTGGGGTCCAGGGTGTAGAGGTGCAGCTGTAGGATATTGTCAAGAGGAAGGGTGAAAAGCCAGAGGTCCTGTTGCAAATTGGCACCAATGTCATTGTCAAAAACTGAGAAGAGGTCCTACATGCTGAGTGTATAGAATTAGGAAAGAGGCCTCTTTCCTTCTGTCACCCATGTACACAAAGATCAGTATCTTGTGGCCAGTGAACACACCATCTATCTTGCCTTTGGTCTCTGGAAGGAAACCAGTGCGGTCTGCAATACGGTATAATTGCAGTTCCACTCAGAGCTCCTCCCCAGACCCAGGACAGCATAAAATGGCAGTACCGCAATTTGTGAGTGTAATCACACTTACTGCAAAATATTCCCAACCGGCCACAATTTGACAACTGCACTGGTCCTGGAATCGCTGAGATTTGCTCCCGGAATCAGGCACTGGCTCTCGCTGCTTCTCATCCCAGACCGAACTTCGCAATCTGACCGTGAACTTGGGCTCTGACTCTGCAGGACGTAACTGTCATTGATATGGCCCTCACCATATCCACAGTAACTGCACTATCTTATATCGCCACTTCCTTCTGTCTCCCACGTACACAAAGGACAGTATATTGCGGCCAGTGAATGCACCATCCAACTCGCCTTTGGTCTCTGGAAGGAAACCGATGCAGTCACCGACTATTCGCCAGTCAGCACTGGTCCATGAACAATTTTGGTAACTTTTGCCTGTACGTGATTCAATAAATTTCTTAAAGTTAAAAATGAGATGAAGAAACCCTGGTGGTTCCCCTGTGGCAGGGAAAGGTCAAGTCATGCAGTGCATTAGTGATTGGGAACTTGATAGTTAGTGGTACAAATAGGAGATACTGTGCACACAACAGAGACTCCAGGATGCTGTGTTGCCTCCCGGGTGCTCGGGTCCAGATCTATCAGGGTGTCTGCAGAATATTCTCAAGGGGAAGGGTGAGCGGCCAGAGCTCATTGTGCATATTGACGCTAATGTCATTGCCAAAAACGAGGATGAGCTTCTACAGACTGAGCATATAGAGACAGGAAATGGTGTGAAGAGAAGGACCTCCAAGGTAGTAATTTCTGGATTACTCCCGGTGCCATGGGCAAGTGTAGCTCGGAACGGAATTACAGCATAATTGAATGAGTGACTGAGGAGATGGTGCAGGGGGCAGGGTTTCACGCTCGGATCAATGGAACCCTTCACTGGTCAAGGACTGATCTGTAGAACAGGGACAGGTTGCACCTGAACTGGAAGGGAACTAATATGCTGGCCGGGAGTTTTGCTAATGCTACTCAGAAGGTTTAAATTAGTTTTGCAGGGGGCTGGGAATTGGAACCCCAGGTCAGTAAGTGAAGGATTAGAACCGAAGGTAGATATCAGTGAAAGTATGGCCAGGCAAAATCAAATTAACAGGTATTATGAGACATATCGTTTCAATGGTGTGTATTTGAATGTCAGGAATATTATGGACAAAGGTGATTAACATAGAACATAGATCAGTACATGGATCTACAATGTTGTGGCCATTACAGAGACTTTGTTGAGAGATGGGCAGGGATGCACAATTAATCTACCAGGCTTTTGAAGTTTTTGAAAAGATAGAGAAGGAGGTAAAAGAGGTGTGAGTTGGGCTACCAGTCGGGGACAATATTACAGCTGCACTCAGGAGAGATCTAGCGGAGGGTTCAGACGCTGAGTGCATTTGGGTAGAACTCAAGAACAGGAAGGGAGCAATCAAACTAATGGGATTGTACTACTACCTAGTGTTGGGTAATGAGTCTATTCAGGTGGCTGCCCCCTCAGTGGGTGAGCAGTCAGCTGACAGGGACCACAACTCTCTCACTTTTAAGATAGTTATAGATAAGGATGGGGTATTTTTTAATCAGAGAAGGGAAAATTACGAGGGTATTATGCAGGGACTCAGAACGGTTAATTGGAAATAACTTTTCTTCTGGAAAATCCCTATCAGACATGGGGAGAGTGTTTAAAGATCAATTGCACAGAGTACAGGAAAGGTATATTTCTCTTAGGGGGAAGGACAGGGATGGAAAGAGAAGGGAAACTTGGGTGCCCACAGAAGTGATAAATTTAGTCAAGAAGAAAAAGGAAAAGTATGTCAAATTTTGGAAGTCAGGATCAAATGGAGTAGATGAAGGTTATACAGAATCCAGAAAAGAACTAAAAAAGGAAATTTATGAAAACAAGAGGGGCCATGAGAAGTCAATGGCAAGTAGAATTAAGGTGAATCCCAAAGTACTCTGTACATACATCAAGATAAGAAGATAACTTGGGAGAGGGGAGGACACCTCAAGGATAAAAAGAGAATCATTTGCTTGGATGTGCAGGATATGAGTGAAATACATCATAAGTACTTTGTTTCAGTATTTACCAATGGGGAAAGATTTGGACTCGGCGACAATGCTGCATGCATAAATATGTTAGGGAGCTTGGAGGGCAAGGAGGTAGATCCCTGTCTCAGAGGCCAATGTTAAGCTGCCTTTAAAGAGAGTGAACTCTCGCAAGGTGGAATGTCCCGATGGCGTACCTTCTAAGACACTGAAAACCTATACCAACTAACTGGCGGGGGTATTCAAGGGCATTTTCAACCTCTCACTGCTATGGGCAGATGCTTCCACTCGTTTCAGAAAAGCAACAATTATACGAGTGCCTAAGAAGAATAATGTGAGCTGCCTTAATGACTATGGTCTGGTAGCACTTACATCTACAGTGATGAAATCCTTTGAGAGGTTGGTGATGACACGACTGAACTCCTGACTCAGCAAGATCCTGGACCCATTGCAATTTGCCTATCGCCGCAAGTGTTCAACAGCAGATGCAATCTCAGTGGCTCGTCACACGGCTTAACACCACCTGGACAGCACAAACACCGATGACAAGACTATTGCTCAGCATTTAATGCCATCATTCCCATAATCCTGATTGAGAAGTTGCAGAACCTGGGCCTCTGTCCCTCCCTCTGCAATTGAATACTCAGCTTCCAAACCGGAAGGCCACAATCTGTGCGGATTGGTGATAACCTCTTCTCTTTGCTGGCAATCAACACTGGTGCACCTCAGGGGTGTGTGCTTAGACCACTGCTCTACTCTCTCCATACTCTTGACTGCGTGGCTAGCAACAGCTCAAATATCATCTATAAATTTGCTAATGATATAACCATTGTTGGTAGAATCTCAGGTGGTGATGAGAGGTCCTACAGGCATGAGATATGCCAACTAATGGAGGGGTGCCACAGCAACAACCTGGCACTGAATGTCAGTAAGACGAAAGAGCTGATTGTGCACTTCCAGAAGGGTACGACGAGCGAGCACATACCAATCCTCATGGAGGGATCAGAAGAGGAGAGATGAAGCAGTTTCAAGTTCACGGGTGTCAAGATTTCTGAGGATCTAACCTGGTCAAAACATATCAATGCCTTTATAAAGAAGGCCAGACAGCAGCTATACATCATTTTGAATTTAAAAAGATTTTGTAAGTCAACAAATACACTCAAAAGCGTCTATAGATGTACCGTGGAGAGTATTCTGACAGGCTGCACCACTGTCTGGTAAGGGGAGGGGTGGTGGTGGAGGACGGAAAGAAGTTGCAGAGGGTCATAAATTGAGTCGGCTCCATCTTGGGTACTTGCCTACAATTTACCCAGGAGATCTTCAAGGAGCGCTGTCTCAGAAAGGCAGCATCCAATATTGAGAAACTCCAGAGCCCAGGGCATTCCCTTTTCTCACTATTCCCATCAGGTAGGAGGTACAAAGGCCTGAAGGCGCACATTCAGCGCTTTAGGAAAAGCTTCCAGTCTGCTATCCGATTCCTAAATGGACTTTGAACCCTTGGACACTCCCTAACTTTTTAATATATGTTATTTCTGTGTTTTTGCATGATGTTAATCTAATCAATTTTCCTATACTGTAATTGATTTACTTCTTTATTTATTATTATTTATTATATTATATATTTAATTTAGTTTTTTTCTTCTTCTGTGTTATGTATTGCATTGAACTGCTGCTTCTAAGTTAACTAACTTGATTCTTATTCTGATAATAAGGGTAATGACACAATTGTATTGGAGACTTCAATATGCAAGGGGATTGGGAAGGTCAGGTTGGTGTTGATTCACAGGAGAGGGAATTTGTTGAATGCCCATGAGATGGCTTTTTAGAGCAGCTTCTGCTTGAGCCTGCTCGGTGAAAACCTATCTTTAGACTGCGTGTTGAGTAATAGCCCCGATCTCATTAGGGAGCTTAATGTGAAGGAACCCTTAGGAGGCAGTTATCATAATATGATTGAATTCATACTGCAATTTGAGAGAGTGAAGCATTACTCACATATATCATAGCCCAATGGAATAAAATGATTTACAGAGGCATGAGAGAGGACCTTGCCCGGGTGGATTGGAGCCCAGGTGGATTGGAGGTTGATACTGGCAGGGATTACAGCAGAGCAGAGGTGGCTGAAGTTTCTGGGAATATTGCACAAGGTGCAGGATAGCTGTGTTGCACAGAGAAAGATGATCTCACATTGACAGGAGTACCTACAAGGTAGGATAAAAAAGTTTTTTTTTCGTTATATATCAAGTAAAAGGGAGTTGAGGGTTGTTATTGAACCAATGGCAAATGATGCTGGTAAGATAGTACTGGGGGACAAAAAATAGAAGATGAACTTAATGAGGACTTCACATCTGTCTTCACTGTAGAAGATGCTAGCTATTGTGACGAGAATACACATAAATTAAGATGTTTGCTGGCCTGGGCTAGCACCAGAGGCATCAGCAGTTGGTCTGCCACCTGTCCTCAGGGGAAGGAGAGATAAGGAACACAATGAAGCAGCATCTGGAGATGTGTAATGAAGGGACGGGAGAGAGAGAGCTGTCTAGAGCGGCTCCCCCTTTGAACCCTGAACTGTTTGAAGTGATGGACAGGCGATACCCCAGCAGGGGGATAAAAAGGGACAGGTTCGCTAAGGCAAGACACACACGACACCCGAGGTAACGAGACCCTGGAAGCAGTGCGCCTATCACAAGTCGGTGGAAAGCTCTTGGACGGCTGATCGGGGGATCAGCCTTAAACGCACAGGGTGGAAAGGTACGATCAGCGGGAACCCGGTGTGTGTCCACCCTTGCTTGGGTGCCGGGTTCACTGCAGAGGATCGACCGCATCTGGAGGAGGGGTCACAGTCGGTGACCTCAGGTGACATCACAAAGGACCCACCCGAAAGCTGCTTGAGAGCAATATCGCAGGTCTGTGAGTGGAAGCCGTTCTGAATGATCAGTCGTTCTTGTTCTCTCTCTCCCTCCCCCCACGTTGTCCATCGCCATGGCAACGATTACTGCGAACTGAACTAAATTGGACTGAACTTTGTGTCACTTTGAAATCGGTCATTTACCCCTAGACAACGATAGAGCTTGATTGATCCTGTTATCTTAATTCTGTGCACATGTGTGTTTATCATTGCTGAACTGTTGCATTTATTATCCTTTTGATTACTGTGTTGCTTGTTTCTTTAATAAAACTTTCTTAGTTCCAGTAATCCAGACTCCAACTGAGTGATCCATTTCTGCTGGTTTGGCAACCCAGTTACGAGGTACGTAACACTATGTACCAGAGTTTTGTGAGTATCAGGGAGCAGGAGTAAATGCCATTGTTAATAAAAAAACAAAAAGTGCTAGGCAAACTCAGAGGTGTTAAGGTGGATGTCACCAGGGACTACATCTCAGATTCCTGAGAGAGGTGGCTGAAGAGATAATGGTTATGATCTTTCAAGAATCACTTGATTCTGGCATGGTCCTAGGGGACTGGGAGATTGCAAATGTCACTCCACTCTTTAAGAAGGGAGAAAGGCAAAAGGAAGGAAATGAGAGGCCAGTTAGCCTAACCTTAGTGGTTGGGAAAGTACTGGTGTCTTATTAAGGATGAGGTCTCGAGGTACTTGTAGAGGGATGATAAATTAAGTCACAGGCAGCATGATTTCTATGAAGGGGAATCTTCCTTGATAAATCAGTTAGAATTCTTCAGGGAAGTAACAAGCACTGTGGACAAAGTGATTTTCAGAAGGTGTTGAAAAGGTGCCACACATTAAGCTGCAAAACAAGATAAAATCCTAGAGCATTACAGGAAAGATACTCGCATTGATAGTGGAATGGCCGACAGGCAGGAGGCAGAGAGTGAGAATTAAAGAGGCCTTTTGTGGTTGGCTGCCACTGACTGGTGGTGTTCCTCAGGGGTCTGTATTGGGACTGCTACTTTTCACAGTGTTTATCAATGATTTAGTTAATCGAATTGAAGGGTTTGTGGCAAAGTTTGCAAATGATATGAAGGTAGGTGGAGGGGTAAGTAATGCTGATGAAGCAATGTGTTTGCAGCAGGACTTAGAGAAGTTGGAAGAATAGGCAAAAAAGTGGCAGATGGAATACAGTGTTGGAAAAGGTATGATAATGAATTTTGGTAAAAGGAATGATAGTGCAGACTGTTATCTAAATGGGGAGAAGGTTCAGGCATCAGAGGTGCAGAGGGACATAGATGTCCTCATGAAAGACATCAAAAAAGTTATTTCATAGGCTGAGTCTGTGGTAAAGAAGGTAAATGCAATGTTGGCGTTTATTTCAAGGGGAACAGAATACAAAAGCAAAGAGATAGTTCTGTGCCTTTACATGCCACTAGCCAGGCCTCACTTGGAGTAAGCTTTTGGGCCTCATATCTTAGAAAGGATGTGTTGTCATTGGAGACAGTCCAGCGGAGGTTCACGAGGATGATTACAGGAATGAAGGGGTTCACATATGAGGAACGTTTGTCAACCTTCAGATGACTCACCGGAATTGAGAAGAATACGGTTCATCTAAATGAAACTTACCAAATGTTGAAAAGAATAGATAGGGTGGATATGGAGAGGATGTTTCCCATTGTAACGCACTGTAAGGGTTCACTGCTAATGGAAAGGTTTTTTTGTAATGTTCACTGTTGGAGTAACCGTTTCTCTGTAGCAGCAATGTTTGGGTTATGGCTGGAGATAACAGGACTTGGATGCATGTTAGCCAATCAGGATTTTGTTGCCCTGTCTTGTGATTCTGGAAGGGTGTGGAAAAGTTAGGGCAGACATACTTGGAGATAGGATTACTATGTGAAACAGTGGGTTAGCCATCGCAAAGATCGGGCTGAGAGAAGGGCAGGACTGATGGTTAAACATTCCAGGATTTAGATGATTCAAACAGTCCAGAGAGAGGTGAACGATGTTGGGGAGCTGCACTGCTGATCAGGCAGAATGTCACGAAGTTGAGGTCCTCCAAGATACTCATCCAGTAAGACAATGTAGGTAGCAGTCAGAAATACGGAAGGTGCAATCACTGTAATGGGATGATACTGTAGGCCTACCAATAGACGGTGAGAGAGATTAACAGATATGTCAGCAGGTTATGGTCTGATAAAATTTCAATAGAGTTGCTGTACTGGGGTAATTAATCTCCCCAGAATTACTAGGGCTCCCTTACTGCCTGAGGCTTGGATGGAGCTTTATTTGTTAGGTGTGTTCAGAAAGGTTTCCTGAAACAGCATCTAAATGCTCACCAGGGAGGGGGACATACTTCACTTAGTCTTGGTAATAAGCCTATAGAGATGTTTGCAGTTTAATTGGGAAAGATTTAAGGATTATAAATCTGAAGGGTTTCAGATGGTTATTGATAAGGATAGACCTACAGGTCGATGAATGTAAGTTTGTGGATGGCAAGTTACATCAGAATTGGAAAGGAATCTTAGAGGGTAGTCTGGAAGTCAATGTTGCCGTTTTCCATCTGGCATGTCAGAGTCACTCACAGTCCAGTCGGTCAGAATTCCGGATTTCCCTGTCCATGTTAGGAAGGTAGAAAAGGACGGGGACTTTCAGGAACTTAGGAAGATGAAAGATATTGTATTTGTTTAAAAAAGTAGGAGGAGTCATATGTCAGATTTAGAAAGCTGAAATTGGACAGGACATTGGAAAAACATATAGGAAGCAAGAAACAAGTCAGACTGTGAATCAGAGAAATGGCTTATAAGGTGAAGTGTACTCTGCAAAGTCAAATTTCAGAGGTTTTCTTCAGAATTCCTCTCCCTGTTGCATAGCTGTAATGACAGTTATGGCAGAGACATTTTCTGCCTGAGAACCTGGGAGATCCTGGAGTCGGTCGGTGTCACTGATAACTTCATATGAGGGAATTTGCAGTAGCTGCAGTTCCTGACTGAAAACGTGATGGAAATGGAGGTGGTGATTGACAATTCGAAGATAGGTGGAGGGACAGGTAGTGTTGCAGAAGCAGTGAATCTGCAGGAGGACAGGTAGATTCGGAGAATGGACAAAGCAGTGCCAGATGCCGGGAACTGTATGGTCATGCGTATAAGCAGTAATGGTGTTGGCTATTTTCTAAGCAGGTTAAAAATTCAAAAAAGTGGATGTGCAAAGGGACTTGGGAGTTCTCCTGTAGGATTCCTAAAGGTTGCCTTGCAGCTGAGTTTTTGGTAAGGAAGACAAATCAAACATTATCAATCATTTAAAGAGGACAAGTAAACAAAAGCAAAATTTAATGTTTTTTGTAATATAATTTGTATTGAATTTTCAAAAAGAATACATGAAAAAAATAGAATCTACCCTCCCCACTCCCCTTAACCCTCCCCCCCCCATATATAGTCCTACCTAAAAAGAAAGAAAGAAAAAAAAAGAAAGAAAGAAAAGAACCGCCTAGGTATTGGAAGGTTTCCACATGCTCCATGGGATTCAAAATAAATTTGGTATAATTATTCGTTACTTTCCCCAAGTGACCAAAGTCTTTATCGGAGCACTTAAATATGCCATCCTATCTTTTGTAAATAAGGGCGCCAAATATTCAAAAATGTTACATATTTATCTCTTAAATTATAAGTAATTTTTTCAAGTGGAATAGAACGAGCCATTTCATTATTCCAACGATCCATACTTACATAGGAATCAGATTTCCAAGTAACTGCTATAGTCTTCTTAGCTACTGCCAATGCAATTTTTATAAATTCTTTCTGATATTTATTCAATTTAAGTTTCGGTTTTATCCCTTCAATATCACCTAATAGAAATAATACAGGGTTATGTGGAAGTTGAGTTCCAGTAATTTGTTCCAATAAGATTCTTAAATTTATCCAAAAGGGTTGAATTTTAAAACAAGACCAAGTAGAATGTAAAAAAAGTACCAATTTCTTGATTACACCAAAAACATTTATCAGATAGATTTGAATTTAATCTATTCATTTTTTGCGGTGTAATATATAATTGGTGTAAAAATGATATTGTACTAATCTAAGTCGAACGTTTATTGTATTTGTCATACTGTCAAGACAAAGTCTTGACCAATTTGTTTCATCAATATTAATATTCAGATCTGTTTCCCATTTTTGCTTTGACTTATGGGTTCCTTGTCAAATTATACATACAAGAAATAAATTTTTTAATTTTCCCTCTTTGTGTTAAAATTTCAATTTCCTTAGGTTTTGGCAAAAACATTGTTTGACCCAGCTTACCTTTTAAGTAAGCCTTTAATTGAAAGTAACAAAAGAAAGTATTATTAGATATTTTATATTTATCCTTTAATTGTTCAAATGACATCAATATACTTCGTTCAAAACAATCTCCTATAAATTTAATCCCTTTTTGGTACCAATTATATAAAAGTTGATTGTCCATTGTAAAAGAAATAAGTCTGTTTTGGAACAAAGGTCTCCTTGCTAATAGAGATTTCTGTGTTTCATTATCAACATTTATCTTATTCCATAGATCAATCAAATGTGTTAATATAGGAGATTCTTTCTTTTCCCGTATCAATTTAGATTCCCATTTATATATAAAATCTTCAGGTCTATTTTCTCCTATCTTGTCTAGTTCTATTTTAATCCATGCTGGTTTTCGATCATCGAAGAAAGATGCAATAAATCTAAGTTGATTTGCTTTATAATAGTTTTTAAAATTTGGAAGTTGTAACCCTCCTAACCCAAATTTACATGTCAATTTTTCCAATGATATTTTTGATATTTTACCTTTCCAAAGAAACTTTCTCACACATTTATTTAACTCCTGAAAAAATTTCTGTGGCACTTGTATTGGTAATGTTTGAAACAAATACTGTAATCTAGGAAAAATATTCATTTTTACAACATTGACTCTACCTACTAATGTTATTGGTAATATCATCCATTTGTCAAGATCTTCTTGAATTTTTTTCAATAGTGGTAAATAATTAAATTTATATAAATTCTTTACATCATTATCAAGTCTTACACCTAAATACTTTATACCATTTACCGGCCATCTAAATTGGGTTACTAATCGACATTGACTATAGTCTCTTTTAGTAAGAGGTAAAATTTCACTTTTATCCCAATTTATTTTGTAACCTGATACCTTCCCATATTCATCCAATCTAGAAGATAATTTATGTAACGAATATTGTGGGTTTGTTAAATAGATCAAAACATCATCAGCAAAAAGATTAATTTTATATTCCTCCTGATTAACTCTAAAACCCATAATATCTGGATCAATTCTAATTAGTTCTGCTAATGGCTCTATCGCCAATACAAATAAAGCAGGTGATAGTGGACAACCTTGTCTAGTTGACCTTTTTAACTGGAATGGTGTTGAAATTTGAGAGTTTGTCACAACTTTAGCTTTAGGGTTAGAATTTAAAGTTTTAATCCAATTTATAAAAGATGTTCCTAACCCATATTTTTCTAGTACTTTAAATAAAAAATCCCATTCTAATCTATCAAATGCTTTTTCTGCATCCAAAGCTACTACTATACTCTTCTCATCCCTTTTTTGTGCCAAATGAATTATACTGAGTAGCCGGGTTACATTATCTGCCAATTGTCTATTTTTAATAAATCCTGTTTGATCCATATGTATTAATTTTGGTAAATATTTAGATAATCTATTCGATAAAATTTTTGCTATTATTTTATAATCCGTATTCAATAAAGAAATAGGCCTGTATGATGCTGGTTTCATAGGATCTCTGTCTTTTTTTGGCAATACTATTACAATCGCTGTTGAAAAAGATTCTGGAAGTTTCTGTATTTTTTCTGCTTGACGTATTAGTTCCATAAAAAGAGGAAACAATAAATCTTTAAATTTTTTATAAAATTCAGGTGGAAAACCATCTTCTCCTGGAGATTTATTACTTTGGAGTGATCCTAAAGCTTCTTCAACTTCTTTTAATGTAAAAGGCATATCTAATCCCTTCTGTTCTTCCAAATTCAATTTTGGAAGAGAAACTTGTGATAAAAACCTTTCTATCTCATTAACATCATTTTGGGATTCTGATTGATATAATTCAGAATAGAAATTTTTAAATGTTTCATTTATTTCAAGAGGTTTATAAGATATTTTATTTGCCCTTGTTCTAATTGCATTTATTGTTTTGGAAGCTTGTTCTGTTTTCAACTGCCAGGCAAGAATTTTATGTGCTCTCTCACCTAACTCATAATACCTTTGTTTAGTTCTTATAATTGCTTTTTCCGTTCTATATGTCTGAAGCGTATTAGGGGCCAGATAAAAAGTTATACGTCTAAAATTAAGAAAGAATATATGGCAGAACTAGATCAATTGGAAAAAGGGATTACAAAAATAGAAAAAGAATCTCAAAGATATATGTCAGAAGAAAAACGAAAACAACTTGTCAATAAGAAGTAGCAAAATTTAATGTTGAGGTTCAACATGGCATTGGTCAGACTGTACTCAGAATATTATAAGCAGTTGTGGGCCCGTTATCTCAACAAAGGTATCCTGGCATTAGAAAGGCTCTAAAGAATTTCACGGGATTGATTGGTGAAAATAAAGGTTAATGCTTGAGGTGAGATTGGTGGCTCTAGGCCTGTACTCACTGGAGTTCATTAGAAATAGGGGGAATTTCATTGAGACCTATTGAATATTGAAATACCAATATAGAGTGGATGTCGAGAAGATGTTTAATCTCTCCTTCTACCAGTACAGAGTGCCCTCCTGCTTCAAATTATCCACATTGTCCCTGTACCAGAAAAGACCAAGGTAACATGCCTCAGTTGGTGTCCTGTCACACACTGCAATAACAAGCAAATGCTTTGAGAGGCTGGTCAAGGATTACATCTGCAGCTTGCTACCACCCAAACTGGACCCCCTACAATTCCCCTACCGACATAACCAATCGACCAACGACGCAATAGCCACTGTTCAACACACAGTCCTTACACATCTGGAGAAGAAGATTGCTTGTACGAGAATGCAGTTCTTGGAGTACAGTTCAGCATTCAACATCATAATTCCACCCAGGCTCGACAAGAAGCTCAGAGACCTCGACCTTGACACTGTCTTGTGCAGCTGTATCCTGAACTTCCTGTCAGATCACCAGCAAGTGGTAAGATTGGGCTCCCTCACCTCCACCCCTCTGACTGTCAATACAGGAGCCCCTCAGGGCTGTCTTCTGCGTCCCCTCCTTTACTCCCTGTACACCCACGACTGCATCGTCACCCACAGCTCTCATCTACTAATTGAATTTGTCAACGACTCTTCATTGAGTGGCCTTATCTCAGACAATAACGAGGCAGCCAACAGGGAAGAAGTCATCCCTCTGACACAGTGGTGTCAAGAAAAGAACCTCTCCCTTAAGGTCGCAAAAACAAAGGAGCTGGTTGTGGATTACAGGAGGAATGGAGATGGGCTAGGCCCTATTGACATCAGTGGATCTGGAGTTGAGAGGATAACTAGCTTTATGTTCCTCAGCATCCACATCATCATGGACCTCACGTGATGGGTACACACCAGCTGTGTGGTGAAAAAGGCACAACAGCACCTGTTTCACCTCGGACAGTTTACAAAGTTTGGCTTGAGCCCCAAAATCCTAAAAACTTTCTACATGGGCACAATTGAGAGTATCCTGACTGGCATGGGAACTGTACCTCCCTTAAATGCAGGACTTTGCAGAGAGTGGTACAGACAGCCCAGCGCATCTGTAGTTGTGAACTTCCCATGATTCAGGACCTTTACAAAGACAGGTGTGTACAAAGGGCCCGTAGGATCATTGGGGACCCAAGTCACCCCAACCACAACCTATTCCAGCTGCTGCCATCCGGGAAGTGGTACTGCAACATAAAATCCAGGACCAACAGGTTCCGGGACTGCTTCTTCCACCGGGCCATCAGACTAATTAATTCAGACTGATTTAAGTGTATTCTATATTACATTGACTGTTTGCTTTATTATAAATTATTATCAATTCCTATAATTGCACATTGCACATTTAGATGGAGAAGTAACGTAAAGATTTTTACTTCATCTATGTAAAGGATGTAAGAAATAAAGTCAATTCAATTCAATTCATTCCTATAGTGGAGGCGTCTATGACCAGAGTGCACAGTCTCAGAGAACAGGGATATCCATCTAGAACAGAAATGAAGAGGAATTACTTCAGGTTGTGGGTAGTGAAACTGGAATTCATTACCACAGACAGCAGTGGAGGACAAGCCATTCAGTATAAAATAAAGGTTGATAGATTTTTGATTCGTCAATGCCTCAATGGGGTGTGTGGAAAAGGCTAGAGAATGGTGTGAAGAGGGATTAAAAAAAAACCTCAGCCATTCTGGAATGGTGAAGCAGACTGGATTTGGTTGAATGGCCTAATTCTGCCCCTACCCCTTGTGGTCCGATCACAGCCATAACAGAAACGTAGTTGAGGGAAGGGCAGAATGGGCAGCTAAATCTTCCAGGATACAAAGATACAGGGAAGAGGGGAGGAGGAGTTAACAACTTGAATGCAGAGGACATAATAGTGATCTGTAGGGAGAGCATCATTCTTGCCTGAGTTGTCTGTTGAGGCCCTATCAATACCACTTAGATATAAGGATATGGTATTATAGAAACCCTAACAGTCAGCAGCAATTGGAGTCACAGATATGTAGAGAGACTGCAGTTGTAAACATAATAAGGTAGTATTAGAACGAGATTTTAACTTTCTCACATTGACTGGACCTTTCATAGTGTAAAAGGTATGGAGCTGAATTTGTGAAATGTGTTTAAGAAAGTTTCCTTCATCAAGACAGAGATGAACACTGCTTGAGAGGGCGCAACACTGGGACTGCTTCTGAGAAATGATGGAGGTAAGTGGCAGAATTGTCTGTCGGTGAGCAGTCTGGCTCCAATAACCAGAATTCTCATAATTTTTCAATGGTTATTGTGAACAATACAATCCATTAAAAAGTTAAGTTCCCAAACAGGACCAGAACACAGTTAGGAGCTATTAAGCGGGATCTTGCAGTGGTTGACAAGAAAGATGCATCTGGCAAGTAGAAAACCTATAAAAGTGTGATGTCAGGAGTTTGGGACCTTCTTGTTCCTTTTAGGGTAAAGAACAAGGCTCACTGGTTGATGAGAAATACCGAGGCCATGGTTGAAAAACTGGAAACAGCCTGCTTACATTTACTCTTGAGCCCAAAGAAATTAGCTTCAGTCACCTTCACTTGCCCCATCATTCAACTATTTGCACAAGCAACAAACTTACTTTCAAGGCCACCTCGTCGCATATTCTCGATATTTATTGATTATTTAATTATTGTTCCTTCTTTTTGTACTTGCACTGTTTGTTGTCCTCTGTAGACAATAGACAATAGGTGCAGAAGTAGACCATTCGGCCCTTCGAGCTTGCACCGCCATTGTGAGATCATGGCTGATCATCTACTATCAATACCCGGTTCCTGCCTTGTCCCCATAACCCTTGATTCCCCTATCCATAAGATACCTATCTAGCTCCTTCTTGAAAGCATCCAGAGAATTGGCCTCCACTGCCTTCTGAGGCAGCACGTTCCACACCTCCACAACTCTCTGGGAGAAGAAGTTCCTCCTCATCTCTGTCCTAAATGACCTACCCCTTATTCTTAAACCATGCCTTCTGGTACTGGACTCTCCCAGCATCTGGAACATATTTCCTGCCTCTATCTTGTCCAATCCCTTAATAATCTTATATGGCTCAATCAGATCCCCCCTCAATCTCCTTAATTCCAGCGTGTACAAGCCCAGTCTCTCTAACCTCTCTGCGTAAGACAGTCCGGACATCCCAGGAATTAACCTAGTGAACCGACGTTGCACCTCCTCCACAGCCAGGATGTCCTTCCTTAACCCTGGAGACCAAGACTGCACACAATATTCCAGGTGTGGTCTCACCAGGGCCCTGTACAAATGCAAAGGATTTCCTTGCTCTTGTACTCAATTCCCTTTGTAATAAAGGCCAACATTCCATTAGCCTTCTTCACTGTCTGCTGCACTTGCTCATTCACCATCAGAGACTGATGAACAAGTACTCCTAGATCTCTTTGTATTTCTCCCTTACCTAACTCCACACAGTTCAGGTAATAATCTGCCTTCCTGTTCTTGCTCCCAAAGTGAATAACCTCGCACTTATTCACATTGAACGCCATCTGCCAAGTTTCTGCCCACTCACCCAGCCTATCCAAGTCACCTTGAATTCTCCTAACATCCTCATCACATGTCACACTGCCACCCAGCTTAGTATCATCAGCAAACTTGCTGATGTTATTCACAATGCCTTCCTCTAAATCATTGATGTAAATCGTAAACAGCTGTGGTCCCAATACCGAGCCCTGTGGCACCCCACTAGTCACCACCTGCCATTCCGAGAAACACCCATTCACTGCTACCCTTTGCTTTCTATCTGCCAACCAGTTTTCTATCCATGTCAATATCCTCCCCACAATGCCATGAGCTCTGATTTTACCCACCAATCTCCTATGTGGTACCTTATCAAATGCCTTCTGAAAGTCAAGGTACACCACATCCATTGGATATCCCGTGTCTATCTTCCTGGTTACATCCTCGAAAAACTCCAATAGATTAGTCAAGCATGATTTGCCCTTGGTAAATCCATGCTGGCTCGGCCCAATCCTATCAATGCTATCAAGATATGCCGCTATTTCATCTTTAATAATGGACTCTAGCATCTTCCCCACTACTGATGCTAGGCTAACAGGGTGATAGTTCTCTATTTTCTCCCTCCCTCCTTTCTTAAAAAGTAGGATAACATTAGCCATTTGCCAATCCTCAGGAACTGATCCTGAATCTAAGGAACATTTAAAAATGATCACCAATGCATCCGCAATTTCCAGAGCCACCTCTTTTAGTACCCTAGGATGCAGACCATCTGGACCTGGGGATTTGTTAGCCTTCAGTCCCATCAGTCTACTCATCACCGTTTCTTTCCTAATGTCAATCTGTTTCAGTTCCTCTGTTACCCTATGTCCTTGGCCCATCCATACATCTGGAAGATTGCTTGTGTCTTCCCTAGTGAAGACAGATCCAAAGTACTTATCAAATTCGTCTGCCATTTCTCTGCTTCCCATAACAATTTCTCCCAATTCATTCTTCAAGGGCCAAACATTGTTCTTAACTATCTTACTTCTCTTCACATACCTATGTTACGTACCCTGTAACTGGGTTGCCAAACCAGCAGAAATGGATCACTCAGTTGGAGTCTGGATTACTGGAACTAAGAAAGTTTTATTAAAGACATAAGCAACACAGTACTCTAATAGTAAGGATATTAATGCAACAGGTTAGCAATGAATAAACACACATGTACACAGAACTAGGATAATAGGAACAATCAAGCTCTATTGTCGTCTAGGGGTAAATGACCAGTTTCAAAGTGACAGAGTTCAGTTTAGTTCAGTTCGCAGTAATCGCCGACGCCGTGGGAGAGAGAGAGAGAGAGAGCGAATGAATATTCAAATCGGAGTCCAAACAGACCTTCGATATTCCTCACAGTCAGTTTTCGGGCGAGCCCTTTGTAATGTCTCCTGAGGTCACCAACTGTGACCCCTCCGTTTCAGATACGATCATTCCTCTGCAGTGAACCTGGCACCCAGGCAAGGGCGGACACACACCAGGTTCCCGCCGATCGTACCTTTCCACCCTGTGCGTCTATGGCTTGGTCCCGCGACAACCCTCCAAAACTCCCACCGACTTGTGGGAGGCGCACCGCTTCCAGGGTCTCGTTACCTCGTGGTGTCATGTGTGCTGCCTTAGCGAACCTGTCCCTTTTTATCCCCCTGCTGGGGTATCGCCTGTCCATCACACTTCAAACAGTTCAGGGTTCAAAAAGGAGCCGATCTTGACAGTTCTCAGACCAGTGTCTCCTTCCGTTAAACTCTCTCGTCTCTTCATTAACATTTCCGAATGCTGCTCCATTGTCTTCCTTATCTCTCTTTCTCCTGAAGACAGGTGGCAGATCAACTGCTGATCCCACTGGTGCCAGCACAGGACAGTTAACATCTTAGTCTATGTGTACTTTTTGTAACCCTCTTTCGTCACACCCCTCACCTTTAAGGAATTTTACCGGGGTAAAAATTACAAACATGAATACATTATTAGATACACACAAATATACATCTTCATCAGCTATTTGGCTAATACAGAGAATTTTAAGTTGTCAACACCTGTCAGACAGTCAGCAATCACATTTTCTGTTCCTTTTATATGTGTTATTAATAATCCCCTAAACCAAACTCCAACTTAGCAAACTTCATAGTGGCTGAAAACACTGATGAATCGCGATCAGTGTAACCTCTCATTGGGTTTTGTCCCAGACCATGATAACAAGGGTCATCCCATCCCGACTTAGTTTTCTCTCGCAACGGCTTAGTAGGAGGGGGAGGGGTAGTAACCACAGAGTTATTGCAAAACTTCCTACAGTATCCCACCATCTCCAAGAGCCTTCTGAGGGCCCTCTTGTCTGTCGGGGTTGGGATGTCAGAGATAGCCCGCACCTTAGCTTGCATCGCTGCCAGCTGCCCGTGTTACCACAATTCCCAGATAAGTGACCTTCGTGTGGCCAAACTCATTTTTTTCAAGGTTCATTATCAAGCTGGCTTCAGACAGCCGTATTACATCGCCAATATACACTTATGTATTCGTTTGCCCTTTCGTCACTGAATTACTCATTCTATAGGGTGTTGCTCACTAGGCTGAGCTAGCGTAACAAACACCACCCAACGTCCCAGTTCTTTGCATCGCCTCAGGACAATCAAACACACCTGTGTGAGCCATTTAATTACTTCTCCTAAAGAGTCGCTTTGTTCAGGGATTAAGGGAGATACCTTATCAGCAGAGCTGGCCAAAACAATAGCCTTCTCCCATCTGGTCGATACCATACTCATCTTTTCAAAATTTTTTTTTTCCTTATCAGGGGGACCCTAGCTTCATTGATTTCCGCTCTAACACCAACTAGGTTCGTTAGCATATCAAAAGCTTGTGACCGTCTCAGTTCGCGTCTGCCATAATCAATAACATCCTTCCTCTTGTGCAGCCAGTAACCCTCTTTCATGATTCCGCCAACTGTTTCCTTCAGCACCTCAAAATGTTCACCGAGGCGTACCTTGTGGGCCAGGTTAAAAATCTCATCCCCAGAGATTTTTGGCACCATCCCCCATTCCTCATCTGCGGTACTTGGTCTCCCTTCCTTCCTTAGCATCTCCCCCTTCACACCATAGCCTACTGGCTCTCTTCCTAACTCTGTTTCACAGCGAGCTGTTTCCTCGTCTTGCTCCTGTGCCTGTGTAAAGTCCTTCTTTTCTAATGATAAATCTACCTTAACTTCCCCACTTTCTCCTGTTTCATTGCATTCCTTCTTTTCACTTTCTACCCCCTCCTCGTACAAGGCTGGCAGAAACGTCTCAGCTAACTTTATATCAGCCTCTGCAGCCTTCCTCGACATCCGCCGAGTTACTGCGCAAACGGGATAAACCTGCGAGTCCATGGGTGGGGCCTCAATGCTGGCAGGCTGACTTGTCAATCTCACGGCTGGGAACACAATTCCCCCCGCGAGGTCATTACCGAGCAAGACTTCCACGCCTTTCATCGGTAATTCGGACCTCACCCCGATCGTGACTAGTCCAGAGACCAAGTTGCTTTGTAGGTGTATCTGGTGCAAAGGGACTGCCTCTGTCCCTTTCCCAATACCTTTGACCTTGACCTCCCCAGTCTGGGTCTCTGAACTAAACTCTAATACACACTTCAATATCTATGACTGACACGCTCCAGTATCTCTCCAGATCCGCACTGGAACTGGATTTAACCCCTCCTTCACCGACACCAATCCGGCCGAGATAAACCTCTCGCGCCCTTCCTGAACTTTTGCAGACCTTTCCTCTCCTAGTGGTTCGTTTACCAGCTCGATACAGCCAGTCGAAATCGCCGTTTTCCCTTTCCCCATCTCCTTCTTTGGGGCAAAGCACCTGGACGCAAAGTGTCCGACTTTCCCACAATTATAACAGACGACCCCAGGAGACTTCCTACCAGACTGCTCCCGGTCTACCTTATCCTTCTCACTAGTCCCCGACTTATTTTCTGACTTTTCTGGCAGACTCTCCCCACCGTCCTGACTACCCTTCTTGTAGCCTTTACTCGGGGCAAACTTCATTTTATGCGTCAGCGTGTACTCATCCGCTAACTTAGCAGTTGGCGGCTAATGTGGCTGCCTCTTTCTCATCTAGGTAGGGTCTCATACCTTCAGGGACACAACCTTTAAACTGCTCAATCAGGATCAGCTGTAGCAGTCTGTCATAATCCCCATCTACCCCCTTCGAAGCGCACCAATGCTCGCAACATGTCTGCATCTCACAGGCAAACTCTAAATACATGCGGTCCCACTGCTTCCTCGCATTCCGGAACCTCTGCCGGTATGCCTCCGGGACCAACTCATAAATCCTGAAGATGGCCTCTTTCATCACCTCATACCTTCCGCGGACAAAGCTGAGTAAGCTTGTTGGGCTTTTCCTTTAAGTACACTCTGAAGCAAAACAGCTCACTTATCCCTCGGCCAGTACTGACTTATAGCAACTTTTTCGAAATGGAGAAAGTACCGATCAACATCGGTATCGTCAAATGTGGGAACCAGCCTAACCTCCTGGGTCACCCTGAACCCTCCATCTTGGTTCGGCATGGGCCCCTGCGCTGCCATCATCTTTAACTTCTCCAGCTCAAATTCCCTTTCCCTCTGCCTCTCTTCTCACTCCAATTATTTATCCCTCTGTTCTCGCTCCAACTGTCTGTCCCTCTCTTCTCGTTCCAACTGTCTGTCCCTCTCTTCTCGTTCTAACTGTCTGTCTCTCTCTTGCCGTTCTAACTGTCTCTCTCTCTCCTGCCTTTCTAACTATTTCTCTTTCTCCTGCCTTTCTAACTGACTCTCTTCGTGTTCTAGCTGCCGTACCCGGAACTCGTGCTCGAGTCTCAGTTTTTCAATCTGCACCTGTACTGCGTCTCCATCAGGTTTTCCAATAGATATCACCTCCAGCTCCCCTTGGGGAAACACACCTTTAGTTACATAGTGCTCTACGATAGCTCTGTGTATCTCCTCTCTCCTCATTGTCGACTTCCCCTTAACAAGATTCAACCATTTGGCCACAGCTGCCAATTCCGCTTTCCTGGCATCCTCTAATGCCTCCAAGGTTGGCGCCTTTAGAAATTCCTCAATCTCCATTTCTGCTGTTTGCCTTTTCTTTCTTTCGGGAATTTTAACCCAATCAATTTACTCCATCCCAAATTTAGCGTTCAAAATCGCGGACGAGAACCCCACTTATGTTATGTACCCCGTAACTGGGTTGCCAAACCAGCAGAAATGGATCACTCAGTTGGAGTCTGGATTACTGGAAGTAAGAAAGTTTTATTAAAGAAATAAGCAACACAGTACTCTAATAGTAAGGATATTAATGCAACAGGTTAGCAATGAATAAACACACATGTACACAGAACTAGGATAATAGGAACAATCAAGCTCTATTGTCGTCTAGGGGTAAATGACCAGTTTCAAAGTGACAGAGTTCAGTTTAGTTCAGTTCACAGTAATCGCTGTCGCCGTGGGAGAGAGAGAGAGAGAGAGCGAATGAATATTCAAATCGGAGTCCAAACAGACCTTCGATATTCCTCACAGTCAGCTTTCGGGCGAGCTCTTTGTAATGTCTTCTGAGGTCACTGACTGTGACCCCTCCATTTCAGATACGATCATTCCTCTGCAGTGAACCTGGCACCCAGGCAAGGGCGGACACACACCAGGTTCTCGCCGATCGTACCTTTCCACCCTGTGCGTCTATGGCTTGGTCCCGCGACAGCCCTCCAAAACTCCCACCGACTTGTGGGAGGCGCACCGCTTCCAGGGTCTCGTTACCTTGTGGTGTCGTGTGTGCTGCCTTAGCGAACCTGTCCCTTTTTATCCCCCTGCTGGGGTATCGCCTGTCCATCACACTCCAAACAGTTCAGGGTTCAAAAAGGAGCCGATCTTGACAGTTCTCAGACCGGTGTCTCCTTCCGTTAAACTCTCTCGTCTCTTCATTAACAATTCCGAATGCTGCTCCATTGTCTTCCTTATCTCTCTTTCTCCTGAAGACAGGTGGCAGATCAACTGCTGATCCCACTGGTGCCAGCACAGGACAGTTAACATCTTAGTCTATGTGTACTTTTTGTAACCCTCTTTCGTCACACCCCTCACCTTTAAGGAATTTTACCGGGGTAAAAATTACAAACATGAATACATTATTAGATACACACAAATATACATTTTCATCAGCTATTTGGCTAATACAGAGAATTTTAAGTTGTCAACACCTGTCAGACAGTCAGCAATCACATTTTCTGTTCCTTTTATATGTGTTATTAATAATCCCCTAAACCAAACTCCAACTGAGCAAACTTCATAGTGGCTGAAAACACTGATGAATCGCGATCAGTGTAACCTCTCATTGGGTTTCGTCCCAGACCACGATAACAAGGGTCATCCCATCCCGACTTAGTTTTCTCTCGCAACGGCTTAGTAGGAGGGGGAGGGGTAGTAACCGCAGAGTTATTGCAAAACTTCCTACAGTATCCCACCATCTCCAAGAGCCTTCTGAGGGCCCTCTTGTCTGTCGGGGTTGGGATGTCAGAGATAGCCCGCACCTTAGCTTGCATCGCTGCCAGCTGCCCATGTTACCACAATTCCCAGATAAGTGACCTTCGTGTGGCCAAACTCATTTTTTTCAAGGTTCATTATCAAGCTGGCTTCAGACAGCCATATTACATCGCCAATATACACTTATGTATTCGTTTGCCCTTTCGTCACTGAATTACTCATTCTATAGGGTGTTGCTCACTAGGCTGACCTAGCGTAACAAACACCACCCAACGTCCTGGTTCTTTGCATCGCCTCGGGACAATCAAACACACCTGTGCGAGCCGTTTAATTACTTCTCCTAAAGAGTCGCTTTGTTCGGGGATTAAGGGAGATACCTTATCAGCAGAGCTGGCCAAAACAATAGCCTTCTCCCATCTGGTCGATACCATACTCATCTTTTCAAAAAATTTTTTTTCCTTATCAGGGGGACCCTAGCTTCATTGGTTTCCGCGCTAACACCGACTAGGTTCGTTAGCATATCAAAAGCTTGTGACCATCTCAGTTCGCGTCTGCCATAATCAATAACATCCTTCCTCTTGTGCAGCCAGTAACCCTCTTTCATGATTCCGCCAACTGTTTCCTTCAGCACCTCAAAATGTTCACCGAGGGGTACCTTGTGGGCCAGGTTAAAAATCTCATCCCCAGAGATTTTTGGCACCATCCCCCATTCCTCATCTGCAGTACTTGGTCTCCCTTCCTTCCTTAGCATCTCCCTCTTCACACCATAGCCTACTGGCTCTCTTCCTAACTCTGTTTCACAGCGAGCTGTTTCATCGTCTCGCTCCTGTGCCTGTGTAAAGTCCTTCTTTTCTAATGATAAATCTACCTTAATTTCCCAACTTTCTCCTGTTTCATTGCATTCCTTCTTTTCACTTTCTACCCCCTCCTCGTACAAGGCTGGCAGAAACGTCTCAGCTAACTTTATATCAGCCTCTGCAGCCTTCCTCGACATCCGCCGAGTTACTGTGCAAACGGGATAAACCTGCGAGTCCATGGGCGGGGCCTCAATGCTGGCAGGCTGACTTGTCAATCTCACGGCTGGGAACACAACTCCCCCCGCGAGGTCATTACCGAGTAAGACTTCCACGCCTTTCATCGGTAATTCGGACCTCACCGCGATCGTGACTAGTCCAGAGACCAAGTTGCTTTGTAGGTGTATCTGGTGCAAAGGGACTGCCTCTGTTCCTTTCCCAATACCTTTGACCTTGACCTCCCCAGTCTGGGTCTCTGAACTAAACTCTAATACACACTTCAATATCTATGACTGACACGCTCCAGTATCTCTCCAGATCCGCACTGGAACTGGGTTTAACCCCTCCTTCACCGACACCAATCCGGCCGAGATAAACCTCTCGCGCCCTTCCTGAACTTTTGCAGACCTTTCCTCTCCTAGTGGTTCGTTTACCAGCTCGATACAGCCAGTCGAAATCGCCGTTTTCCCTTTCCCCGTCTCCTTCTTTGGGGCAAAGCACCTGGACGCAAAGTGTCCGACTTTCCCACAATTATAACAGACGACCCCAGGAGACTTCCTACCAGACTGCTCCCGGTCTACCTTATCCTTCTCACTAGTCCCCTGCTTATTTTCTGACTTTTCTGGCGGACTCTCCCCACCGTCCTAACTACCCTTCTGGTAGCCTTTACTCGGGGCAAACTTCATTTTATGCGTCAACGTGTACTCATCCGCTAACTTAGCAGTTGGCGGCTAATGTGGCTGCCTCTTTCTCATCTAGGTAGGGTCTCATACCTTCAGGGACACAACCTTTAAACTGCTCAATCAGGATCAGCTGTAGCAGTCTGTCATAATCCCCATCTACCCCCTTCGAGGCGCACCAATGCTCGCAACATGTCTGCATCTCACGGGCAAACTCTAAATACATGCGGTCCCACTGCTTCCTCGCATTCCGGAACCTCTGCCGGTATGCCTCCGGGACCAACTCATAAATCCTGAGGATGGCCTCTTTCATCACCTCATACCTTCCGCGGACAAAGCTGAGTAAGCTTGTTGGGCTTTTCCTTTAAGTACACTCTGAAGCAAAACAGCTCACTTATCCCTCGGCCAGTCCTGACTTATAGCAACATTTTCGAAATGGAGAAAGTACCGATCCACATCGGTATTGTCAAATGGGGGAACCAGGCTAACCTCCTGGGTCGCCCGGAACTCTCCACCTTGGTTCGGCACGGGTCCATGCTCTGCCATCATCTTTAACTTCTCCAGCTCAAATTCCCTTTCCCTCTGCCTCTCTTCTCACTCCAATTATTTATCACTCTCTTCTCGTTCCAACTGTCTGTCCCTCTCTTCTTGTTCCAACTGTCTGTCCCTCTCTTCTCGTTCTAACTGTCTGGCTCTCTCTTGCCGTTCTAACTGTCTCTCTCTCTCCTGCCTTTCTAACTGTTTCTCTTTCTCCTGCCTTTCTAACTGACTCTCTTCATGTTCTAGCTGCCGTACCCAGAACTCGTGCTCGAGTCTCAGTTTTTCAATCTGCACCTGTACTGCGTCTCCATCAGGTTTTCCAATAGATATCACCTCCAGCTCCCCTTGGGGAAACACACCTTTAGTTACATAGTGCTCTACGATAGCTCTGTGTATCTCCTCTCTCCTCATTGTCGACTTCCCCTTAACAAGATTCAACCGTTTGGCCACAGCTGCCAATTCCGCTTTCCTGGCATCCTCTAATGCCTCCAAGGTTGGCGCCTTTAGAAATTCCTCAATCTCCATTTCTGCTGTTTGCCTTTTCTTTCTTTCGAGAATTTTAACCCAATCAATTTACTCCGTCCCAAATTTAGCATTCAAAATCGCGGACGAGAACCCCACTTACATTACGTACCCCGTAACTGGGTTGCCAAACCAGCAGAAATGGATCACTCAGTTGGAGTCTGGATTACTGGAAGTGAGAAAGTTTTATTAAAGAAATAAGCAACGCAGTAGTCTAATAGTAAGGATATAAATGCAACAGGTTAGCAATGAATAAACACACATGTACACAGATCTAGGATAATAGGATCAGTCAAGCTCTATCATCGTCTAGGGGTAAATGACCAGTTTCAAAGTGACAGAGTTCAGTTCGCAGTTATCGCTGTCGCCGTGGGAGAGAGAGAGAGAGAGAGCGAATGAATATTCAAATCGGATTCCAATCAGACCTTCGATATTCCTCACAGTCAACTTTCGGGTGAGCCCTTTGTAATGTCTTCTGAGGTCATTGACTGTGACCCCTCCGTTTTAGATACGATCATTCCTCTGCAGTGAACCTGGAACCCAGGCAAGGGTGGACACACACCAGGTTCCCGCCAATCGTACCTTTTCACCCTGTGCGTCTATGGCTTGGTCCCGCGACAGCCCTCCAAAACTCCCACCGACTTGTGGGAGGCGCACCGCTTCCAGGGTCTCGTTACCTCATGGTGTCGTGTGTGCTGCCTTAGCGAACCTGTCCCTTTTTATCCCCCTGCTGGGGTATCGCCTGTCCATCACACTTCAAACAGTTCAGGGTTCAAAAAGGAGCCGATCTTGACAGTTCTCAGACCGGTGTCTCCTTCCGTTAAACTCTCTCGTCTCTTCATTAACATTTCCAAATGCTGCTCCATTGTCTTCCTTATCTCTCTTTCTCCTGAAGACAGGTGGCTGATCAACTGCTGATCCCACTGGTGCCAGCACAGGATAGTTAACATCTTAGTCTATGTGTACTTTTTGTAACCCTCTTTTGTCACACCTAAAAAGAAAAACTTTTGCTATCCTCCTTTATATTCCCAGCTAGCTTGCATTCATACCTCATTTTTTCTTCCTGTATTCTCTTTTTGGTTAAGTTCTGTTGCTCCTTAAAAATTTCCCAATCATCCATCTTCCCACTCACCTTAGCTCTGTTATACTTCTTTTTTAATGCTATGTTATCTCTGACTTCCTTTGTCAACCACTGTGGCCACGTTCCCCCCTTTGAATCCTTCCTTCTCCGGGGGATGAACTGATTTTGCACCTTGTGCATTATTCCCAAGAATATCTGCTATTGCTGTTCCACTGTCTTTTCTGCTAGGATATCCGACTAGTCAACCTTGGCCAGCTCCTCCCTCATGGCTCCATAGTCTCCTTTGTTCAACTGCAATACTGACACTGCTGATCTGTACTCTGATTGAATGTCCTAGGTGGATGGAATTTCATTGATTCTGTTATAGTTATTATTTACAGATTTGTTGAATAGACAAGAAAATTAATCGGAGTTATATATAGGGACATATATGTATATTGAACTCTTGTCTAATATCTTCAACTCTTCCTTCCTTTTTAAAAGTTCTTTCACCCTGCCATTCCTTATCTTCCTCACCAGGACAAATTTATCCCTAACATCTTGCAAACTGCAAGGTAACCTTCAGAAATCCTGCAGGAGGACTCCCAAGTCTCTTTGCACCACAGTTTTTGAATTTTTAACCTGCCCCACGTCATTACTGCTTATATACATGACTATACAGTTCCCTGCATGACATTCTATCTGCCACTTCTTTGTCCATTCTCACAATCTGTCTGTCCTTCTGCAGATTCCCTGCTTCCTCAACACTACCTAACCCCCACCTATCTTTGAATTGTCTGCAAACCGGAATGAAAAGCCATTAATTCTGTCCTGCGACATGAAAGGAAGTGACCCAGCAGTCCCGAGCACCCGTCACACCTGAGCGCATCCACCTCACCTGTCAAGCCGCTTGCATCGAGTTTAAACTCATTGTCTTTCCTCTCTTTTGTCTGTACTCCTGTCTATCCTGTTTACCGAATTAGCTCTCATTGGCGACAGTATTATCTCCTGCTCAGGGTCACACTGACCGCAACTCACATTTACACTATTCTGCACATCACTCACAAATCTACAGGATACTGGTCCCCCTCCAGTTCAGGAGCAATCCATCTCTTCTGTACATGTCGCTCTACCACAGAAGACATTGCAATGATCCAAGAACTTCAATCTTGCCCCCCTACCTCAGACCCTCAGTGACATATTCACCTGAATCATCATTCTATTTTTATCCTCACCAATATGTGGCACAGCGTGTAATCTCGAGATTACTGCTCTGAAAGTTGAGCTTTTTAAGTTCTCTCCTAATTCCCCCTATTCACTTTGTAGAAGTTCAACCCTCTTTATACCATGTTTTTTTTTGGCATTTGATAAGGTTGTCCCATGCAAGGCTCCTTTAGACTGTATGGAGGCATGGAATACAAGGAGACTTTGCTTTGTGGATCCAGAATTGGCTTGTCCACAGAAACAAAGGGTGGTTGTAAATGCTTCATATTCTCCATGGTGGTCGGTGACCCATGATTTTTCACAGGAATCGATTCTGGGACCTTTCCTGTTTGCGATTTTTATAAATGACCTGGATGAATAAGTAGAATGGTGGGTTAGTAAGTTTACTGATGATACCAATGTTGGGGCTGCTGTGCATCGTCTGGAGGGCTGTCAGTGATTAAACCGGACATCTATAGGATGCAGAACTAGGCTGAGGAGTGGTAGACGGACTTTAGCCGAGAGAAATGTGGAGTGATTAATTTAGTATGTCCAATTTGAAGACAGAATACCATATAAATGGTAAGGCTCTAGGCAGTGTAGAAGATCTGAGAGATCTTGGAGTCCGTTTCGATAGGACACTCAAAGCTGCAACGCAGATTGACAATGTTTTCAAGAAGGCGTATGTTCTGTTGGCATCATCAACCGTGGGATTGAGTCCAAGAGTTGTGAGGTCATGTTACAGCTATATAAGACCTTGGTCCGACCCCACTTGCAGTACTGTGTTCAGTTCTGATCACCTCACTACAGGAAGGATGTGGATACCGTACAGAGAGTGCAGAGGAGATTTACAATGATGTTGCCTGGATTGGAGTATGTACCTTATAATAATAGGTTCAGTGAACTTGGCCTTTTTTCCTTGGAGTGACAGAGGGTGAGAGGTGACCTGATAGAGGTGTGTAAGATGATGAGGGGCATTGATCATGTGGATAGCCAGAGGCTTTTTTTCCATGACTGAAAAGGTTGACCAGAGGGGGCATAGTTTTATGGTGCTTGGACATAGGTACCGAGGGGATGTCAGAGGTAAGTTTTTCACACAGAGGCTGCTGGGTGTGGGAAATGCACTGCCAACGGTGGTGGTGGAAGTGAATACAATAGGGTCTTTTAAAAGCCTCTTAGATAGGTACACGGAGGTCAGAAAAATAGAGGGCTATTCAATAGCAACATTTTTGGTGGTCTCTTGAGTAATGTACATGGATAGCACAATATTGTGGACCAAAGCACCTGCACTGTGCTGTAAATTTCTATGTTCTGTATGTACCAGGAGCACTTGAGAATTTTCTGCAGCTGCTCCGACATGTTCCTGATTCTGGTTCTCTGGAGACAACATAACATCCTTGTATAGCCACTGAATCTTGAGTCTTCTCTTGAATACTGTTCTGCCTGGGTGTGTTGTGGATAGTGTGGAGGGCTGTCAAAGGTTACAATGGGACATTGATAGGATTCAAATCTGTGCTGAGAAGCAGCAGATGGAGTTCAACCCAGATAATTGTGAGGAGGTTCATTTTGGTACATCAAATATGATAACTGAATGGTAAGACTCTTGGCAGTGGAGGAACAGAGGGTTAGGGTTGAGAGGTGGTGTGGTCTGAGTCCATAGAACACTCAAAGCTGCTTCACAGGTTGACTCTGTGCTTAAGAAGGCATACTGTGCATTGGCCTTCATCAATCCTGGGATTGAGTTTAAGAGCTGACAGGTAATGTTGCAACTATATAGGACCCTGGTCAGACACCTCGTGGAGTACTGTGCTCAGTTCTGGTCACCTCACTATAGGAAGGGTGTGGAAACTTCCTTACAAGGATGTTGTCTGAATTGGGGCGCATGCCATATGAGAATAAGTTGAGTGAATTCGGCCCTTTCTCCTTGGAGCGACGGAGGATGAGAGGTTACTTGATAGAGGTGTACAAGATAATGAGAGGCATTGATTGTATGCGTAGTCAGAGGCTTTTCCCCCGGGCTGAAATGGTTCCCACAAGAGAGTTTTAAAGTGTTTGGAGTAGGTACAAAGGAGATGTCAGGGGTATGTTTTTTCACGCTGAGAGTGGTGAATGAGTGGAATGGGCTACTGGCAGCGGTGGTGGAGATGGAAACGATAGGGTCTTTTAATAGACTCTGGATGGTTACATGGAGGTTAGGAGAATACAGGGCTATGGTTAAAGCCTAGGTAGTTGAAAGGTAGGGACATGTTCGGCACAGCTTCGTGGACTGAAGGGCCTGTATTGTGCTGTATGTTTCCTATGTTTCTACCTACATTATTTTACTGGATAACCTCAACCTTGTGACATTCTGCCTAATGAGCAATGCAGCTCCCCAACCTCATTCACCTCCCTCTGGACTGTTTGAATCATCTGAATCCTGGAATATTTAGCTAACACTCCTGCCTTTCTCTCAGCCAGATCTTTGTTGTGGCTAATTTACAGTGTCACAAGGTAATCTTGGGTACAAGTATGTCTGCCTTAACTGTACTATACCTTGCACTGAAATAAACACACTTCAGCCCCTTGGAGCCACTGTGCTCATCAACAATGCCCCATCTTGACTTCCTGATGGGCTTTCTCGATCTCGTCTCTACTTTCTGCTCAATGCTACTTACTGACCTGTAGCTCTGGTTCCCACCCATCCCCTTCCTCCACACACATGCCAAATGAGAAAACTCTGCAATGCTGCAACAAAACCCCCTGGCAGAATATTAGCTCCCCTCAGTACAGGTGTAACCCATCCTCCTTACACCAGTCCCACCTATCCTGGAATATAATGCAGTGATCTGTGTACCTGATGCCATCCCTCTCGCACCAGATTGTTAGCCATACATTTCACCTTACACTTTACAATCTCTTAGCTCGCAAGCATGTGGCCCCTGAATTAATCCTGAGATCACCACCCCAGAGTCCTACTTCTTAAATTTCTACCCAACTACCCAGATGGTATTTGCAGGACCTTCCCTCTGTTGTAAGTTCTAATAAGGAACATGAGCTCTGGCTGCTCCCCCTGCCCTGGCATGATGTAGGTAACACTCATTTCAACAGATACTCTCGACTGTGTCCCCCACTCCCACCCACACCCCGCTAAAGTATTTGCTGCATGTGATTCCAATCCTGTATATTCATGTATTTATCTGATTGCCTCTTTGTAATGAAAATTATTTTAACAGTCATTCAGTGTTCTTTTTTATTTCAGCTCAGGGTATTTACATATGCATTTGAAAACAAAGGAATTGCTGCACATATGTTAAAGCAAAACACTTCATGAGAACTCATACAATTTCAATACCAAAAGGCAAACAAATGTCTACAGTAGCAGCAGCACAGTAATCAAAATAAAACTGACCATCCACTAAACAAACCAATTTCTGCAATGTTGGAGGGGGTCACAGGTCTGAAATGTCACACAACCTGTTCTCTCTCTCTCTCTCTGTCTCTCTCTCTCTCTTTCTCGTATCTCTCTGTTTATCTCCATCTCTCTCTTTGTTTTTCAGTCTGTCTCTCGCGCTCACTTTTTCTCGCTTTCTTGCTCTTCCTGTCTTGCTTTCTCTTTCTGGCTCTCCCTCTGTCCCTCGCACTCTCTCTCATTCAGTCACTGTCAATCTCTCTCTTTCTTGCTGTCTTTCTCTTTCCCTCTCAACATTCTGTTCCCTGTTTCAGCTCCAGCTGTGGTCTACCCTGAGACAACTCTCTTTCCACCTTGCAGCAAAGAACATGCTCGTTTTTATACCCTTCAGAACCGCTGACACTGGTATGTTTACATCTTGGTGGGACCAGCTGTACTCACCCGAACTTTGATGACCTTCAGCCCTGACAAATATGTATTTCACCACCTCAACTATTATGTTGTACTTGACTCACTGAAAATATTGTTGTAGACTAGTTGTCTTGTATTTCCTCAAAACAATCACAATCCAAGATAACACTATTTAGTCTTACAGACCTCCATTTTATTTCAGCATAAGCCAAGGAGGAATCACCGTTAACTCTTTCCTTACAGCACCATTGTGGCAGAGAGATCCAAACACTCAACATTCTCTGTGTGTAAAATAAAACTGACTCTGGCACCCATCCCCCTATAATTTCCTCCAGCTACCTGAAAGGTACATCCTCTCATGTTAGCCATTGCCAGCCTTGTGAAAAGACGCAGGGTGTCCATGCTATCGATCTTTTTTTCTCTCTCGTGTATACCTCTGTCAAATCTCCTCTTATCCCCCTATGCTGTAAAGAGAAAAGCCCAAACTTACTCAAATTTTCCACATGTGCTCTGTATAATGAGGTGACCAGACCTGAAAACAACACTCCAAGTATGGTCAAATCAGTTTTACAGAGTTGTGACATTACCCCGCAGCTCCTGAACTCAGACCCCATGACAATGAAAACCAACACATCAGAAGCCTTCTTCCCATAATCCTGGCATTTGTACTCTGTAATCCAGTTTGAATCTTCATTGTCTATCACCTAATACTTTTCCAGATGGAACCCCATCTGCCACTTCTCAGCCCTGTTTAGCAACGTGTTGATGCCCCATTGTAACCTTAACACCATAATACATAGGTGCAGAATCAGGCCATTTTGCCCATCGTGTCTGCTTTGCCATTCCATCATGGCTGAACACGCAACCCACTCAATGTCATGCACCTGCCTTCTTGCCATATCCTTTGATGTCCTGACCGATCATTAAACTATTAACTTCCACCTTAAATATACCAAGGACTTGGCCTCCACTGCAGTCTGTCACAGAGAATTCCACAGACTCTGTACTCCCTGGTTAAAAAATTCCTCCTGACAACTGTTCTAAAAGGTCACCTTCCCTCCCCCATTTGAGAAGCTGTGTCCTCTAGTTCTGGATAGCCCCTCCATAGGAAACATCCTCCCCATATCCATCCTATCTATTCCTTTCAACATTCGGTAAGTTTCAATTAGATCAACCGTATTCTTCTCAATTCTGGTGAGAACAGACCCAAAGCTGCCAAACGTTCCTCATATGTGAAAACCTTCATTCCCAGAATCATCCTCGAGAACCTATCTACGGGTCGGGAACCTGTCTACGGGTGAAGTGCCGGAGGATTGGAGAGTGGCTCATGTTGTTCCGTTGTTTAAAAAAGGATCGAAAAGTAATCCAGGAAATTATAGGCCGGTGAGTTTAACGTCAGTAGTAGGTAAGTTATTGGAGGGAGTACTAACAGACAGAATCTACAAGCATTTGAATAGACAGGGGCTTATTAGGGAGAGTCAACATGGCTTTGTGCATGGTAGATCATGTTTGACCAATCTGTTGGAGTTTTTCAAGGAGGTTACCAGGAAAGTGGATGAAGGGAAGGCAGTGGATATTGTCTACATGGACTTCAGTAAGGCCTTTGACAAGGTCCTGCATGGGAGGTTAGTTAGGAAAATTCAGTCGCTAGGTATACATGGAGAGGTGGTAAATTGGATTAGACATTGGCTCGATAGAAGAAGCCAGAGAGTGGTGGTAGAGAATTGCTTCTCTGAGTGGAGGCCTGTGACTAGTGGTGTGCCACAGGGATCAGTGCTGGGTCCATTGCTATTTGTCATCTATATCAATGATCTGGATGATAATGTGGTAAATTGGATCAGCAAGTTTGCTGATGATACAAGGATTGGAGGTGTAGTAGACAGTGAGGAAGGTTTTCAGAGCCTGCAGAGGGACTTGGACCATCTGGAAAAATGGGCTGAAAAATGGCAGATGAAGTTTAATACTGACAAGTGTGAGGTATTGCACGTTGGAAGGACAAACCAACGTAGAACATTCAGGGTTAATGGTGGAGTGCAGTGGAACAGAGGGATCTGGGAATACAGATACAAAATTCCCTAAAAGTGTCGTCACAGGTAGATAGGGTCGTAAAGAGAGCTTTTGGTACATTGGCCTTTATTAATCAAAGTATTGAGTATAAGAGCTGGAATGTTATGATGAGGTTGTATAAGGCATTGGTGAGGCCGAATCTGGAGTATTGTGTTCAGTTTTGGTCACCAAATTACAGGAAGGATATAAATAAAGTTGAAAAAGTGCAGAGGAGGTTTACAAGGATGTTGCCGTGACTTGAGAAATTCAGTTACAGAGAAAGGTTGAATATGTTAGGACTTTATTCCCTGTAGCATAGAAGAATGAGGGGAGATTTGATAGAGGTATATAAAATTATGATGGGTATAGATAGAATGAATGCAAGCAGGCTTTTTCCACTGAGGCAAGGGGAGAAAAAAAAACTGAGGACATGGGTTAAGGGTGAGGGGGGAAAAGTTTAAAGGGAACATTAGGGGGGGGCTTCTTCACACAGAGAGTGGCGGGAGTATGGAATGAGCTGCCAGATGAGGTGGTAAATGCGGGTTCTTTTTTTAACATTTAAGAATAAATTGGACAGATACATGGATGGGAGGTGTATGGAGGGATATGGTCCGTGTGCAGGTCAGTGGGACTAGGCAGAAAATGGTTTGGCACAGCCAAGAAGGGCCAAAAGGCCTGTTTCTGTGCTGTAGTTTCTATGGTTCTATGGTATAACCTCCTCTGGACTGTCTCCAATGACAGCACATCCTGCCTCTCGGTTTTTTTGCACTACCTTACTTCTCATTTTTCTATTTTCTATTTTTTGATTTATAATTTAAATTTTTAATAATTACTAATTTTAACTATTTTAATATTTGTAATATTTAATATTTCTAATCCAGGGAGTGTGAAGCACAGAACCAAATATCGTTGTGATGATTGTACGTTTTAGTACCAATTGTTTGGCAACCATAAAGTATAAAGTATGAAGTATAAGTAATACTATCCTTTCTGAGATATCGGGCCCAAAACTGTTGAAAATGCTCCAGTGCATCCGAACTACTGTCATAAAAAGGTACGTAATTATCTCTTTGCTTTTATATTCTATTTCTTGAAATAAATGCCAACAATGCATTTACTTTCTTTTCCACAGACTCAGCCCATAAAATAACCTCCTTGATGTCTTTCATGAGGACTTCTATGTCCCTTTGCATCTCTGATGTTTGAACTTCTCCCCATTTAGATACTAGGCTGCACTATTGTTTCTTTTACCAGACTGCATTATCATACTTTTCCCAACACTATATTCCATCTGCCACTTTCTTGCCTGTTCTTCAAACTTCTCTGAGTCCTTCTGCAAACACATTGCTTCCTCAGCAATATTTACCCCTCAACCTATCTTCATATCATCCTGAAAATTTGCTACAAACCACTCAATTTAATTATCTAAATCTTTGATAAACAATGTCAAAATTAGCAGTCCCAATACAGACCCCTGAGGAACACCACCAGTCAATGGCAGTCAACCATAAAAGGTCCCTTTAATTGTCACACACTGTCTCCTGCCTGTCAGCCATTCCGCTATCCATGCCAGCATCTTTCCTGTAACACTCTAGGATTTTATCTTGTTAAGCAGCCTGATGTGTGGCACCTTATCAAAGAACTTCTGAAAATCCAAGTAAGTGACATCCACTGTCTCTCATTTGTGCACGCTGCTTATTACTTCCTCAACGAGTTCTAACAGATTTGTCAAGGAAAATTTCCCTTCACAGAATCCATGCTGACTTTGACTTATTTTATTATTAGTCTTCAAGTAGCTCAAAACATCATCCTTAATAAGACTCCAACACTTTCCCAGCCAATGAGGTTAGGCTAATTGGCCTCTTATATCCTTTCTTTAGCCTTTCTCCCTTCTTAAAGAATTGAGTGACATTTGCAATCTTCCAATCCTCTGGGACCATGTCAGAGTTAAGGGATTCTTGAACAATCATGACCAATGCATCCGTTATCTCTTCAACAACCTATCCCAGGAATTTGAGATGTTGTACTTCTGGTCCTGCTGACTTATCTAGATCAGATCTCTGAGTGTGTCTTGCACTTTTTCCTTTTTATTTGCAATGGCACTTACTCCTGCTCCCTGACACTCACAGACTTCTGGAACATAGCTAATATCTCTACAGTGAAGGCAGATGTAAAGTACTCATTACGTTCATCTGCTATTTTTGTCCCCCGTTACTATGTCAGCAGCATCATTTGCCAGTGGTTCAATATCAACCCTCACGTCCCTTTTATTCTTCATATAACCAAAAAAATACTTTTGGTATACTGCTTTATACAGGTATGCCTGTCATTTTGAGAACATCTTTCTCTGTGCATTTTGAGAACATCTTTTGGTATCCTGCTTTATACAGGTATTCCTGTCATTTTGAGAACATCTTTCCCTGTGCAGCATATCTATCCTGTACCTTGTGAAACAATCCCAGAAACTTCAGCCATCTCTTCACTGCTCTAATCGCTGCCAATATCTTTCTCCAGCGTCCTCTGGGCAAGGTCCTCTCTCTGCCTCTGTAAATCCCTTTATTCCATATTTGTGAGTTATGCTTCACCCTCTCAAATTGCCACACAAATTCGATCATATTATGATCACAGCCTCCTAACGGTTCAGTTACATTAAGCTCCCTTACGAAATCGGTGCTGTTAGGTAACATCCCATCTAATGATAGATTTTCAACGAGATTTTCAACCACAAACTACTCTAAAAAAGCCATCTTGTCGGCATTCGACAAATTCCCTTTCTTGTGATTCAGCACCAACCTGATTTTCCCAGTCCTCTTCCATATTAAGGTTCCCCATGACAATTGTGTCATTACCCTTATTATTAGAATCAGAATCAGGTTTATTATCACCCGCATGTGACATGAAATTTGTTAACTTAGCAGCAGCAGTTCAATGCAATACATAAGAAAGAAGAAGAAAAAAACTGAATAATTCAGTAAATCAATTACAGTGTACGAATATTGAATAGATTAAAATCATGCAAAAAACAGAAATAATATATATTAAAAAAGTGAGGTGGTGTCCAAGTGTTCAATCTCCATTTAGGAATCAGATTGCAGACGGGAGGAAGCTATTCCTGAATCGCTGAATGTGTGCCTTTAGGCTTCTGTACCTCCAACCTGATGGTAACAGTGAGAAAATGGCACGCACTGCATGCTGAGTTCCTTAATAATGGACAATGCCTTTCTGAGACGCCGATCCTTGGAATATCCTGGGTAGTTTATGGCTAGTACCCAAGATTGATCCGACTAAATTTACAACCCTCTGTGACTGGTTGGAAAGTTGATGGAAAAGATCTTGAGAGGCAAGATTTGTGAACATTTGGAGAGGCATAATATGATTAGGAATAGTCAACATGGCTTTGTCAAAAGCAGGTTGTGCCTTACGAGACTGATTGAATTTGTTGAGGATGTGATGAAACACATCGATGAGGGGAGAGCAGTAGCTGTAGTGCATATGGATTTCAGCAAGGTATTGGACAAGTTACCCCATGTAAGGCTTATTGAGAAGGTAAGTAGGATCCAAGGGGACATTGCTTGTGGAAAGCATAGACAAGTTGCAGAGGATATTTACAAGGATGTTTCCTGGATTTGGGATTACTCCTTATGAAAGCAGGTGAATCAACTTGGCCTTTTCTCCTTGGAGCGATGGAGGATGAGAGGTGACCTGCTAGAGGTGAATAAGATGTTGAGAGGCATTGATTGTGTGGATTGTCAGAGGCTTTTTCCTAGGGCCAAAGTGGCTGACCTGAGAGGGAACAGTTTTAATGTGCTTGGAAGTAGGTACAGAAGAGACGTCGGGGTAAGTATTTTTGCACAGAGAGTGGTGAGAGCGTTGAAAGGGCTGCCTGCAATGGTGGTGGAGGCAGTTACAATGGGGTATTTTAAGAGACTCCTGGATAGGTACATGGAGCTTAGATAATTTCTATAGTAAGGACATGTAAGGCACAGCTTTGTAGGCCGAAGGGTCTGTATTGTGCTGTAGGCTTTTTAACTTCTTTCTATCAGGTGCAGTAGTGCACCCATTCCCCCCGTCCCCACCACTTGCAAGACGGTGATGTAGCCTGTCAGAATGTTCTCCACGGTACATCTATAGAAGTGTTTGAGTGTATTTGTTGACATACCAAATCTCCTCAAATTTCTAATAAAGTATAGCTGCTGTCTTGACTGCTTTATAACTGCACCGATATGTTGGGACGAGGTTAGATCCTCAGAGATCTTGACATCCATGAACTTGAATCTGCTCACGCTCTTAACTTCTGATACCTCTGTGAGGATTGGTATGTGTTCCTTCATCTCTTTCTGAAGTAGCATCCACAATCAGCTCTTTTGTCCTACTGACATTGAGTGCCACGTTGTGCAGTGAAACTACTTCACTAGTTGGCATTCCTTATACCTGTATGCCCTCTCGTTACCACCTGAGATTCTACCAAACATGGTTGTACCATCAACAAATTTATAGATGGTATTTGAGCTATGCCTCGTCACACAGTCATTGGTATAGAGAGAGTAGAGCAGTGGGTTAAGCACACACCCATGAGGTGCACCAGTGTTGATTGTTGGATATGAGGAGATGTTATCACCAATCCGCACAGATTGTGGTCTTCCGGTTAGGGAAATGAGGATCCAATTGCAGAGGGAGGTACAGGGGCCAATGTTCTGCAACTTCTCAATCAGGATTCTGGGAATGATGGTATTAACTGCTGAGCAATAGTCGATGAACAGCATCCTGACATCGATGTTTGTGTTCTCCAGGTGGTCTAAAGCCGTGTGAGGATCCATTGAGATTGTATCTGCCGTTGAACTATTGTGGCGATAGTCAAATTGCAAAGTGTCCAGGTCATTGCTGAGGCAGAACTTCAGTCTAGTCATGACCAATTTCTCGAAGTATTTCATCACTGTATATGTTCGTGCTACCAGGCGATAGTCATTAAGGCAGATCACATTATTCTTCTTAGGCTCTGGCATAATTGTTACCTTTTAGACACAACTGGGAACTTCTGCTCATAGCAATGAGAGGTTGAAAATGTCCTTAAATCCTCCCACCAAGTATTTGGCACAGGTTTTCAGAAGCCTTCTAGGCTCTCCATCGGGACCCTCCACCTTGAGCAGGTTTACCCTCTTTAAAAACAGCTTAAAATCGGACTCAGAGACAGAGATCACTGGGTCATCAGGTGCAGCAGGCAACTTCACAGCTGTAGTTATATTCATCTGGTGGTGAAGCTATTAGGTTTCACTTTGTATGAAGTCATGTCTGGCAAACACTGCCAGAGTTGCCATACATCCAATGTCACCTCCAAACTCATTCAAAATTGTTTCTTCGCCCTTGAAATACCTCGCCGCAAACCACACCTGGTTTTCTGATACAGGCCTCGATCTCCATAGTCATAGTCATATTCATACTTCTTTTGAAAACCAGTTTCACCCGGGATCAATAAAGTATGACTATGACTATAGAGATCACGGCCTGTAACAGAAAACCGGGTATGGTTTGCGGCGGGGTATTTCAAGGGCGAAGAAACAATTTTGAATGAGTTTGGAGGTGACATTGGATGTATGGCAACTCTGGCAGTGTTTGCCAGACACTACTTCATACAAAGTGAAACCTAATAGCTTCACCACCAGATGAACTCGCCCGCTTTGAAAAGGAGAATATAACTACTCCAGAGTTGTATGCCATAGATCTAGCCTTCAGCAGACAACGTACCTCCTGGTTCATCCACGGCTTTTGGTTTGGAAATGTAAGTACATGACTTTACAGTATCAACCCCACATCTTGGCTACTATAACGAGACCTATTTTGGATGACCAGATTTTACCCTTGCAATTTCTTAAATCCACCCACAAAGATTCAACATTCTCTGACCCTATGTCGACTCTATCTAAAGATGTAATTCCATCTTTTACTAGAGGAGCCACATCACCGCCTGAGCCACCCTTCCTATATTTTGATACGAAGTATATCATTTGATGTTACACTCTCAACTATGGCCTTCTTTCAGCCATGACTCAGTGATGCCCACAACACCAAACTGACCAATCTCTAATTGTGCCATGAGTTCATTCACAATATACCAAGTGCTACGCACATTTAAATACATCACCTTCAGTCCTGAATTATTTGTCCTTTTAAATGTTGTACCTGCGGTACAATTTAACTCTTCGCTCTGTTTGGATTTGAACCCAATCATTGGCTTGTTCTTCCATACATTCATGTTATACTCATCATCTACTTGTAAACCTGTTGGGTTACACTCAGCTCTGTCATACTGGTTTCCAGTATATGGAACAAATCATGGAACAGCACAGCACAGGAACAGACTGTTTGCCCCATAATATCATGCCAAACCATCTGAAAAGTAACTCAGTAAACCCCCCAAAACTAATCCTTCCCACCGACACAAAGTCCATCGCACCCCATCCTCCTCATATTCATGTACCTATCTCAATGTCCCATAAAAACACCCAATATATTTAACTCTGCCACCATAATTGGCTTCCGGCACTCTCTGAGTTAAAAAAAAAGCATATCCCTCACATCTCATTACCTCTCATCTTCAATCTATTAGACACTGCTACCCTACAATAAAGACACCCCGTGTCTACTCGATCCTTCTCTCCCATAATGCTATAAATCTCTGATCTCCCCTCAGCCTCTGCTACTCCAAAGAAAACTACCAAGTTCGTCAGACCACTTATGTTAGCACATGCCTTGTAAACCAGACAGCATCCTAGTAAACTTCTTCTGCTCCTTCTCCAATGCTCAATTCTCAAAATGGGTGAACTAGAACTATATTCAATAGTTCAGATGTGGCCTCAGTGGAGTCCTTTTACAGCTGAAACATCACTTCTTGATTTGAACTCAGTAACTCAGCTAATAAAAGCAAGCATTTGATAAGCATTCCTAACCACAGATTGACCTGTGTAGTCACTTTCCAGGAGCTGTGAACCTGGACATCAAACCTCTCTGTTCAGCAACACTGCTAAGGTTCTTCTCCTTAACATTTAACTACTCGCTTTTAGTCTACCAAGTTGCAACCCCTCACATTTACCCGTGTTCAGCTTGATCTGCCATTTCTCTGTTCTTATCTGCGAATAATCTATATTACGCTGTATTCTTTGCCAATCTTCTTCATTATACACAACTGCACCACTATTGGTATAATTCACAAACTAACTAAAGCACCCATCTACATTTTCATTTCCGTCATTTTCATTTCATGGTAAAAATCTTTTTAATTAATTATTATTGAAAATCAATGACAAATACATTAAAGTAATCAAGTGAATATGTCAATATGTACAATAAAAATTAAATTATCAAATAGCTGATTAACAAAGCTAAACAATATATCAAAAATAATAAGAAAAAACAAAATGTTAAAACTTTTTTTGAGAACAAGAAAGCGAAAAAGAACCCCTACTAACTAAAACAAAAAAAAACCCTACTAAAAAAACAAACAAACATTGGGAGCACAACCCTGGAGCTATACACCATACAAGCTTCCATAAAAGAAAAACATCAATCCGCCAACCAAATCCATTTAAACAAGAATCTGAAGGGGGCCATCTTAATTAACTCAAATCAAATCATAGCAGCGTGCAAATGAACCCCATCTTTTCTCAAAGATAAATCGAGGATCAAAAGTTCGACTTCTGATTTTCTCCAAACTAAGCATAACATCACCTGAGAGAACCATTGTATCAAAGTGGGAGCAGAGGCATCTTTCCATTTCAATAAAATAGCCCTTCTGGCCAATAATCTGACAAATGCCGGTCTGATAAAGAAATACCATGAATATATTAGACCATAAGATAAAGGAGCAGAAGTCGGCCATTCGGCCCATCGAGTCTGCTTCACCATTTTATCATGAGCTGATCCATTCTCCCATTTAGTCCCACTCCCGCGCCTTCTCACCATAACCTTTGATGCCATGGCTACTCAGATACCTATCAATCTCTGTCTTAAATACACCCAATGACTTGGCCCGTGGCAACAAATTCCATAGATTCACCACCCCCTGACTGAAAAAAAATTCTTCGCATTTCTGTTCCGAATGGGCGCCCTTCAATCCTTAAGTTATGCCCTCTCGTACCAGACTCCCCCATCATGGGAAACAACTTTGCCACATCCACTCTGTCCATGCCTTTCAACATTCGAAATGTTACTATGAGGTTTCCCCTCATTCTTCTAAACTCCAAGGAATACAGTCCAAGAGCAGACAAACGCTGTTCATATGTCCCTGCCACGTGCTAGCGAGGGCAAGAATAGTCGGATCAGGCAGTTGAATGCGTGGTTGAGAGACTGGTGTAGGGGACAGGGCTTCAGATTCTTGGTTAATTGGGATCTCTTCTGGGGGAAGTATGACCTGTTCAAAAAGGACAGGTTACACCTGAACCCGAAGGGGACCAATATCCTGGCGGGAAAGTTAAATAGAGCTGTTAGGGAGGGTTTAAACTAATTTGACAGGGGATGGAAACCGGAATGATAGAGCGGAGGAAGGGGAAAACAGAAATAAATCTAAGATAGTGAGCAGTAAAGATGTGAGGAAAGACGGGCAGGTGATGGGGCAAATTTGTAGCCATTGGGATGAGTTGCAGTGCAATAAAGTTGCAGTGAAATCAAAGCGAAAA
The DNA here is from genome assembly GCF_030028105.1 of Mobula birostris. Taxonomy (NCBI): domain Eukaryota; kingdom Metazoa; phylum Chordata; class Chondrichthyes; order Myliobatiformes; family Myliobatidae; genus Mobula; species Mobula birostris. The sequence goes on from NC_092397.1 coordinate 25,996,894, forward strand.
GTATCAAATACTGGTCTTAAGGTGTTGTACTTAAATGCACACAGCATAAGGAATAAGGTGGATGATCTTGTTGTACAGTTACAGATTGGTAGGTATGATATTGTGGCCATCACTGAGACCTGGCTAAAGTATGCATGTCTCTGGGAGCTGAACGTCCAAGGATACACGGTGTATCGGAAGGATAGGAAGGTAGGCAGAAGGGGAGGTATGGCTTTATTGGTAAGAAATGATATTAAATCATTAGAAAGAGGTGATATAGGATCGGAAGGTGCAGAATCTTTATGGGTTGAGCTAAGAAATAGCAGGGGTAAAGGGACCCTGATGGCAGTTATCTATAGGCCTCCAAACAACTGCAGTGATGTGGACTACAAATTACAACTGAAAATAGAAAAGGCTTGCCAGAAGGGCAGTGTTATGATAATTGTGGGGGATTTTAACATGCGAGTAGATTGGGAAAATTAGGTCAGCACTGGATCTCAAGAGAGAGAATTTGTAGAATGTCTGCGAGATGGCTTTTTAGAACAGCTTGTTGTTGAGCCCACTAGGGGATCGGCTGTACTGGATTGGGTATTGTGTAATGAACCGGAGGGGATTAGAGAGATTGAGGTCAAGGAATCCTTAGGAGACACTGATCATAACATGATTGAGTTGACTGTGAAATTAGAAAAAGAGAAGCCGAAATCTGATGTGTCGGTATTTCAGTGGAGTAAAGGAAATTACAGTGGCATGAGAGAGGAACTGGCCAAAGTTGACTGGAAATGGACACTGGCGGGAAAGACAGCAGAGCAGCAGTGGCTGGAGTTTATGCGAGAAATGAGGAATGTGCAAGACAGGTATATTCCAAAAAAGAAGAAATTTTTGAGTAGAAAAAGGATGCAACCGTGGTTGACAAGAGAAGTCAAAGCTAAAGTTAAAGCAAAGGAGAGTGCATACAAGGAAGCAAAAATTAGTGGGAAAACAGAGGATCAGGAAGTTTTTAAACCTTACAAAAGGAAACCAAGAAGGTCATTAAGAGAGAAAAGATTAACTATGAAAGGAAGCTAGCAAATAATATCAAAAAGGATACTAAAAGCTTTTTCAAGTATATAGAGAGTAAAAGACAGGTGAGAGTAGATATAGGACTGATAGAAAATGATGCTGGAGAAATTGTAATGGGAGATAAGGAGATGGCAGAGGAACTGAACGAGTATTTTGCATCAGTCTTCACTGAGGAAGACATCAGCAGTATACAGGACACTCACTGAAAAACCATTGAGGATACAGTTGAAGATGTTTGAGAGCAAGGGACAGATGTGAGGAATTCCTTCAGAGAAGTCCTGTCCCTGGAGTGATTGATGGTAAGAAACAGCATTGTTTTCCATTGTGCGTGAGATGAGTGCCACCACTGGAGTGTCTTTCCTGTGCTTCCCGGTGAATGTACTTTTGCCTGTGGGAGGCTGGTCAGAGAGAGATGTCATCACTGACTGTGAAATGATAATGAAAAGACATGGAATGAAAGTGAATTGTTAGGAGATGACGACGATACCTCTGCCGGGCTGGATTCAGGAAGTTAACAGATCGACAGGTGAGTGAACAGGGGATGCAAATTTGTTTCACAAACACAATACTCCAGGTATGCCTAAACTAACCTATTGCATAATTGCTCAGTATCTCCCCATCGATCAGTTCTTAAATTCTATTCCCAGCTCCCTGCCGTCTGTGAACTTGGAGTGTCTAAATGTAGTTAACTTGGCCAGGTGACATGTGGATTATGAGCAGCTGTTTCAAAACTCCGATCTGGCCCAAGAGTAAATGTCTGCCACATAGCAGAGAAGAAACTCCCTTGGTCTGTTTCCAGTCAGTCAAAAGATTGTTAATCCATGTCAGCAAAATGCACCACGAAATTATGTCCTTTAATTTTAGAATGGAAAGGAATATATGAAATTACTTACTCTGCACATACAATATATCTATTGTCATGTACCCTGTGAAGGGTTAAAGAACCAGCAGAAATGGAAAACACTTTGGAATCCAGTATTGCAAATAACTAATGGTATATATTAGTTACTAAGTAATTCAGTAATATAAGTGTAGATAAATCAAACAGGTTAGCAGTGATTATATATATATAAGTAAATGTGGAAATATATGAAAAGCAAGCTTCATCAAGTCTAGGGGTAAATAGATAGTCTTACAATGAGAGTAAAGTTCAGTTCAGTTCGTGGTATTGAGTTGAGTAGTGATGGAGCGAGAGAGAGGGAGAAGTCTGAGTCTTCAGGTGAGCTGACGCCGTAAGTCTTCCTGTTGTCCTCGGAAATCCTTTAGAAGTCACCGACTACGACCACAACAGACTCAGATCATTCTTCTGTGGTGGAATTGTCAACCCAGCAAGGGTGGTACACGAATAACTCCCCACCGGTCACACCCTTTTTGCACTGCTAGAGCCACTGATCGATCCGCCTGATCAATCCTCCAAACCCCAACTTTTCTGTGGGCACAACAAAGCTCATTCTGTGTCCAAAACCATGTGTCTGTAGGTCTAACAGCTGACCTTCTATTTATCTCACCACGCTGAATACCAACTGTCCATAAAGCAGCTCCTCCCTTCTCTCTCTGTAAGAACATGGATGCTGCTAGTGTCCTTGTAGAAAGTATAAACAAGCTGTGAGCAGTCCTTGCCTCTCTCTCTCTTTCTTTCTCTCTCTTTCTAACAAAGTGTCTTTGTTCCACAACTCACACACACACACACACACACTCTCTCTCTCTTTCTCTATCTCTTCCCACCCCCCCCCCACACACACAGTTCGCAGGGATACTTCAGCACCCCAACACATCCCCTTCCTTTTAGAAAAAAAATGATGCAGGCAAAACTTTACTTTAACTGAAAATTATGAAGTTTGAAACATGTATAATCATCAGATAACAGAGCAAAAACGTGTACAATTTCTAACTTAACATCTGGATAAACTATCAGCTATAATGTTGTCAGTACCTTTCACATGTTTGATTGTCAGGTCATATTCTTGCAATATCAGAGTCCAATTTAATAACCTTCTATCCCTATCCTTCATCTTAGTTAGAAACACCAACGGATTGTGATCCGTGTAAACCACAAGTGGTCTCTGGGCAGGACAAACATAGTCTTCAAAATGCCAGAATAAGTGCTAGCAATTCCTTTTCAACAGTTGAATAATTTTCCTAATGCACATTAAATTTCTTTGAGAAATAAGCTACTTGGTGTTCAACGTCATCCACACCTTTCTGTAACAATACTGCCCCAGCAGCTTCGTCATTAGTGTCTGTTGCTATAGAGAATGGTTTTGAAAAATCAGGTGCTTTGAGCAGAGGATGATAACACAGGATGGCTTTCAGATGTTCAAATTCCTCTTGGCAAGGATCATTCCATACAAATCTTTCACTCTTCCCAAATAATTTCGTTAGGGGCAGAATGATGTCAGCAACGTTCTTGCAAAACTTACCATAATACCCAACCATTCCTAAAAAACATTGTCAAAGCTTTCTTGCCAGTTGGAACGGGAACCTCAGCAATAGCTTGAACCTTGGCCTGTACAGGAGCCAGTTGGCCTTGGCCTACTGCATAGCCCAGATATGTAACTGTGGCATGACCAAACTCACTTTCAGCGAGGTTCACAGTAAGATTAGCCTTGGACAACCTTTCGAACAGTTTTTCTACTGTTGCAATATGCTCTTCCCACGTGTCATTCCCTACAACCAGATCATCAATATAAGCCTCTGTGTTTTCCAGAGAACATTGTCAACGTTTTAGATCACATGCTAAATCTGCACAAACTGACATAGTATAGGCTGTAAATGCTGGGAAATATTTCCATGATGTCAACAAAATCCACTCCTCGGGGCCTCGACGATAAGATAATCCGATCCAATGTTGGGGAAATTACAGTCAGACACTACTCTGTTGTTTTCACTACTTTCCAGAACCTGCCTACATTTCTGTTCCTCTTTCTGCTGCTGGCATCTCAAAAATCTTTGGAAATTGAAGCACACATCAGTTACGGTTCTCCTTCACCAACTCTCTGTTACATCCTGAGAGATGTCCAGTGGGATTGGGGGATAGATACTGTCCATGAATTGAAGTCCACTATCACGGTTGTACAGCTCTCTGTCCTTGAAATGCTGTGGTTGTCCGAGTGTTTAACGGTTGTTAAACAAATGTTGTTGCGATCTTTGTTCTTAAAGTACGGTGCCGGCAGTTTAAACATCATATTTAACTGCATGTGGTCTGGGTCTCCCAATGTACTAAATTCCCCCAAAGGACTTACCCATCAAAATGATTTGAGATCCAACAGCACTTCCTGTTTAGTATCAACACGCTGGAGAATATCACCATATAGCCTTTCTCATCACACTTTCCTCCTTGTCCTTTTCCTTAGTGATCACCAATATTCATTTTCTACCTCGCATGCTAACTCTGTCTCGGGGCATAAACTCCCACCTTTGTCCTCGGGTAGTCCTGTCCTCTCCCACTACACTGTTGTTTTCTGTGTATGCATACGATGCCTTGGGATTCTCATTGATCCTCCTGAATGAGGGCATTTCCTGGTAAATCTTCACTCTCCTGATTCACTGTGTGACTTGTTTCTTGCTTCCTGTATGTTCCTCCAAGATCCTGTCTAATTTCATCTTCCTCGTCCTTACATATGACTCCTCTTACGTTTTTAAACAAATACAATATTTCTCATCACCCTAAGTTCCTGACCATCCCTGTCCTTCTCTACCCTCCTCATAGGAACAGGGAACTACTAAATTCTGACCGGCAGGGCTGTATGTGACTCTCACAGTATCAGACATCAGCTGACATCAGCTCCATCCAGTAACAACCAGTAACATCAGCTCCCAGAAAACTCTCTATGACACCTGCCCAATTCTTCCACAAATTTATAATCATTGACTTGCAGGTGAAAAAAAAAATTCTTATCAATAATCATCTGAAACCCTCCAGAATTAAGATCCATATATCTTTCCCAATTAAACTCCAATCGTCTTGCTAGGTTAATTTCCCAATACCATACCAAGTATGTCTCCCTCCCTGGTGGACCGTCTACATACTGTTACTGGAAACATCCGTGAACACACCACACAAATAATGCCCCATCGGCTCAATGCTACTTACGGACCGGTAGGTCTGGATCCCAAAACTCCCTCCACATGCCTCATGATAAAAATCGTCAGAGTGGCTTCAGCAAGCTTCCCTGTGAGAATATTACTTCCCCTTCACTGTAACCAATCCCTGTTACACCAGTCCCACTTATCCAGGAAGAGAGCCCAATGATCTGTGTTGCTGATGCCCTCCCTCTTGCACCGAATTGTTAGCCACACATTTAAGTGTACCAACGTACCATATCTTACCTCGCAAGCATGTGACACCAGAAATAATCCTGAAATCACCAGCCGAGAGTTACTATTTCCTAACTTTCTGTCCTACTCCTTAAATTCTTTTTGCAGGACCTTTTCTCTCTGTCGTTAGTTCTAAGAAGGAACATGACCTCTGGCTGTTCCTCCTGCCCTTTCACAATGGCCCTTACGTTCTCAGAGACATCCTTGGCCATGGCATGATTGGGGTAACGCATCATCCTGCAATCTCACTCATGTACACACATACTCCTGTCTGTGCCCCAGCTATAGTGTTCACTGCATGTGATTCATATCTTTCCATCCCCGTGTACTTTTGTGCTTTCTGTTTGTAATGAACATTGTTTGAAAATTCTTTCATTATATTCTTCTCTGGTTCAGCTCAGGCAATTTACTTATGCATTCGCAAACAAAGGAGACACGTGTTGAAACCAACCATTTGTTAGAACTCGTACGATTTTAATATCGAACAAAAAAACTAATGTCTACAGTAGTAGATGCACATAATTCAAAATAATACTAATCATCCACAAACAAGTCGATCTCTGTGAAAGAGTGGAACCACAGCTGATCCGGCAATGTCACACAGCCGGTTCCCTTGCTTCTTTCCTTCCTTCCTCCCTTCCTCCCTCTCCCTCTCCCTCACGATGTCTCTGTCGCTTTACTATCTCGCTCCCTCTCTCATTCTATTCTCTCTGTCTCTCCCACACGCCCACTCCCTCGCGCTCACTCTCGCGACATCTTCCTCGTGTCCTCTCCCTCGCGCGCTCTCCCTCACGTGCTCTCCTTTGCGCTCTCTGCCTCCCGCCAACTCCCTCGTGCGCTCTCCCCCTCGCGATGTCCCCTTCTGTCGCTCTCTCTCGCGCTCACCATCGCCCGCACGCTCTCCCTCAGGCCCTCTCCATCACGCTCACTCTAACGTCATCTCCATGGCACCCTCTCCGTCGCGCCCTCTCCCTCACGTGCTCTCCCGCGCGCCCTTTCCTCGCGATGTCTCACTCGCTCTCTCCTTCGCGCCCTCAGCCTCGCGCTCACTTTCTCTGTCTCTCCATCTCTCACAGAGAGACAAGTGAACGGATCGGTTCTCTGTCTTCAATTGTAAAACAGGAGCATTCTCCTACAGGAGGATAGTTCAAGTTGGCAGTGAGAGGGAGACTCTACAGGTAGAGATGGAGGAGAAAAGGAAGGTGAAGGAAAGGACGGGTTTTGACGGGAGCAGGAGTGGTTGATAGAGACGAAAGTAAACTCCAAGATCAGGCAGTTTTGTCAGAACCGGGAAGCAGGAAAAACAGGTTCTCCTCAAGCTCCAATTTAACAGGGCGAGAGGTGAGGCGCAAAAGGGATTTCTCTGGGATGGTGAGGTCAGTGATGCCGTCGGGCTCAGCTGTAAACAGTTGTTTTGTAACTCTAAAGCAACACACACAAAATGGAAAAGATTAAACAGTTGACAGGATTCTGGTGAACTGTCTCGGCAGGAAAAATCGACAACTTACTCTTTTCCATAAATGCTGCCTGGCCTGCTGAGTTCCTTCAGCATCTTGTGTGAGGAAAATAGTAAACAGTCGACGTTTCCAGTCGAGACCTTTCATCAGGATGTGATTTTGTGTGAGTTGTTTTGTATTTCGAGCGAATGCAGATTTTCTCGTGTTTGTTTTGTTACTCTGTTCATCACATTGTTTCCATTTAGCCACAAGTGGGGGGATAGAATAGGGAGCATGAAGGCAGCTGAATTGTAAAACTTTGCAGCATTTATTTCTAACGTTTCATGAGTTTCAAAATCAGATTCAGCGGGTATTTCACCGCATTCTTCAGTTCCTCTCGGAATTTGCTCTGAGTCAGGGCGTAAATACACGTGTTGGTGCAGGAACTGAGAATCTGCAGCAATCCCGATGTGTGTTCTGTGATGTAACCGGGATCCGTGACAGAATAAACAAAACTCATTGAAATCCGTTTATAGATAGAAAATGCCACCAGTGTTCCCCACAACAATATGAAACTACCGGTTATGCTGAAGAGCAAAACGATGGATTTGCGTCGGTTCTCCATCTCCCGGTCCTTGTCATTCTCTCCACTCTTTTGTCCCCGGAGCCTCCTGCGGGCTCGACTGGCCGCTAGAATCCGCCTGACGGTCAGAATATTGAACAGCAACATCAGAAAGAATGGGACACAAGGGACTAAAATGCGGTGAAACACCTCAAATGTCGCCCATGAGGGAGAGTTTTTGTAGCTCGGTGCAGTAACACAATCCCAGGGAACACCGTTAATTGTTTCTCCAGACTCATATACAAAGCCCCAGGGGACAGTCTCCAAACAGGCCAGCACACTCACTGTCCCGATAACCACAGCCGCCGTTCTCTCGGTGCAATATTTTGTTTTCAGCTTCTCACAGCAAATAGCCACAAATCGATCGACGGTGAAAGCGACAGTCAGCCAGACTGAGGCCGCAGTGCTCGCGAAAATCAACCATAGACCAAGTCTGCACACAGGAGTGATGGACAGGAATGATCGGGGAAAATAAATCGCAGCAGTCCCCCTCAGCATCGGATCGGAGATAACGACCAGGAGATCGGCCGCTGCCATTCCCACCAGGTAACGAGTGACACATTTGGAGAGCCCGCACTTTCCCCGGGACAGGATCACAATCGCCACCAAGTTCGCTGGAAGAGAGACAGGGAACAGCAAGTTGAGAAAACACTGAGCAGAAGCCGATGCTGCAGCTTGAGGGGATCCTGTAATATTTCCACTTTATTGTTACATTTAGCGGTGGGAGGGTCGAGAGAGGGCGCAGAGCGGCGGGACAGAGAATGAGTTTACACAGTAAAATAAAGTCAATATCATCTGAATACGGATTTCTTATTGATGAGCGGACTGTGAAGTGGCAGTACAAAATCTAAAACTGGGTATCTACCTCCTGAGAGTCAATACTGGGTCTCGTCTGGATGAAATGAATAAATCCGGACGCTGATGGCGGGATTCTTCCACCAGACAATCATTAACTTCCATGGCGATCCCTGTCAGCGACAGAACGGCCGAAGGACGGAACAACAACAGGAAATGCTGGAAACACTGATGCAGGTAAAACAGAACATGTGGAAAAACAGTTAACGTATCTCTCCTCAGAACTGTTCTCAGAGAGACCCCTGACACGAGTGTTAACTGGTTTCTCTTTCCATACAAGCTGCTTGGGGCTTAGTATTTCGAGCATTCCCCGAGTTTGTTCCTTGTTCCAGCATTTACCACCTCACTGACTTTACAACAGAACATTGACCGATTCCAACAGATACAGCGAGTTCTGGCAAATCCTCAGACAGACATGACGCCTCCCGTTGATTCCATCACAGGGAAGCAGGGGAGAGGAATTCAACGTCCAGCAGCAAACTCGGTGCCGTCGTCAGATGTCTGTCAGATAGAGATAAGATGGAAAACGTTTCACTCTGAAGCACTAGGTCGGCTGTGTTAATTGACTCTGCAATGAGTTCAGTCTGTTTTCCATCAGCTGTTTACATTCAGGCATACTGCAGACATTTATTTAAAATCGACAATAGATTCGATCTACAACACGAAAGTCCGCACATTTGCTGAATTGTTACTACCAATCATTTGTTTGAGTGTTGCTCATAACTCAGAAATCCGCTCACATACAAATGCAGACGATCAATTAGTATAATCTCCGCGGGATCTATAAACACAACATTTGCAGATGCAGTGCAGCTGCTGCAAGACCAAACGCACAGAGACGGAACATCCCATTATTGATCACAAACCGCTGGAAGAACACTGTCTGACAAGTTCAGTTCCACCCATGTTGGCGGATTCGGTAAATTCCTGCCTCGGTTTGTTTCTAGATCCAAATTCCAGCATCTGTCGTCCCGGTGTTTCTACTCTCTTTAAGAAAAGCGGAATACCGGGACGAGAATGTGAGCGTTTAAGCCGGCGGCAGAAGCAATCACAACATTGGAATTAAACTTCAACATCGCCCACGGCAGCTGACACTGCGGCTTACCGGGAATTCCGAAGGCTGAAATAAAAGGATAGTAAACGTCTTCTATCCGCCAGATGACTGGATACACCATTTCAGTGAGAATCTGTGATTTCTGTTGCTCCTGCATTCACAGCTCCGGCAGACAGCTGATGCATTCAAAGCGGCCCTGATTTATACAGAGGATCTGTCTCCAGAGATACGATTATACACCTCACTAACTTGCTCAGTTACAGTTGCTTGAACAAACACTTTCATTCAAAACCTTTGTCTCTATTGTAAATATTCGGGCGATTAGAGACAAATACATGAAAATTCTTTGGCATTACCTCAGCAGAGTCTCTGGTGAAAATAGGCCGGTTGATTTAATTACAAAGTCTGAGTTTTGTCACGGACCAGCGACATTTACAGATTTCGTCTTTTTGTTGGCTAATTACTGATTTCTGAACGGACACCAGCGACACAGACCGATCTCTACTTCCGTCCCTACAGTTTCCCATTTTGTAAATGTTGTTTAGTACTTCAGCTTTTTCCTGATCTCTCTCTCTCTCAGCCCCCCCCACACACTCACACACACACACACACACACACACACACACACACACACACACAGACACACACACACACGCACACACACACACCGAGAGAGAGAGAATTGTACACTTGTATTTCTATGTTATATCAAATGTCCTGTTGAACATACTGGACAGGAAAATGGAGGAATTTAAGGTGGGGAGTTGAATGGAAGGCAGGGTTTGTGGGTCCGCACAACATTGTGGGCCGAATGGCCTGTACTGTGCTGTACTATTCTACACTTCTATGCTCTATGCTTACTATAAATTGCAAATTGCACATTTAAACAAAGACTTAACTAGAGATTTTTACTCCTTGTGTATATGAAGGATGTAAGTTATAAAGTCAATTCAATTCAAAACCCACAACCACAGATTCGAACAAAGGTATAATAGTGAGACGGCGATTAGGATGGGAGTGGTCAAATGAGCACATTGCTAATGTACAATCAGGAGAAAATATGCAGATGTTGGAAATCCAAGTCAACACAAGAAATTCTGCTGAGTTCCTCCAGCATTTTGTGTGTGATATTGCTGAAGTCACAGTCTTTAATGGGCATCTCAAATCTGTCAAATGTCAAAAGAAATTGAGAAGAAACATTTCAATCTGCAAAGGAATTGGCAAACTGTTTAAATAAAAAAAAAGTACTCGAAACAGGGAGATGAATAGATGCAGGATGACTGAAAGTGAAGGAGAAAAAAGGCAATCGTGAGATAACATGTTAGCTGAGAGAGAGAGAGAGAGACAGAGACAGAGACAGAGAGAGAGAAGGGAGAGAGAGAGAGACAGAGAGAGAGACTGAGATTGAGAGAGAGAGACAGAGAGGGAGAGAGAGAGACAGAGAGAGAGGGAGAGGGAGAGAGAGAGGGAGAGAGAGACAGAGTGAGAGAGTCAGAGAGAGGGAGAGAGAGACAGAGAGAGGGTGAGAGTGAGAGAGGGAGACAGAGAGAGGGAGAGAGACAGAGAGAGAGACAGAGAGGGAGACAAAGAGGGAGAGAGAGAGACAGAAAGAGAGAGGGAGGGAGAGAGAGACAGAGAGAAAGAGACAGAGAGAGAGAGAGAGAGAGAGAGACAGAGAGAGAAACACAGAGAGAGAGACAGAGCGAGAGGGAGAGGGAGAGAGAGAGAGAGGGAGAGAGACAGAGAGAGAGATAGTGAGAAAGAGTGAGAGACAGAGAGAGGGAGAGAGAGAGAGGGAGAGAGACAGAGAGATAGAGAAAGAGAGAGAGGGAGAGAGAGAGAGAGGGAGAGAGAGATACAGAGAGAGAGAGACAGTGAGAGAGTCAGAGAGAGGGAGAGAGAGAGGAAGAGAGAGACAGAGGGAGAGAGAGACAGAGAGAGAGGGAGGGAGAGAGAGAGAGACAGAGAGGGGGAGAGAGAGAGAGGCAGAGAGAGGGAGAGGGAGAAAGAGGGATAGAGAGAGAGGGAGAGACAGACAATTAGGCAGATGTTTCTCCTGTATCTGCCAGTCTCTGCTACAGAGTGAGGGTGTAGGAGTCAATCTCTGCTGGTCAGTTTTGGGTGCCTTGTGTAAATGTCTGCTTGATTCTCCAGCGGTCAGTCTCTGGTACAGTGTGAGAGTGTGGGGTTCATTCTGTACCTGTCAGTCTCTGGTACAGTGTGAGAGTGTGGGGTTGATTCTGTACCTGTCAGTCTCTGGTACAGAGTGAGAGTGCGAGGTTCATTCTGTACCTGTCAGTCTCTGGTACAGTGTGAGATTTGTGGTTAACACTGCATCTTTTAATCTCTCATCTAGTGTAACATTACAACATTTCTTTCAGATTTATTCTTGCAGTTGAATTTTTTGATTAAGTCTATTTTTCATTTTAATCAATACCACAGGGACGATGCCACTGGTTACATTGAACTAATATTCAGGTACTTTGCAGCAGAGCATCTGGAGCAACAAGACTAGACCATTGATTCAAACACTCTTCTGTGATAAATATATAACTTTCCTCGAGTCTCGGTGTGGGATGGTTTGAGTGGTGTGTACTCTGTAGTGACATTTGGGCTGATGGAATTGAGAATGATTTTGACTGTAAATTTGTAACCTGTGTGTGCACAGTGATCAGTAATGAGACCTCTGTTTGATCAGATTAAAACACACATGGGTGATCAGATCGCTGATGACATGAATATTGGTGCAATTGTGGGTGGTGAGGAAGGTTGTCAAATGGACAGAACTGGATGTAGTTCAGTTGGAATCATGGATGGAGAAACGGGGGACAGAGTTTAATCTGGACAAGTATGACGAGTTTACATTCCAATGTTGGAGGAATGTACACAGTAAATGACAGCACCCTTGGGAGCAGTGATATATCTTGATGTGTCTGTCCATATCATCCTGCAAGAGGTATTGAAAGGAAATGGAGATGTGCGGTAACCTTGTCTTCATCAGTCATGGTGTTGTGTACAAACCATAGGATGACGTGTTACAGCTGGACAAACCCTTGGTTAGGTCACGTTTCGAGCCGTGGGTGCAGTTCTGTTTGCTACATCACAGAAAGGACGTGGGGACTGTGGAAAGGGCGCGGAAGAGATTTCCCAATGTGCTGTCTGGATTAGTATAGGGAAAGTTGGATAACACTTGGATTGTTTTTTTTTAATTTTATTTATAAACACAGAGCAAAATAAACCCTTTGAGCTACACTGCCCAGCAAACCCTGGTAACCCAATTTAACCCTAATCTATTCACAAGATAGTTTACAACCACGAGTTAGCCTTCCCGCTACATTGTTGGACAGTGGGGAAAAAAGAGGAGGATCTGAATAAAACTGACGCAATCCACAGGAAGAACATACAGAGACTCTTTAAAGAAGGTGCTGGGGCTGAATTCTGACTCCGATGCCCCGAGCTGTAACAGCATCATGCAAATCCCTACATGGTCATGGCGCCCCAGAGTGCAGTCTCACCTGACACCAGTGTCAGCAGAGGTATCGTGGGCCGAATGGGCTGTTCCTAATCCTGTTTGCAGCTATAAGTAGTAGAGAGAACATGACATTTTATTGATGGGGAACAGAATACAAATGTCGGGAGCTTATGCTTCCCTTATAGAAACATTGAAACATAGACAACCTACAGCACAATACAGGACATTCAGTGCACAATGCTGTGCCACACATGTACTTTAGAAATTACTTAGCGTTACCCAAGCCCTCTAGTTTTCTGAGCTCCCTGAACCTATCCAAAAGTCTCTTAAAAGACATTATTGTAAACTCCCCCCAACACCGTCACGGGCAGCCCATTCCATGCACTCACCACTCTCTGCATAAAAAAACTTACCCCTGACATCTCCTCTGTACCTACTTCCAGGCACCTTAAAACTGTGCCCTCTCGTGCTAGCCATTTCAGCCCTGGCAAACAGCCTCTGACTATTCACATGATCAATGTCTCTCATCATCTTATACACCATAAAAAGGGTGGGGGAGCCCATTTATATATTATTCAGGGAAGAATCTCAATGTGTTGGAATCAGTTCAGGGAATGTTCACTGGACCAATACTGGTAGTGAGCTGGTTGTCTGATGAGGAAAGTCTGGGCTTGTGTTTTCTGTTCGTACTGTCTCCATGTGCTTATACGACCAGAAGATACAGGGGCAGAAGTAGGCCATTGAGTCTGCTCTGCCATTCGATCATGGGCTGATCCAATTCTTCCAGTCATCTCCACTCCCCTGCCTTCTCCTCATACCCTTTTATGCCCTAGTTAATCAAGAACCTATCTATCTCTGCTTTAAATGCACCCAAAGACTTAGCCTCCACAGCTGCTCGTGGCACCAGATTCCGCAGCTTTACCACCCTCTGACTAAAGTAATTTCTCCGCATGTCCGGTCTTAATGGACAATCCTGAAGTCATGCGTCTTGTCCTGGACCTCACCTACCATGGGAAATAAGTTTTCCATATTTAATCTGTTCAGGCCTTTTAACATTAAGAATGTTTCTATGAGATCCCCATTCATTCTCCTGAACTCCAAGGGATACAGCCGAAGAGCTGCCAGATGTTCCTCATATGGTAAACCTTTCATTCCTGGAATCATTCTCATGAATATTTTCTAAACCCTCTCCAATGTCAGTATATTCTTTCTAAAATAAGGAGCCCAGAACTGCGCACAAGACTCCAAGTGTGGACTAACGAGTGCCTTATAGAGCATCAACATCACACCCCTGCTCTAATATTCTATACATCTAGAAATGAGTGAAAAAATTGCATTTGCCTTCTTCACCACTGACTGAACCTGGAGGTTAACCTTTTGGGTATCCTGCACAACGCATCGCAAGTCTCTTTGCATCTCTGCATTTTGAATCATCTCCCCATCTAAATAATAGTCTTCTCATTTATTTATTTTACCAAAGCGCATGACTATACACTTTGCAAATTGTATTTCATTTGCCGCTTCTTTGTCCATTCCCCTAAACTATCTAAGTCTCTCTGTAGGCTCTCTGTTTCCTCAACACTACATGCTTCTCCACCTATCTCTGTAGCATCAGCAAATGTTGCCACAAATACATTAATCCCACAGTCCAAATAATTGACATACCTCATAAAAAGCAGCGGTCCCAACATCGACCTCTGTGAACTCCACTGGTAACTGGCAGCCAGCCAGAAAACGATCCCTTTGTTCCCACTCTCTGTTTTATGCCGATAAGCCAGTGCTCCACTCATTGGCAACTAGAACCAGGGACCAGTATTTCATGATTTGAGCAAAAGATCAGAAGATTCTTTTCTGAATCTTAATGCACCCTCAGACATTGGAATTGATTAACTGACAGGTTTTTTGGATAATATCCTTGTATGCTTTTAAGGGAAAGAGAGGGGGATAGTTTATAAGGAGGGGGTGAAATGTTCCTGTGGGCAGACAGGAACATGGAGTTTAATGTTGAAACAGGACAGTCGTGACCTTATTAAATGACAGAGCAGGTGGGAGTTGCTGAGTGGGGACCCCTGCTCCTCATTTGGATGTGGGTGTGAGCCTGTGGTGTGCTGACCAGGACTGTACACAGAGATCCAGCCGTGACCCCACTTGTGTCTATACAATTCCAGCAGAGCTCCCTCCCCTGCCATTCTGTATCTTCAGCCAACAAAAGCAAGCCTCTCATCCACCTTTTAAACCCATCGAATGCTCCGTCCTTCTAACCTGAGGAATCATTCCACATGCTCTCCCTCTGACCCTCTATTCTTCTCCATATTCCACAATGTACCGTCTGTCTCCTGGCCTTTTTGGGCTCCCCATCTGCATTACCTCACCTCACGGATTAAATTCCACCTGCCTATCTGTCCAGTCCACTGATACCTTCCTGTAGTCCTCAGCTTTCCCCCGCACTCTCACCCACATGGCCAACTACACTGGACAACAAATATTTTGCTTCCTGATTACTTTTAGGTATGTATATCTTATGGATTTGGACTGCTGATATTGAAAATCACTATGCAATGTCCCTATCACACACCATCTCTTTGAAATTGCCTATATTTTTATATTTCAATTCATAATCCAAGTCAGATTATTTGATGCCAAGATTAAGGGAGGCATTTGTGCTGGTCCACAAATCAAGCAGGCCAGCAATAACAGGCAATTCAAAGAACTTCTATTGGGACCAGAGAAAATCGCATGGAATGCATTCAAGGAAGTTGTTGAAAATGTTCAATATTTTCCCAGGGACCAGGGAAATATTGACCAGCTGTGTTTCACTGTAACTGTCGTACTGGAAATGTGTGTCTGGGTCCTGGGCTCAGTGTGGGACTGAATGTCTCTGCTGTCTGAGACTGTGGAACAAATGAGCTGTCAGTATCTCTGTGCTCAGTAACACACCTTGTGTGTGAGAGATGGAGCCACTGTTCTATTCATTGAGCCTTGCCAAGAGGGAACATTGGCGAACATTGAAGTCTTTCCTGCAGGTAGGAGAAGGAAAGTGAAAGAGGTAAAAGGCAGACACGGTGTGAAGCGACTGGTGCAGCCAGTGCCAGTGTGTGAGGCCACTCACAAGCTGCAGCTCTCAGCTTCTTCTGAGCAGCAGATGGAGGAGGCTCCAAACAAGGAAGAGACGGACAAACCCCACCACTTCCCGGTATGGATCCGGGAGTGGAACAGAGGGATGGACACAACTTTCATTTCCCATGGGATTCACCACTCGGAGCACTCACTGTCCAGCAACAACAGACATTGGGAAGTGGGCTAATGGGAAACCGTCTTCCCATGGTCAGGGGAGAGGAAGCAGCAATTATAGTCAGCAGCAACTTCTTCCCACTCTGCCACACTCGCCGTGGCCCAATCCCAGTGCAGGAATTAATTCTCACTCCACATTCAAGCTACAGGACCTAGGCCTCTGCAACTGGATCCATGACTTCCTAACCGGAATACCACAATCTGTGCGGATTGGAATAACATTTCCACCTCACTGACAATTAACATTGACACTCCACAGAGCTGTGTCCTTATCTCACTGCTCCACTGTCTCTACACCCAGAACTGTGTGACTAGGCATCGCTCAAACAGCATTTATAGATTTGCTGATGATACAACCACTGTTTGCAGAATTTCAGATGGTGACAATAAATCATAAATTAGGGTGAACTACCAGTTAGTGGAGTGTTGCTGCAGCAACAATCTTGCACTCAACGTCAGCAAGATCAAAACGCTGCTTGTGGACTTC
Source organism: Mobula birostris (assembly GCF_030028105.1). Taxonomy (NCBI): domain Eukaryota; kingdom Metazoa; phylum Chordata; class Chondrichthyes; order Myliobatiformes; family Myliobatidae; genus Mobula; species Mobula birostris. The sequence goes on from NC_092397.1 coordinate 26,013,466, forward strand.
AGGAAAGGTGAGATGAAGGAACACAAACCAATCCTCATCAAGGAATCAGAAGTGGAGAGAGTGGACAATTGCAAGTTCCTGGGTGTCAGCATCTCTGAGGATCTAACCCGGATGCAACATATGATGCAGTTATGAAGAAGGCAAGACAGCGGCTATATTTCATTAGGAGTTGGAGGAGATTTGGTTTGTCAAATACACTAAATAAACTTCCAGAAACGTAGAGTGGAGATCATTCTGACTGGCTGCATCTCCATCTGGTATGGGGGGGGGGGGCGGGCTTCTGAACGAGATCAAATTAAATAGCAAAAACTTGTAAAACTGGTCAACTCTACCATGGGTCCAGGCTCGGTAGTACACAACATCTTCAAGGAGCGGTGCCTCAGGAAGGCACCGATCATCATTGAGGATCGCCACCACCCAGAACGTGCCCTTTTCACACTGTTACCATCAGGAAGGAGGGAGAGAATGCTGAAGGCACACACTCGGTGATTCAGGAACAGTTTCTTCCCCTCTGACACCCAAATTCTGAATTCTCAATGGGCATTGAACCCAAAAGCACTACCTAACTACTTTTGCTTTTAATTTATGTTTTAATTCTTGTTTAACTACATATTTTAACTTAAATATTGAATACTTAATGTAACTCAGTTTTTTCTCTATATTTATTTATCATGGATGTCATTGTACTGCTGCTGTAAAGTTAACAAATGTCACGACGTATGCTGGTAATATTAAATCTGATTCTGATTAAGTTGCTAATTGAGTCTGCCTCATCCTCTCCAGCAACAACCTCCATTGCCCTCACTCCAGAATCGATACCATTCGCTCAGCAACACACGCACAATTCTGGAGGAACTCAGCAGGCCGGGCAGCATTAATGTAAAAGAGTACATCTTTGGCATCTTAAGCCAAGATCCTATGCTTATGAGTAAAAATAAAACACATATACTGATTTAGAATAGTCCAAACACCATTCTCCCATTGTTGATAATGCTGTTTGTCCAAGACCTTCCCACATAGGAACTATTACAACCCCTTTTCCACAGAGCCCCATCATCAGCATAGAAAGCCAAACTGAACTCAGGCCCAAGACCATTAAAAAGTAGAATTAACTATCAGATTAAACAATATTAAACTGATAACATTATACTGGGGAGGGAGGAACATTATCTTCTGCAAACTCTGATGACCCACCCTCACTGAAAATGATTCCCCTAAAAAATGATACCCATTTGCAAAACCAACGCCAACACCAAGCTTAATGAGTGTAATAAAAATCCTCTCCCTCCATTGCATGTCATAAAACGATTTCAATGTCCAAAAACACTGCAACTACCGATTCTTTCAGTGTAAAAGGATTCCCAGTAGTACAAGGGCGTCATAGATCTCCCTTTGCGAAACCCACATCGGTAGTGACGAAGTAATTCTCTCTTATCCAAAACAATCATCAGCCTAATTACTATCATTTTCACCATTATTTTACACAACGAGGAAGTGAGACAACAGGCCTGTAGAAACTGGACAGCATCGGATCTCACCCAGGTTTTACAACAGGCTTCACCACAGACCTTTTCCAGTCTCCTGGGAACATTCTTTGCTTCCAGATCTTCTTATAAAACTCAAACAACTTCTTTTAGACTGCCTCAGGCAGATACTGGAGTACAGTATATGATAGTTTCCCATATCCTGTCCTGGTCTATAGTACATGCCTTACTGGTGGCAAATTTCCATTCAGCCAATGTAAAGTCATCATCCATGGCAATCTCAAATGCCTCTTGTTTCTCACAAATCTCCCCACTGTCCACCAAGAGGCTCTCTCTTCTCTTAAAACACTCATCCCCTATATTGTCTAGACTATGTGTGTTTGCAAACGTGTTTCTCAAACACTTTGCCTTTTCGTTGTCCTTTGCATCAAATGTCCGTTCTCCACTAATACTGGAATCTAGTTATAACCTCTGACACCATTCATTTTCTTCAGCATTCTCCACACCACCGTCAGAGGATCATGGGACGGGAAGCCTTGGGAGAAAGAAAGAGGGAGGGGGATTCCCAGAGGATAGGCAAGGAGTATAGTGAGAGGGACAGAAGGAGAAAAAGAGAAAAAGATATAATAATAATAATAATAATAATAATAATAATAATAATAATAATAATAATAATAATAATAATAAATAAATAAACAAACAAATAAATAAATAAATAACGGATGGGCGGCCCCATGATCCTCTCATATCCCTTTTGCCAGTCAACTGTCCAGCTCTTGGCTTCATCCCTCCCCCTCCTGTCTTCTCCTATAATTTTGGGTCTCCCCCTCCCCCTGCCACTTTCAAACCTCTTACTATCTCTTCTTTCAGTTAGTCCTGACAAACGGGCTCAGCCCGAAAGGTCGACTGTACCTCTTCCTTTACATGCTGCCTGACCTGCTGCGTTCAGCAGTAATTTATTATGTGGGTTGTATAACTCCGGTCTGTTGGGGATGGCGACATTAATTTACCGGAATAAAACTTGCAGCAGAGTGAGGAATGATCCGACAGAAAGCAACTTGGGGACTGGTCGAATCACATGGAACTATGGGAGACGCCTCACTACTCGGATGCTTTGCCACGTCATTGAGCGATGGTGGTATAGTGGTGAGCATAGCTGCCTTCCAAGCAGTTGACCCGGGTTCGATTCCCGGCCATCGCAGATTGTACAGTTTTAGACTACATAACATATAAACCTTTGACATAGACACGATCCACGCAGAACTCTAAGGGCCATCACGCTAATTCACGCTGTGAGTGTAAATTGATTCATTAATTATCATTCACTGGTCATGAATCAGAGTTGGAATTAACATCCCTCGAGAGTTTCTCGTTAAATCCTGTTCTGACTCTATTCCAGATTCTACAAGAATGGACACTTCACAGGAAGGATCGGCAGGATTTGTAAAGTGTTGCCTGATTAAAGTGTTTGAGCTTGTTTGCCTTCATTGGAATATCAGAGCCTGAGAGGAAACTTGACCGAATTATCAGAATCAGAATCCTTTATTATCGCCAAGTATGTGACACATACAGGGAATTTGATGCCGGTTTCCCTGAGCTCTCGCTGTACAGAATCAAAAAGCAAACAAAACAATAGTGTAAATAACCTTGAACTATATACAATGAGGTACTGTGTACCAGAGTATGTACAGGTGGACTTCGTTTATAATAGACTAAAATTCAAGTGTTCATAAGACTGATGGCAGACGGAAAGAAACTGTTCCTGTACCTACGGGTCCTGGCATACAGTGATCTAAAGCGCCTACCAGAAGGAAGGAGTTGGAACAGGTGATGTCCAGGGTGTGGTGGGTCTACAGTGATGCTGTTTGCTCGCTTCCTGACTCGATGAGAGACATAGACTGGGCAGATAGTCAGAATTGGTTTCCCAGGGTAGGGGTTTGAAATTCCAGCGGGAATGAATTTAAGGTAGGAGAGAGTTTAAAGATATGCGGGTCACGGTTTCAGACAGAGTGGGGTGGGTGCTTGGAACGGGCTGTCAGGTTCAGAGACGGAAGATATACAATGTGTTTAGATAGGCATATGAATATGTTAGTGTAGAGCGACATCGATAGAGGCACAAAGAGAAAATCTACAGATGATGGAAATCCAAGCAACACAGAAAATGTTGGAGGAACTCAGCAGGCCAGGCAGCATCTGTGGGAAAAATACAGTCGACGTTTCGGGCCGAGTCCCTTCATCCGGACTGGAGCAAAAACCGATGAGGAGTCAGAGTTAGACGGTGAGGGGAGGAAGAAACACGAGGTGATATTTGAAACCGGTGGGGGTGGGGAGGTGGCTGGTAAATTAAAGACCTGAAACTTTGGTTGGTGAAAGAGACACTGGGCTGGAGAATAGGGAAGGAGAGGAGGCCATGGAAGAAAGAAAAGGGGGAGGAACACCAGAGGGAGGTGATGGGCAGGTAACAGATAAGGTCAGAGAGAGAAAAGAGAATGGGGCTTCGTGAAGGAGGGTGCATTACCGGAAGTTTGAGAAATCGATGTTCATGCCATCAGGTTGGAAGCTACCCAGATGGAATATAATGTTTTGGTCTTCCACCCTGAGTGTGGCTTCATCGTGACAATACTGGAGGCCATGGGCTGCCATGTCGGAATTGGAATGGGAAGTGGAATTAAAATGGGTGGCCACTGGGAGATCGCTCTTGTTCTGGTGGAGGGAGTGTAGGTGCTCGGCGATGTAGTCTCCTAATCCGTATCGGGTCTCACCGATATACATGAGGCTACACCAGGAGCACTGGATACAGTAGATGACCCTAAAAGACTCACAGCTGAAGTGTCGCCTTACCTGGAAGGATTGCTTGGGGCCCTGAATGGTACTGAGGGAGGATGTGTAGGGACAGGTGTAACACTTGTTTCACTTGCAAGGATAAGTGCCAGGAGAGAGATCAGTGGGAGGGACGGACACACATGGGATTCACATGGGATCCCTGCAGAGAGCAGAACGTAGAGGGGGGAGAGAAAGATGTGTTTGGTGGTGGGATCCCGCCGGAGATGGCGGGAATTACAGAGAATTGTGTGCTGGAGGCGGAGGCTGGGGTGGGTGAGGTAGGTGAGGACAAGACAAACCCTCTCCCTGGGGGAGGGAGCGAGGATTCGGTGGGGGCAGACGTGAGCAAAATGGAAGAGATTCTGTTGAGAGCTGCTGTCATGGTGGAGGAACGGAAGCCCCTTTCTTTGAAAAAAGACGAATTTCTCCTTTGCTGTTGAATGAAAGGACTTATCCTGAAGGCAGATGCAGCGGAGACGGAGGAATTGAGAGAAGGGGCGGGCATTTTTACATGTAATGGGGTGCGAAGCGGTATAGTCCAGGTAGCTGAGAGAGTCTGTGTGGTTATAATAGACATCAGTAGACAAGCTGTCTTCAGAGATAGAGACAGAGAGATGGAGAAAACGGAGGGAACTGTCGGATATGGGACAGGTAAACTTTTGGGCAGGGTGGAAGTTGCAGGCAAAGCTGATGAAGTGGACGAGTTCCACATGGGTGCAGAAAGAGGTAGCAATGCCGTCATTTACATAGTGTAGGGAAAGTTAGGGAGCGACACCAGTGTAGGCTGGGAACATAGACTGTTCCACGTAGCCGACACACAGGCAGGCACAGCTGGGACCCATGCAGGTGTCCATGGCTCATCTTGTGTTGAAAGGAAGTGGGAGGACAAGTTCCGCCAGACGGAGATGAATGGTGGTGGAGGAGAGCTGGTTGGGTCTGGTTTCCTGATGGAAGCGGAGAGATTTGAGACCTTCCTGGTGCGGGGGTGGGTGGTTTGCTGGACGTGTATAGGGATTGGACATCCATAATGAAAATAAAAAGATCGAGGACCTATATGGGATGAAAACAATTAAACTCCAACTGAATGATCCAAAATTAAATCAAAACCACGACATTAGACCCGGCAAGTCCGTTAGTTCCAAGGATGTCGCTCGAGGAAATATACACTTATGGTCAAAGAGAATGGTGAAGGAGTATGTAACTTACACACTCCTGACAAAAATATACCATGCGCCCCGGATACTGTACTCTCTCTTTCCCCTTCTTCTATCCGGCTGAAGGTGCAGGACAGCACGTACTACAGGCTCGTGGACTCCGCCGTTATGTCCATTGGATGGTGCCCGAGTCGATAAGATGGAGTCTTGACCTCACAATCTACCCGTTATGATGCGGCACCTGATTGTTTACCCGCACTGTGCTGTCTCTGTCGCAGTTACATTTCATTCTGCATTCTGTTATTGCTTAACATTGTTCTTTCTCAATACGCTGTGTAATGATTTGATCTCTAGGAATAGTGTGAAAGAGAAGCTTTCAGAAAATATTTTAATTCCCACTGAAGTTAATGCGGCAGTCGCAGGGTCTCCGGACAGCACAGCGTTACCCAGCTGGCAATAAAACGCGCCGCAAAAACTGCCGGGTTACCTCCGTCCCTGGGTGGGCTCGGACCACCAACCTTTCGGTTAACAGCCGAACGCGCTGACCGATTGCGCCACAGAGACAAACTGGAAAAGGAGACTATGAATGGTCTATTCCGGGGTTGGAAGATGGTGACTAACAATCGATCAACACACATCAAAGTTGCTGGTGAACGCAGCAGGCCAGGCAGCATCTCTAGGAAGAGGTACAGTCGACGTTTCAGTCCCAGACCCTTCGTCAGGACTAACTGACGAAGAGTGGTAAGAGATTTGAAAGTGGGAGGGGGAGGGGGAGATCCAAAATGATAGGAGAAGACAGGAGGGGGAGGGATGGAGCCAAGAGCTGGAGAAGTGATAGGCAAAAGGGATACGAGAGGATCATGGGACAGAATGTCCGGGGAGAAAGACGGGGGGGGGGAGGGGAACCAGAGGATGGGCAAGGGGTATAGTCAGAGGGATAGAGGGAGAAAAGCAAGAGTGAGAGAAAGAATGTGTGTGTAAAAATAAATGACGGATGGGGTACAAGGGGGAGGTGGGGCATTAGCGAAAGTTAGAGAAGTCGATGTTCATGCCATCAGGTTGGAGGCTACCCAGACGGAATATAAGGTGTTGTTCCTCCAACCTGAGTGTGGCTTCATCTTTACAGTAGCGGAGGCCGTGGATAGACATATCAGAATGGGAATGGGACGTGGAATTAAAATGTGTGGTCACTGGGAGATCCTGCTTTCTCTGGCGGACAGACCGTAGGTGTTCAGCAAAGCGGACTCCCAGTCTGTGTTGGGTCTCGCCAATATATAGAAGGCCACATCGGGAGCACCGGACGCAGTATATTACCCCAGCCGACTCACAGGTGAAGTGTCTCCTCACCCGGAAGGACTGTTTGGGGCCCTGAATGGTGTTAAGGGAGGAAGTGTAAGGGCATGTGTAGCACTTGTTCCGCTTACAAGGAGGGAGATCAGTGGGGAGGGATGGTGGGGACGAATGGACAAGGGAGTCGCGTAGGGAGCGATCCCTGCGGAAAGCAGAAAGAGGTGGGAAGGGAAAGATGTGCTTAGTGGTGGAATACCGTTGGAGGTGGCGGAAGTTACGGAGAATAATATGTTGGACCCGGAGGCTGGTGGGGTGGTAGGTGAGGACCAGGGGAACCCTATTCCTAGTGGGGTGGCGGGAGGATGGAGTGAGAATCTCCCCCTCCCCCTCCCACTTTCAAATCTCTTACCACTCTTCCTTCAGTTAGTCCTGACGAAGGGTCTCGGCCTGAAACGTCGACTGTACCTCTTCCTAGATATGATGCCTGGCCTGCTGCGTTCACCAGCAACTTTGATCTGTGTTGCTTGAATTTCCAGCATCTGCAGAATTCCTGTTGTTGCGTTTTTAAGACTAACAATCGATGTTGTGAGGCGGCTTTTCACAGACGGTGGGGGGGGGAATTGACGGAAAAATTATATTGCAGTATAATCTTAGATTTTGTATAACTTGTACATTTTCTTTGAATTATAATAGCTGAATAATATGGAATTGATTAATATCATGGTCTATACCTTCTAACGAGATGTAATTCTGTGATTTTCTCTTGTTCCTGAATTCACAGCTCCGTTAGACACGCTGAGCTGATGCATTAAAAACGACCTCGATTCAAACAGAGTCTCAATCTCCAGCGATACGGTCAAACACTTCACTAATTGTCTTAGTGACGAGCACGTGAACAAACACTTTAATTAAACACCATTGCCTCTGATGTAAACATTGGACGATTGAAGACCAACACATCACAATTCTTGGGCATTACTTCAGCAGAGTCTTTGGTGGCAATGAGGCCGGTAGATTTAATTTTAAACTCTACATTTGTCACGGAAGAGCTACTTTTTACAGATTTCATTGTTTATTGTTTGATCATTATTGCGCTACAAATGGAGACCAGCGCCCCTGAACGACCCATATCTCGTGTCCCTCAGTGCTGTCCTTCAGTCCTGCAACTCCCTCCTGGTCGCACACACAAACAGTCTGGCAACACAGATACGAAGAAAAATACAACAGAGAAAACAAGGTCGGGATAGAAAGCGTCAAATAACGACGTTCTTGATGTACAAACACGAGAAAATGTGCAGATGCTGCAAATACAAGGCAATACCCAGACAGTCCGCTGAGTTCTTCCAGCACTTTGTCTGTGATATTGCTGATATAACAGATTTTATGAGCATCTCAAATCTGACAAAGGTCAAAGGAAATTGTCTTGAGCCGGAGGGCGGTGAGTCTGTGGAATTCTTTGCTGTCGACGGCGATGGAGTCCGAGTCACTTGGTATGCCTAACGCGGAGGGTGGTAGTTACTTGCTCAGTAAGGAAGTCAAAGACTGTGGAGAGAAGGCGTGAGAATGGAGTCGATGAGGATAATAATTCAGCCAAGATGGAATGGGCAGACTGACTCTGCTGCCTTCTCTTACGGTCTTATGACCGTATCCCATCAGCGCCTGGGTTCAGGTGTACAGAATTGTTCGCACTTCTGTTGTTTATGTTTCCTCAACGTCGTATTTATTGTTCTGTGTTTATCAGTCTGCATTTCACGGGTGGTGTAGAAAACTGCACAAAACACAGCGTGATATAATCATTTGCAGGTTGACTGTGTGGTTAAGAAGACATACGATTGTATTTAACTTCATCAACCGTGGGATTGAGTTCAGGAGCCGACAGGTAATGTTACAGCTATATAGGACCCTGATCAGACCCCACTTGGAGTACTGTGATCAGTTCTGGTCACCTCACTACAGGAAGGATGTGGAAAGTATAGAAAGGGTGCAGAGGAGATTTACAGGGATGTTGCCTGGATTGCCGAGCGTGCTTTATGAGAATAAAAGCATAGAGACATAGAAAACCTACAGCACAATACAGGCCGTTCGATCCACAAACCTGTGCCGAACATGTCCCTACCTTAGAAATGACTAGGTTTACCTATAGCCCACTATTTTTCTAAGCTTCATGTACCTATCCAAAAGTCTCTTAAAAGACCCTGTCGTATCCGCCTCCACCACCTTTGGCGGCAGCCCATTGCACGCACTCACCAATCTCTGAGTAAAAACCTTACCGCTTCATCTCCTCTGTCCCTACACCCCAGCACCTTAAACCTGTGTCCTCTTGTGGCAACCATTTCAGCCCTAGGAAAATACCTCTGACTATCCACATTATCAATGTCTCTCATCACCTTATCCACCTCTATCAGGTCACCTCTCATCCTCCGTCGCTCCAAGGTAAAAAGGCCGAGTTCATTAAACCTATTCTCATAAGACATGATCCCCAAGACATGCTTTGAGGGTCCGATGGAGTCAGACCCCAAGATCCTTTTGATCCTCCACACTGCCAAGAGTCTTACCATTAATACTATATTCTTCCATCATATTTAACCTATCAAAATGAACCACTTCACACTTATAACTTACAGATTGAGTGAACTCGACCTTTTCTCCTTGGAGCGACGGGGGATGAGAGGTAACCTGATAGAGGTGTATAAGATGATAAGAGGCATTGATCGTGTGGATAGTCAGAGGTTTTTTTCCCAGGGTTGAAATGGCTCACACCGTTTTCAGGTGTTTGGAAGTAGGTACAGATGAGAAGTCAGGAGTAAGTTTTCTTTACGCAGAGTGTGGTAAGTGCGTGGAATTGGCTGCCGGCGACGGTGGTGGAGCCTGATGCATTAGGGTATTTTAATAGGCTCTTGGAGAGGTACATGGTGCTTAGAAAATAGAGGACTATGGATCACCCGAGGTAATTTCAAAAGTAAGTCCATGTTCGGCACAGCATTATGGGCCGAATGACCTGTATTGTGCTGCAGGCTTTCTATGTTTCAATGTTTCTATATATAGAAAGTTAACAGAACTGTTAGAGCGGGCATCGGAAGCTGGAAATAGGAGGTAGTAATAGAGGACAAATAAATGGCGGGCGAAATTATGAGGCATTATGCGTCCGTCTGTTATGTTGAGGATACAAGCAGTATGCCAGAAATTCGAGAGGGGTAAGGGATGTAAGTGAGTGTAGTTGCTATTATTAAGGAGAAGGTGTCTGGAAGCTGACAGACCGCAAGGTCACCTGACCAGATGGACTGCACCGCGGGTTTCTGAAAGGAGATTACGAGATCGTGGAAGAGTTAATGGTGATCTTTCAGGAATCACGGGCTTCTGAAATGGTTCAGAGAAATAGAAAATTGTTAATCTGATTTTGTTCTTCTCGACAGAAGGGAAGCAAAATACAGAACACTACAGGCCGGTTATCAGGGCTGTTATGGTTGGGAAAATGCTGGAGTCCATGAGGTTTCTGGGTGCGTGGAGACACCTGTTCAAATAGGCCGGCCTACATGGTTTCTTTCAGGGGAAATCTTGCGTGATTAATCTGCTGGAATTAATTCGGGAAATAACAGGCAAGATGGACAAAGGAGCATCAGTGGATGTTGTTTACTTGGATTTTAAAAGGCATTTGTCAAGGGCCGCAGATAAAGTAGCTAAACAATATTAGAGCCTACGGCATTACAGGAAAGATCCGAGCATCTGCTGCCAACATGGACTGGACTGCTTTCCTATTGAGCCGTACTTCTTCAGAATTGGACCCGACTCCCGATCTTGTGGCTCTGTGATTATGCAAAGGAATAGGATTATTCCAGAGAGTATCGGCCAAGATTCATTAGGCTCTCCTGACCGGACAAACCTTACGATCCTCTGCCCCATCCCCTCGGTCGTTAAAGATATCTTTCCTGAGGCAGGCAGGAGAGCGGGTTTGTTTGAGTCTACCTTCCTCAGACGGCGATAGAAGCCACAGGAGGAAAGAGTCTACTTCGGGTTAATTCAGCTGCAGCTCAGCCGCTGTCCATTGATATTTATGCCGAAGAACTGCCAGGAAACAAAGAGAAAGAACGCGGAAGAGACACGGTGGAAGAATGATTCCGGGAATGAGAGGGTTAACATATGAGCAGCGTTTATCCGCTCTTGGACTGTATTCCTTGGAGTTTAGAAGAATGAGGGGAGACCTCATAGAAACATTTCGAATGTTGAAAAGTATGGACAGAGTGGATGTGGCAAAGTTGTTTCCCATGATGGGGGAGTCTAGTACTAGAGGGCATGACATAAGGATTGAAGGGCGCCCATTCAGAACAGAAATGCGAAGATTTTTTTTTATGTCAGAGGGTGGTGAATCTATGGAACTTGTTGCCATGGGCAGCAGTGGAGGCCAAGTCATTGGGCGTATTTAAGGCAGAGATTGATAGGTATCTGAGTAGCCAGGGCATCAAAGGTTATGGTGAGAAAGCAGGGGAGTGGGACTAAATGGAGGAATGGATCAGCTCATGATAAAATGGCGGAGCAGACCCGATGGGCCGAATGGCTGACTTCTGCTCCTTTGCCTTATGCTCTTATGGTTTTATGAACAGAATGTGTGACAGCAGGGCCACTGAAACTAGGTTCAGTAAATAATGTGAAACACATTCATTGCTGATATGTCGGGAACGAGGTCTCCGAATGCGTCGGAGGACAGACAGCACAGAGATAATATCAGGAGGGGGCAGGGTTATAGCAAATACGAGATGAAAAGCAGAGAGAAAGGAGCGAAATAAATCAACAAAGAACAATTAATAAAGGAAACCCTCTATTGGAGCTTAGAAAAATAGAGGGCAATGGGTAACCGTAGGTAATTATTAAGATAACGACATGTTCGGCACAGCATTGTGGGCCGAAGGGCCTGTATTGTGCTGTAGGTTTTCTGTGTCTCTATGAAACGATGTGACGTCAGCAAAGAATCGACAAATGAAAATGAAGAGAAGAATGAGCAACGTCCACAATTGTGCAGCGCGTCACCACGTTCAGACAACAGCAGAGAGGCGCAGCGGCAGCGTGCTGGGCCCATGGGCGTCCATTCGGCCGATGGATTGACGATTGTTTCCATGGAGAGCTCTGGAGGTGACGGAGGTCATATCAAATTAACCCGGGCCTATCAGGATAGTAGAAAACTGTCCTGACGTGTGTAAACTTAGAGAGCATCACATGGAGAACGTTATGCGGATGTTTTTGGAAACTGGAACCCATGCCTGAGTGACTGGTGAGGCAGGTACACTCACAACATTAGAGAATTGTCTGGGCGACCACCTGAATCATCAAGACACTGAAGAGAATAGCTAGTAAGCGAGCTCTTTTCTGGTGTGATTGGTAGTTGATTGTCAACGCGGACATTGTGGGCCGAAAGGCTTGTTTTAGGGTCGCATGATTCTGTGAATCTATATTACATTTGTGTATCACAATAAAGAGTTTTATTTACTCTAGTAATGAGGGAGGGGGCTGAGAGAGATCCCATTGTGTATAAATAGACAGAGTGGATGGTGAGTAGACTGACACCACTCAGTGTGAACACATCATCCGACATGTTTTGATGTGTCCTAGTTGGCTGTGGCAATCTGAGTTGGAGTGCGAGCAGGAAGCTGCACGGATCAGTTCACTGTGAAAATGCGAGGAACAGCACTTCAGTCCTTGATCCACTGGCCACCCCAAGGTGAATAATAATTTTACACTCACCCATCGATTTAAGTAACTTCGGGAATTCGTACGCGAGTTGTCAGGGTTGAACCACTCGGACGCTAGAAGTGTATGACTGTGGTTTGAGCTGTTTTCTGAACGTGGTCACTGTGATTCCTCACTCTGGTGCAGTTCCTGTTATGTCCGGTTGAGGTCGCCATCCTCCGACAGACCGGAGATACACAACACCCAGTGTTTCAATGAAGTGGGAGTGATTGGTTCAGAATTCGATTCGCTACATATCGTTTCCCGCCTGTCGCATTAAAAAAGCAGAAATATAAATATATAACTGTGATTAAAAATGTTGATTCCAACAACACGGATTTGGGCTCGAATGAGAGCAGTTCCTTTCGCTAATCCTTGAACACAACAGGTGACTGAATCGCTGGAGCAAACTGAGACACTGCTGTGGGAGGGACACGAGTGAAAGGCTCCAGTATTACAGCTGAGAAACATCAAGGTAATTCTGTTCACCCTCCTGTACTCTTAAATGTGCATGACATGAGCTATTAACTGCAATTCCTCGTTAGTATAGTGGTTAGTATCCCCGCCTGTCACGCAGGAGACGGGGTTCAATTCCCCGACGGGGAGAGATGAATTTTACTACATTATTCAACGGGAATATTGAATTCAAAAGACAAATAAAAGCGGACAAAGAATTTGTGTTTGCGCTATCCAGTTCATTGGGCATTGGGAAGGATGGAATTGCTCGGGCTGCTGTGATCCTTCCGAGAAGAAAGTGGTGTTATTGTCAACCTCTTTCCTCAAGAATCCCCTGAGAATCTATATCTCAGCACCGTTCTTTGTTACTTGTTCGTTGTTACACTGAGTCCATCATTCCGGGCATATTAATCCGGGGCTTTTGTTGTCGACTATGAATTCCCGCATGGTCCCACCACAGTAGTAAGGTAACTAACTAATATCAGTCCAGACGAAGTGTGCCGGTCGGAAACGTCGACTGTTTACTCTTTTCCATCGATTTGCTTGGTCTGCTGAGTTCCTTCAGCATTTTGTGTGTGTTACTTGGATTTCCAGCATCTGCAGATTTCTCTTGTGTGTGACCAATATTAAGTGTCACCCTGGAACACATCGATTGCATCCTCATCTTGTTTTGGTGTGCAAAATGGCTCCAGTCCCCTGCTATGCAAAGGGAAACTCTGCTCTTCAAAGACCTTTCTTCCCTGGGTTGACTGCACACTATCTGTGAACTATCCTTGCCAAGGCGCTACATTAACTTGACTTGCTGTAACATCCACAGTCCCCACTTCCCTTTGCGTCCTGTAAAGGACCACATGAATTGTGGATGCAGCTGAATTGCACAGAAAATTCGAGTCTCCCCAGTGATCCTGTCATCGTCTGTCTGCAGAGTAGGATTGCTGAACGATAGGAGGCAGCTGTCCTTCGGGTCCTCTCTCCACAGAGTGCTCTCAGTAATAAACTTAAACAAGTTTCAACACCAGCAAGAATATAAACCACTTGCCCACTGTGCACTGGAGTTGCACAAACTTCCTGGCAGAGAATGAGGCTAATCAGAAGGGTTCCAAAGGTGATGATAGAGTCGTATGTAACTCCTGCCCAAACTTCTTCACTTTAACAGCTTCTAACAGGATCTGCACGGATAAAATCGACGATGTTTTGCATTATTTCAGTCCAATAATGACACAAGTTCCTCCCCTCTCGGCCAACAGGAAGTTTAATGCTGTTCAGATTTGAAAGGCCATGATGCAGCTTGCTGCCACTTTGTTAGAAATGTCTTTGATGACCAGACTTGTATCATGCAGCACTACAGCAGTGTTGTTAGCCGATCACTGCAACACTGGGGTCATTGAATTTTTTGAGGATGTAACTAGTAGACTGGTAGGGGAGAACCAGTGGATGTGGTATATTTGGATTTTCAAAAGGCTTTTGACAAGGTCCCACACAGGAGATTAGTGTGCAAACTTAAAGCACACGGTGTTGGGGGTATGGTATTGATGTGGATAGAGAATTGGTTAGCAGACAGGAAGCAAAGAGTGGGAATAAACGGGACCTTTTCAGAATGGCAGGCAGTGACTAGTGGGGTACTGCAAGGCTCAGTGCTGGGACCCCAGTTGTTTACAATTTATATTAATGACTTGGATGAGGGAATTAAATGCAGCATCTCCAAGTTTGCGGATGACACGAAGCTGGGCGGCAGTGTTAGCTGTGAGGAGGATGCTAAGAGGATGCAGGGCGACTTGGATAGATTGGGTGAGTGGGCAAATTCATGGCAGATGCAATTTAATGTGGATAAATGTGAAGTTATCCACTTTGATGGCAAAAATAGGAAATCAGATTATTATCTGAATGGCGGCCGATTAGGAAAAGGGGAGGTGGAACGAGACCTGGGTGTCATTATACACCAGTCATTGAAAGTGGACATGCAGGTACAGCAGGTGGTGCAAAAGGCGAATGGTATGCTGGCATTTATAGCAAGAGGATTCGAGTACAGGAGCAGGGAGGTACTACTGCAGTTGTACAAGGCCTTGGTGAGACCACACCTGGAGTATTGTGTGCAGTTTTGGTCCCCTAATCTGAG
Source organism: Mobula birostris (assembly GCF_030028105.1). Lineage (NCBI taxonomy): Eukaryota > Metazoa > Chordata > Chondrichthyes > Myliobatiformes > Myliobatidae > Mobula > Mobula birostris. Next base: position 26,028,507 of record NC_092397.1, read on the forward strand.
GAAAGACATCCTTGCCATAGAGGGAGTACAAAGAAGGTTGACCAGATTGATTCCTGGGATGGCAGGACTTTCATATGAAAAAGACTAGATGAACTAGGCTTGTACTCGTTGGAATTTAGAAGATTGAGGGAGGATCTGATTGAAACGTAAAAAATCCTTAAGGGATTGGACAGGCTAGATGCAGGAAGATTGTTCCCGATGTTGGGGAAGTCCAGAACGAGGGGTCACGGTTTGAGGATAAAGGCGAAGCCTTTTAGGACTGAGATTAGGAAAAACATCTTCACACAGATAGTGGTGAATCTGTGGAATTCTCTGCCACAGGAAACAGTTGAGGCCAGTTCATTGGCTGTATTTAAGAGGGAGTTAGATATGGCCCTTGTGGCTAGGGGGATCAGAGGGTATGGAGGGAAGGCTGGTGCAGGGTTCTGAGTTGGATGATCAGCCATGATCATAATAAATGGCGGTGCCGGCTTGAAGGGCCGAATGGCCTACTCCTGCACCTATTTTCTGTGTTTTCTATGTTTTCATGATCTTGTCTGGTAGGTCCCCAGAACAGGAACACTAGAATCCAGTTACACTCATCAGTCTCCTTCATGCTTCAATGCTGGCAGGTGTTAGTATTTTCTACTACAGACTCCAAATATCAATAAGTATTTGACAGCTTCTGTTCAGGCCAAAGGCTCAATTTAAAGACAAAGAGCATACTCCTGGCAAACAGCAGTGAGCCTGCCATCCAATATTGTAAGTGCCATTAACAGAAGTTACAGGATTACTGGTGACATGGACATTGCACGTACTGTTACCTAAATCTGATCCTATTACCCCGTAGTTGCAGTAACAGACTTCACCCTCATCCTCATGAAGCAGCTTCAGAGCTGAGGATTTATGCAGTCCATGATGAGAAGTTTATTGCCATCGTTGAAAGCAGTTCCATTGGCAAGTGTGATTTCTCTGGGCAGTGCGGTCCAGTGCTCCCTTCACAGCTCTAATCTTCTTATCAAAGTGGTAAACAGAAACAAACTCAGTACAATTGAGGGGTAGAGACTGCACTGTTAACCCACCTTCCGAATGTCTGGGCCCCCTACAGCACACTCAACAACTCGACCAACATGCATTCATAACTAAGGGTCATGTTGTTTTAGTGGAACATGAGCTGTGCTGCCTCGCCTGTGACATGAAGCACACAAACCACATACCCACTAACATTTCTCCCAGTGTCGGATCAGGAGAAGAAGCTATCAATGCCAAACATTGACATACCAGCTTACATCTGGTGCTATCTTACAATGGGCAGAATTACAATTGTACAGATTCTACAGTACAGATTGGGAAAGGATAAATTAAAGTAAGCTTCATAGTCTGTGGTGGTGATGGCGATAGAGGCTGAAACTGACTGTTATCAAAGTTGCCTTGGCGCTGAGGGTATCTTTGAGTTCGGTGGCCAGGCTGTCTCCATCTTTTACCCCTACTGTGTCCACCGCCAACATCCCCATGTTTGTTAAAGTGAATCAAAGAAATGCAAAATCCATACAGTTAGAATAGCTTTTTCTAAACAATGCTATACGCTTTTCAAAACAAAAATAATACCAGTCACAAGTGGGTGACAAGTCAAAAGCATGTAAGGCAGGTAATGTTGAAAGTAAGAGTTAAACTGTAAACAGAAGTTAATCTAGTAATGATCAAAAACAATGTGGTTACTGTTATTTTATTAAATATAAAACAGAATACAAGTTAAAATAACGTTCAAATTAATAAATAATTAATCAAATTAATTAATAAAATAATGGGCAACTGTCACAATATTTTTATACAATGGTCAATATTAATGAGACAGTGGTAGAACAGTCCAGGGAGTCTCCAGTCCTCACACAAATATTATCCATTCCCTTAACAGTTTGAATCTTCCAGTAATCTTTCCCCTTCAGCCCGTAGAATGATTGTATTTCTTACTTTAATGGCGAAAAGATGTATTTTACAACATTGGAAGGAGATTAATGCCCCAACTACGTTTTTTTTTGTTTTCTCAAACGATACTATCTTTAGATTGGGAAAAAGTCAGAAGTAATCTTTATGATACTTCAGTAGAATTTGAACAGATCTGGAGATCTTTTATTCAACATTTTCATTTAATGTAACTTTTTTTCTCTCTTTGATAATATTTACATTTCCTTCTTGGTTTTTAACGGTTATTAATGGAGGTCGGGTTTGAGGACGTGATTGTTTAAGTTGTTTAAGTCTACTTGATACCTAGTTAGCCTATTGCTTTGCTTTGCTTTTTAGGTTAGTTGCACGGTGTTTTTTTTGGGGGGGGGTCTTTTTTTGGGGGTTTTCTTCTCTTTATTGATATATATGGAAAATTAGTATACTACTATATTACCTCATTATTTTATAACTAAAATGCACTGTTTGTATTGTTTTTTATGCATTAATATCTCCTGTAAATTTATATCGCAACAATGTATTAGTTTATGTATGTTTTACCTTTTGTGTACTAATTCAATAAAAAAAGATTTAAAAAGAAAGAAAGAAACAGTTTGAATCACTTGATTTCATCTGGAATTATTGTAAACCACTCAGAATTTTACTTACCTCTTTTCACCTCAGACAAGTAACAGTCTGCATTTTATTTAACCTGGGCTAATTTACTCATCATTTACAATAACATTCATTACGATGGAGTAAATCCGTGAACTTCTGAAATATTTTGCTTGTCTACTTTATAAATTCATTAACGTGCGCATCTGCTTTTTGTGCAATACTGTGTATCATATGTCACTGTGGAGTGTGAAGGAAACACTTCAATATAACACACCATTTTAGTTCAGAGTGCATAAAAGTCTCCATATTGCTCATTCTGCCATCGTGCTAGTGAGAGGTTTACACCTGCCTCGTCGAGTACTCAGGAGACACGACTGGGGTGGGCTTTGTTGTAACCGTACCTGTGAGAGGCAGGGGTACAGCAGGTTCCTACTACTTCCTACTCAGACATTGGTACGAGTTGTGTCTTGTTACACACTGAGGTAGACCCGATTACATTTTCCTGTTCTTTCTGAGGCTTTTTTCTCTAACTTTATTTCATCTTCTTTGCTCTTACTGTGAGAAGCAACCAATTATTTTTGCATTTCGCTCCAGGTGAACACCACAGGGCAGCTGAAAGTTTCCTCACACCTTTCTCCTTATATCTGTACTTCTGCAAGCGCTCCCTTCTTCCATTCCACCCACTGCTCAACACACTTCATTCTGTCTGCTCCATGTGTGAACACACAGGCCACCGGAGTTCTCTTAGATGTCCAGGACAGTGACCCTCACGTGACCATTCAGACACATAATCAGGGCACTCACTCATACTTCAGAATTCCCTTTCTTTCGTGCATCATGGGGTCAAATCCACCCCAAGGCATATGCATCATGACCAACGGGATTCCATACCGGAGGTGGCAAATCCTACAAAGGGTAGTGGATTCGGCCCGGTATATCACGGGTGAAACCCTCACAACCACTGAGCACATCTACATGAATCATTGCCGTAGGAAAGCAGCGTCCATCGTCAAAGATCCTCACCACCCAGGCAATGCTCTTTTCTCACTGCTGCCATCAGGTAGAAGGTACAGGTACCTCAGGACTCACACCACCAGGTTCAAGAACAGTTACTACCCCTCAACCATCAGTGTCCTGAACAAAAGGGGATAAATACACTTATTTAAGAGCTCTGTTATATTGTTATGTCATATTCGTTATTTATTGTAATTTATCTTTCTTCGTTTGCACAGTTTGCTTACAGTTTATCGTTCCTCATATTTACAATTTACAGTTATTGTTCTGTAGATTTTGTTAAGAATGCCCACAGAAAAGGACTCTCAGGGTTGTAGAAACATAGAAAACCTACAGCACAATGCCGGCCCTTCGGCCCACAAAGTTGTGCCGAACATGTCCTTTCCTTAGAACTACCTTGGCTTATCCATAGTCCTCTATTTTTCCAAGCTCCATATATCCATCCAGGAGTCTCTTTAAAAACCCTGTCGTTTCCGCCTGCACCACGGCCGCCGGCAGCCCATTCCACGCACTCACCACTCTCTGCGTAAAAAACTTAACCCTGACATCTCCTCTGTACCTACCTCCAAGTAGGTTGTACAGTATCTGGTTTCACGTATGTACTGTCAGAATAAATTGTACTTTGAACTATATGGTGACATATAAATACTATAATAACAACTTGCCTGGGTTTAACTTTTGACTTTGACAATATTTTTTCGTGACGCTCTTTTTTCACGGAGTGTTCAGTGATCCAGTTACAACGTGTTTTGCCGAAAATTACAAAAGATTATCCACACAAAAATATACAGTATACAAACATTAACTATTTCTAAGACCGTGAAGAGTCAAATTAAAATATGAATATTACTGTCTATAACACACCCAATTTCCGTGGGGGTGGGGACACCGATCCCGGAAATCTCCCACTGTCCCCATTCTATTTACAATGTTCGCAAGTTCCCCAGCCGATCCAGTGATTGACAGCTCCCGCCGCCCCTCCGGCACGTGACACAATATGAATACGACAATGGCGAGCTGACGTCACAGAGGGCCCTCCTTCACCGACATCGTTTCCTGGGAAACGGCCCGGTCCGGGGCTGGGCGGTAAATCCGGGATGGACGGGACGGCTCTGCAGAGAAGTGGAGTCGGTCTCTACTTGTTGGGGTTTCGGCTCCGCTGTGCGATCCGCCTCTCCTCTTCCTGCCCGCGGAACAGTGAGTGTCTGTCAGCGCCTCACTGCACCGGCTCTCTGCCTCAGGTACAATATTTAAAACATATTTGCACAGTCACATGGATGGGAAAGGTTGAGAGGGATACGGCCCTAATGCAGGCAGATGGGACGAGTTCAGGTCGACAACTTGGTCGGCGTGGATGAGTTGTACGGAAAGGACTGTTTCAGTTCTGTATAAACCAGTGACTCTATTTTGGGAGGTTAAGCCAGGGCAGGATGTACACGGTGAACGACAGGTTCCGGGGAAGTTTTCATGAACAGAGACTTTATGGGTTTCTGCCCCCCACACCTCCGGCGGCTCATTCGGGATACCAATTATTCTCTGTGTGAAGTATTTACACTTCAGATCCCCTTTTCACTGTGACCTTAAAACTATTCCCTTTAGTTTTAAAAAGCCAGTCAGGATGCTGTCAATCGTGCCCCTATAGAAAGTTTTTACGATTTGGGTTCCACACCAAATTTCTTCAACCGTCTGAGGTGAAAGATGCGCTGTTGTGCCGTTTCCCCACACAGCCGGTATGCACAGACCACGTGAGATCCTCGGTGATGTTTATGCCGAGGAGCTTAAAGGTGTTCACCCTCTCAACCCCAGATCCATTGATGTCAATAAATGTCTCCATTCATCCTGTAGTTCACAACCAGCTGCTTTGTTTTTGCGATATTGTCGGAGAGGTTGTTTTCTTGACACCACTGTGTCAGGGTGATGATTTCTTCTCTGTAGGTTGCCTCATAATTATTTGAAATTAGGCCAATCTGTGCAGTGTCGTCAGCAAATGTAATCAGCAGATTGGAGCTGTGGGTGGCGACACAGTCATGGGAGTAGAGAGAGTAAAGAAGGGAGCTCAGTACACAGCCCTGAGGGGCACCTGTGTTGTGGGTCAGAGGGACAGCGGCGAGGGAGCCCACTCTTACCACCTGCCAGCAATCTGACAGGAAGTCCAGGATCCAGCTACAGAAGGCAGGATGAAGGCTGATGTCTCTAAGCTTCTTGTTGAGGCTGGAGGGAATTATGGTGTTGAATGCTCAAGTGTAGTCCAAGAACAACATTCTGACGTAAGCATCCCTCTTCTCCACGGGCAATGTGCAGAGCTGTGACTATTGCATCAGCTGTTGATCGGTTGTGTCAGTAGGCAAATTGGGGGTCCCGTGTTCGTGTCAGCACACTGCAGATGTAGTCCTTGCCCACCGTCTCAAAGCATTTATTTATTATTGAAGTGAGTGCGACAGGAGATTGTGGGATTGAGTTCAAGAGCTGTGAGGTAAAGCCCTTGGTCAGACCCCACTTGGAGTTCTGTGTTCAGTTCTGGTCACCTCACTACAGGAAGAATGTGAAGAGGAGTGCAGAGAAGATTTACAAGGATGTTGCCTGGATTGGAGAGCATGCCTTGTGAGAATAGGTTGAGTGAACTTGGTCTTTTCTCCATGGAACAATGGAGGATGAGAAGTGACCTGAGAGAGGTGTACAAGATGATGAGAGACATTAATCTTGTTGATAGTCAGAGGTCCTTTCCCAGGGCTGAAATGGCTAACACGATGGGGCATAGATTTAAGGTGCCTGGAAATAGGTACTGAGGGGTTGTTAGGGGTAAGTTTTTCACACAGAGTGGTGGATGTGTGGAATGCACTGCTGGCGATGGTGGTGGAAGCGGATAAAATAGCGTTTTTTAAGAGCCTCTTACACAGGTACATGGAGCTTAGAAAAATAGAGGGTTCTGCACTAGGGAAATCCTAGGCAGTTTCAAGAGTAGGTGACATGGTCAGCACAACATTGTGCTGTAGATTTCTATGTGTTCTATGAATAAGTAAATTACAGTCAATAATTTATATGTATATTAAATAGTAAAAATAGTGCAGAAACTGATATAAAATATATGTGTTTTAAAAAGCGAGGTAGTGTCCAAAGCTTCAGTGTCTGTTTAGGAATCGGATGGCAGAGGGGCAGAAACTGATCCTGAATCACTGAGTGTGTGCCATCATTTCCAAAATATCCCCACCACTAATGTATGAGTCACCAGGGTATAGTTTCCTGTCTTGTCCCTATTGCAGTTCCTAAAAAGGGAAAGAATATTTGTCATTTTCCACTCTTCTGCATCCTGGCCTGTAATTAAAAAAGCATCAGTTTGGAATTTTGTTAAATTTTTCACCATATTTAATCCCTCAACCATCAGGTTTTTGAACCAAAGTTCAAAGTACATTTATTATCAATGTATGTTTATATTCTACAAACTTGAGGTTCGTTCCAAACAGGCTGCCATAAAACAAAGAAAGCCAAAAGAACCCACTGATAAAATAAGACTGTCAAACACCCAATGTGCAGAAAGGAAAATAAATCATGCAAACAATAAACACAAGCAAATACTGTAGCATTTTGAACTGAAATCCTCAGAGAGTCCGTCCACAGATGCTTAGTTCAGCACAGAAAGGAGCAACGAGCTGAACCGGCTGGTCCCTGGCCTCGGGCCCAACACACTGACCATTTCAATCTGGCCTGGCACCGAAATCATCATCCAAACACTGGGTTCAGTTGCTTCGATATGATCTGGGGCCTGGTCCCCGCTGCTTCCATTTGGCCTGTACCTGACTTTTCCATTTGGGCCCGGCGTTTAAATCAAACGAACTTCGTGTCTTCCTCACTGTCAGTGACGGGTCCGCTGCCTCACCTCCGTTCTGCCACATCAAATTGCCTCTAAGTCCAAAGGGAAGTTACAGGCTATTCATTTACTAGAAAAAGAGATTCACCAGTGTCACCTTAAACCAGAACCAGTGGAGATAACTCGGTTTAACTTCACTTAACTCATCACAAACTGTTTCCCACAATTACGAGGTTAATTCCCGGGATGGCAGGGCTATCATATGTTGAAAGATTGGAGCGACTGCGCTTGTATACACTGGAATTTAGAAGGATGAGAGGGGATCTGATTGAAATGTATAAGATTATTAAGGGATTGCACACACTAGAGGCAGGAAACATGTCCCCGATGTTGGGGGAGTCCAGAACCAGAGGCCACAGTATAAGAATAAGGGGTAGGCCATTTACAACGGAGTTCAGGAAAAACTTTTTCACCCAGAGAGTTGTGGATCTGTGGAATTCTCTGCCTCAGAAGGCAGTGGAGGCCAATTCTCTGGATGCTTTCAGGAAAGGGTTAGATAGAGCTGTTAAAGATAGTGGAGTCAAGGGATATGGGGAGAAGGCAGGAATGGGGTACTGATGGTGGATGACCAGCCATGATCACAGTGAATGGCAGTGCTGGCTCGAAGGGCCGAATGGCCTACTCCTGCACCTATTGTCTGTTTCTGTTGACTCACTTCCACAACCTCTGCATCTTATGTTCTCTATTTATTTCTCATTTCTTTATGATTATTATTATTTTCTCTCTTGTATTTGCACACGTTGTTGTCGTTTACACATTGGTTATTTGGTTACTGGGTTGGGTGCGGTCTTTCATTTATTATGTTGTGATTCTTGGATTTACTGAGTAAGACCATAAGACATAGCAGCAGAATTAGGCCATTTGGCCTATCGAGTCTGCCCCACCATTCAATCATGGCTGACCCTTGTTTCTCCTCCTCAACCTCACTCCTCGGCCTTTTTCCTGAAGCCTTTGATACCCCATCCAGTCAAGAAACTATCAAACTCTGCCTTAAATACACCCAACGACCTGGCCCCCACAGCTGCCTCTGGTAATAAATTCCACAAATTCACCACACTCTGGCTAAAGAAATTTCTCTGCATCTCTGTTTTAAATGGGCGCCCCTCTACCCTGAGGCTGTGCCCACTTGTCTTAGACTCCCTCGCCATGGGAAATGGGAAACGTCTTTTCCACATCTTCTCTGTCTAGTCCATTCAACATTTGAAAGGTTTCAATGAGATCCCCCCTCATCTTTCTAAATTCCAGTGAGTACAGACCCAGAGCTATCAAACATTTCTCAGAGGCTAACACTCTCAATCCTGGAATCATCCTTATGCACCTCCTCTGAACCCTCTCCAATGCCACTACATCTTTTCTGAGATGAGGAGCCCAAAATTGTTCACTGTCGTCAAGGTGAGGTCTCACCAGTGCCTTATAAAGCCTCAACATCACATCCCTGCTCTTATATTTGAGACCCCTTGAAAGGAATGTTAATTATAGTATTTGCCTTCCTCACCACCAGCTCTATCTGCAAGTTAACCTTTAGGTTGTTCTGCACGAGGACTGCCAATTCCCTTGGCATCTCAGATTTTTGGATTTTCTGCCCATTTAGAAAGTCTACACATTTATTTCTACTACCAAAGAGCATGACCATGCATTTTCTGACATTGTATTTCATTCGCTACTCTCCTGCCCATCTCCTGATCTGTTTAAGTCCTTCTGCAGCCGACCCATTTCCTCAACACTACCTGCCCCTCCACCAGTCTTCATATCATCTGCAAACTTGACAACAAAGCCATCTATTTCATCATCTATATCATTGATATCCAGCATAAAAAGAAGCGGTCATAACACTGACTCCTGCAGAACACCACTACTTACTGGCAAGCAACCAGAAAAGGATCCTTTTATTACCACTCGCTGCCTTCTCCCAATCAGTCAATGCTTGTAACTTTCCTGTAATACCATGGGCTCTTAATGTGGTAAGCAGCCTCATATGTGGCACCTTGTCAAAGGCCTTCTGAAAGTCCAAATATACAACATGGCAGCATCCCGTTTATCTATCCTACATGTAATCTTCTCAAAGAATTCCAACAGGTTCATCAGGCAAGATTTTCCCTTAAGGAAACCATGCAGTATTTGTCCTATCTTGTTCTGTGTTTCCAAGTACTCGAGAACTTCATCCTTAACAATTGACTCCAACAACTTCCCAACCACTGAGTTCAGGCTAACTGGTCTATAATTTCATTTCTGTTGCTTTCCTGGAGTCTTAAAGAGTGGGGTGACATTTGCAGTTTTCCAGTTATCTGGCACCATGCTAGAATCCAATGATTTTGAAAGATAATTACTAATGCCCTCACAATCTCTATTGCTATCTCTTTCAGAACCGTAGGGTGCAGTACATCTGGTCCGAGTGACATGTACCTTCAGGTCCTTCAGCTTTTTGAGCACCTTCTCACTTGCAATTGTAACTGCACTGACTTCTCTTCCCTCACACCTTTACACCCTTTAAGGTGGGGGGTAATATGGGATGGAGAGTTTAAGGGACACCACAACATTGTGGGCTGAAGGGCCTGTATTGCGCTGTACTATTCTATATTCAATATCTGGCACACTGCTAGTGTCTTCTGCAAAGACTGATGCAAAATACCCATTTAGTTCATTTGCCATCTCCTTGTCCCCCTTTATTATTTCTCCACCCTCGTATTCCAACGGTCCTATATCCACTCTCATCTCTCTGTTATTTTTAACACACTTGAGAAAACTATTACTATGCACTTTGATATTGTTTGCTATTTGTTTTCACATTTCATCTTTTCCCTCCTGTTATTCTTTCTGTCGGCTTTTAAAAGCTTCCCAATCCTCTGTCTTACCACTAATTTTTGCATTGTTGGATGCACTTTCTTTTGCTTTTACATTAGCTGTGACTTCCCTCATCAGCCCCATTTTACCATTTGAGTGTTTCTTCATTTTTTGGAAAACATCTATCCTGCATCTTCCTCATTTTTCCCACAAACTCACACCATTGCTTCTCTGCTTGATCCCTGCCAGCATCTGCTTCCAATTTACTTTGGCCAACTCCTCTCTCATACCACTGTAATATTCTTTACTTCACTGAAATACTGATACGTCAGACTTTTCTTTCTTCCTATCAAATTTCAAGTTGAACACAATCATATTGTCATCACTGTTTCCTAAGGATTCTTTTACCTTAAGCTCCCTAATCATCTCAGGTTCATTATATAACACCCAATCTAATGTAGCTGATCCCTGTTCTAAAAAGCCATCTTGTAGGTATTCAACAAACTCACTCCCTTGAGATCTATTTCCAACCTGATTTTCCCAATCTATCTGCATGTTGAGATCTCCCATGACTATCATAACATTGCTCTTTGGCACGTCTTTGCTATTTCCTGTTGTAATCTGTGGTCCATATCCAGGCTACCGTTTGGAGGCCTGTATATAACTGCCATCAGGGTCCTTTTACCCTTGCAGTTTCTTAACTCAATGCAGAATGATTCAGCATCTTCTGATCCTCTATCACATCTTTCTACTGAATTGATGCCACCCCCTCTGCCTACCTTCCTATCTCTCTGATACAACATGTAACCTTGGACATTTAGCTCCCAACTGCAAGCATCCTTCTGCCACGACTCAGCGATGGCCATGACAGCATGTCTGACAATCTGTAATAGGGCAATAAGATCATCCACCTTATTTCTTATACTCTGTGGATAGAGATATAACACTCTGAGTACAGTATCGCTACCCTTTGATTCTGCATCCCTCATGCACTGATACCCACCCTGCTGGCTGCGGTGATGTCCTATCATCTGCCTGCCCTTCCTGACAGTCTAATTGCATGCTATCTTTGCTTTTTTACCCTCCATCCTATCCTGACTGCCTTCACTCTGGTTCCTACAACCCCACCCTTGCCACATTAGTTTAGCCCTCCCCTACCGCTCTAACAAACCAGCAGTATACCCAGAAGAAAACTAATCTCAGGGTTGGAGAATGGTGACAGAAATGTATTTTGATAATACATTTAACTTTCAGCTTTGAACTTTGTAGCAGAGAGCCGGGTGTTGTACTGGTCTGTGTCCTCACTGGCCGGTGCTGTGCTCTGGCAGCTCAGTGTGCTTGGTATACAGTGTCAGTGTTTTTACTGAAGTGTGTCCTTATTAGACAATTGACCTTGTCCACCCTGGAGCTGAGAAGATTCACTGGCGACCAGAATGATTTGTTTTGGTCACCCTGCTGTATGACAGACACCATTAAGCTGGAAAGAGTGCAGAGGAGATTTGTGGAAAGGATTTTAGACAATTTTCCCTGGAATGTTGGAGAATGAGTTCTGATATTGCAGAGGCGTATAAATTCATGAGGAATCTGGGTTGGGTCAAAGAGAACAGTCTTTTTGCCAGTGTTGGGGAATCAAGAACTGGAGGGCATTGGTTTAAGATGGGATGTAATAGGGACCTGAAGGGCAACTTTTCCACACACAGACTGGTCAGTAAATGGAATGAGCTGCTACGGGGAGTGGTTGAGTCAGCTACATTAAAAAGGCACTTAGGCGGGTAGATGGAAAGGAAAGGTTTTGAAGGATATGGGTCAAATGGAAGGAAATGAGACAAGGGGGAGGACAACCTTGTTCATAATGTGGTGGTGAGGGGGTTACAGATCACAAGCTCAGATGGGAACTTTGGTCAGCATGGACTATTTGAGCTGAAGGGCTCGTTTCTGTGCTGTGTGAATTTGTCTGTAAACCCTGGTGACTTATTTCAATGACATTAAACTTTTCTAAATGACATTATTTCTTTATAGATTATAGACTCCAGTACCTGAAGTGAAGTTAACTGGACTACAGTTACCTGCTTTTCATCTTTCACCCATCTTCAACAATGGTTTTCAACTCCACTGGGACCTTTCTGTAACACTGAGTTTTGACAGACTTCAATGTCTCTACTTTCTCTCCAGACTTCCTGTGAAAGCCTCCAGTGCAGGTCTTTGGGACCAAGTAATGTTTGCGTTTAGTCCCATTAGTTTTTTCCCTCGTGATGGTGATTGTTACGCATTATGGCACAATATTGAAATGTCACCATCTGTGGGATGTTTGCTGCGCTAGCACTGTGAACACTAATGCAAATTACTGGAGTTAACTTCTCTGCTTTTTCCTTGTTAGTTTTAGTTTTTGTCTCATCACTGGTTCCTGGAAAAGTCCTGATCTTCTTGTCTGCCTCCTTTGACCACAGAATGTTCTTTGCTGTCTGTGATCCCTCTATCTAATCGGGATCAACGTCTGCTGAGTGTTACGAACACTCTCTCCTTAAACATCTGCCACTGCTCATTACTGAGCTGTCCCTAAGCCTACTTACCCCATCTGCCCCAGACAACTCCACTGTCACGTCTCTGTAATTGTCTTTATTTAGGTTGAGGACACTGGTTCTGACCTGGTGTTCACCCTCAATCTGTGGTCTGGAGATCTCCCACATTGTGATCACTTCTTCAGGGATCCTTCACCACAAGATCTCTCTGTAATCCCACCTCACTGCACAGATTACATCTGAAATGGCCCGTTCATGGGTAAGATACTGCTGTAGGAAACTGTCTCTGACCATTCCACAAATTCCTCTTCCACTGTACCAGTTAGATTAGCTTAATCAATACACAGACTGAAGCAAACACACAGAAAATGCTGGAGGAACTCAGCAAACAGTTGACATTTCGGGCTGAGAACCTTCATCGGGATTAGAAAGAAAGGGACAAAAGCCAGAATAAGGTGGTGGGGGAGGGGGTGGAGGACAAGTGAGGGGTGGGGAACATGTGGTTTGTGGAGGGATGATGATGTGAGGAGCTGGGTGACAGGCAGAAAAGGCAAAGAGATGGAGGGAAAGAAATCTAATAGGAGAGAATGATGGACCATGGGATGACACGGAGGAGGTGGGGAACCAGAGAGAGTTGATGAGCAGGTCATGAGGGTGCGTGAGGAGAGGTGGCAAAAGTCAGAAGAAAAGTAGTAGTTCACTGGGGGGGGGTGTGGAAACAGAGGGTAATGATTTCTTGAATTTGGAGAAATCAGTGTTCATGCCTTCGAGGTCGGAGGCTGCACAGTCAGAATATGAGGATTTGCTCATCCAACCTGTACTTGGCCTCACTGTAGCGGGAGAGGAGGCCGTGTACGGACATGTTGGTGATGGCCCTCTGCAGGTCAGGGTCGATCATGGATATTGCACCCTAGTGTCAAAGTCAGTATGCAAGTCAGGGAAGTAAGGTATGTAAAGCAAGCAGTTGCCCATGCAGGGGCCCCTGCTCTCCACACAGCTGATGAATGCAAAGCAACGGCAGAGACCGATGCAGTCAGGCACCAGCGGTGTTGCAGGATTGCCAGTCTGCATTGAACACAGGACCGACAGGGAATCCAGCTCCGGATTGTTCCTCAGGGTTTACTCCCGAAGTCTTCCCATGAATGGGTCTAGCCACAGCCCAGTGGAGGTTTGAGATCAGAATTTTTCTTCCACTGGATCTGCCAAGTATGGCTGAGGAGCCTCATCTGCCCATAGCGGTTGGTTATATGATGGCAGTAAACCCATTTGCATCTTCCCCTGTCACTAGAAACAGTTTGTCGGATGTCGTAGCTAAGCCATATGTAAAAGCCAGGAGCTGGACTTGGTTGACAGAGACAATCTGAGGCACACACCGTTGGCGGCATTTAATTGGAAGTGGGAGCTTGTCCCATTATTACCCCACCACCGGTTAAAACAGCTGTAAGGGACCGATATGTCGATATGTGAATCGGAAACTCAATTGGAATGGGTTGTCACCAGCAGATCATGGTTGTAGCAGCTCACAGAGCAAAGATACTCGATGCAGCGCTACCCTAATCTGCTTCTGATTAAATCTCTCATGACAATCACAGTTCCATTCTCATCTCTCTTTGATATTTCCCCTCTTTGTGTTTTATCCCATCAGGAGGAACACCTGAGGATCTTGAGACCACTCCTCCCCGTGTCTTCTTTCCCTCCCCCTTTCACCATCACTGTCGCTACATGTAAAGTGCCGATGAAAAGTATTCACGCCCCTTGGAAGTTTTCGTCTTTTATTGTTTCACAACATTGAATCACTTTGGTTGAATTTGGCTTTTTTTTATACTGATCAACGGTAAAAAAAACTCATTTGTGTCAAAGTGAAAACAGATCTCTAAATTAATTACAGATATAAAAACATAAAACAATTGCCTGTATAAGTATTCACCCCTTTTAATATGACACACCAAATCATCACTGGTGCAGCCACTTGGTTTTAGGAGTTACATAATCAGTTTAATGGAGATCACCATGTGTAGTCAAGGTGTTTCAATTGATTGTAGTAAAAATATGTCTGTTTCTGGAAGGTCCAACTACTGGTGAGTCAGTATCCTGGGAGAAACTACACCATGAAGACAAATTAACACTCCAAGCAGCTCTGCAAAAATGCTTTGGAAAAACACATGTCAGGAGATGGATTCAAGTCACTAAATACCCTTGGAGTACAGTTATGTCACTCATCCAGAAATGGGAGGAATGTGGCACAGCTGTAAATCTGCCAAGAGCAGGCCATCCTCAAAAACTGAGTGACCGTGCAAGAAGGGGACCAGTGAGAGAGGCTCCAAGTGACCTGTGACAACTCTGGAGGAGTTACAAGCTGCAGTGGCTGAGATGGGAGAGACTGTGCACACAACAACTGTTGCCCAGGTGCTTCACCAGTTGCAGCTTTTTGGGAGAGGGGTGAAGCGAAAGCCACTGAAAAATGCTCTCATGAAGCCTTGCCTGGAATTTGCCAGAAGTGACAGACCCTGAAGTCAGCTGGAAGAAGTTTCTATGGTCTGATATAAACAAAATTGCCCTTTTTGACCATCAAACTGAACACTAAGTTTGGCGGAAGCCAGTGACCACAAACACAAAACTAAAGCTACACAGGAACGCCTTAAAACAAAGTTAATGTCCTGCAGTGGCCAAGTCAGAGTCCAGACCTCAATCTAATTGTGGCTGGACTTGAAATGGACAGTTTGTGCACAAACTGCATGCATTCTGACAGATCTTCAGCAGTTTTGTGAAGAAGGGGAAAAATCGCAGTTTCCAGGTGTGCAAAGCTGATAGAGACCTATCCACACAGAGTCTACTATGATTATTGCCAAAGGTGCATCAACTAATTACTGACTTGAAGGAGGTGAATACTTATCCGTCAATTATTTTGTGTTTTATATTTGTAATTAAATTAGATCCCTTTTTAAAGATCTTTTCATTTGGACACCACAGTGTCTTCTCTGATGATCAGTGTTTTAAATTAAATCCACTATGATTCAATGTTGTAAAACAATAAAACATGAAAACATCCAGTGAGACTAAATACTATAGGCACTGTATCCACCCCCTCACCAGCACATTATGAACAAATCCACTCTTCTCCTTTCCATTTTGCCGATTCCGTGTGGAACATGAAACATGATGGAAGGTTGAGTTCCCAGTCCCAGTCCCTGTAACCACGTCCCTGCAATACCTGGTAGATCAAACTTATTCGTCAAAACGCAATCTGGAATAGATGGCAACCTGCCCCTTGGCCCACAATATACGTGCTAATCATAATAATATTGAGAATTTATAAAGTACTGGTGTGGTCTCACTTGGAGTATTGTGAGCAGTTTTGGGCCCTTTATCTTAGGAAGGATGGGCTGAAACTGGATGGGTTTCAAAGGACGTTCTCAAAATTGATTCCAGGATTAAACAGCTTGTCATATGAAGAGTGTTTAGTGCCTCTGGGCCTGTATTCACTAGAATATCAAATGGTGAAAGGCCTTGATAAATTGCATGTACAGAGGATGGGAGTATCTAAGACCAGAGGACACAGGCTCAGAATAGAGGAGGATCCTTGTAGAATGTGGAGATGAGGAATTTCTTGAGCCACAGAGTGGTGAATCTGTGGAATTCATTGCCAAAGGCAGCTATTGATCCAAGACTTCATGTATATTTATATGTAGAGGTTGGTAGATTCTTGATTGGTCAGGGCATGAAGGGACACATGGAGAAGGCAGGAGATTGGGGCCGAGAGGAAAATTGGATCAGCCACAATGAAATGTCGGAGCAGACTCGATGGGACAAATGGTCTAATTCTACCCCTATACCTTATTGTCTATATCACCACCTCACAAACCTCAAGCAACTTCGTCAAGTGTGATGTGCCACACAAAACCATGCTGATTGTCCCTAAGCAGGCCATGCCTTTCCAAATGTGCATAAATCCTGTACCTCAATATCCTCCCCAGTAGCTTCTCTACCACTGAAATGAGGCTGCCCTGCCTATAGAAACATAAAAAACCTACAGCACAATACAGGCCCTTCAGCCCACCAAGCTGTGCCGATCATGTCCTTACCTTAGAATTACCTCGGCTTACCCATAGCCCTCTATTTTTCTAAGCTCCATGGATCCATCCAGGAGTCTCTTAAAAGACCCTATTGTTTCCACCTCGACCACCGCCGCCAGAAGCCAAGTCATCGCACTCACCACTCTCTGCGTAAAAAAAAAAAAAAAATCTCTTCTGCACCTTCTTCCAGGCACCTTAAAACTGTGCCCTCTCATGCTAGCCATTTCAGCCTTGGGGAAAAGCCTCTCATTATCCACACGATCAATGACTGTCATTATCTTGTACACACCTATCAGGTCACCTCTCATCCTCCGTCACTCCAAGGAGAAAAGGCCGAGTTCACTCATCCTATTCTCATAAGGCATGCTCCCCAATCCAGGCAACATCCTTGTAAATCTCCTCTGCACCCTTTCCATGGTTACCACTCCTTCCTGTAGTGAGGCGACCAGAATTGAGCACAGTACTCCAGGTGGGGTCTGACCAGGGACCTGCATATCTGCCACATTACCTCTCGGCTCTTAAGCTCAATCCCACAGTTGATGAAGGCCAATGCACCATATGCCTTCTTAACCAGAGTCCACCTGCGTAGCAGCTTTGAGTGTCTTATGGGCTTGGACCCCAAGATCCCTCTGATCCTCCACACTGCCAAGTGTCTTAACATTAATGCTATATTCTGACATCATATTTGACCTACCAAACTGAACCACCTCACACTTATATGGTGGGTTGAACTCCATCTTCTACTTCTCAGCCCAGTTTTGCATCCTACCAATGTCCCGCTATAACTTCTGACAGTACTCCACACTATCCACAACACATCCAACCTTGGTTTTACCAGCAAATTTACTAACCCATTCCTCCACTTCCTCATCCAGGTCATTTATAAACATCATGAAGAGTAGGGGATCCCAGAACAGATCTCTGAGGCACACCAGTGGTCACAAACTGCCATGCAGAATATGACCCATCTACAACCACTCTTTGCCTTCTGTGGGCAAGCCTGTTTCTGGATCCACAAAGGAATGTCTCCTTAGATCCCATGCCTCCTTACTTTCTCAATAAGTCTTGCATGGGGTAGCTTATCACATGCCTTGCTGAAATCCATATACATTATATCTTGGGCTCTACCTTCATCAATGTGTTTAATGAAATCCTCAAAAAATTTAATCAGGCTCGTAAGGCACGACCTGCCTTTGACAAAGCCAAGCTGACTATTCCTAATCATATTATGCCTCTCCAAATGTTCATAAATCCTGCCTCTCAGGATGTTCTCCATCAACTTACCAACCACTGAAGTAAGACTCACTGGTCTGTAATTTCCTGGGCTATCTCTACTCCCTTTCTTGAATAAGGGAACAACCTCCGCAACCCTCCAATCCTCCGGAACCTCTCCCGTTGTTATTGATGATGCAAAGATCCTCGCCATAGGCTCAGCAATCTCCTCCCTCACTTCCAGCAATAGCCAGGGTACATTCCGTCCGGTCCCAGTAACTTATCCAACTTGATGCTTTCCAAAAGCTCCAGTACATCCTTAATATCTATATGCTCAAGCTTTTCAGTCACCTGCAAGTCATCCCTACAATCGCCAAGATCCTTTTCCATAGTGAATACTGAAGCAAAGTATTCATTAAGTACCTCTGCTATCTCCTTCGGTTCCATACACACTGTTCCACTGTCACACTTGATTGGTCCCATTCTCTCACGTCTTATCCTCTTGCTCTTCACATACTTGTAGAATGCTTTAGGGTTTTCCGTATTCCTGTCTGCCAAGGCCTTCACATGGCATCTTCTGGCTCTCCTAATTTCATTCTTAAGCTTCTTCCTGCTAGCCTTTTAATCTCCTAGATTCATATCATTACCTCGTTTTTTGAACCTTTCGTAAGCTCTTCTATCTTCTTGACTGGATTTACAACTGCCTTTGTACACCACGGTTCCTGTACCCTACCGTCCTTTCCCTGTCTCATTGGAATGTACCTATGCAGAACCCCACACAAATATCCCCTGAGGATATGCTACATTTCTTCCATACATTTCCCTGGGAACATCTGTTTCCAACTTATGCTTCCAAGTTTTCCTGAATAGCCTCATATTTCTCCTTACTCCGATTAAACGTTTCCCTAACTTGTCTGTTCCTATCCCTCCCTTATACTATGGTAAAGGAGATAGAATTGTGATCACTATGTCCAAAATGCTCTCCCACTGAGAGACCTGACACCTGACCAGGTTCATTTCCCAATACCAGATCAAATACAAGTCTCTCCTCTTGTAGGGTTATCTACATATTGTGTCAAGAAACCTTCCTGAACACACCTAACAAACTCAACCCCATCTAAACTCCTCACTCTAGGGAGATGCCATTCAATATTTAGGCAAATTAAAATCTCCCACCACAACAACCCTGTTATTGTTACATCTTTGCAGAATCTGTCTCCCTACCTGCTCCTCGATGTCACTGTTACTATTGGGTGGTCGATAAAAAACACCCTGTAGATTTATTGACCCCTTCCTATTCCTAACTTCCACCCACAGAGACTCTGTAGACAACCCCTCCCTCACTTCTTCCATTTCTGCAGCCATGATACTATCCCTGATCAACAGTGTCACGCCCATACCTCTTTTGCCTCCTTCCCTGTCCTTTCTGAAACAACTAAAGCCTGGCACTTGAAGTAGCTATTCTTGCCCCTGCAACATCCAAGTCTCCGTAATGGCCACAACATCATAGCTCCAAGTGCTGATCCATGCTTTAAGCTCATCCGCATTTTTCATAATACTCCTTGCGTTAAAATAGACACATCTCAAACCATCGGTCTAAGCGCGTCCCTTGTCTATCACCTGCCTATTCTCCTTTTCCAAGCTTTCTCTATCTGAGTGCCAACCTCCCTTTCCTCCGTCACTTCAGTTCAGTTCCTACCCCCTACAGTGCTAGTTTAAACTCTCTCCAACAGCCTTAGCAAACCTCCCCGCCAGGATATTGGTCCCCTTGGGATTCAAGTGCAATTTGTCCTTTTTGTACAGGTCACACCTGCCCCAAAAGAGGTCCCAAAGATCCAGAAATCTGAATCCCTGCCCCCTGCTCCAATCCCTCAGCCAGGCATTTATCCTCCACCTCATTCTATTCCTGTACTCCTGAGATTACTACCTGTGAGGTCCTGCTGCTCAACTTCCTTCCGAACTCCCTGCAGTCTGTTTTCAGGACCTCCTCCCTTTTTCTACATATGTCATTGGTACCAATATGTCCCACAACCTCTGGCTGTTCTCCTACCTACTTCAGGGTATCGTGGATGTGATCAGAAACTCCCCACACCCTGGCACCTGGGCAGCAAGCTACCATCCGTGTTTCTTACCTGTGTCGACAGAATCGCTTGTCCAACCGCCTAACTATAGAGTCCCCTATCACTGCTGCCATCCTCTTCCTTTCCCTGCCCTTCTGAGCCACAGGGTCAGACTCTGTGCCAGAGGCGTGGCCACTGTTGTTTCCCCAGGAAGGTTGTTCACCCCCCTAACAGTACTCAAACAGGAGTACTTATTGTTATGTGTGACAGAGACTGGGGTACTCTCTAGCAACAGGAATTCTACAGATGATGGAAATTCAAGCAACAAACATAAAAGTTGCTAGTGAACGCAGCAGGCCAGGCAGCATCTCTAGGAAGAGGTGCAGTCGATGTTTCAGGCCGAGACCCTTCGTCAGGACTAACTGAAGGAAGAGTGAGTAAGGGATTTGAAAGTTGGAGGGGGAGTGGGAGATCCAAAATGATAGGAGAAGACAGGAGGGGGAGGGATGGAGCCAAGAGCTGGACAGGTGATAGGCAAAAGGGATACGAGAGGATCATGGGACAGGAGGTCCGGGAAGAAAGACAAGGAGGGTGTGGGGGGGGGTACCTAGCGGATGGGCAAGGGGTATATTCAGAGTGACAGAGTGAGAAAAAGGGGAGAGAGAGAAAGAATGTGTGTATAAAAATAAGTAACAGATAGGGTACGAGGGGGAGGTGGGGCATTAGCGGAAGTTAGAGAAGTCGATGTTCATGCCATCAGGTTGGAGGCTACCCAGACGGAATATAAGGTGTTGTTCCTCTAACCTGAGTGTGGCTTCATCTTTAAAGTAGAGGAGGCCGTGGATAGACATGTCAGAATGGGAATGGGATGTGGAATTAAAACGTGTGGCCACTGGGAGATCCTGCTTTCTCTGGCGGACAGAGCGTTGGTGTTCAGCAAAGCATCTCCCAGTCTGTGTCGGGTCTCGCCAATATACAAAAGGCCACATCGGGAGCACCGGACGCAGCATATCACCCCAGCCGACTCACAGGTGAAGTGTTGCCTCACCTGGAAGGACTGCTTGGGGCCCTGAATGGTGGTAAGGAAGGAAGTGTAAGGGCATGTGTAGCACTTGTTCCGCTTACACGGATAAGTGCCAGGAGGGAGATCAGTAGGGAGGGATGGGGGTGACGAATGGACAAGGGAGTCACGTAGGGAGCGATCCCTGTGGAATACAGGGTGGGGGGAGGGAAAGATGTGCTTAGTGTTGGGATCCCGTTGGAGGTGGTGGAAGTCACGGAGAATAATATGTTGGACCCGGAGGCTGGTGGGGTGGTAGGTGAGCACCAGGGGAACCCTATTCCTAGTGGGGTGGTGGGAGGATGGAGTGAGAGCAGATGTACGTGAAATGGGGGAGATGTGTCAGTATTACAATTGAACAAAGAGAACTATGGTGCTGTGAGGGAGGAGCTGGCCAAAGTTCAGTGGAACAATATCCTAGCAGGGATGACAGTGGAAAAGCAATGGCAGTGTTTCTGGGAATAATGCGGAAGGTGCAGGATCAGTTCATTCTGAAGAGGAAGGAAGATCCTAAGGGGAGTAAGGGGAGGTCGTGGCTGACAAGGGAAGTAATGGACAGTATAAAAATAAAAGAGAAGTATAACATAGCAAAGATGAGTGGGAAGCTGGAGGATTGGGAAACTTTTAAAGAGCAACAGAAGGTAACTAAAAAGGCAATACGCGGAGAAAAAATGAGGTACGAAGATAAACTAGCCAAGAATATAAAGGAGGATAGTAAAAGCTTCTTTAGCTATGTGAAAAGGAAAAAAAAAATAGTTAAGACCAAAATTGGGCCCTTGAAGACAGAAACGGGTGAATTTATTATGGGGAACAAGGAAATGGCAGACGAGTTGAACAGGTACTTTGGATCTGTCTTCACTGGAGAAGACACAAACAATCTCCCAGATATAATAGTGGCCAAAGGACCTAGGGTAGTGGATGAAATGAAGGAAATTTATATCAGGCAGGAAATATTGTTGGATAGACTGTTGGGTCTGAAGGCTGATAAGTCCCCGGGACCTGATGGTCTGCATCCCAGGGTACTGAAGGAGGTGGCTTTAGAAATCGTGGATGCATTGGTAATCATTTTCCAATGTTCTATAGATTCAGGATCAGTTCCTGTGGATTGGAGGGTGGCTAATGTTGTCCCTATCTTCAAGAAGGGAAGAAGAGAGAAAACAGGGAATTATAGACCAGTTAGCCTGACGTCTGTGGTGGGAAAGATGCTGGAGTCAATTATAAAAGATGAAATTACGACACATCTGGATAGCAGTAACAGGATCGGTCCGAGTCAGCATGGACATACAAAGGGGAAATCGTGTGTGACTAATCTTCTGGAATTTTTTGAGGATGTATCTATGAAAATGGACAAGGGAGATCCAGTGGATGCAGTGTACCTGGACTTTCAGAAAGCCTTTCATAAAGTCCCACAAAGGAGATTAGTGGGCAAAATTAGGGCATGTGGCATTGGGGGCAGAGTACTGACATGGATTGAAAATTGGCTGGCTGACAGAAAACAAAGAGTGGCGATTAACGGGTCCCTTTCGGAATGACAGGCAGTGACCAGTGGGTTACCGCAGGGTTCAGTGATGGGACCGCAGCTGTTTACAATATATATTAATGATTTAGATGAGGGAATTATAAGTAACATTAGCAAATTTGCCGATGACACAAAGCTGGGTGGCAGTGTGAAATGTGAGGAGGATGTTATGAGAATGCAGGGTGACTTGGACAGGCTGGTTGAGTGGGCAGATGCATGGCAGATGCAGTTTAATGTGGATAAATGTGAGGTTATCCACTTTGGTGGTAAGAACAGGAAGGCAGATTATTATCTAAATGGAGTCAAGTTAGGAAAAGGGGAAGTACAACGAGATCGAGGTGTTCTTGTACATCAGTCACTGAAAGCAAGCATGCAAGTACAGCAGGCAGTGAAGAAAGCTAATGGCATGCTGGCCTTCATAACAAGGGGAATTGAGTATAAGAGCAAAGAGGTCCTTCTGCAATTGTACAGGGTCCTGGTGAGACCACACCTGGAATACTGTGTGCAGATTTGGTCTCCAAATTTGAGGAAGGACATTCTTGCTATTGAGGGAGTGCAGCGTAGGTTCACAAGGTTAATTCTCGGGATGGCGATGTTGAAAGATTGGAGCGTCTGGGCTTGTATACTCTGGAATTTAGAACGCTGAAAGGGGATCTTATTGAAACATATAAGATTATTAAGGGATTGGACACGCTGGAGGCAGGAAGCATGTTCCTGCTGATGGGTGAGTCCAGAACCAGAGGCCACAGTTTAAGAATAAGGGGTAGGCCATTTAGACCGGAGTTGAGTGGTGGATATATGGAATGCCTGCCCCAGAAGGCTGTGGAGGCCAAGTCTCTGGATGCTTTCAAGAAAGAGATGGATAGAGTTCTTAACAATAGCGGAATCAAAGGTTATGGGGGTAAGGCAGGAACTGGATACTGATTGTGGATGATCAGCCATGATCACAGTGAATGGCGGTGCTGGCTCGACGGGTCGAATGGCCTACTCCTGCACCTATTGTCTATTGTATGTTCCTGCTCGTTTAAACCCTTCCGTGCAGCTGGAGGGAATCTCCCCGTAAACATATTGTCTCCCCTCCACCTTGGACCCGTCTCCCCTTCATTTCGAGAGTCCAATGATCCTTGTACCTGAAGCCCCCACCCACCTCACACCAGCTCCTCAGCCACACCTTTACCTGGGCTTTCGAAGGCGCCAGAAGCGCGGTCTATATATCTGGTTATGTATCCTGTTCCTGTATGTGACCGGTCTTTCATTTCCCTGGGGACTCAGTGGAACAAATGTTCTAATGAATCAATCCTCTCATCACTGGAAGTGACTGCACCCTCGCCCACCAACTGCTGTGTGTGAGGGCGCTCGCACTGGTCATGGAGCCGGGAGGGACAGACCGAGGTCCTCGGGGATTTGTAGAATGGAAAAGCACTTCCTATAATTTAAAGCAGGAGAATCAGCAAAAACCCAGAAACCGTTCAGTATGTACGTGGTGTGTGAGGGAGTTTTGTTTTTCGCTGGAGCGCTTTGTGTCGGATGAATCGTTGGAAATTGGCGGTTGTGGTAAAGTGAAGGCGGGGCTGGACGATGAGAGGCCGCTCTCGGCTCTGTCCGTCACTCTGACTCTGTCTCCTCCCCTCCCCGCCTCTGTCTCTCTGCGCGTTTCTCGGGCAGGTCGGGGCGCTGTGTATAAAAGGAGACAGCAGCAGCCAGTTTGTCAGTGAGCAGCGACCTGAGTGAAGCAGCATCATGTCTGGCAGAGGGAAAGGAGGCAAAGGACTGGGCAAAGGCGGAGCCAAGCGGCACCGTAAAGTGCTCCGTGATAACATCCAGGGCATCACCAAACCGGCCATCCGCCGTCTGGCTCGCCGTGGCGGCGTCAAGCGGATCTCGGGTCTGATCTACGAGGAGACCCGCGGGGTGCTGAAGGTTTTCTTGGAGAATGTGATCCGGGATGCGGTCACCTACACTGAACACGCCAAACGCAAGACGGTGACTGCCATGGATGTGGTGTACGCTCTGAAACGCCAGGGCCGCACTCTCTATGGCTTCGGCGGCTGAAAAACTCCCACTTCCTCCCGAGCACGAAACAAACACCACCCACCGCCTCACGGACGGAGCCGTATCCACACACAAAATTTTGATTATTTTTTATCGATACATTCACCTGAGTTACATTTGCAACAGATTAATCGGTTCCGCTTGAAATCAACCTGCGAACCTGCCTTTCCAGTCCGTGATTACAATAAAATCTCTTAATTCATTAAGGTCGATCTTAATCCTTTTATCCGTCTCGGACAGAAATAAGTTCACTCGTTTAGAGAAACGATTCCGTAATTATGCATTTAAATCTTAACTGAGGGATTTAGATATTAAATAAAAGTGAAATTGTATAATCCGTGATAGAATTAATTGCAAATAAAAATAATCAGGCAGTTGCTGGCTGCTCTGAAATTGGCGGGCGATTTGAACTGTATCCCGCGCTAATCACATTGCATTCTGATTGGATGACCTCCGACCGCCAGTTAAGAGTTTCTCATTTGGCCCTTAATTGTTATTCGCCTTCAGCCTGCATGAAATGAGTCAACCAATCGCAGAAACTAGATCCTTTAATAGACACCTGATGACGAGCCAATCAGAGGCGATGGGACAGTCCTTCTCAAACATTATATAGTCACGTCCCTGAACCCGTTCCGTCTATATTGTTCCTGTATATCAGCCTGTGTTGTCGGTTCTGAAGGAGAATGGCCCGCACCAAGCAGACAGCGCGTAAATCGACCGGAGGGAAAGCTCCTCGTAAACAGTTAGCAACCAAAGCGGCGCGGAAGAGCGCTCCAGCCACCGGCGGAGTGAAGAAGCCTCATCGCTATCGGCCTGGCACCGTGGCTCTGCGGGAGATCCGGCGCTACCAGAAATCCACCGAGCTGCTCATCCGCAAACTTCCCTTCCAGCGCCTGGTGCGGGAGATCGCTCAGGACTTCAAAACCGATCTGCGCTTCCAGAGCTCGGCCGTCATGGCCCTGCAGGAGGCTAGCGAGGCTTACCTGGTCGGGCTGTTTGAGGACACTAACCTGTGCGCCATCCACGCCAAGCGAGTCACCATCATGCCCAAGGACATCCAGTTGGCCCGCCGCATTCGCGGGGAGCGCGCCTAAACCCAGCCTCCACACCCAGCACAAGAAAAGGCTCTTTTAAGAGCCACTACCACAGCAAAGGAAAGGGCTGTCGCTTGCTGATCATTGTATTATTGTAGTGGCGATCTGCCCTCCTGATGGGGTTATTTGGTTTTGCACTAACTGACCGCGATCATCAGCTGTTCTGTGCCGTCAGGTTGATTCAGCGAGGGAAAGGAGATGAACGCGCTCCCTCCCCGTCAGGGTCTCACCTGGCCCTTCATTTCTCCCACAAACCTGGCATGTACAGCTGCTGCGGCTGTTACCGTTTCGTTTGCTTTGGACATGTCCGGCTGTCCTTGCAGTGGGAGCATGTGGTCGCGCTGGGAACAGAGGGGGATTTCCGAGAGCGGTGATCCCAGGCAATAGTGGTTATTGTTTTTTTTTTAATTTGCTTTCCCTCTCTTGTACATATTTGATGTTGGTGTTTTGTGTGAATAATCTTATGTAGTTTTGTGGCTGGTAACTGAATGAAGGTCAGTCGGCAATGTCACGGGATAGTTTATCATATATCTTCCCCCTGCAGTCCATCCCCAGAGACAGAGCCCTCTCAAGACGCCCCCTCCCCTCTCACATGGGTTTCAGCAGTTCCCAATCAACTCAGCAGAATCGGGCTTTGGGGTGTGAGGCGCGTAATCTCCGCTGGAGTCAGTGTCTCAGTCACTCTCTCCCGGCATGGGAGAAGGGACTGGGTTTACACCTACATCACATGTCTCACAATCTCAATCTCTCTCTCTCTCTCTCTCTCACACACACACACACACACACACACACACACACACCCTGAGTGAAACTCAGTGTTTCACTTCAAATCTGGGACGTCACGGCGGCACCGAATGTCAGCGAAGTACCGGGAATATCGGGTTTTATGGGAGAAGTTCCCCCGGAAAACTAAGTCGGACCCGCAGCGGGAATCACAATATTTATGATCAGCTCTTTTCTGAGATGTGGGTGGCTCTGAGAAGAGCCGTTGGGTTCAAACACACACAAATGGTGTATTCTCCATTTACTTTTTGACTGCTGTCTTCTTGGGCTTCGGCGCCGCTTTCTTGGCCGCTGATTTCTTCACTGAGACTTTCTTGGCCGCAGGTTTCTTCGCTGCCGCTTTCTTGGCCGCAGGTTTCTTCGCTGCCGCTTTCTTGGCCGCTGGTTTCTTCGCTGCCGCTTTCTTGGCTGCTGGTTTCTTCGCTGCCGCTTTCTTGGCTGCTGGTTTCTTCGCTGCCGCTTGCTTAGCCGCTGGTTTCTTGGCGCCAGACTTCCTGCTGGAAGATTTCTTTACCGATGGCTTGTTCGCTTTCTTCACTGTTTTCACGGCACTTTTTCCTTGACTGGATTTAAAGGATCCCGAAAGACCCGCGCCCTTGGTCTGAACCAAGGAGCCGCTTTCCACTCTCTTCCTGATGCACATCCTGATCTGGGCGCGACGTTTCCCCACATCGACACCACTGCTGGTCAAAGCCTTCATGATGGCCACAGCGGACATCCCCTTCCTATCGCGACAATCCGCCACAATCTTATCGATTTGTTCGCCCAGCTTGGGACCGGCTGGTTTACACCGGGCAGCCGCCTTCTTCTTGGGAATCTTCTTTGCGGCTGGAGGAGCCGTTTCGGCGGGTGCTGTCTCGGTCATGTCGGCAACTCTGGAAAATCCTTCTCACAATCAGACTGAATGAGAAATGAAGCGAAAGGCGGCGGCACAGAGCAATTTAAAGGCAGCGAGCGGACGGGGCGGAGACATCCTCCTGTCAGATCCCGGAGACTTCATTTTTCTGTGTTTCTCTCTCCTCAAAAACTCTCCGATTCCAATTAAAATCGGACATTCCGGAGACTCGGACTGGCCCCTGTCCGTCACTGAGGCCGCAAAGTTCGCTGGAAATAAAGTTTATTCAAGATTAAAGGCAGCTCTTTCTATTTTAACCCGTTTCATTATTGCGCTGCCCGCGATCTCTCTCCCGATCAGTGACCTGTTCTCTGCTTTTGGACTGTAATACTAAAAGTAACGAAAACTTTGCGGTTTATTCCAGCTTCGGGACTGAGTGGGAGAGTGAGGCGATTCCGTAACAGAGAATTTTTTTTCATTTTGTTTATCAGGCGCTGGGAAATCCTACGATATGTTCGGACTCACAAACACAGCAACAGTAGTCTAAACCGCCCGCCCCTTTTACACACTCTCTCTGACATAATGCTCCCAGCAACACACACAGAAAATGCTGGTGAACGCAGCAGGCCAGGCAGCATCTATAGGAAGAGGTACAGTCGACGTTTCGGGCCGGGACCCTTCGTCAGGACTCTGGTGCTAAATGTGGCCTGACTTGCTGGGTTCCTCCAGCATTTTGGCCATCAAAATTAAACGACAGTTTCCATGTCATATAACACTGATAAATCTGATTCTGATCCCAAGGAATAGAGGACAAAGGACATTGTCTGGCCAAATTCTCTGTGTAACTGAGAACCTCAGGTTCGGGAAACATCATTGGAAATCTTTTCTGCACTCTCCCCAGTTTAACCCCGTTTCCTATAACGGTGACGAGAGCTGTACACAAATCAGCAAGTGTGGCCTCCGGTCACTTACACAACTCTATCATAATGTCCGAACTGATATACTCAATCCCCTGACTAATGAAGACCAGCATGTTACGTTCTGCATCACCCTGTCTACCAGTGATATCTCTTTCAATGACCCGTGTGTGCACTTTACCCCTAAATCTCTCCAGTCCATTCCACTCCCTAATGACCTATCGTTCACAGTGTAAGTTGATTTAGGCCAGTTAGAAGAGTGGGCTGAAAGAACGCAGATGGAGTTTAATGTTCATAAATGTGAGGTGCTATATTTTGTTTGGACTAATCAAAATATGACATACATGGTAAATAGTAGAGCATTGAAGAATGCAGTAGAACAGAGGGATCGAGAAATAATGGTGCATAGTTCCCTGAAGGTGGAATCTCATGTTGATAGGGTGGTGAAGAAAGCTTTTGGTATGCTGGCCTTTATAAATCAGAGCATTGAGTATAGGAGTTGGTATATAATGTTGTAATTGTACAAGGCATTGGTAAGGCCAAATTTAGAGTATTGTGTACAGTTCTGGTCACCGAATTATAGGAAAGATGTCAAAAAAATTGAGAGAGTACAGAGAAGATTTACTAGAATGTTACCTGGGTTTCATCTCCTAAGTTACAGAGAAAGGTTGAACAAGTTGGGTCTTTATTCTTTGGAGCGTAGAAGGTTGAGGGGGGACTTGATAGAGGTATTTAAAATTATGAGGGGGATAGATAGAGTTGATGTGGATAGGCCTTTTCCATTGACAGTGGGAGAGATTCAAACAAGAGGACATGAGTTGAGAGTTAAAGGGCAAAAGTTTAGGGGTAACATGACGGGGAACTTGTTTACTCAGAGAGTGGTAGCTCTGTGGAGTGAGCTTCCAGCAAAAGTGGTTGAGGCAGGTTCGATGTTGTCATTTAATGTTAAATTCAATAGCTATATGGACAGGAAAGGAATGGAGGGTTATGGGCTGAGTGCAGGTTGGTGGGACAGGGTGAGAGTAAGAGTTTGGCACAGACTAGAAGGACGGAGATGGCCTGTTTCTGTGCTGTAATTGTTATATGGTTATAAGTTCTACACTGGTTTGACTTTCCAATATGCACCGCCTCACACTTAACTGTATTGAAGTACATTTGCCACGCTGTGGCCCTCTTCCCGAAATGATCACGGTCCCCCTGTAATCTGCGACAATCTTCTTCGCTATCAAGAACATTTGCTGATCATATGTAAATCAAATATACAAATAACAAATGCCGAGGCTCCAAACTCTGGCCCCTGCGGCTCACCGCTAATCACCAGCCTCCATTCTGTGAAACAACCTTCAAGCACAACCCTCTGCTTCCTACCACCAAGACAACTTTGAATCCAGCTGACTCGCTCACCCTGGATACAGTGGGGCCTAACCTTCCAGACCAGGCTGCCATGTGACACTTTCTCCAAGGTCCATATAATATCACATCTACCTTTTTACCCTCCTGCATCTTCAAAAACTCAGAGATTCTCCAACCACAACTCCCTGTGCACAAAGCCCTTATGACACCTAATTCGCTATTCAAATGCTGGTACATCGTGACTCAGAATCCTCCCCAGTAGCTTCCCCACTACTGATGTCAGACTGACCTGCATGTAGTTCCCGGCTTGTCCTTGCAAATAATGGAAAAACATTCGCCTCTTTCCATTCTCCAGGACTTTCATCAGTGGTTTCTACCTCCTGTGAAGTAATTGCTCAGGTCCGGAGGATTTATCCCCCACCTAATGCATTGTATGGCCCTCCATTCTCTACACATCCACGTACCTATCTGGGAGACTCTTGGATGCCTGTATTGTTCATCAGGCAAGGTGGTGCTGGCGATACACGGTGACATCGTGAGGGCAGCTCACAAAACATGTAGATACACTTCTTCTGAACTACTATCACTGCAAACTGCAGCCTGTAATTTCCATTTAAAGACATGTACTTATAAACCATTTGAAGAAATGAGCAATTTTCTGAGCTCTTTGTTGTCTCTGCAAACTTGACTCTTAGAAATGCAGGTATGGCACCTTGAAGTTCGAAGTTCAAATTCCAAAGTAAATGTTTTATCAAAATACTGAACATATATGTCACCATGTACAAACCTGACATTTGTTTTCCTGTGGGCATAGTCAGTCAATCCAAGAAACTAACAGAATCAATGAAAGACTGCACTCAACGAGATGGACAATCAACCAATGTGCAAATGACAACAAACTGTGCAAACACCAAAGGAAAAAAATCAGAAATAACAATAATAACTTAATAAGGAATAAACATCGAGAACATGAGATGAAAAGTCAGTGAAAGCAATTCCATAGATAGTGGGAACAGTTCAATGTTGGGATGAGTAAAGTTGAGTGAAGTTATCCCAACATATTCACATGCCTTTTGTACACTGGCCGTGATCAGTGAATGTGGTTATTATCAGAATCAAAATCAAGTTTATTAATACGAATATATGTCATGAACTTTGTTGTCTTGCTACAGCAGTACACTGCAATTTATTAAAAAAAACAGTTAAAATAAGAACTATACATTAAACTAAACAGTGTAAAAAGAGGATCAGGGAGGGGTGTGAGCCCGAAGATGAGAATGGGAAACATGATACCTGATCCATTCTTGCCTCTTTTACTCTTTTCATGTCTGAAAAATAAAACTTTTAGTATCTTCTTTTATATCATTTCCCAGCTTACTTTCGCAATTCATCTGTTCTCTCCAGGTTGCTATTGTAGTTGTCTTCTGTTGTTTTCTTAAGTTTCCTAATCCATTAATTTTTGTGTTATTGTATGCCCTCTCATGTTCTTTTATGCTGCCTTTGTCTTCTGTTGTTAGTGATATTTGCCTCATCCTCCCTTTCAAATATTGTTTCTGCTGAGGGATGAACTGACCCTGCATCTGTCAAATTACTCCTGGAAACTCAAGTTTTTCATACAAAGTTAATCTGCTTAATACTGGGGAAGTCAAAATGCCCAACTGCTGTAAGCCTGTTCCCATTACCCCTCTGTGTGACTTACCAACACGTCTGGTCCATAATATCTCACCCTATCGGGAGACTGGCAGTATAATCCCATCAAAATTATCATACATCATTTTATTTAAAACCTCTACTTACAAGACCTTATCAAAACCCTCACTTATTACTGCAGTGTTGGTCTCCTTAATCAAAGATGCAACACCTCCCACACCTGAGTCTGAGAGAAGTGAAATGTCTTTGAAGCATGATAACTGTGTCCTTGTTGACAACTTCCATGTTCAATATGTACACCAGCATCTGTGTGGCAAAACCATGACCCTCAGGTACACTTTAAATATTTCCCCTTCACCTTAAAAAATTATCCTGTAGTTTTACACTCCCCTACCTTCACACATAGACTGGTCACCCAATGATTTTATAAACCTCTGAACGGTCACAGCTTCTTATCATCTAGGGAGAGAAAGAGAGTCCCAGCCTTTCCAAGCTTCTGCTGATAATTCAAGGCCTCCAGTGTCAGTGACATCCTCATTGAACTTCCCTCCACACTGTCCAGCTTTGTGACATCCTTCCTGCAACTGGGTGAGCAGAACTGTGCACAATACAGTGTGGTCTCACTTTGACTTTTACAGTTGCCATATGACATCCCAAATTCTCTACTCAATTCCCTGACCAATGAAGACAAATAGGACAAACACCATCTTCACCATCCTGACTACCTGTGTTGTCACTTTCAGTGAATGATGTTCCTGTATTCCATGGTCTTTCTGTTCTGTAATACTCTCCAAGGGACAATAATTTACTGTGCAGGTCCTTCCCTGGTTGAACTTCTCATAATGCAACACCTCAGCCTTGTCCATGTCAACATCCTTCTGCCATTCTTTGGCCAACTTCCCCAGTTCATCTCGATCCCATTGTACTCTCAGATAATCTTCACTGTCCACTCTACCACCAATGTTGTTGTCACCTGCAAACTCACTAATCACTTTAACAACAATGACAGGGAAATTTTTAACATACATGACAAATGACAGTACCAGCACCGATCCCTGTGAATGTGACTGGTCAGAGGCCTCCAACCTGAATAACAAGCTGCCACGACCACCCTCTGTCTCCTTCCACCAAATCAATTTTGTGACGCTGATGTTAGGTAGTGTTGATAGTCCAGTTGGAAATCAGTTAGTGGAGAGGAGGAAGCTGCTCCTAAAACATTACGTGTGTGTTCAGGTTCCTGTACCTCTTCTCCAATGGTAATAATAAAAAGGGGGCACATCCTGGATGGTCCAGAGAGCAGAGCAGATACAGACCTGACATGGGAGGTTTGAAGGGGAAAGTGAATCCATTTCATGGGACTGGTGAAGCAGATTGACTTGGAGAATTGATCAACAGGAGACATGGCCTTTCAGGAGAGCAGCAGCAGCCGGGTCTGTGATTCTGATGTACGGCAGGGGAGGGTGGAGACAAAGAGATCTGTAATCACTGGATTACTCCTGATGCCAAGTGCTGGTAAGGACAGGGCAGGTGGATGTGAGGATGAGGAGCTGGTACAGGAGAACAGGTTCAGGTTTCCAGCCACTGGGATCTCTGCTGGGGCAGAGGTGACCTGTAGAAGTGGGACAGGCTGCACTTGAACCAGCCGGGTCAAATATGGGCAGATTTGTTAATGTGTCGCAGGAGGATTGAAATGATTCATCAGTGGGTTGGCAACCAAAATAGTGGTGTGGCAGATGATAGCCCTTTACTCTGCCATGATAGTGGCTCCTAAAAGAGCCTTTTGTTGTGTTTAGTGCCAGGGCTGGGTTCAGGCGGGCTCCCCGCAGAAGCACCGAGCCAGCTGGATGGTAACTTACTCAGCGTGGATGGCGCACAGGTTAGTGTCCTCGAAGAGCCCCACCAGGTAAGCCTCGCTCGCCTCCTGCAGGGCCATGACGGCCGAGCTCTGGAAACACAGATGGGTTTCGAAGTGCTGAGCGATCTCCCACACCAGGTGCTGGAAAGCCGAGGATCCAGCTGCACAAGGAGGGACAGAGGCCTCGGTTCTGTAGCTATTTTATCAGGACGAGGAATGATGGTGTTAAATGCTGGGCTCTAGTCAATAAACAGCATCCTGACATAGGTATTTGTATTGCCCAGGTGCTCCAGTGCTGTGTGGAGAGCCACTGAGATCACATCTACCGCAAACATATTGTGGCGAGAGGCAAATTGCAGTGGGTCCCGGTCCTTCCTGGGACAGGTGTTCATTCTATCCACGACCAACCTCTCAAAGCATTTCATAACCGGAGATGTGAGTGCGACTGGACAATAGTCGTTAAGGCAGCTCACACTGACCTTCTTGGGTTCCGGAGCAGTTGTTGCCCTTTTGAAGCAGGTCAGAACTTCTGACTGCAGCAGTGAGGGATTGAAAATGTCTTTGACCACTTCCAGCAGTTGGTAGGCACAGGTTTTCAGAGCCTTACCAGGTACTCCAGTGGGCCCTGCTGCCCGGCGAGGGTTCAGCCTCTTGAAAGACAGCCTGATGTCGGCCTCCAAGACAGAGATCACAGGGTCATCAGGCGCTGCACGTATCCTCATAGCTGTGGCTTTATTCTTCCTCTGAAAGTGAGCATAAAAGGGGTTGAGCTGGTCTGGTTGTGAAGCCTCACTGCCATTCATGATGTTGGGTTTGCTTTGTAGGAAGTAATGGCTGCAACCCCTGCCAGAGTTGACGTGCATCTGATGCAGGGAACGTCTGGAATTCTTTAGCCGGTGGGCATGAGGTCTGGATGAATGGACGGGTTTAAAGAGGAAGGGGTGGCACAGGAGCATCATGGTCAGCGCAGTGGTGACAGTACCAGCGACCTGGGTTTAATTCCCACCGTTGTCTGTCAGGAGAGCGGTTCACATCTGGAATTCACTGCCTGCAGGGGTTGTGGGAATAAACAAACAGAATGTTCAAAGCCGAATTTGTCAGATCTTGCAGAGTCAGGTATACTGGTTCCAAACCCTCCCCTCACCTCCCAGCAATGTTTAAAGTCCATGGTAGACAAGGTTAGTTTGTGTGATAAAGACACTCTTCAGTAAAAACACTGACACTGTATTTCAAACACACTGAGCTGCCAGAGCACAGCACTGGCCGTGAGGACACAGACCAGTACAGCACACAGCTCTCTAAATAAAACACAATACTGACAGCCCAGAGCTGGACAACCCAGCATTTCACTGTAACTCTGACCTATAAACATCATTACCCCATCTACAGTATTTCACTGTAACTCTGACCTATAAACATCATTACCCCATCTACAGTATTTCACTGTAACTCTGACCTATAAACATCATTACCCCATCTACAGTATTTCACTGTAACTCTGACCTATAAACATCATTACCCCATCTACAGTATTTCACTGTAACTCTGACCTATAAACATCATTACCCCATCTACAGTATTTCACTGTAACTCTGACCTATAAACATCATTACTCCATCTACAGTATTTCACTGTAACTCTGACCTATAAACATCATTACCTCATCTACAGTACACACTTCATAATTTTGTATACCTCTATCTAATCTTGCAACAATATTCTGCATTCCAAGAAATAAAATCCTAACCTATTTGATCTTTCCAGAGAACTCAGGTCCTTAAGTCCCAGGAACATCCTTGTAAATTTTCTCTGTACTCTTTCAAACTTATTTACATCTTTCTTGTGGGTAGGTAAACAAAACTGCACACAATACTCCAAATTAGGAGTCACCAATGTCTTACACAACTTCAACATAACATCCATCTCCTGCACTTTGCCCTTTGTAAATCGAAGTACCATGTGCCTAAACTTTCTTTTTGACTTTATCTATCTGTGATACCACTTACTAGGAATTATGAATCTGTATTTCCAGATCCCTCAGCTTTAATACACTTTTCAGTGCCCGACTGCTCACCGTGTAAGACCTACCCTGGTTTGTCCTCCGAAAATGCAACACCTCATCCTTGTCAGCATTAAATTCCAGCTGCTCCAGATCACAGTGCAAGCTTTGAGCATCTTCCTCACTGTTCATTATACCTCCAATCCTGGTGTCATACAGAAAATTGTTGTCCCAGTTCACCACGTTGTCATCTATATCAAAGATCTGGATGATAAACAATGGACTCAGACTGATTCCTGTGTCACATCACCAGTCACAGGCCTCCCGTCAGAGAAGCAATCATCTACAACCACTCTCGAACCTAACACTTAATCCAATTTACTACCTCATCTTGATGCTGAATGACTGAACCTTCTTGACCAAGAACCCATGTGAGACCTTGTCAAAGGCGTTGCTGAAGCCCATGTAGACTACATCCACTGCCTTGCACTCATCAACTTTCCTAGTAACTTGCTCAAAAAAAACTCTACAAGAGTAGTTAGACATGACGTACCATATACAAAGCTATATTAACTATTCCCAATCAGTCCCTGTCTATCCAAATAATTATATCTATGGTTGTTATATCTAGAATTTATGTCTGGATCCAGAGCAAGTGGGCAAGGGACTAAACCAGTACTTCACATCAGTATTCATCAATGTGGTCATCGAGGATAGTGAGATCAGAGACGGGAGTGATGCTGATATTCCAGGGCATGTTGTTCCTCAGGCAATAGAGACAAACCAGGAAATTATAGACTGGTGAGATTTGGATCAATGCTCAGGAAATACTCTTAGACGTAGGATCTCTCATAAAAGTTTGGAGGGTAAAATGAGGATATCAGGATTTGGAAGGCAAAGTGAGCAAAATCCCAAGAGATTCTCTCGGTATATTCATAGGAAAAGGGAAGTTAGACGGAAAATCATTCCCCATGGAGATGAACATGGCTTCGGTATGTGGAACCGAAGGAAATAGGAGAGGCTTTCCATGAATATTTCCAACAGTTATCTCACCATTGAGAAAATACAGAAGCTAAGGAAGTGACAGAAATGAGCTGCGATGTCTTAGACCACATTCAAATGGGCAGGGATCTGTATTTGAGGCCTTAAGATTCATTAAGGTTGTTAAATCTCCAGGGTCTTATCAGGTACATTCTCGTACTTTGTGGGAAGCTAGAGAATACACTGTGGAGGCCAGGGGAGAGAGGGGACATGTTCAGCCAGATGGGATCAGTTGTGGTCAGTGCAGACACTGTGGGCTGAAGGGCCTTTCCCTGTGCTGGACTGTCCCACGTGTGTTGTGTGTTGAAACTCAGACGGACACTCACTGTTACCGGTCGGCAGGCAGGAAGAGAAGAAGCCGGTGTTCACAGTGGAGGTGCAGTCAGGTCCACCAGTCCGCTCCCACATCCACATGGCAATGGCAGAGAACAAGGAGCAGCTCGTCTCATCACCTCTGTGGCCCATTCCATCACCTCTCATTCTTCCAAAGGGCAGCAAGTTCAGACCGACCCTTCAGTTCAGTCGCTGCCGCCCCGCCGGGGGGAGGAAGCCTCACCTCCACCCCGGACCCAGGGCGCTCCCCCTCCCCACTCCGCGGCCCGTTGCCGAGGCAACGAGTCTCACGCTCCATGTGCTTCTCTGTGACGTCACAAGCAGCGACTCGGCAACGGGACGGGAAGGCAGCGGCCCAGGAGGCGGGGCAGAGTGAGCTGTCAATCAGAGGAGCCGCTGGTAAAGCTGCAAATGGGTCAATGTACTCTTCATGGAAAAGGCCCGATCAGCGGGGGAAACCGCAACTCGACCCCGGGTCCAGAGCCCTCCCCGACCCTGGGGACTTTTCCAAGACTGCACTCTGGCTCTTGGACGTCTTTCCGCAAGATGCTGTCCTGTCACGTGATATCGCGGCCGCAGCCCGGGAGGAGGAGCGATGTAGCTGTCAATCAGAGGAGCGGCAGCGGGCCGTCACTGTGCTCAGAGGGATTTTGGTGTCAAACCTGTAACTGGAGGGAAAATGAACCTCTTGTAAACGAAAACAATAAAGATGTGGAAAATGGAAATGAGCGAGGTACAGTATAAAACTAAACAGAAGGGAAAGCTAATGCTGAGATGTTTAGTATGAATCAATTTCAGACATTCCACCCTGCAAAAACTCATTTCAGAGAAATAGCATCACCATTTCAGGATTTCAGGGAGGTAGCACCGCCCCCCCGTCCTCCAGCAAGCCCACATCTCCCCCACCCCCGGTCGACCTCCTAGGGCGCATGTATACGGGACATTTGATTATGAAAGAACACAACAATTTGACACATATAGTAACTATTTACACACATACACATACACATATATATGTATACATACATACACATATTCCTTCTTGAGTATTTTGTTGGCAATCTCAATGTTAATGCAAATAACTTTTCTATTTCTTTTGCAAACTTTCCTTGTACTGTGATGTGGCTCTGCTGAAAAGAACTGTGAAATACTTGAGCAGCCTTCCCTGCGATTAGCCGCCCTAATATGTTATGGTCCCTAAAAAAAAGCATAAGGTGTATCCTTATTATATTGTCTTATGTAATACTTTGTTTAGTGATTTTGTCTAATCTGTAAACTGGGTATCTGCAGAAAATGTGACATTAAAATATGTACTTATAGATTATTATAGAGTCATTTTTTTATTCTATTACAACTTTAAGCACGTGTACAGGGAGTTTGGCCTCGTCACATAGGACATCAATAGAGTAGCTCTTTAGCAGCTAGCCAGCCAGTTTAAATAACATTAGTTATGCTACAGGAGCAGGGAGGTACTACTGCAGTTGTACAAGGCCTTAGTGAGACCACACCTGGAGTATTGTGTGCAGTTTTGGTCCCCTAATCTGAGGAAAGACATTCTTGCCATGGAGGGAGTACAAAGAAGGTTCACCAGATTGATTCCTGGGATAGCAGGACTTTCGTATGATGAAAGACTGGATCGGCTAGGCTTATACCCTCTGGAATTTAGAAGATTGAGGGGGGATCTGATTGAAACGTATAAAATTCTAAAGGGATTGGACAGGCTAGATGCAGGAAGATTGTTCCCGATGTTGGGGAAGTCCAGAATGAGGGGTCACAGTTTGAGGATAAAGGGGAAGCCTTTTAGGACCGAGATGAGGAAAAACTTCTTCACACAGAGAGTGGTGAATCTGTGGAATTCTCTGCCACAGGAAACAGTTGAGGTCAGTTCATTAGCTATATTTAAGAGGGAGTTAGATATGGCCTTTGTGGCTAAAGGGATCAGGGGGTATGGAGAGAAGGCAGGTACAGGGTTCTGAGTTGGATGATCAGCCATGATCATACTGAATGGCGGTGCAGGCTTGAAGGGCCGAATGGACTACTCCTGCACCTATTTTCAATGTTTCTAATGAACGAATGACGCCTGTTAAACTCACCTCAACATGCCTTTTACAGTCTTAACCCACCATGGGCAATAGAAAAGTCATTGTTGCAAACAGGGCAGCGAGCAACACTGTCGTTATTTT
Organism: Mobula birostris; assembly: GCF_030028105.1. NCBI lineage: Eukaryota > Metazoa > Chordata > Chondrichthyes > Myliobatiformes > Myliobatidae > Mobula > Mobula birostris. Next base: position 26,067,243 of record NC_092397.1, read on the forward strand.
TGACCTCTATTAGGCAGGAGTACACTTTAATGTAGTCTGCAGTGATGTAAGTTTTATGTTTTCTTTTATTGAAACACTTTGCCATAGCGGTGCAGGACACGAAACTGAACTGATGGAGAGACAGAGGTCGACTGTAAAGCCCACCCACAGAGAAATTGGATGTCCAGTCCCTATATACTTCCATCCCGCATCAGGAAGGTCTCAAAGCTCTCCGATTCTTTTTGGATTCCAGACCAAACCAGTTCCCCTCTACCACCACTCTGCTCCGTCTAGCGGAATTAGTCCTTACTCTTAATAATTTCTCCCTTTGGTTCCTCCCACTTCCTCCAAACTAAAGGTGTAGCCATGGGCACCCGTATGGGTCCTAGCTATGCCTGCCTTTTTGTTGGCTTTGTGGAACAATCTATGTTCCAAACCTATTCTGGTATCTGTCCCCCACTTTTCCTTCGCCACATTTACGACTGCATTGGCGCTGCTTCCCACACGCATACTGAGCTTGTTGACTTCCTCAACTTTGTCTCTATCTCTGGAGACAGCTTATCTACTGATGTCTACTATAAGCCAACTGACTCTCACAGCTATCTGGACTATTCCTCTTCTTACCCTGTCCCTTGCAAAAACGCCATCCCCTTCTCGCAATTCCTTCGTCTCCGCTGCATCTGCTCTCAGGATAAGGCTTTTCATTCCAGGATGGAGGAGATGTCCTCCTTTTTTTTAAAGAAAGGGGCTTCCCTTCCTCCACCATCAACTTGGCTCTCAAACGCCTCTCCCCCATTTCACTCACACCTGCTCTCACTCCATCCTCCCGTTCGCCGCCCCCCCCACTAGGAATAGGGTTCCCCTGGTCCTCACCTACCACCCCACCAACCTCCGAGTCCAACATATAATTCTCCTTAACTTCCGCCACCTCCGACGGGATCCCACCACTAAGCACATCTTTCTCTGCACCCCCCCGCCAGGGATCGCTCCCTATGCGATGCCCTTGTTCATTCGTCCCCCTCATCCCTCCCCTCTGATCTCCCTCCTGGCACTTATCCATGTAAGTGGAACAAGTGCTACACATGCCCTTACACTTCCTCCCTTACCACCATTCAGGGCCCCAGACAGTCCTTCCAGGTGAGGCGACACTTCACCTGTGAGTCGGCTGGGGTGATATACTGCGTCCGGTGCTCCCGATGTGGCCTTTTATATATTGGCGAGACCCGACGCAGACTGGGAGATTGTTTCGCTGAACACCTACGCTCTGTCCGCCAGAGAAAGCAGGATCGCCCAGTGGCCGCGCATTTTAATTCCACGTCTCATTCCCATTCTGACATGTCTATACACGGACCCCTCTACTGTCAAGATGAAGCCACACTCAGGTTGGAGGAACACCTTGTATTCCGTCTGGGTAGCCTCTAACCTGATGGCATGAACATCGACTTCTCTAACTTCCGCTAATGCCCCACCTTCCACGTGTAGCCCATCCGTTTTTTTTTATATACACACATTCTTTTTCTCCCTCTGTTCCCCTCACTATCCCCCTTGCCCATCCTCTGGTTTCCGCCCTCCCCCTTTTCATTCTCCCTGGGCCTCCTGTCCCATGATCCTCTCATATCCCTTCTGCCAATCAACTGTCCAGCTGTTGGCTCCAACCCTTCCCTCCTGTCTTCTCCTATCATTTCAGATCTCCCCCTCCCCCTTTCAAATCTCTTACTAGCTCTTCTTTCACTTTGTCCTGACGAAGGGTCTCGGCCCGAAACATCGACTGTTTCTCTTCCTAGAGATGCTGCCTGGCCTGCTGTGTTCACCAGCAACTTTTATGTGTGTTGCTTGAAATTCCATCATCTGCAGATTTCCTCATGTTAATGCCACAGAGAAAACTGATAGATCTACTTAGCACAAGGAGAGACCAATCAGAATGCTCGCTCCCACTGTCCCTCTCATTTCCAGGATATTGTATATAATTTGTGGGCATCAGGGAGCTGCTATTAATATGCGGGAGACTCCCGGAATTTCCGGTAGAGGTAGGATGTCTGCAACTGATTGCTGAGAATTTTAGCTTCATCGGTAAAGCACCGTGAGTCTAGGAGATGGTGCGAGAGTTAATGGCAGAAAATAAAGAGATAGAAGATTAACAAAGAGATGTCAGGCACCCGTTTGATAATATTTGGTTTCCCACACCACTGCATACTGGGTGCTGTTCTGGTGGACACACTGTAGGACGAACATGATTGCACTGTAATCTGTGACCTGGTGCTCTTGTCCCCATCCCCCTGCCAATCCCCGGGAGCAGAATGAACCTGCCGGACAGTGTAGAGCAGATTTACCAATTGTTGTCTGGGATGGAGCTCTTCCATTGTGAGCCCATAAAATGTAGTAGAGTTAGTCACTTTGGCCCATTGAGTCTGCTCTGCCATTTCATCCATTTCCATTTCAGCCCCAATCTCCTGATTAGTCCCTGTAATCCATCATGCCCTGAATAATCAAGAAACTAGCAGCCTCTGCCTCAAATATACTCAATGACAGCCTCGACATTAGCCTCTGGCAACAAATTCCACTCTGGCTAAGGAAATTCCTCCTCATCTCTGTTTAAAGTCCCTCTATTCTGAGGCCATGGCCTCTGATCCTAGACTCCCCCTCCATTGGAAACGTCATCTCCATATCCACTCGACCACGGCCTTTCTACATTTGAGAGGTTTCAATGAGATTCCTTCTCATTCATCTGAATTCTGGTGAGTACAGGCCCAGAACATTCAAATGGTCTTCATATGATAACCTTTTCAATCCCAGAGTCATTCTTGTGAATGTTCTCTGAACCTTCACACCCTTTCTTAGATAAGGGCCTAGAATTGCTCACAATACTCCAAGTGAGTCCTTACCAGAGCCTCATAAAGCCTCAACATTACATCCTTGGCTCTTCTACTCTAGTCCTCTAGACGCTGTATCCCATCTGCCATTAAATATCCATTCTCCTAATCCATCTAAGCCCTTCTGTAGCCTCTCTGCTTGCTCAGCACTATCTGCCTCTCCATGTATTTTTGTACTGTCCGCAAAGCCACCAATTCCATCATTCTAATTACTGACATATAGCATAAAAAGAAGTGATCCAAAAACTGATTGCTGTAGAACTCTGCAGGCAACCAGAAAAGGCTCATTTTATTCCCACTCTGACTCCTGCAAATCAGCTATTATCTTTCCTGTAATATCATGGGTTCTTAACTTGTTAAGCAGCCTCATGTGCAGCACCTTGTGATATACAAAGGACCAGACAGTGCACTGAGTGTATTACAGATTGGAGTTTCAGTGAGGTGGTCTCTCCTGAGGTACAGGCAGCAGGTAGCTGAGTGACTGCGAGGAGAGGTAACGGGAACAGGCCCTCAGTACAGCAAGCTCCTGTGGCCATTCCCCTCGGCAACACTGAACCTCTTTTTGCTACTGCTCGGGGATGTCCTGTCACTGAGACTGGCTCTAAAGCTTACCGGGTGAGGGCCGTCAGCCAGGGTGATCGTTCTGAGTAAATCGATAGATGAGTTGGTGGACGTCAGTGAGAGATTCTGGATCGTGTGTTGCCTCCCTGGTGCCAGGGTCAGGGACGTCTCAGAGCAGATACAGAACGGGGCGGGGGCAGTGTTCATTGAGCCGGAGGTGGTGGTTGATGTCAGTTTCTAACAGACAGGCAGAAGAGGGAAGGGGTGCCACACAGTGAATATAGAGAGTTAGGGAAGAAGTTAAAGAGCGGGTCCTGAAGGGTTGTAATCTCCGGGTAAATCCCAGTGCCGTGTGGTCGTGGTGTTAGGGACAGAAAGTTAGAGCAGATGAATGTGTGGCTGAGGAGCTGGTGCAGGGGCAGGTTTCAGGATTCTGGATCATTGGAACCTCTTCTGGTGACCTGTACAAGAGGGATGGTTTGCACCTTCACTGGAGGCGGGTCAGTATCATGAGGTTCATTGCTGCTCCCTGGGAAGGCTGAAACGAGATTGACAGGGGGATGTGAACGGGAACACCAGTCACTGAATGGAGAGATTGAAGCTGAGTTTGATGTCATGCACAGTAATGCTGTAAGGATGGATTTTGAGGCAAATCCACATCTGACATGGAGTTTTTTTAAAGACCAGCTGCACAGTGTTTCAGGGCCAGTTTGTTCCAGTGAGAGGGAGGGTCAAGGTCAGCAAGGTACAGGAACCTTGGATGATGAGAGAGGAAATTAATTTAGTCAAGGAAGAGGAAAAAGCATTTTTAAGGTTTAGGAAGCTGAAATCAAACAGGGTGAGGTGTCCAACAAGGTCCCACATGGTAGGCTCAACAAGGAGTTTAGGATGGGTCCACAGTGATGTGGCTGATTGTCTTTCCCATGGAAGGGAGTGGTTAGTGGTGCATGGGTCCGGTTCTGGGTGGAGGTCTGTGATGAGTCGTGATCCAGAGATGTTTGTACTGGGACCTCGGTTACTCGTGATATAAATGATGTGGATAAAAATGTGGTAATGTAGGTTTACAGATGGCACACAGATTTGTGAACACTGTGCATTGCACAGAAGAGTTCCAAATGATACAGCAGGATATTGAACAGTTGCTGATATGGTAGGAACGTTAACAGTATTGACAAAGAGAAGGATGATGGGGTCCAAGCATACAGTCTCACTGAAACTGCGAGCACAGGTTGACAGGGAGGTGAAGTCGTGCATGACATGTTTGTCTTCCTCAGGCAAGGCATTGAGTTTAAGCACCAGGACATGATGTTACAGGTTTATAAGAGCTGGTGAGGCCACATTGAGAGTACAGTGCTCAGTTCTGGTCACCTCATTATTGGAAGCGTGTGGAGGTTGTGGAGCAGGTGCAGAGGTGGTTTACCAGGATGTCTGGTCTGGAGGTGGTGTTCGGTGAGGAGAGGCTGTACATGCTGGAGCTTTTTCCACTAGTGGCGTCAGCTCAGGAGAGAGTTGATAGAAATTTATAGATTTTTGCAGGTCATTGTTGATGTAGATAGCTAGCAATACTTTTCACAGGCGTGAATTGCCTTCTACTAGTTGGCATGTATTTAAGGTCAGAGGAGGGAAGTGAAGAAAACAGAGTAGTGGAGGTTTTGAATGCACTGCCAGGGGTGGTGGCAGAGGCAGAGAACACAGGAGTATTTAAGGAAATCTCAGACAGGCACAGGAATATGTAGAGAAGAGCCAAAGTGTCACCCCTGTACTGTCCTGTGTTTATGAACAGCAGATGGCCCCAGGCATGGATTCATGCACGAAGCTGGGGTATTATATCGCAAACAATAAATGGTTGTGTGAGGGGCAACAAATGCTACAGATACCTGTCGCATTTCACAGTACAAATGCTACAGGTATGATGGAGTGCAGGGAAGAGGAGGGAAAGATGTGCTTGATCAGGGAGAACATCTCAGTGGTACTTGGAGATTGTCCCAATAATATTGAAGTAAGGAAGGGATAGCAAACACCAGAGGACATATGGACAAAGTCAAGGGAGGGAAGTTTAGGGCAGACATTAGGGGAGGGGTAGTTCTTTTTTTAAAGAGGGTTGTGGGTGCCTGGAATGACTTGCCAGGGACGGTGGTGGAGGTTAACACATTAGGGGTAATTTAAGAGCCTCTTGGACAGGCACATGGATGAAAGAAATACAGAGGGTTACGGAGTAGTGTGTGTTTAGTACTTTTTTTTAAAAAATGAATCTATGGGTCGGCACAACATCGAGGGCTGAAAGGCCTGTACTGTGCTGTGCTGTTCTAGGGTTTTGATGGGATTGTATTATTGGCCATCAAATATCAGGAGTCAACAAGGTTGTAATAGAGGGACATTTCAACTTCTCTCACGCTGACTGGGACAGCCGTAATGCCAAGGGTTTGGTGGATCAGAATTTATTCAATGTGCCCAGGAGATTCTTCTCAATCAGTATTTCGAAGTTCCTACCAGAGACAGGACAACACTGAACCTCTTTGTGGGAAATCAGACTCGACAAGTGACGGGTCCTTCGGTGCTGGAGACCTCGATCCATCCACCCACCCCCTCCCTGGCACAAACCAAAGTCTGTTCTCAGAGCGACCCACCGCCTGACAGAGGGAGCCTCTCGGGAAATCTGACCAAACTCTCTCGCAAAATATTCATTTATATTTCAGAGACCTGGGTGGACGAGATTTCCAGTAAACACTGTCAGTTCCACAGGGTAAATGCACTTTTGTAGATAAATGTAAATATTATTGTTCTGTGAGGCGGTGGGAATTCTCATGAGGCAACGAAAAGGCGATGTTCCCGTCTGCTGCACACCGGAACGGTCCCGGGTCAACCCGCAATGCCAAGCCCAGACAACGCGGATTTAGGTCATGAAGAGCGGAGTCGTACAATGATCGGATATTAAATTCTCTGTCCGGGGGCTGACTCTGGAAATTAATTTCACGACCCTAGGCCGAGTGAACCCGCTGACTCTCCGCAAGGGGAGAGCTGCATTGCGCCGGCAGAGAGGGGAAATGAGTCAGGACCGAAGCGGACCGATTTCTGTGCAGATAGATATCGGATTACTTCGCGGAAGAAACATGACGGACATTGAACTGTCGTGTCCAGTTACTCTGAACGGAAATCACCCGCTACTCAGCTCTTCCACAGACACTGTGAGTGGCTCTGAAAAGAGCCTTTGGGTAAATAGGTTCAGTTTACGTCGCTTCACTTACTGGCACCGCCGGTTTTCTTGGGCAACAGCACGGCCTGGATATTGGGTAACACACCGCCCTGAGCGATAGTCACCCCTCCCAGCAGCTTGTTCAGCTCCTCGTCGTTGCGGACGGCCAGCTGCAGGTGTCTGGGGATGATGCGGGTTTTCTTATTGTCCCGGGCCGCGTTGCCGGCCAATTCGAGGATTTCGGCTGTCAGATACTCGAGCACAGCAGCCAGGTAGACTGGGGCTCCAGCACCCACCCGCTCAGCATAGTTGCCCTTTCTTAGGAGTCTGTGAACCCGGCCGACCGGGAACTGCAGTCCAGCCCGAGACGAGCGAGATTTGGCCTTGGACCGAACTTTGCCAGCGGTGCCTTTTCCACGTCCAGACATTTCCACAGTCACAGTAACTGCTCCACCGAGAATGAAAGAATGTTCGCCCCGCCCCATCTCGCCCTTTTTATACCTTCTTTGAGAATGCAAACTGATGTTTGTGATTGGTGTAACCGTGCTTATTCTCATTGGTGAAGAGAAATATCCCAATCGAAGAGCTGCCTTAATCACCAATCAGCAGTCCGTAAAGGTAGAAGCGCGGAAAGTAACCGTCTCCTCCCCAAAGTTCACTGAAATTTCGAAAAAGCCCGCCAGAAAATAAATCTCTTGTTCAAATTTAATCAGAAATTAAATAATTGCTGATCTGTTTGACGACTGAGTGTTCGTACTTCCCCGTTACTGAAACCGGGCACATTTAATCCAAGTGTAGTTGATATTGAAATGTCTGGGAACTCAATTCTCTAATTTCTTTCAACCCGTAACGGAACCGAGTAAAACTGAATCTCAGCTTCTGCCCGCGGTCGGTCATTGTGTAAACGTTATCAGGTTATGGACAAACGGCTCTTCTCAAACTGTGACCAGCCTCTAGATTGCAATTTAAAAATGTTCTATGAAACAATCATGAACTCGTTCAGGCCTCGCATTGAAATAATATTCAGAGAAGTTACCTAACTGTAACTAACAAACTCCTGAACCCACAGCTAAAACAGCAAAGGCAGCAATCCTCCGCTCGACATGGATACCAGCAGGGGCGACTGATGAGGATGGGAAGGTAACAAGTCCGTGTCAGTGCAGTGGGAGGAATGTAAAACACCGGGATTATACGGAGATGAACTCTACCTTAGCTCTTGTAAAAGACACCAGACATAAAATGTGTGCAATTTAGTGTCTAAATTTTAGTATAACCCTCTTAGTGAAATTGTGAGTGGCTCTTAAAAGAGCCGTTTTGTTTTCGATCATCGCACTGGAGAGCTTTACTTGGAGCTGGTGTACTTGGTCACCGCCTTTGTCCCTTCGGACACGGCGTGCTTGGCCAGCTCCCCGGGCAGCAGCAGGCGCACGGCGGTCTGGATCTCCCGTGAGGTGATGGTTGACCGCTTGTTGTAGTGGGCCAGGCGGGAAGCCTCGCCCCCGATTCTCTCGAAGATATCGTTGACGAACGAGTTCATGATGCTCATGGCCTTGGAGGAGATGCCGGTATCGGGGTGAACCTGCTTCATCACTTTGTAGATGTAGATGGAGTAACTCTCCTTCCTCAGCCTCTTGCGCTTCTTCCCTGCCTTGCCTGCTGGTTTGGACAAAACTTTCTTGGTGCCCTTCTTCGGAACGGATTTCGCGGGCTCAGGCATTTCTTCTGTCGGTTTCAGACCCTGAAGAAGCAGAACTGACTCGGAGCACGAATTAAATAGGCAGCGCCCGGAACAGTATGCTAATGAGGAATGGGAGGCCTTGGATTCCCAATGGCTATTTGAAGATTCTATTCATACAGTAAAGTCATTTGATTGGCTCTCTGAAGGCACACGTACAACCAATCAGAACTCTCTCTCTCTGAACTGCCCCGTGTTCGCTTGGGTAAAACTGCGGACTGGGAACTGGCGCTGATCTGGTGAGTTACCGCTGCCGGTTCATTCCGCGGGAAGGAAATCTAACACACAAAATGGACCATAAGGCACAGGAGCAGTATTCGGCATTTGGCTCATTGTGTCTGCTAGAAAAGCAGAAGGAATGAGAAAAACACACACTCAATAATATAAAACGTTTATGTAATGAAACAGGGCAGCAGGAGATCGCAGGTCCAATTGTCATCATGAGACCCATTTCTGTGTGAGGTTGAAAGTCGTTTATTGTCATTTGCAACTTGCTTGGAGCAGATTCATAGACACACAGTTTCAGAGACACACCATTCACAAAATAAAAGCATACTCTACAGAATTACAAACAGGTAACAGAATTTGAACAAGAGTCCATTGTAGTATAAAGTGGTCAAAGTGGTGCTGTACTGAGATGGTGATGAGGGTTGTCCAGGTTTGTTAAACAACAGAATGTCTGTACCCGTCAGTCTCTGGTACAGTGTAAGAGTATGGCGTTCATTCTGCACCCGTCGGTCTCTGGTACAGTGTGAGAGTGTGGGGTTCATTCTGTCCCTGTCAGTCTCTGGTACAGTGTGTGTGGGGTTCAGTCTGTACCTGTCAGTCTCTGGTACAGTGTGAGAGCATGGGGTTCAGTCTGTACCTGTCAGTCTCTGGTACAGTGTGAGAGTATGGGGTTCATTCTGTACCTGTCAGTCTCTGGTACAGTGTGAGAGTTGGACTTCACAATGTGTCTTCCAATCTCTCATGCAGTCTAAATTTATAACGTTCTTAGAGACTCATTCTTACAATTGAACTCTTTGATTAAATCAAGTTTGCTTTTTAAATAAAATCATACAATGTGATGAGGCTACTCAGCTTGGAAGAACAATATTTTCTGTCTGGGTAACTTTCGAACTGATAGCATGAACATTAAATTTTCAAACTTCTGGTAATGCTTCCGCCCCCCCTCACCAATTCTCATCCCCTTTTCTTCTCTCATCTTGCCCACCCATCACCTCTCTCTTGTGCTCCTCCCCCCTTTTCTTCCATGGCCTTCTCTCTCTTTCACCAATCAACTTCCCAGCTCTTTACTTTTTTCCTCCCCTTTCAGGGTTCACCGATCACCTTGTTTTCTCTCATCCCTACCCCCACCTTTTAAATCTACTCCTCGTCTTTTGTATGAGTGTGAGGGCAGTTTGCTGTTCTCGGTGTCGGATGTGGGAGGCCCTGGAGTCTACAAGCCTCCCGGACGTCTACATCTGCTTGGCGCTTGCGAGATGCAGCTCCTAAGGGACCGCGTTACGGAACTGGAGCTGCAGCTCGATGACCTTCGTCTGGTCAGGGAGAGTGAGGAGGTGATAGAGAGAAGTTGCAGGCAGGTGGTCACGCCGGGGCCACGGGAGGCAGATAAGTGGGTCACGGTTAGGAGGGGGAAGGGGAAATGTCAGGTAATAGGGAGTACCCCGGTGGCTGTGCCCCTTAACAACAGGTACTCCTGTTTGAGTACTGTTGGGGGGGGGACAGCTTACCCAGGAGAAGCGACAGTGGCCGTGCCTCCAGCACAGAGTCCGGCCCTGTAGCTCAGAAGGGTAGGTCAAGGAAGAGGAGGGCAGTTGTGATAGGGGACTCGATAGTAAGGGGGTCAGATAGGCGATTCTGTGGACGCAGTCCAGAGACCTGGATGGTAGTTTGCCTCCCTGGTGCCAGGGTCCGGGATATTTCTGATCGTGTCCAAGATATCCTGAAGTGGGAGGGTGAGGAGCCAGAGGTCGTGGTACATATAGGTACCAATGACATAGGTAGGAAAAGGGATGAGGTCCTGAAAGGAGAATATAGGGAGCTAGGAAGGGAGTTGAGAAAAAGGACCGCAAAGGTAGTAATCTCGGGATTACTGCCTGTGCCACGCGACAGTGAGAGTAGGAATGCGATGAGTTGGAGGATAAATGCGTGGCTGAGGGATTGGAGCAGGGGGCAGGGATTCAAGTTTTTGGATCATTGGGACCTCTTTTGGCACAGGCGTGACCTGTACAAAAAGGACGGGTTGCACTTGAATCCTAGGGGGACCAATATCCTGGCAGGGAGATTAGCGGGGGCTACTGAGGTGACTTTAAACTAGAATGGTTGTGGGGTGGGAATCAAATTAAAGAGGCTAGGCGTGAGGAGGTTAGTTCACTACAGGGGGATGGGAACCAGTGCAGAGAGGCAGAGAGGTGTAAAGTGAGGGTAGAAACAAAAAGTACTAAGGAGAAAAGTAAAAGCGGCAGGCCGACAAATCCAGGGCAAGCATTAAAAAGGGCCACTTTTCAGCATAATTGTATAAGGGCTAAGAGAGTTGTAAAAGAGCGCCTGAAGGGTATGGGTAGAGCTGCGTAACACTAAGGGGCAGAAGACGCTAGTGGGAGTTGTGTACAGGCCACCTAACAGTAGTAGTGAGGTCGGAGATGGTATTAAACAGGAAATTAGAAATGTGTGCAATAAAGGAACAGCAGTTATAATGGGTGACTTCAATCTACATATAGATTGAGTGAACCAAATTGGTAAAGGTGCTGAGGAAGAGGATTTCTTGGAATGTATGCGGGATGGTTTTTTGAACCAACATGTCGAGGAACCAACTAGAGAGCAGGCTATTCTGGACTGGGTTTTGAGCAATGAGGAAGGGTTAATTAGCAATCTTGTCGTGAGATGCCCCTTGGGTAAGAGTGACCATAATATGGTGGAATTCTTCATTAAGATGGAGAATGACATAGTTAATTCAGAAACAAAGGTTCTGAACTTAAAGAGGGGTAACTTTGAAGGTATGAGACGTGAATTAGCTAAGATAGACTGGCAAATGACACTTAAAGGATTGACGGTGGATATGCAATGGCAAGCATTTAAAGGTTGCATGGATGAACTGCAACAAATGTTCATCCCAGTTTGGCAAAAGAATAAATCAAGGAAGGTAGTGCACCCGTGGCTGACAAGAGAAATTAGGGATAGTATCAATTCCAAAGAAGCAGCATACAAATTAGCCAGAGAAAGTGGCTCACCTGAGGACTGGGAGAAATTCAGAGTTCAGCAGAGGAGGACAAAGGGCTTAGTTAGGAAGGGAAAAAAGATTATGAGAGAAAACTGGCAGGCAACATAAAAACGGACTGTAAAAGCTTTTATAGATATGTAAAAAGGAAAAGACTGGTAAAGACAAATGTAGGTCCCCTGCAGACAGAAACAGGTGAATTGATTATGGGGAGCAAGGACATGGCAGACCAATTGAATAATTACTTTGGTTTTGTCTTCACTAAGGAGGACATAAATAATCTTCCAGAAATAGTAGGGGACAGAGGGTCCAGTGAGATGGAGGAACTGAGCGAAATACATGTTAGTAGGGAAGTGGTGTTAGCTAAATTGAAGGGATTGAAGGCAGATAAACCCCCAGGGCCAGATGGTCTGCATCCCAGGGTGCTTAAGGAAGTAGCCCAAGAAATAGTGGATGCATTAGTGATAATTTTTCAAAACTCGTTAGATTCTGGACTAGTTCCTGAGGATTGGAGGGTGGCTAATGTAACTCCACTTTTTAAAAAAGGAGGGAGAGAGAAACCGGGGAATTATAGACCGGTTAGCCTAACGTCGGTGGTGGGGAAACTGCTGGAGTCAGTTATCAAGGATGTGATAACAGCACATTTGGAAAGTGGTGAAATGATCGGACAAAGTCAGCATGGATTTGTGAAAGGAAAATCATGTCTGACGAATCTCATAGAATTTTTTGAGGATGTAACTAGTAGAGTGGATAGGGGAGAACCAGTGGATGTGGTATATTTGGATTTTCAGAAGGCTTTTGACAAGATCCCACACAGGACATTAGTGTGCAAACTTAAAGCACACGGTATTGGGTGTAAGGTATTGGTGTGGGTGGAGAATTGGTTAGCAGACAGGAAGCAAAGAGTGGGAATAAACAGGACCTTTTCAGAATGGCAGGTGGTGACTAGTGGGGTACTGCAAGGCTCAGTGCTGGGACCCCAGTTGTTTACAATATATATTAATGACTTGGATGAGGGAATTAAATGCAGCATCTCCAAGTTTGCGGATGACATGAAGCTGGGTGGCAGTGTTAGCTGTGAGGAGGATGCTAAGAGGATGCAGGGCGACTTGGATAGGTTGGGTGAGTGGGCAAATTCATGGCAGATGCAATTTAATGTGGATAAATGTGAAGTTGTCCACTTTGGTGGCAAAAATGGGAAAACGGATTATTATCTGAATGGTGGCCGATTAGGAAAAGGGGAGGTGCAACGAGACCTGGGTGTCATTATACACCAGTCATTGAAAGTGGGCATGCAGGTACAGCAGGCGGTGAAAAAGGCGAATGGTATGCTGGCATTTATAGCGAGAGGATTCGAGTACAGGAGTAGGGAGGTACTACTGCAGTTGTACAAGGCCTTGGTGAGACCACATCTGGAGTATTGTGTGCAGTTTTGGTCCCCTAATCCGAGGAAAGACATCCTTGCCATAGGGGGAGTACAAAGAAGGTTCACCAGATTGATTCCTGGGATGGCAGGACTTTCATATGAAGAAAGACTGGATGAACTGGGCTTGTACTCATTGGAATTTAGAAGATTGAGGGGGGATCTGATTGAAACGTATAAGATCCTAAAGGGATTGGACAGGCTAGATGCAGGAAGATCGTTCCCGATGTTGGGGAAGTCCAGAATGAGGGGCCACAGTTTGAGGATAGGGGGGAAGCCTTTTAGGACCGAAATTAGGAAAAACTTCTTCACACAGAGAGCGGTGAATCTGTGGAATTCTCTGCCACAGGAAACAGTTGAGGCCAGTTCATTGGCTATATTTAAGAGGGAGTTAGATATGGCCCTTGTGGCTACGGGGGTCAGGGGGTATGGAGGGAAGGCTGGAGCGGTGTTCTGAGTTGGATGATCAGCCATGATCATAATAAATGGTGGTGCAGGCTCAAAGGGCCGAATGGCCTACTCCTGCACCTATTTTCTATGTTTTCATCTCCAGTCTTGCCGAAGGGTTTTGGACGGAAACATTGACTGTATTTTTTTGTTCTACAGGTGCTACCTGGCCTGCTCAGTTCTTTTGTCTGTGTTGATTGGATTTGCAGCAACTGCAGATTTTCTCCTGTTTGTGCCACAATGCTGTACATCAGTGTATCAGCGATGATGTGTCTGGTTACATTGTACTAATCTGAATGGACTGTGGAGCGCAGCCTCCAGAGCAACAAGTCCAGACTATTGAATCCAACTCTGGTCTTGTGATAAATATGTAACTTTCCTCGAGTCTCTGCATGGCGGGGGGGGGGGGGGTTTGAATGGTGTGTAGCGTGTAGCAACATTCAGGCTGATGGAATTCAGAATGATTTTGACTGTAGATACGTAACCCATGTGTCCACTGTGATCAGTGATGGGACCTCTGTCTGATCAGATTAAAACACACATGGGCTGATCAGATCGCTGATGACACAAATGTGGGTGCAGTTGTGGGTGGTGAGGAAGGTTGTCAAACAGACAGAACTGGATGTAGATCAATTGGAATCATGGATGAAGAAATGGGGGGCAGAGTTTAATCTGGACAAGTGTGAGGAGTTTACAGGTCCAATGTTGGAGGAAACTCCACAGTAAATGGCAACACCCTTGGAAGCACTGATATATCTTGATGTGTTTGTCCATAACATCCTACAAGTGAAATTGAAAGGAAATAAACTGCTATAAAGATCACAGAGTGAGAGGACTTGGGAGGAAGGGGGTGTCTGTGTAGGGTAATGAAATGGGTGGAAACACGCAGAATTAACAACCACCAACATTGAGCTGTGTTTCTCTTTAAGAGGCTGGACAGATGTTATGATGTAATTAGGTGATTTTTTTTAAACCGTGCTTTGTTTCTGTGTTTGGAGAACAATAAATGAGTCGTTATAGTTGTCCTTAAACATAAAATGCCTCATGCCATTTTATTTGCAAAAGCCCACAATAACATACTGGGTACCAGTAGCATTCACACCACAAGAATACCGCAGTGTCAAGCTGCACCCAGAAAGCCTGATCACATTCTCTTCAGCTTCAATGGCATTGCTGACTCTGGGTTTACCATGGTCGAATGCCAGCAGGGTCATAATCAGCAGAAACTCTCACAAAGCAGCTCTGTTTGTATTGTGTGCTTTAGTAGGTCTGTGGGAGATACCCAGAATGTGAAACTATACTAATGGAGAGAGACACACTGACCCAAGTAACAGCTTGATGGGCAGAGAGGAAAACAGAGAATTTGATGTTGTGTCCTAATGCCTGAACTATGCCCAGTTACAAATGTTGTTCCTCCAAACTGTGTTCAGCTTCACTGTAACAGTGTGACATCAGACATCAACATGAAAACTAAAATAATCTCAGCTGAGGTGTATTCTCTTTCACCTGTTGATCTTCTTTGCAAACATTTTACAGGGCAGAAAAGACTGAATTTCTGTCTGAGAATCTCAAACACAACAGTGTGTCGGTTCTCACGTGTTTGTCAGTTCCCCAACATTCGAATGCTACCAACCATTGAATGTGAAGGATGAGATGGTTGAGAAGACAGCACACTAGTCTTTGCAAGGAGAACCCCAATATGTGGACATGTCCATGATCTGACCTGATAAATGGCCAGTGTTGATACTGGTGAGCTGACATTCACCGCAAGGGATTCACCAGGCCACTGCACTCGCAGATACACCAGCAAGTTCACACGGGAAGAGGCCATTCACCTGCTCCGTGTGTGGGACAGGATTCATTCAGTCACATGAGCTCTTACAACACCAGCCAGTTCACACGGGGAGAGGCCATTCACCTGCTCTGTGCATGGGACGGGATTGATTCAGTCACATGACCTCTTACAACACCAGCAAGTTCACACGGGAAGAGGCCATTCACCTGCTCTGTGCATGGGGCGGGATTGATTCAGTGACATGGGCTATTACAATACCAGGCAGTTCACACGGGGAGAGGACATTCACCTGCTCCGTGTGTGGGGCGGGATTGATTCAGTCACATGAGCTATTACAATACCAGCCAGTTCACACGGGGAGAGGACATTCACCTGCTCCGTGTGTGGGACAGGATTCATTCAGTCACATGAGCTATTACAACACCAGCCAGTTCACACGGGGAGAGGACATTCACCTGCTCCGTGTGTGGGGCGGGATTTATTCAGTGACATGAGCTATTACAACACCAGCCAGTTCACACGGGAAGAGGACATTCACCTGCTCCGTGTGTGGGGCGGGATTTATTCAGTGACATGAGCTATTACAACACCAGCCAGTTCACACGGGGAGAGGACATTCACCTGCTCCGTGTGTGGGGCGGGATTTATTCAGTGACATGAGCTATTACAATACCAGGCAGTTCACGCCAGTGAGCAGCTGTACTTGGCTCTGTTGTCTCGGTCTCTCAGTATAGCTTCACACCTGCTCCGAGTGTGGGAGGAGATTCATTCAGTTCACCCACTTTGTGAGGCTCCAGTGAGTTTATAATACATAGAGGACACACTTCGGTCTTGTGTCGGTAAGGAAGTTTATGCAGTCATCCCACCTGCTGAAACACTGGCAACTTCACAGCAGGGAGGAAGTTGAAATAAGCTCCATGTGAACATTTTAATCATCATGGTGACTGAATCTAGTTGGAAGTTCATGTGAGACTGTTAATGTCAGATTCTGCAGATATTGCAACTGATCACTGAGCATTGGAGAGTTCATTCTGCTGATGTTAGTTTTAAACAACACTGGTGTTTAATATTGTGGATCTGTGACAAATTAATCAGTTCTATTTCAGATCCTGTGTCTCAGGTGCTTCCCGCCTGTCACACAGCTAATGTACAGTAGACAGGCCACTCAGTTCATCTGGTACCTGCTCATATTCCTGTTGCACAGCAGAGCTTTCAAACCCATCCCTGCTGTTCACCACTCACTCACCCTATAAAATTCAGCTTGCAACTGCTCACCGGTCTGTGAATGAACAGGTTTACTTTGAATTAAATCCCGAACTTTCTGGAAACTGCAGAAGATGAATTCACGAGGGTTTTGTCCCAAATATTCCTCATCCCTCACAGCTCTGGACCAAGGAAGAAGTCTTGTGTGCTTAAAATCTTCCTGTCCTGCTCTATTCATTATTTTGTCATTTTCACTGATTTCGAAGGTCTGTGCCTCACCCTGCTGGGCTGTTGCAATACAACACTCTCCTCTAAAGTACGACAGCAGAATGGTAGAGCAGAAACAAGAGGAGTCAGCACAAATGAGGGCTTTGGGGCTCCAGATGTGATGGAGGCTCAAGTTTACGTGGAGTAGAAGGGAATCAGACCAGGAGGATGAGGCTGCAAATGAAAGTTCAGCAACATTTGGAAACTGATTGAAAAAAAGAGGTTTATGTTTGCAAAGTGCTGGAGGGAGTCAGTGGCCCCAGCAGCATCTATGCAGAGGAATAAATAGTTGATATTATGGGCCAAGACACTTCATCCTATCTAGACTGTTTATTCCTCTGTTTAGCTGCTGCCTGACCTGCTGAGTTCCCGCAGTACTTTGTGTGTGTTAGTTTACAGTTTATTCCCAGCATCTGCTGAACCTCGAGTTTCATATCTGCATTTCGAAGTGAGCGGGACTTTGACAGTTGTCACACAAAGTGCCTGTTGACATTGAGTAATAAACAGGAGAAAATCTGCAGATGCTGGAAATCCAAGGAACACACACAACATGCTGGAGAAACTCTGCAGGCCAGGCAGCATCTGTGGATAAAAGTACAGCCGATGTTTTGGGACAAGGTTCTTCAGCAGGACTGGAGAAAAAACAATGAGGAGTAAATTTTAAAGGTGGGGAGGGGACAGAGAAACACAAAGTGACAGGTGGAATTGGGAGGGGGAGGGATGAAGTAAAGAGCTGGGAAGTTGTTTGGTGAAAGAGATACAGGGCTGGAGAAGGGGGAGTCTGACAGGAGAGAACAGAAGGCCATGGATGAAAGAAAAGTGGGGAGGAACACCAGAGGGAGGCGATGGGCAGGCAATGAGAGGGAAAGGGGGATTGGGAATGATGAGCGAGGGGAGGCATGACTGGAAGATCAAGAAGTCGATGTTCATGCCATCAGATTGGAGGCTGCCCAGACAGAATACAAAGTGTTGTTCCTCTTACCTGAGTGTGGCCTCATTGCAACAGTATACAAGGCCATGGATTGACATCTCCATTGAGTACACTGTTTGTGGAAGCTTGCTGTGTTCAAGTAGCTGCGGAGTTTTCTGCATAAAATCATTGACCGCTTTTGAAACATGTGGCGTGGAACCAGCACTTGCCCCTCAAATTAATCCAGTCTGTTAACAACAGCACATCACCTCCCTTTTCCAAAATACAATTCAACCACACTATCACCATCCATTCCGTAAGTTTACACAAATGGGACATCAGTGATATTGGTCTATAACTAGAAGGATCCAACAGGAGTTTCCCAGGTTTTAGAATAGACGCTACAATTGCCATTTTCCATGAGGATGGAAGATGGCCTGAATTCCAATTATGATTCAGAAATGTAATATTATCTCAAGAGAGCTGCTGGCCATATGTTTAAACATGCAATAACATGTATCTGTTGCACAGACGTGGTTGGGGATGAACCCAAGTGCAGGACACAGGCACTGAGGCAGAGTTGTGAGGCGTTAGCACCACTGTAAACGGGGAACCGGTATCCAGGAGAGTCTTTACACAGAGACAAGGGTCACGTAGTGTATCCAGGAAACGATGCAGAACTTAGAACTGACAGTCCTCAGGAATCAGATTTACTCACATGAGAGTTGACCAATGAATTGGCAGCTCCTTGTTGTGATCACAGTGTCTTTATCCTGCATTTCCTGATGGAAAGCAGGTGTGTGCAGTTAGTGGAACCTGGGAATGATTGGAAATTCAATGAGGGAATTGAGGCCCAATTGCTGAGGTAACTAGCAAGGTTGGGGATTGCCAGAAGGGACCATGACAGTACCATCCTTTCCCGGAGCTGCCTGACCTGTTCTATTAATAACTTTCTTAAACTCACACAAAGAAAATTCTACTTCGTTATCACTGCTACAGCTGATTTCCAACACGTCGGGGTATTCTCTTAAAACCTTATCCCTACATTGTTTAGTCTCTTCATTATTTTGATTATGAATTGCAGAAAAGGACCGAGCCAGTAACTAAACCCTCTCCATTTCAGTAACAATTGTATTACCTTCTTTAATCAATACTGGGAACCCTATGAATCCCACACCCCTATTGTCTTAATCATTCCTCAAACATCTCCAAGTTTAATAGTCCTTCCAATACTTTCACAATATGACCTCGCGTAAATCTTTTTCACAACCTTCATTACTTTCCTCACCATGGTCCGTGACCTGTTACACTTAATATGATCATGCAGAGAGTGATATGCATAACTTTCTGAAATGCCTTATTTCTCTCAATAATTGCCTCTGCACACTCCTCCATCACCCATTGTCCAGCTTTTCTCCTATTAATGCACTATGAATCTCTTCCACCACAATCTGATGAATAACATGACAGCGTTTCTTTGCAGAAATCCACATCATCCTCACCATTCAGCCCAGACAGACGCTCACCACATAAAACATTCAAACTTCTCCCAAGTTGCTTTACCAAAGTTCCACTTCCTAAAAGTGGCCTCCTTTCCCCTACATAAATCCAAACCCAAGCTTATAAATACAGGAAAATGATCGCTCCCCAATGCTTCATCTCCCATGGCATCCCACTCACTCATTGCAGCCTGAATGTTTGAAATTAAAGTTAAATTTACAGCAGTTTCAGAACTATTATGAACATTAAATCTCACAACTGTCCCACCAGTAAGACACAAGATGTGAACTGTCTAAAACTCTTCTACAATCAAACCATCGCCATCATTCTGAGAACAACCCCACAGTGAACTGTATGCATTAAAACCCCCACACCACACAACCCTTAGTGAGCTAGAGCTACATATACTGTCCAACAAATCAATCGAAAGCTTTCCATAGTGGTTATAATATACCACTTTACTGTCCTTACCTGTTGAATCAAATATTTCTACAAGTGCCTCATACATTTCATTTACATCTCCAACTCCATGCCCTCTCCCTTTCTTTATAAAACTTGCAACACCACTTCCTGTACCAACTAATCTATCACGCCTAATTACAATTTAATCCTGGAAGAAAGAATTTAAATGCGGTAACAACCAGGTTCCCTCAATACATACAACGTCGGATAGATTTGATAAATCAGAAATAAACTTCAAGTCTTCACCATTAAAAATCAGGCTTCTAGAAATACGTCTTATCGCCCTTCCTTATACAGTCTGGAGGATAGTCGTGGGGCGTTTATGATTGGTGAAACAGTGCCTTATCTGATTGGAAAGATGAAGTATTCTAATCAGAGAGCTGCTTTATTCACCAATCAAGAGACAGCAACGGCAGAAGCGCGGAAAATAACCGTTTAACCGCTGAAATAAACTGAAATTTGCAAAAGACCGCCAAAAAAGCCGTTGCTGTTGAAATTAAACAGGTTTGTTTGTCGACCCTTTACCCCCGTTACTGGAGTCCGACACATTTAAACCGGGTGTAGTTAATACTGCGATGGTGTCTGGGAACTTAGTTCACCGATTTCTTTCAATTGATAAACGATTGGAATAAAACAGATTCTCTACTTCTGTTCGCGGTCGGTCATTGTGAACGGGTCGCCCTTCAGAAAGTGGAGCTTTAACAAATACTCTGAACGAACCGTGACTGTGTTCAGCTCTCGCGTTGGAATGGGGTTAAGAGAAGTAACCAAAATGGGACAAAGCTTAAGGAACCGCATTCTCCAGGGCAATTAAACCAGAAACAATTAGTGTCCTCTTCAGGGAAATATGATGAACGAGAGAAAACGACGGGGAAGGGGTGCGTAACGATTCCGTGCTGTGCAGTCGGCTGGGATATAACAGAGAAATCAGACTATACTGAGCAGTGGACAGCAAGCTCTGATTAACGGAGATAAGATTCTGAAATGAGATCAACAAAAAATAACTCTTTTAATGAAGCCGTGAGTGGCTTTTAAAAGAGCCTTTGATTTTCTGGTTTGTTTTGTCAGTGAACTTGTCTTCACTTGGAGCTGGTGTACTTGGTCACCGCCTTTGTCCCTTCGGACACGGCGTGCTTGGCCAGCTCCCCGGGCAGCAGCAGCCGCACGGCGGTCTGGATCTCCCGGGAGCTGATGGTTGACCGCTTGTTGTAATGGGCCAGGCGGGAAGCCTCGCCCGCGATGCGCTCGAAAATATCGTTGACGAATGAATTCATGATGCTCATGGCCTTGGAAGAGATGCCGCTGTCGGGGTGAACCTGCTTCATCACTTTGTAGATGTAGATGGCGTAAGTCTCCTTCTTCGATCTCTTGCGCTTCTTGCCAGACTTGCTCGCTGGTTTGGACAAAGCTTTCTTGGCGCCCTTCTTGGGAGCGGGTTTCGCTGGATCCGGCATTTCCTCGTCGGTTTCAAACACAATAATAAGCAGAAGCTGTTCGGAGCGCGGGTTAAATAGGCAGCGCCAAAGCGGTATGTTAATGAGGATGGGAATGCTGAGCATTTCCATTGGCTGTTTGGAGAAATGAATCACCAATCGGAACGCTGGGGGATGGGAAGCGGCGCCAATGGGCGGGGTTTACCGCTGTAGTTTAATGCGGGAGGAAGTACTGAAGGGCAGAGACAGGCCGGGCTGCGGGCTGAGATTGAAAAGGGAAAGGCAAATTTCAAAAGCAGAATTAAATAAAATCAGATGAAATATTGTAAAATTAAACACTAGGCCATTTAGTTCATGACATAGGGCTGCAGGAGAGTGAAGGAGAGATGTGGACATTTCAGTGTAAAGTTTAAATCGAGTTTATTTATGCACAGGTGAAAGGAACAAAGTCTTTGTAGCAGCATCACAGACATATTGCCTCAGAGACACAACATTGACAAGAAACACTGAAATTAAATATGAATTATACCAAAATATTCAAAGAGATAGAAGACTATCAGAACAAAATCAAACTAACAAACAGATTATGCGGGCAGTGGGAGAATCATCCCTCTTGTGCTTCTTCATCTCGTCACTCTGGATTCAGTGTCACACAACGCTGCCACTTTGATCTGGTCCATGCCTTCATTAACCAGGTCCAACACTTGCCTTTATCGCATCTTCCTTCTCCTTACACTGGTCGTCGGGTTTGTGGGGGTGTGTACCCCCTTGGACTTTAGGATTAGGTTTGAGGGTAGGGCTGGTGGATGTATATGTGGGGCTGGAAGATATAATGCTGTGGAGTTTAGTATGGTGAGATAGGTGGGCCTGTGGTGGATAGGGTAGTGTAGTGGAGTCACTTTAATCTGGCCCATTCCCTTCATTAACGTGGCCTGACACCACTTGGCTTAATGAACCGGGTGTTGCAAAGGGACACATCATCAGTAATGCAACCTGGGGTCATTGGGTGTTTTGGGTCTTTAATCATGAGACATCCTCACCCAGGCGACCAAGCCAGGGTTAATCAGTCCGCTTGTGTTTATCCCATGGATCAAGATAATGAGAGGCATGTAACTCTGCATGTTGTGGGTATTTTAAACCTTGTTACTTGGCTTTATTTTGACCATTTGGGGAGTAGAATGTTCTGAGGCCTAGTAATCAGGCTTTACCTCCAAGTAAGGTTCAACTTTCCTACTTTCAATTTAGAATTGTCTTTATTTTGCATCTGTATGCCTGGGATTGCATGGGTTAAATTAACAGTGTTCACTGCAGTACAAGTTAGTGATTAAGGTTGTGCAGATTGATCCATAATTCCAAAATGCAAACATCTCTGAAATCCAGAATTTTTTGTTTTGACATGACGTCACAAATGGAGAATTTTACTCAGGGTTATATGGCTTGTCTAATGAAGAGAGTTTTATGGCTCTGAGCCTCTATTCACTGGAACTTCGAAGAAAGAAGTCAAACCTATCAAATAGTGAAAGGGTTTGATTGAGTGGATGTGGAGAGGATTTTTCCTGTGGTGGGAGTGTCTAAAACCGGACCACACAAATTCAAAATAGAGGGGCATCCTTTTAGAATGGAAATAAGGAGGAATTTCTTCAGCCAGAGTGGTGAATCTGTGAATTTTTTTGCTACAGGCAGCTGTGGAGGCCAAATCACTGCGTAGAGGTAGAGATTGATAGATTCTTGATTGGTCAGGGCATGAAGGGATACAATGGAAGGCAGGAGACTGCCTCTCAGAGGAAAAATTGATCAGTGATGATGAAATGCCAGAGAAGGCTCAACAGGCAAAATGGCCAAATTCTGCTCCTATATCTTATGGTCTTATGGACTCACTTAGTGACTAAATCTCTCCCAGAGACTGTTGATCTCAGCTTTGACTCAACCCAGCAACTGAGGCTCCACATTACTTATATAAGGAATACTGAGATGCTTTGTTCTTTGATTAACGAAATATCTCATTTCCATCCTGAATGCTTGTCATCTCATTCTGAGCAACAGACACAAAATGCTGGAGGAAGTCAGCAGGCCAGGCAGCATCTATGGAAAAAAGAGTAACGAGCCAATGCTTCGGGCTGAGAACATTCACGCTGAGATCTGATGAAGGGTCTCGGCCCCAAGTGTCGACTGTTTACTCTTTTCCTTAGGGTCTGCCTGTCCTGCTGAGTTCCTCCAGCATCTTGTGTGTGTTGTGTTTGATTCCCAGCATCAGCAGATTATCTCGTGTTTGTGATTTATGCCTCATTCTGAGGGTATTTTCCTCAGTTGTGGAGTTCTCATTCAGCGGAAAGATTCTCCCTGCTGACTGCCTGTCACATCCTGAAAGAATCTAACAGATTTCCTTGTTTTCTCATGAACGGCAGGGAATACAGACCCAGCCCACTCACTCTCCTCTCATATAACCAACCTTCCATCCCCGGAACCAGCCCAGTCAGTGTGGAGAACAGTCACTGCACTCCCTCTATTGCAGGGATATCCTTCCTGAAGAAGTGTGACTAAACCTGGACACGATACTCAAGGTGTGCTCTCACCAGGGCCCCTATATAATCCCAGTGAGACATCTGTACCCTCTTCTCCACTCCTCCTGGACCACAGGACAAAATACTGTTTGCCCCTCTCATTACTTGTTGTATCTGCATGTAAACTCAAGTGATTTGTTTACAAGGATGCCCAGGTCCCTCTGAACATCCCTGTGTGGAAATGACTCTTATAGTTTGTTCCTGAGGTTGGGTGATCTCACATTTCCCCACACTCATTTCCATCTGCCACATTCTCAACCATTCACTCTCCTGTCTACATCCCCCAAACCTTCTCACTACTGACACTGTCCCTCCTGCTCTGCCACAGCACAGATGTAGTCACTGAGTCATGCAGCACAGAAACAGGCCCTTCAGCCCAACACATCCATGCTGACCAAGTGGCCAAACAAAACCATTGTCAGTTGCCTGCATTTGGCCCATGTCCCTGTGAAACTTCCCTCTCCACAGTCCAAGAGATATTGCAACTGTGCTGACCTATACCACCACTTGGGGTAGTTTGGTCCATGTAAACAGCACATTCTGTGTATAAAACCTGATCCTCAGGGTCCCATTTAAATCTTTCCTCTCTCACTTTATATCTGCAATCTCTCGCTTCCAACTCTATAACCCTGGAGATAACAGATTCACTATTGACTGTATCAATGACTGCCATTATTTTCTCACCTCTCTAATATCACATACACTCTGGTCCTGGCCTATCCAGCCTCCTGTTAAATCCCTTTTGCACCCTCTCCAGTTTAATGCACTCTCTGATCCCAGGGCAACTATAACTGTACTCCGTGCTCCGAGAGTAGTTTCTCCGAGGCTGGTAGAGCTGTAACGTGACGTCACAGTCCAGTGCCCAATACTCTGACCGATGAATGCGAGTGTGGCGAACTCCTTCTTCACCGTCCTGCTTACCTGTGTTTACACTCTGAAGGAATTCGATATCTGCACCCTGATATCTCTGTTTTACAGCACTCCCAGGGACAGACCATTCCCCACGGTAGTTCTGCCCTGATTCGTCAATGACAATGGAACATCTCACACTTATCTGTCATTCCTCAAATCAGTGACCTCATTGATCACCGTCCTGTTGTAATGTTAGTTACATTTTTCACACTCCACCATATCACCAACTTTAGTGACATCGATAAATTTGCTGAGCCGGGCAGTGACGTTATCAGCCGAGTCTTTAATAAATGGACAACAGCAGCAGCCCTGACTCAGCTCCCGGGCTTTTCCTCGCAGCGATATACGCGCAGTGCTGGAGGCACTCAGCAGGCCAGGCAGCATCTATGAGAAACTGGAAACAGCCAACGTTTTAGGCCGAGACCCTCCATCAGCATCTGCAGAAATGTCTTGTGTTTACTCTTCCATCGATTCAAAGTTACTGGATAACATGACCCATCCTCCAATCCTCTGCCACCACTCCTGCCCGAGAAACGCGCAGAGACACAGAGGCGGGGAGGGGAGGAGACAGAGTCAGAGTGACGGACAGAGCCGAGAGCGGCCTCTCATCGTCCAGGTCCGTCTTCACTTTAATACACCCGGCAATTTCCAACGGTTTGTCCGAAACACAGAGTTCCAGAGAGAGAGAAAAAACTCCCTCACACACCACGTACAGAAGGAGTTCTAGGAATTTACTGGCGATTGGACTTCATCGGATCAGAATACAGTGTGATTGGCGCAGGATCAATTTCAAATTGCCCGCCAATTTCAGAGCACCCAGCAACGGTGATGGAAGACTTTTTAAAAAATTATTTACCGTTAGTTTTATCACGTATTATACAATCTCAGTTTCATTTAATAAATTTAATATCTAATCCCCAGAGTTAAGATTTAAATGCATAATTACGGAATCGTTTCTCTAAACGAGTGAACTGATTTCTATCCGAGACGGATAAAAGGATGAAGATCGATCTTAATGCGTTCAGAGGTTCTATCACGGACTGGAAAGGCAGATTCGCAGGAATATCTCAAGCCGAACCGATTAATCTGTTTCAAATGTAACTCAGCTGAATGTATCGATACAAACAATTAAAAGTCTGTGGATACGGCTCCGTCTGTGAGGCGGTGGGTGGCTCTTAGAAGAGCCTTTGTTTTGTGCTCGGGAGGAAGTGGGAGATTTTCAGCCGCCGAAGCCATAGAGAGTGCGGCCCTGGCGTTTCAGAGCGTACACCACATCCATGGCAGTCACCGTCTTGCGCTTGGCGTGTTCAGTGTAGGTGACCGCATCCCGGATCACATTCTCCAGGAAAACCTTCAGCACCCCGCGGGTCTCCTCGTAGATCAGACCCGAGATCCGCTTGACGCCGCCACGGCGAGCCAGACGGCGGATGGCCGGTTTGGTGATGCCCTGGATGTTATCACGGAGCACTTTACGGTGCCGCTTGGCTCCGCCTTTGCCCAGTCCTTTGCCTCCTTTCCCTCTGCCAGACATGATGCTGCTTCACTCAGGTCGCTGCTCACTGACAAACTGCCTGCTGCTGTCTCCTTTTATACACAGCGCCCCGACCTGCCCGAGAAACGCGCAGAGAGACAGAGGCGGGGAGGGGAGGAGACAGAGTCAGAGTGACGGACAGAGCCGAGAGCGGCCTCTCATCGTCCAGCTCCGCCTTCACTTTACCACAACCGCCAATTTCCAACGATTCATCCGACACAAAGCGCTTCAGCGAAAAACAAAACTCCCTCACACACAGTCTGAAAAGAACGAGAGCCAATGTGAGGCTAATAAACATGGTGGGACTGATGGGCTGAAATGAGTTTATTTCAACACTAGGAGTACTATGTTATCGGACGGACAGGGCTGGCAGCTCAACATTCCTGGGTTTCATTGTTTTACATGTGAATGGGGGGTTAAAAATGCAGAGGTTACCTCACTGGGAATGTCACAGCAAACTGGAAGGTTCATTTACAGAGGCAATCTGCAGTTACACTGTTGGGGTGTTTGTATTGGCCCCGCAACAACCAGTGGGGGGACATTATCTTCTCTAGAATTGACTGGAACTTGCTTAATTCTAAAATGCGCCAGATTTCTTCAGTGAATCTGAGTGTTTGAAACATTATGTACAGGGCCCAACCAGAGGTGAGAACAGTTGGGAATGAGCCAGGCCAGGTGACAGTTGAGAGTCAGTGAACATTTGGGAACAGTGATCACAAGTTTCTTTTTTCTTAGTTACAAGTAAAAATAAAAGTAGATCTTGTATGAAGGTACTAATTTGCAGGAGGACAAGTCAGGACGGAGGAAGACAGGAGCCAAAGGACATTGATTGGGAGCAGCCACTGTCAGAGAAGTCCACATCTGATGTGTGGGAGTTGTTTAAAGACCAGCAACTCTGAGTTCAGGATCAGCATGTTCCGGTGAGGAGTGAGGAGAAGGATGGTAAGTAAGGGATCTTTAGACAAGCAGAGAGATCCTAAATTTAGTCAAAAGGTTATGGAAAGTTTGTAAAGCTAAAGTCAGACTGGGTACCTTTGGAATATAAAGGTAGCAGGGAAATGCTAAAGCAGGTGATAGGAAAGGCCAAAAGGGGCCACAAACTGTCCTTGTAATGTAGGACCAAAGATGATCCCAAGGCCTTGTGATTTGTATTAATAAGACGAGGATAACCAGAGAATAGAAATGTCGACTCAAGATTAAAGGAGGAATGATGTGGTTGAAGTCAGATCAAGTGGCTGCGGTACTGAATGAGTATGTTGTGTCAGTATTTACTGAAGTGAAGGAATTGAATGGCAATGAAAACAGAATGAGGCATGCGAATGTGCAGAGACATTTTGAGATTAAGGAGCAGGTTGTGCTGGGACGTCTGAAAAGCAATAAGATGGCTAAGACTCCAGGGCCTGAAGGCAAATATCCTACAACAGTGAAAGAAACAAGTGAGCAGATTGCCGGTGATTTGACAAGGATCTATGTGTCCTCGATCACAACATGTGAGGTCCCACAGGACTAGAGTGTCAGAAATATTGCAGCTTTGATCAAGAAGGGAAATAACAAGAATCCAGGAACCTATAGGCAAGGCAGCCTCATTTCAGTGGTAGAGAAGCTACTGGGGAGGATATTGAGGCACAGGATTTATGCACATTTGGAAAGGCATGGCCTGCTTAGGGACAATCAACATGGTTTTGTGTGGGCAGATCACGCTTGATAAATTTGATTGAGGTTTCTCAGGAAGTGACACAGGCTAAGATATAGGAGCAGAATTCAACCATTTGGCCCGTCGTCTGCTCCGACATTTCATTGTGGCTGATCCATTTTTCCTTTCAGCCCCAGTCTCCTGCCTTTCCCCTGTATCCCTTCATACTCTGACCAATCAAGAATCTATCAACCTCTGCCTTAAATATACATAAAGTCCTGGCTTAACAGCTCCCTGTGGCAATGAATTCCACAGATGAACCACTCTCTGGCTAAAGAAATTCCTCATCTCCACATTCTACAAGGATGCTCCTCTATTCCGAGGCTGTGTCTTGATATTAGACACTCCCATCTTCTGCACATCCACTTTATCACTGCCTTTCACCATTCGATAGGTTTCAATTGGGCCACCCCTCATTGTTCAAAAATTCCAGTGAATACAGGCCCAGAGCCATCAAACACTCTTCATACGACAAGATGTTTCATCCTGGAATCAATCTGGAGAACCTCCTTTGAAACCCATCGAGTTTCAGCTCATCCTTCCTAAGATGAAGAGCCCAAAACTGCTCACAATACTCCAGTGAGACCTCCACAGTACTTAATAAAGTCTGATCATTATTATGATTGGCGCAGATATTGTGAGACGAAGGGCAGGTTGCCATCTGTTCCATATTGTGTACTGATGAATATGTTTGATCTGACAGTAATTGCAGGGACATGGTTACAGAGACTGGGACTTCGACATTCCACTATATTCAATGTTCCACACGGAATTGGCAAAATGTAAGTTATTAGGTTTTATTGTTTTGCAATGGATTTAATTTGGCTTTTTTGACACTGATCAACAGAAAAGACTATGGTGTCAAAGTGAAAACAGATCTAAATTAATTGTAAATATGAAACAAAATAATTCATTGCCTTAGTATTTACCTCCTTCAAATCCGTAATTAGTTGATGCACCTTTGGCAGTATTTACAGTTGAGTCTGTGTCGATAGGTGTCTATCAGCTTTGCACATCTGAACACTGCAATTTTTCCACATTCTTCTTTACAAAACTGCAGAAGCTCTGTCAGAATGCATGGGTTAGTGAGCGAACACTTCTTTTCAAGTCCAGCCACAAATTCTCAATTGGATTGAGGTCTGAACTCTCACAAAGCCACTCCAGGACCTTAACTTTGTTGTTTTAAGGCATTCCTTTGCAGCTTTGGTTTTATGCTTGTGGTCATTGTCATGCTGGAAAATTAATTTTCTCCTAAGTCGCAGTTCTCTTGAAGACTGAATTTGGTTTTCCTCCAGGATTTCCCTGTATTTTGCTGCATTCATTTCACCCTCTACTTTTATGTGCCTTTCAGGGCCTGCTGCAGTGAAGCACACCCACAGGATGATGCAGCCTCCACCATACTTCACGGTAGGGATGGTGTGTTTTTGATGTTGTGCGGTGTTTGGCTTACTCCAAACTTAGTGTTTGTGATGGTCAAAAGGTTCAATTTTGTTTTCATCAGACCATAGAATCTTCTTCCAACTAACTTCAGAGTCCCCAACAATTCTGGGAAACTCCAGGCAAGATTTCATGAGAGCATTTTTCAACTCTGGCTTTTTCTCTGCCACTCTCCCGTAAAGCTGCGACTGGTGAAACACCCGGGCAACAGTTGATGTATGCACAATCTCTCCCACCACTGAAGCTTGTAACTCCTCTAGAGTTATCATAGGTCTCTTGGTGGCCTCCCCCACTGGCCCCTTCTTGCATGGCCATTCAGTTTTTGAGGATAGCCTGCTCTTGGTAGATTTACAGCTGTGCCATATTCTTCACACTTCTGGATGAGTGACTTAACTGTACTCCAAGGGCATTCAGTGACTTGGAAATGTTCTTGTATCCATCTCCTGGCTTGTGTTTGTCAATTACCTGTTTGCAGAGCAGCTCAGAGTGTTGATTTGTCTTCACGGTGTAGTTTCCCCAGGATACTGACTCACCAGCAGTTCAACCTTCTACTTACAGGGGTACTATTACTACAATCAATTGAAACACCTTCACTGCACACGGTCATCTCCATTTAACTGATCATGTAACTTCAAAAACTAATTGGCTGCACCAGAGATGATTTGGTGTGTCATATTAAAGGGGGTGAATACTTAAACAGACAATTATTTTGTGTTTTTGATTTGTAATTAGTTGAGAGCATTTTGTAGAGATTTGTTTTCCCTTTGACACAAAAGATTCTTCTTCCATTGATTGGTTTCAAAAAAAGCCAAATTCAATCCACTGAGATTCAATGCTGTAAATTTTCATAGGAACTTTATATGTAGGGACAATGATGGTGAAAGGGGGAGGGAAAGACAACATTGGTAGGAGTGGCCTCAAGATCCTGAGGTGTGGTCAAAGGCATTCAAGGAAATATTAAATCAAAGAACATACAAAGAGGCGCTGGTGGTGCACAAGAGAATCAGAGATTTTCTAGGAATCAGTGAAAAGCTAAAAGTAACAAGGAACACGCAGAGAAGTTAACTCAGTAATTTGCATTAGTGCTCACAGTGGGACACAGCAAACATCGCACAGATATCTAACGGTGACATTTCAACATTGTGCCATAATGTATAACAATTGGCATCACAAGGGAGAAACTAATGGGGCTAAAAGCAAACATTACCAGGTCCCAACGACCTGCACTGGAGGGTTTCACAGGAAGTCTGTAGAGAAAGTAGAGACATTGAAGTCTGTCAAAACTCACTGTTACAGAAAGGTCCCAGTGGAGTTGAAAACCATTGCTGAAGAAGGGTGGAAGATAAAAAGCAGGTAACTGTAGTCCTGTTAACTTCACTTCAGGTACTGGAGTTGATAATCTATCAAGAAATAACAAATCATTTGGAAAAGTTTAATGTCTACAGTCAGGTTCACACAGATTCCACGATGACCAAAGTTCCCATCTGAGCTCGTGGTCTGTAACCCCCTCACCACCACATTATGAAGAAGGTTATCCTCCTCCTTGTCCCATTTCTCTGCATTTGGCCCAGATACTTCAAAACCTTTCCTTTCCATCTACCTGTCCAAGTGCCTTTTTAATGTACCTGACTCAACCACTCCCCCTAGCAGCTCTTTCCATTTCCAGCTTCCAGGTCTCTCATGATTTTATACACCTCTGCAATATCAGCACTCATTCTCCAACATTACAGGGAAAATTATCCGAAACACCTTTCCACAAATCCTTTGAGATCCAGTAACATCCCCGTAAATCTCCCCTGTACTCTTTCCAGCTGAATGGTGTCTGTCATACAGCAGGGTCACAAAAACTAAACACTATTTGCGAAATGTGGCCAAACCAACGTGTTGGACAACTGCAACATCTTATCCCAGTTTCTATATTCGGGGCCCTGAGTGAAGGCCAGTGTTCCAAAAGCCTCTTCACCACCCTGTCCATCTGGAACCTGGTCTTGGACCCTGTAACCTGGGCTGTTGAATGTTAAGTCATGTTTGACTAACATACCAGAGATTTGAGACTTTACAGGGGAAGTTGGAGAAGTGGTGTTCTTGGATTTTCGGGAGCCATTTGCCAAGGTGCCACATGTAAGGCTGGTGCACAAGACCAGAGCTCAGTACTGGGAAGGAAGTGTGTTAATACTGACTGAAGACTGGTTACCATACTGAGACAGAATAACAGGTCTGTTTCAGACTGGGATGATATAACTAGTGGAGTGTCCCAGCGACCAGTTCTGGATTGTCAATGATTTATTATTGATATTAATGACCCGGAGGAGCGGCAGAGAGTGAGGAATCCACGGTGGCAATGACAGGGAATGTGGTGGGGGACATGTTGTGATTGGACATTTCATCTCTTCAATGGGACATGGGGAAGCTGGTGAGTAGAATACTTGGTAAATGGAGTTTAATGTGGTGAAGTGTGATGACATGTAGAATGGTAGGAGGAATCAAAAGTCAGACTATGATTTATGTGGAGATAAATTGTAAATGAGAGAAATAGAGAGGGGTCGAGGTGCTGAACTACACAACAAAACAGAGACGGGAGCAGTGAGTGGTTCATAAAACCATATATGACCAAGGTTCAGAGGTGAATGGTTCATTGACATTTACTGACAGGGTGTTGGTGCAGAGAAACAGAGAAGTGTTGTTACTGTGACAGACAAGTGCACAATGATGGATTTTGGGAAGTTAAAGCAGGTCAGGACGTACCCAGTGAATGGAGGGTCCTGAGGAGTGTTGATGAAAGAGAAACCTGGGGCACAGGTAAGCAATTCCCTGCAAGTGCCAAGACAGGTAGACAAGGTGGTGAAGAAGGAGCACGACATGCTTGTCTTCA
Source organism: Mobula birostris (assembly GCF_030028105.1). Classification (NCBI taxonomy): domain Eukaryota; kingdom Metazoa; phylum Chordata; class Chondrichthyes; order Myliobatiformes; family Myliobatidae; genus Mobula; species Mobula birostris. The sequence goes on from NC_092397.1 coordinate 26,099,247, forward strand.
TCAGCAAAGGCTCTGAGAGGAGTTGGGACATCACATTACAGTTGTACAAATCAATAATGACACCACACCAGGAGTACCCTGTGCAGTTCTGGTCACATGAGAGGAAGGATGTGATTAAGCTGGAAAGGTGCAGAAACGATTCACAGGAATGTTACCTGGACTGGGGGCTTGAGTTACAAGGAAAGATCAGACTGACTGAGACTGTTTTCCCTGGAGTGAAGGAGACTGAGGGGAGACCTGACAGAAGATTATAAAACTATGAGAGATGTAGACAAGGTAAACAGGCAGGATCATTTTGCCAGGGTAGAAATATCAAATATGAGAAGGCGCAGCTTTAAAATGCCAGGGTGAGAATTTAAAGGTGGACGTTAGGACAGGTAAGATTTCTAATTCCGTACAGAGAGTGGTGAGGGCCGGGTATGGGCTGCCATGGGGAGTGGTGGAAGCAGATATGATAATGACATTTAACAGGGTTTTAGACAAGCCCATGAATATTCAGAGAATTGAAGCACATGAATTATAAGCAGGCAGAAGAGGTTTGTTTCATTTGACATCATGTTCAGCACAGACATCATGGGAAGAAGGGTCTGTTCCTGTGCTGTACTGTTCTGTGTTCTCAGTGAGCCTCAGTGACAGGGGGAGTCTTTAGCCGGGGTCACAGACAGGTGTATCTGTGGTAAGGAGAGAGACTGCACAGTGGTGCATTACCTCCCTGGTACCAGGGTCGAGGATGGAAATGAACAAGTACAGGCCATTCTGAAAGGGCAGGGTGAGCAGCCAGAGGTAGTGGTCCATATTGGCACGAACAAAAGAGAAAAGTCCTGCAAGGAGAGCTTAGAGAGTTGGGGAAAAAGTTAAGTGGAAACTCTGTGGTCGGGGGGGGGGGGTGGAAATCCCAGTGCCACCTGCTAGCGAGGGAAGAAATACAAAGGTGGTACCGTTATATGTGTGGCTCACGAGCTGGTGCAGGATGGAGGGTTTTAGTTACATGGATCATTGGGCTCTCCTTCAGGACAGGTGATGGGAAGAGTAAGAGGTCAGTAACTGGCAGTGATGGATGTGGATTAACACAGAAAGCAACTCCAAATGGATAAATTAGTGTCTCAGCAGCATTACAAGTGCACACATCTACAAATATCAGAAGAGAAGCAAGAGAAAGAATAAAAAGTAAGTTACCTCCAACAGTCTAACGTGGGGGGGGGGGGGGGGGTCATCACTTCCCCGGCTATAGGTTGACTCATTATTGACCCTGATGGCCCAGTGTAAGAATGACTTCATACAGCGCTCCTTGGAGCAGCAGAGTTGTCTTAGTCTGTTACAGAAGATGCTCCTCTGTTCAGCCAAGGTGGCATACAGAGGGTGAGAAACATTGTCCAGAATTGCCAGGATTTTCCGTAGGGTCCTTTCTGCTACCACGGCCTCCAGTGTGTCCAGTTTGACTCCTATAAGAGCCAGCCTTTCCAATCAGTTTATTGAGTCGGATAGCATCACCCGTGTTGGTGCCATTGGCCCAGTCCACACACTGATCATGCAGAATGTCACAAGGTCAAGGTCATCCCAGAGGCTAATCCAGTAAGACAATCTGGATAGAAATCAGGAATAGGAAAAGTGCAATCACTATGATAGGGTTATACTGTAGGCCTCCCAATAGCCAGTAAGAGACAGAAACAGATATGTTAGCAGGTTATGGGATGATGTAAAAATCAAGAGAGTAGATTTGGTGAGTGAATATCTCCTCAGAGTAACTGGGATTCTCTTACACCCTGAGGCTTGGATGGAGCATTAAGGTTTCCTGAAACAATATGTCGTCCACCAGGGAGGGGGACATTCTTGACTTCACCTTGGGAAATATGGGACTCAGCGGAGTGGTGGCAGGAACAACCAGTGTTCAAAGAGGAATTAGACAGGTCCTTCAGGAGAAATGACCTGCAGTGCTGTGGGGACAGAGTGGGGAATGGGACTGTGGAAATGTTGTAGCAGGAGTTAGTATTAACTTGACGGGTCAAATAGTCTCGACGATCACAGAATGATTCTCTGCCCAATAATAGTCTGAAAAAATCATTCTGGTCGCCAGTGAATCTTCCAAGCTCCAGGATGGACAAGATCAATTGTGTAATAAGGACACACTTCTGTCGAAACACTGACACTGTATACCAAGCACACTGAGCTGCCAGAGCACAGCACCGGCCAGTGAGGACACAGACCAGTACAACACCCGGCTCTCTACTACAAAGTTCAAAGCTGAAAGTAAATGTATTATCAAAATACATTTCTGTCACCATATGCAACCCTGAGATTAGTTTTCTTGTGGGCATACTGCTGGTTTGTTAGAGCGGTCGGGGAGGGTTTAAACTAATTTTGCAGGGGCGTGGGAACAGGCGTGAAAGGATGCAAGATAGGACAGATGGTAAAAAAGCAAAGATAGCATGCAGTCAGGAAGGGCAGGCAGATGATAGGACATAAATGCAGCCAGCAGGGTGAGTATCAGTGCATGAGGGATGCAGAAACAATTATGGTAGCAAATACAGTACTCAAACTGTTATATCTCAATACCCAGAGTCTACTAAATAAGGTGGATAATCTTATTGCCCTGTTATGGATTGTCATGTTTAATGTTGTGACCATCACTGAATCACGGCTGAAGCATGTTTGTAGTTGGGAGCAAAATGCCCAAGGTTACACGTGTCAGAGGGACAGGAAGGTGGGCAATGGGGATGGCGTGGCTCTGCTGGTAAAGAATGGTAACAAATCGGTAGAAAGATGTGACAAAGGAAGCATGTGTGTGAGGCCGGTGTTCTGTACTCGGTGTCAGATGTGGGAAGTTCTGGAGTCTCCCAGCCTCCTGGACGGGAATATCCGCACCCGGTGTGTCGAGCTGCGGCTCCCAAGGGATTGCGTTAGGGAACGGGAGTTGCAGCTCGTTGACCTTCGTCTGGTCAGGGAGAGCGAGGAGGTGATTGAAGGGAGTCATAGGCAGGTGGTCGAACCGGGACCACAGGAGACAGACAAGTGGTTAACAGTCAGGAGAGGGAAGGGGAAGAGTCAGGTACCAGAGAGTACCCCTGTGGCTGTCCCCCTGTACAATAAGTACTCCTGTTTGAGTACTGTTGGGGGGGGGGGGGGTTGGGGGGGAGGAACAGCCTACCTGGGGGAAGCAACAGCAGCCAAGCCTCTGGCACAGAGTCCGGCCCTGTGGCTCAGAAGGGCAGAGAAAGGAAGAGAAAGGCCGTACTGATAGGGGACTCTTTAGTTAGGCGACTCTGTGGATGCAGGAAAGAAACACGGATGGTAGTTTACCTCCCAGATGCCAGGGTCCGGGATGTTTCAGATCACGTCCAAAATATCCTGCAGTGGATTGGAGAACAGCCAGAGGTCGTGGTACATATTGCTACCATTGACATAGGTAGGAAAAGGGAGGAGGTCCTGAAAAAGGACTACAGGGAGTTAGGAAGGAAGTTGAGAAGCAGGAGAGCAAAGGTAGTAATCTCGGGATTACTGCCTGTGCCACAGGAAAGTGAGTATAGGAATAGAATTGAGGTGGAGGATAAATGCGTGGCTGAGGGATTAAAGCAGGGGGCAGGGATTCAGATTTCTGGATCACTGGGACCTCTTTTGGGGCAGATGTGACCTGTACAAAAAGGACGAGTTGCACTTGAATCCCACGGGGAGCAATATCTTGGTGGGGAGGTTTGCTATTGGGGAGAGTTTAAACTAGAACTGTTGGGAGGTGGGAACCAAACTGAAGAGACTGGGGAAGAGGCGGTTGGCTCACAAATAGAGAAAGCTTGGAGACGGTGTGTGAGGGAGGACAGGCAAGTGATAGAGAAGGTACGTGCTCAGACCAATGGTTTGAGATGTGTCTATTTTAACGCAGGGAGTATTGTGAACAAAGCAGATGAGCTTAGAGCATGTATCACTACTTGGAGCTATGGTGTGGTGGCCATTACAGAGACTTGGATGGCTCAGGGACAGGAATGGTTACTTCAAGTGCCAGGTTTTAGATATTTCAGAAAGGACAGGGAGGGAGGCCAAAGGGGTGGGGGCGTGGCACTGTTGATCAGAGATAGTGTCATGGCTGCAGAAAAGGTGGACGTCATGGGGGGATTGTCTACGGAGTCTCTGTGGGTGGAGGTTAGGAACAGTAAGGGGTCAATTACTCTACTGTGTGTTTTTCATAGTCCACCCAACAGTAACAGGGATATCGAGGAGCAGATAGGGAAACAGATAAGAATAAGAGTCGTAGTGGTGGGAGATTTTAATTTCACAAATATCGATTGGCGTTTAGATAGGGTGGAGTTTGTTAGGTGTGTTCAGGAAGGTTTCTTGACACAATATGTAGATAAGCCTACAAGAGGAGAGACTGTACTTGATTTGGTATTGGGAAATGAACCTGGTCAGGTGTCAGTCCTCTCAGTGGGAGAGCATTTTGGAGATAGTGATCATAATTCTATCTTCTTTGCAATAGCATTGGAGAGAGCTAGGAACAGACAAGTTAGAAAAGCGATTAATTGGAGTAAGGGGAATTATGAGGCTATCAGGCAGGAACTTGGAAGCTTAAATTGGGAACTGATGTTCTCAAGGAAAGGTACGGGAGAAATGTGGCAAATGTTCAGGGAATATTTCTGTTGTCATGTGTGTCGCCAAGCAGAGCTACCGGACGGATGATGCTAATGAGAGAGATAATGGAAGACAATGGAGAAACATATTGACAGACCATTTGCTTTGAACCTGAATAGTTTGAAGTTTGATGGACAGGTGATACCCCAGCAGGGGGATAAAAAGAGGCACGAGAAACGCCACGAGACCCTGGAAAGGGCAGTGTGCCCCCACAAGTTGGTGGAGTTTGGAGGACCGGTTTGCGGGAATTGATCAGATGCTCTCAGGGTGTGTGTCCGCCCTTGCCTGAGTGCCGGGTTCACTGCGGAAGAACGATCGTATCCGGAACAGAGTGGCCACAGTCAGTGACCACAGCGGGATCAGAAGATATCAAAAGATCTGCCCGAAACCAACTGCATCTCTATATATCTCTCTCTCTCCCTCCCTCCAACGGTACAACAACAGTGATTACTTCGAACTGCACTAAACTGAACTGAACTCTGCTTAAGACTGATCATTTTACCCCTAGACTACGATAGAGCTTGGTTGATTCCTATTACCCTATTTCTGTGTATATGTGGGTATTATCATTGCGAACCTGTTACATTTATATCCTTGCAATTAGTGTACTGTATTACTTATTTCCTTAATAAAAATTTAATAGTTCCTAGTAATCACAGACTCCAACAAGCGTTCCATTTCTGCTGGTTTAGCAACCCAGTTATGGGGTACGTAACAGTGTGGAGTTCTGCATAGGTATGTTCCAATCAAGGCTGCAGTAAATCTAGACAAGAAGAAAAGAAAAGCTTACAAAAGGTTCAGAGGGTGAGGTAATGTCAGAGATCTAGAAGATTGTCAGGCTAACAAGAAGGAGCTTAAGAAGGAAATTAGGAGAGCCAGAAGGGGCCATGAGAAGGCCTTGGCGGGCAGGATTAAGGAAAGCCCCAAGGCATTCTACGAGTATGTGAAGAGCAAGAGGATACGACTTGAAAGGATAAAACCTATCAAGTGTGACAGTGGGAAAGTGTGTATGGAACCAGAGGAAATAGCAGAGGTACTTAATGAATACTTTACTTCAATATTCACTACAGAAAAGGATCTTGATGATTTTAGTGATGACTTGCAGCAGACTGAAAAGCTTGAGCATGTAGATATTAAGAAAGTGGATGTGCTGGAGCTTTTGGAAAGCATCAGGTTGGATAAGTCGCCGGGACAGGATGAGATGTACCTAGGATACTGCGGGAGGCGAGGGAGGAGATTGCTGAGCCTCTGGCGATGAACTTTGCATCATCAATGGGGACAGGAGAGGTTCCGGAGGATTGCGGATGTTGTTCCCTCATTCAAGAAAGGGAGTAGAGATAGCCCAGGAAATTATTAACCAGTGAGTCTTACTTCAGTGGTTGGTAAGCTGATGGAGAAGATCCTGAGAGGCAGGATTTATGAGCATTTGGAGAGGTATAATATGATTAGGAATAGTCAGCATGGCTTGTCAAGGGCAGGTCGTGCCTTACGAGCCTGATTGAATTTTTTGAGGATGTGACTAAACATATTCATGAAGGGAGAGCAGTAGATGTAGTGCAAATGGATTTCAGCAAGGCATTTGATAAGGTACCTCATGCAAGGCTTATTGGGAAAGTTAGGAGGCATGGGATCCAAGGGGACAATGTTTTGCGGATCCAGAACTGGCTTGCCCACAGAAGGCAAAGAGTGGTTGTAGACGGGTCATATTCTGCATGGAGGTCGGTGAGCAGTGGTGTGCCTCAGGGATCTGTTCTGGGACCCTTACTTTTCGTGATTTTTATAAATGACCTGGATGAGGAAGTGAAGGGATGGGTTAGTAAGTTTGCTGATGACACAAAGGTTGGGGGTGTTGTGAATAGTGTGGAGTGCTGTCAGAGGTTACAGCGGGACATTGATAGGATGCAAAACTGGGCTGAGAAGTGGCAGATGGAGTTCAACCCAGATAAGTGTGAAGTGGTTCACTTTGGTAGGTCAAATATGATGAGAGTATATAGTATGAATGGTAAGACCCTTGGCATTGTGGAGGACCAGAGGGATCTTGGGGTCAGAGTCCATAGGACACTCAAAGCAGCTACGCAGGTTGACTCTGTGGTTCAGGTGGCATACGGTGCATTGGCCTTCATCAATCCTGGAATTGAACTGAGGAGCCAACAGGTAATGTTGCAGCTATATAGGACCTTGGTCAGATGCCACTTGGAGTACTGCGCTCGGTTCTGGTCGCCTCGCTACAGGAAGGATGTGGAAACCACATAAAGGGTGCAGAGGAGATTTATAAGGATGATACCTGGATTGGGGAGCATGCCTTATGAGAATAGGTTGAGTGAACTCGGCCTTTTCTCCTTGGAGCGACAGGGGATGACAGGTGATCTGATAGAGGTGTATAAGATGATGCGAGGCATTAACTGTGTAGATAGTCAGAGGCTTTTTCCCAGGGCTGAAATGGCTGCCACAAGAGGGCACAGGTTCAAGGTGCTTGGGAGTAGGTACAGAGGAGATGTCAGGGTAAGTTTTTTTTACACAGAGAATGGTGAGTGCGTGGAATGGGCTGCCAGCAATGGTGGTAGAGGCCGATACGATAGGGTCTTTTGAGAGACTTTTGGATAGGTACATGGAGCTTAGAAAAATAGAGGGCTATGGGTAACCGTAGTAATTTCAAAGGTAGCTACATGTTTGGCACAACTTTGTGGGCTGAAGGGCCTGTATTGTGCTGTAGGTTTTCTATATTTCCTCTCTCCCCAGAGGGAGACTGCAATCTGGAACACACTGCCTGAGGGGGTGGTGCAGGCTGGTATTTAAGGACCATCTGGATGAGCATTTGAATCACGAAGGCAGGGTAGGAGACAGACCAAGTGCTGAGTTAGTGGGGACAGATTCTCAATGGTCGGTATAGACACGCAGAAACCACTGACTGTGAAAGTGCAGGGGGAATCTGAAACACAGAACTTCAGGGTGGACTCAGCTAAAACATTCAGAACCCAGTACGATGGATTTTTGTTGGACAAAGGTACTAATGGCCACATACTGAACCAACCCCCTCAAAAGGTGACCAAAATGCTGCCATTCCCTGTGCACCAGTAACAATACTTTTGTCTGGGAATTTGGTGAAGTATTCTGGGTGATATTAGGAGATATGTCTGACACCTTGGTCACAGTGGGAGGGTGCAAATATTTTCTCAGAGGGTAAGGGGTTCAGTGGAACAAGCTCACAGCTGAGAATGAAGGTGACAAACCCCACTGCAGTGGAGGACTGCTGTGGTCAGGGTTGTACAGGATAGAAACAGACCCTGCGGCCCATCACATTTATGCTCCCCATCATGCACAGCTGTAATAATCCCACTTTCCTGCATTAGTTTCATATCCCTCTGGGCCTTGCTCACTGAAGCCCCTGTGCATGTGCCTCTAATATTGTTACACAGTTCCCTGTATGTGGCATCACAGGTAGACAGGGTTGTGTGTTCTACTTGCCTTGTCAGTCAAAGAACTGCCTCTCATTAGAGTTGGACAAAACTGTTTAAAGACAGATTTAAAGGGGATCTGAGGGGTAAATATTTCACACAGAGAATAACTGGCATCCGGAATTAACTCCCAAAATAGAGTCACTGGTTTATACAGAAATGAAACAGTCCCTTCAGTACAACTCATCCCCGCCGACCAAGTTGTCGACCTGAACTCGGCCCATCTGCCTGCATTAGGCCCGAATCCCTCTCAACCTTTCCCATCCATGTGACTGTGCAAATATGTTTTAAATATTGTACCTGAGGCAGAGAGCCGGTGCAGTGAGGCGCTGACAGACACTCACTGTTCCGCGGACAGGAAGAGGAGAGGCGGATCCCACAGCGGAGCCGAAACCCCAACAAGTAGAGACCGGCTCCACCATCTCGGACTTCCCGCACTGGACCGTTTCCACGGAAACGACGACGGTGACTGTAGGGCTTTGTGACGTCAGCGCGCCACGGGTCAACAATCGCATGGAGTCACGTGACAGTAACCCGACAGCTGGGGAGGCGGGGCAGAGGGAGCTGTCAATCAGCAGAGCGGCTGAAAAACTTTTCACCATTGTGAACAGAATGGGGAGAGCGGGAGATTTCCTGGGACGTGACCCACTCCCCCATTCCCTGGAATTGAGTGTGTTATACACAGTAACATTCATATTATAATTTAGCTCTTCGATCTTATAAATATGTCATGTTTGTATTTTGTATATTTTTGTGTGGATAATCTTTTATAATTTGGGATGAAGGATGTTGGAACTAGATCACTGGAAAAAAACGTCACGGAAAAATATTGTCAAAGCCAAAATATTAATCCAAAGTAAGTTGTTATCACACTTCGCATAAGGCACCATATAGTTCAAAGATCAAATTAAAATTTATTCTCACAGTACATACGTGTCACCACAGATAGCCAGAGATTCTTGTTCAGCGGGCATGCTTAGCAAATCTATAGAACAGTAACCGTGAACTGTAAATATGAGGAACTATAAACTGTAAACAAATTGTGTAAATGCAGAAAAATGAATAGCAATAAATAACAAGCATGAAATAACGATATAACAGTCCTGACATGAGTGTATCTATCCCCTTTTGTTCAGGACACTGATGATTGAGGGGTAGTAACTGTTCTTGAAGCTGGTGGTGTGAGTCCTGAGGTACTTGTACCTTCTACCTGATGGCAGCAGTGAGAAAAGAGCATTGCCTGGGTGGTGAGGATCTTTGCTGATGGACGCTGCTTTCCTCCGGCAATGTTTCATGTAGATGTGCTCAGTGGTTGTGAGGATTTTACCCGTGATATACCGGGCCGAATCCGCTACCTTTTGTAGGATTTCCTACTCAAAGGCATTGGTGTTCCTATACCATGCCGTAATGCAGCCAGTCAGCACACATTCTGCCACATATAGAAGTTTGGTAAGTTTTCGATGACCGGCTGAATCTCTGAGTGCCCTGAGGAAGCAGAGGTGCAGTCGGGACTTCTTCACAATAATATTTATATGATGGGCTCAGGACAGGTCCTCAGAGAGTGACACACAGAAATTCAAAGTTACCGACCCTTTCCGCCTCTAATCGTCCTTTGATTACTGGCTCATGGACCTCTGGGTTTCCCCTCCTAAAGTCACAATCAGTTCCTTGGTCTCATCCACATTGAGTGAGAGGTTGTTGATATTACACAACTCAGCGAAGTTTTCAGAGTCCCTCCTGTATGCCGATTAATCACCCTCTTTGATACAGCCCACAACAGTTGTGTCATCAGTAAACTTGTAATGGTGTTGGAAGTGTACTTGGCCACACATTCATACTGTCGGAGTAAAGTGAGTGTGGGGGGGGGGGGGAGGATGCGGGGAGCAAAGCACACTCTGGGTGGGACTCCTGTGCTGTGGAGGAGATGTTTCTTGTCAATCCAAACTGACTGGGTTTTGCAACTGAGGAAATCCAGGATCCAATTGCACAAGGGGGTATTGAGGCCCAGGACTGGGAGTTTACTGATCAGTTTTGAGGGGATGACATTGTTAAGTGCTGATCTGTAATCAATAAATGGCATCCAGATGTTTGCACCTTTGCTGTCCAGATGTTCCAGAGTTGTGTGAAGAGACAACGAGACAGCATCTGCTGTTGCTTCAGTTGGTGAAATGGAGAGGATCCAAGTCACCATTCAGACAAGAGCTGATATGCTTCAACACCAGCCTCTCAAAACACTTCATTGCTGTGGATGTAAGTGCCACTGGGCAATAGTCATTCAGACAGGTTGCCACGCTCCTGTTGGGCACCGATATGATTGAAGCTTCCTTGAAGTAGGTGGGTTCCACACACTGCTAGATCGAGAGGTTGAAGATATCCGTGAATACACGAGCCAGCTGGTCAGCACAGGTCTTCAGTACTCGGCCAGGTACTCCATCCAGACCAGATGCTTTCCTTGGATTCACTCTCTTGAAGGCAGCCTGCACGTCATCTTCAGATACTGAGACCAAATGACCATCGGGAGACACGGGGGTGCGCGATGGTTCCTTCCTCTTCTGCCTGTCCAAAGTGAGCATAGAAGGCATTGAGCTCGTCTGGAACCGAAGCTGTGCTGTCCCCTTTGTCACGAGATTTACCTTTGCAGGAGGTTCTGGCATTCAAACCCTGACACAGATCTTGAGCATCACTCTTTTATTCCATTCTATTCCAGAATCTCCACATTGCCCAAGAGACGGCTTTCCGCAGATCATACCTGCAGCTCTTGTAGTATTCCTGATCTCCAGACCTGAATGGATCTGATCTGGTGCTCAGCTGGTTCCAGATCTCAGTGCTTACCCAGAGCCTCTGATTTGGGAAAACCTTGAATGATTTTGTGGGGACACACGCCTCCACAGCTGTTTTATTGAAGTCTGTAGTGACCCCGGTGTCGTCCTTCAGGTCCTTCGATGAGTTCTTGAACATGGCTCAGCCTGCTGACTCAAGGCAATCCTGTAACCGTTCCTCTGCCTCCCAACACCACCCCTCGGTTATCTGGATATCTGGAGCCTTGTTCCTTAGTCTCTGTCTGTATGCAGGTAGCAGGAGTACAGTCAAATGATCCAACTTAACAACAACAGGCATTCCTGATCGTGGTGTAGCAGTGCCCTAGTGTGTTGGGACCTCTGATGCAAAAGGTTACTACTTCAGATTCATTTTCTTTCAGATATCTACAGGAAAATGAATACAATGGAATTGATGAAAACTACAGACAGCAAAGACTGACAGACAAATCATGTGCAAAAGAAGACAAATAGTGGAATATCCTCCTCTTCATTATTAATTACATTGTCCTTAGATTCAGTAATTAGTCTAATTAACGTTCGCCTTGTGGTAACATGTTCACACGGGATCTTAGCTTCCACACACACCTCTTTGAGCTGATCCAGTTGCAAAAGCCATAGGCTCTGAGACAAGGTCTCTGCCAACTCCCCCCGATCCATTATGTGTGAAGCAGCCGCGCCCCCAAAGAAGCGCGCTCCCGCTCTCCATCAAACGCGATCCGTGTCCTCATTGTGGCCACACTGAGCGACGTTAATTGTCCCGGGTTCCGGCACCAAATATTTGTTGCACACAAAAGGGATTTCCAGGCGTGCCGAAGTTTAAAATAGCGTCTTTATTTTCCTTTCTGGAAACACCGGAACACAGCGCATCGGCTTTCCACGCACGCTGCCGGGCCGTCTCCGTCCACTCCATCACATCCCCGGGACTCCTCAGCTGCCCCAACTGCCTGGATAAGCTTTGCCCCTTGTAACCATCAACCAACCCACTGAACATTAATCAAATTGTCAATGAACCAAATAACAAAACCAAAGCACTAAAAATAATATGAACATAATATAAGAAAATTAGGGGGGTATCCAGTGTCCATTACTATGCTCCACATTACTATGGGTCCCACTTTGGCATGGGTGACCCTCCCAAAAGCCAAACCACAAGGGCCTTGTCTCCAGCCAGCTTCACTCTCCGGTCATTGAGGCAGGTTTCAGACATCCCACCTCTCCCGGAAGATCCGGGAGTCTCCCGCATATCGATAGTGGCTCCCTGACGCCCGGGAATTATATACAATATCCCGGAAATAGATTTATTTTTTTGAGAGGGAGAGCGAGCATCCTGTTTGGTCTCTCTTCGTGCTGAGAGTGGTCTCCAACCACCGGGCCGTGAGGAAACAATATGATTTGGCGATATGAAACGATATGAGTCAGCTGCACCTTTTCTCATTCCCTGTCACGCACTGTTGAGCTCGAACGCACGCGAGGTCATTACGCACGCCTCATCCATGTCAGCGCGGGAAAAAGATCAACTCCTGGAGCTTGTAAGTGACGGCGGGCTGAAAAGTATGTTTGACATAACATCTCTGCCGGCATTCTGGATCAAAGGCAAGGCTTACTATCCTGAGATAGACACGAAAGCACTGAAAACGTTGCGTCCATTTCCAACATCATATCGCTGCGAAGCGGAGTTTTCTGCAATGAATCCAACGAAAACTAAATTGCGGAATAGACTGGACATAAGGAACCCCCTTCGAGTATCGCTGTCTCCCATCACGCCTCGATGGGACCGTCTTGTTGCAGGAAAACAAGCCCAGGGCTCACACTGATTCAGCGATATTGGTGTGTTGCAATGAATTTATATGTTTACACGGGGAAAATATGCGCTGTGTGTTTAATATCCAAACGTTACTTAAAATGTTATGATGCTATTGACTTATCACCTATATTCCGGTCGTGATTAACACCGCCCCCTGCTCCCCGCCCCCGGGTCGGCCGGTCCGCAAGAATATTGTCAATATTGAACCGGTCTGCGGTGCAAAAAATGTTGGGGACCGCTGCTAAGTAGACCTATCAGTTTTCTCTGTGGGCGGGCTTTACAGTCGACCTCAAAAATAATGACAGTGTTGCTCGCTGCACCTTTTGCAACAGTGACCTTTCTACTGCCCATGGTGGGTTAAAATGTAAAAGACATGTTGAGGTGAGTTTAACAGGTGTCATTACAGCATAGCTAACGTTATTTAAACTAGCTGGTTAGCTGCTAAGGAACAACGCTATTGATGTCCTACGTGATGAGGCCAACCTCCCTGCAGACTTGCTTAAAGTTGTAATAGAATAAACATGATAATAAAATATAATATAACACATATTTTAATGTCACATTTGCTGCATATAGTCATAGTCATAGTCATACTTTATTGATCCTGGGAGAAATTGGTTTTCGTTACAGTTGCACCATAAATAATAAATAGTTAAATAGTAATATGTAAATTATGCCAGGAAATAAGTCCAGGACCAGCCTATTGGCTCAGGGTGTCTGACCCTCCAAGGGAGGAGTTCTAAAATTTGATGGCCACAGGCAGGAATGACTTCCTATGACGCTCTGTGTTGCATCTCAGTGGAATGAGTCTCTGGCTGAATGTACTCCTGTGCCCAACCAGTACATTATGTAGTGGATGGGAGACGTTGTCCAAGATGGCATGCAACTTGGGCAGCATCTTCTTTTCAGACACCACAGTCAGAGAGTCCAGTTCCATCCCCACAACATCACTGGCCTTACGAATGAGTTTGTTGATTCTGTTGGTGTCTGCTACCCTCAGCCTGTTGCTCCAGCACACAACAGCAAACATGATAGCACTGGCCACCACAGACTCGTAGAACATCCTCAGCATCGTCCGGCAGATGTTAAAGGACCTCAGTCTCCTCAGGAAATAGAGATGGCTCTGACCCTTCTTGTAGACAGCCTCAGTGTTCTTTGACCAGTCCAGTTTATTGTCAATTCGTATCCCAGGTATTTGTAATCCTCCACCATGTCCACCCTGACCCCCTGGATGGAAACAGGGGTCACCGGTCCATTAACCCTCCTCAGGTCTACCACCAGCTCCTTAGTCTTTTTCACATTAAGCTGCAGATCATTCTGCTCACACCATGTGACAAAGTTTCCTACCATAGCCCTGTACTCAGCCTCATCTCCCTTGCTGATGCATCCAACTATGGCAGAGTCATCAGAAAACTTCTGAAGATGAAAAGACTCTGTGCACTAGTATACCCAACTTGGTTTACAGATTAGACAAAATCACTAAACAAAGTATTACATACACACTTGGAGGTCAACGGGCGGGAGGGGGGAATATGGTGTTGCAGGGGGCGGGGGAGCTACCTCCCTGAAATGGTGGTGCTACCTCCCTGAAATGAGTTTTTGCAGGGTGGGATGTCTGTGGTTTGCTCCAGGAAATGATCTCCCACTTTGCCAGATTTGCTGCAGGAAATGATCTCCCATTTTGCCAGGTTTGCTGCGGGAAATGATCTCCCATTTGTGCAGCTTCATTCAAGCAGGGAAGCTGAAGGTGCCAGTCTGCACTAAGGTTCGATTTCAGGACTATCAAGTGGCCCTCAAAGCTGCTACCACATCATTTATATCAAGCAAAGAGATTCTAATCATGTGATGTCATTTTGTTAATTTGTAAATAATCTAGATAGATTTAGAAATCAGATAGTTTCAGAAAGAACAGGAAGGATAGTTTATTTTCAGCTTTATTCCATCCAGTCTGAAATATAAACTTTTTACCATATCTGTAAGAATGAGAAATTGACTGGATCTGTACAATGAAAGCCTTACTTTGTGTCATGTAAGTTGTGTCACTTTCTTTCTCCCTGTTTGCTTTATCCTGTCAGCAGAGTGAGATACAAATCAAATCAAGTTTAATTATCATTCAGCCATAATAGATAGGGCGAATGAGGCAGCGTCCCTCGGGGGACACGGTGCAGAACGAACAACATAGTGCATTCAAAAAAGCAAGTAGAGAAGCCTCTTCACGTGGAATAAGAACATATATGTAGTCCAAGACCCTCAGTGACCTGTCCTGCAATCAATGGTAAAATCTCCTGGCAGTGTGCAGACACGTGCAGTCCAGACTGTTGTTCCACCACTCGAACAGGAGAGGGCAGCACCAACGGGAGGCGCCAGCCCCCTGCTGAGCGCGGATGCCACGTTGCACCGCCTCCAGCGTCCCTCACCTGGCCTGCAGCTGCAGGCAAGCCCGCGGCTTGAGGACTCGTCCCCGCTACAATCGGGGTTACGTGGCTTCTACTATCGCACCACCAGACAAGTGTAACAGGCCTGCGGCAACTTACACTATCACTCTGCAAAAGAGTCTTGCGATTGCGAGTGAAATAACCAAAATCACGAGTGAAATAACCATGACAATCTTTCACGTACCAACTCCGATGCCTCTGAGTGGCAGGCAGCAACACAGTCTCAACTCAAGCTCTGTATAAATTTTGGGTTTATTATGTACATAAATAGAAGCAAGAGTTAGGCCATTCAGCCCTGTGGGCCTTCTCTGTAATTCAGAATTTGTTGATCTCTTTCTAATCTATTCACAAGTCTTGCATCCCTTGATTCCTTTCAAAGTTCAAAGTAAATTTTATTATCAAACTACATGCATATCACCATATACAACCATGAGATTCACTTTCCATTGGGCATACTCAGCAAATCTATAGAATGGTAACTATAACAGGATCAATGAAAGGTCAACTAGAGTGCAGAAGACAACAAACTCTGCAAATACAGATATAAATAAATAGCAATAAATAACAAGAGCATGAGATAAAGAGTCCTTAAGGTGAGGTCATTGGTTGTGGGAACATTTCAATGATGGGGCAAGTGAGTGTAGTTATCCTCTTTTATTCAAGAGCCTGATGTTGAGCTTTCATTGTAATAATAATAATAAGTACTTCATTGATCCCTAGTAGGAAATTCTTTCATTACAGCAGCAACATTTAAAGACACATTTAGCAGTGTGCAGACTTAACTAATAATAAAGTACAGAATAATAACATGCACAATAATTTACCAATGTGCAATAATTTGCAATAATAATGTGTAATAATTATGTATTGAGTTGCTGCCACTTGATTGACTGCTGAGGATATTTGCATCAATGAGTAGGTGTACCTAATAAAGAGGCCACTGTGTGTATATAGTCCAACATGAGAAACATCATTCCCTTGTGCCCGTTTCAAAGCTCCACTAATAAACAACCCGTTGAACTCAGCTGCAATACACAAGCATATCTTTGCTCAGTTAGGAAGACCAGACACGTGCATGATATTCCAGATGCGATCTCAGCAGAAAACATAAATTTTCAAACTCGCTGTTTTTAAAAGAAATACTTCTGTTAGGGTCTAGGCCTGAAACGTCAACTGCACCTCTTCCTAGAGACGCAAACACGAGGAATTCTGCAGATGCTGGAAATTCAAGCAACACACATCAAAGTTGCTGGTGAACGCAGCAGGCCAGGCAGCATCTGTAGGAAGAGGTACAGTCTGGAGGAAGTGCCAGGAGCCAAAGGAGAAATTATTAAGAGTAAGGACTAATTCTGCTAGATGGAGCAGAGTGGTGGTAGAGGGGAACTGCTGAGGTCTGGAATCCAAAAAGAAATGGAGAGCTTTGAGACCTTCCTGATGGGGAATAGAAGTATATAGGGACTGGACATCCATGGTGAAAATAAAGCGGTGGGGGCCAGGGAACTTAAAATCATCGAAAAGTATCAGAGCATGAGAAGCGTCACAAACATAGGTAGGAAGGGATTGAACAAGGGGGGATAAAACCGTGTCGAGGTATGCAGAAACAAGTTCAGTGGGGCAGGAGCAAGCTGAGACAATAGGTCTGCGAGGACAGGCAGGTCTGTGGATCTTGGGTAGGAGGTAAAAATGGGAAGTGCGAGGTGTGGGAACTATAAGGTTGGTAGCAGTGGATGGGAGATCTCCTGAACGGATAAAGTCGGTGATGGTGTGGGAGACAATGGCCTGGTGCTCCTTAGTGGAGTCACGATTGAGGGGTAAATAAGAGGAGGTATCCGCAAGTTATCGCTGTGCCTCTGCAGGGTAGAGGTCAGTACGCCAGACTACAACAGCACCCCCCTTATCAGTGAGTTTGATAGTAAGGTTAGGATTAGTTTGGAGGGAGTGGAGAGCAGAGCGTTCGGAAGGAGTAAGGTTCGAATGGGAACAAGGTGCGGTGAAGTCGAGACAGTTGATGTCCCGTCAGCAGTTAGCAATAAAGAGATCCAGAGCAGTCTGAAGACCAGTGCGGGGTGTCCATGAAGAGGAGGTGGGTTGAAGACGGGAGAAGGGGTCATCAGTGAGGGTGGAAGAGTCCTTGCTGAAGAAGTAGGCTTGGAGACGGAGATGGCGGAAGAAGAGTTCCGCATCATGGCGAACGCGCAACTCGCTGATGTGTGGGCGAAGGGGGACAAAGGTGAGGCCCTTACTGAGGATAGAGCATTCTACCTCAGACAGTTGAAGGTCAGAGGGGATGGTAAAGACCCGGCACGGATGAGAGCTGGGATCAGAGTGGGGAGGGGGAGGCTAGGGGTGTCAGTGGAGAGGAGAGGGTTGGGGTGAGAGGAAGATGGAGCCTCTGAGGGCCCAGGAGCTGACGGTGGGATCTGAGGGTGACGGGGGTTGCAGAGTGGCGGTGGGGGAAAGGGAGACGGGAGTCACAGTAGCAGCACATAAAGACCCGGCCTGGAGTTCAAGGCTGGAGTCGCAGTTGGTGCACTTTGGACCTCAGCTCCAGCTGTAATCTACCCATGTTCCTGACCATTGGCGTTCTTGACCTGGACCACAGCTCCGCCGAATACTTAGCCTACTCCCCAGTTCCGTCTGTACACCCTGCTTATATTTGAGACGATATCTCAAACTCCAGACAAATGAGTAAGCCAGATGCTGTAAATGGGAATTTTGCAGACCCATGGGAGGCAAGCATTTCATCCATGCCTATTTCAATAAAATCTTTAAATTGAAGGGGTCTTAGTGGCACAGAAAAGGCCCTTTGGCCCATCTAATCCATGTCGAACTGTTTGAACTCCCTACTCCCATCAACCTGCACCGGGACCATAGCCCTGCATACCCCTACCACCCATGTACCTATCCAAACTTCTCTTAAATGTTGAAATCGAGCTCACATGCACCACCTGCACTGGCAGCTCATTCCACACACTCACAACCCTCTGAGTGAAGACGTTTCCGCTTATGTTCCCCTTAAACTTTTCACCTTTCACCCTTAAACCATGACCTCTAGTTGTAGTCCCATCCAACCTCTGTGGAAAAAGCCTGCTTACATTTATCCTATCTATACCCCTCATAATTTTGTAAACCTCTATCAAATCTCCTCTCAGTCTTCTACGTTCTAAGGAATGAAGTCCTCACCTGTTCAATCTTTCCTTATAACTCAGGTCTTTCAGTTCTGGCAACATCTTTGTAAATTTTTTTCTGTACTCTTTCAACTTTATTTGCGAACTTTGTAGATTAAATTTCACCATATAGAAACCGACAATGGGTAGTATTTTATTTATTTTAAAATTTGAAGTTACAGGGGTTGAAGGGCAGGCACCATGGTGGAGCACTTAGCACAATGCTATCACAGTTCAGGGTGTTCCAGAGTTGGGAGTTCAATTCCAGCGCCTTCTGCAAGGAGTTTGTACATTCTCTCCGGGACCACGTGGGTTTCCTCCAGGTGCTCCGGTTTCCTCCCACATCCCAAAGACGTACTGGTCCATCGGTGATTGTAAAGTGTCCTGTGATTAGGCTACTGTTGAATAGGTGAGTTGCTGGGTGGTGTAACTTGTTGGGCCGGAAGGGCCCAATCCGTACTATACAGTATCGCTAAATAAAATAATACAAAATAGAAAAAATTATGTACATATGTATATGTTTATTATAATTATTAAAATAAATGTTTATAAACTCTGCATCAAAATAGAAATAAAGTTTAATATTTTACATGAATACTGTAAACACTTCTGGGGAGTATTTTAAATTCTACTTTACGACTATGAATACACTACACATAAAAAGAAAATCTGAATAAACTAATTCTTTTCGTGCTCGCTGTTTAAAAGTTTCACAAGATTGTTTTCACGTCAACATGGCACAGTCAAACTGAACAAAAGCAGGCCTGACTGGAGCACATTTTACAAGGTCTCAACTTATACCGGAGATAATTCTGTTCCAGCAATCCTTATCAAGAGCATGTTAAAAGCAAACTTTTTCAAGCCGTTCCAACTGCACATAAGTTTGGGCCAAATTAAAATTATCTCCAAACTCATCACTTTTCAAGAGGGAAAGTGGGAACAATTAAACATCGGAACAAACCAGGGGAATGAAATTGTAAAATTAATCTCTTGTTTCAGTTCCCCGATTTTCATAATTTTCTTGCTACAAAATATCCCGTCTCACTGATAAAATGTAGGGTCTGCATTTCAAGCATATGATATCGCTGAAGAAGCGCGACTTTTTTTTTACTAAAGTGAATACAGATACGGTATCAGTCCACACAGTCGTAGAGCTCTCTTTAGTTCCTTGATGTCTGCAGCCATGTTTCCTCCATTCTCTCTCAAACATTGACTGAAGAGTAACTGGGGTTATTCCGGCAAACGAAATGTGCAACCAACTGTCCATCAGCAATCATCAGCAACAAACCGACACCTAAAAGAAGAATCACAGTCGTTAAAACTCATAACTATCACCATGGTCTATGAACTGTACAGATAGTCTTACAATACTTTATAAGATGGAATAGGTTGAAGATCAGGCATCAGAAATTTAAAAGGGACATCAGGGGCAGCTTCTCAGTGCAAAGGGCAGTGTGTATGTATTTGGAATGAGCTGCCAGATACAGTACAGTGCAAAAGTCTCAGGCACACAGACACAGCTGAGGCTTTTACACGGTGCTGTACTTGTCAATGTGGAGCAGAGAGCGAGTTTGTAACTCTGGAAGAAGCAAAGGATGTTGGGAATAGTGAGTGTGGAGCGCCATGGGAGGGGTGTGGGACAGGTGGAAGCAGAGGAGTGCCAGGGGTGGGGATTTGCTGTAGGTGCAGACACACCCAGCCCTGAGACAACAGGCAAGGTCATTTGATGCCAAACAATTGGTTTATTAATCATTTCAGAATGTCTCGCTGGTGCTTCCCACTCCCTTCCCCTTTCCCAACCATGATTCTCCTCTCCCTGCTCCCTTCCCACTCTCAGTCCACAATAGAGACCCATAGGTTTATCACCACTCACATATGCCATGAAATTATTTTTTTTTTTGCAGCAGTATAGCGCAATATATAAAATTACTAGAGTACTGTTTGGTGGAAGTCTGTGAAGAATAAGAATTTCAAGTTGTGTACTGTATACATCCTCTGATATTAAACTGAACCATTGAACATTTAAAAACCATCAAGTGCATGGATTGGAGAGGTTTAAAGAGCTGTGATCCAAACATGAGCAGATGAGAGTAGATTGCTGTATGACATGGTCAGCATAGACAATTTAGGCCAAAGGGCCTGACTATGACTAACTATGATAACATCATTTCAGCATTGTATCTCTGTTAAGCTGCAAAAAGAAATCTAGTGCTCATTGTCCAGTAGAGTCTGATTTAACTATTCAGAGGTGAATTGAATAAAGAATCTACAGCATGTTTATAACATTTTTGAAGAAAATCTACTCAGACTCACCCAATGCCAACCACCACTGCCATACTAAAGGAAATTCGACCATCACTGGAAATGAAATGAAACCCGAATTTAATGACTTTGCAGTGCTTCACACCTCGACATAAGATTCTTAAAACAAGCAAAATGAGGAGGAATTTCTTTAGCCAGAGGATGGTGAATCTTTGGAATTCACTGCCACAGATGGCCGTGGAGGCCAAGTCACTGGGTCTGTTTAAAGCAGAGGTTGATAAGTTCTTGATTAGTAAGGGCGTTGAGGGTTACGGGGAGAAGGTAGGAGAATGCGGCAGCACGGTAGCATAGTGGCTAGGAAAAGTTTTACAGTAACATCAACCTGGGTTTAATTCCCGACGCTGCCTGTAAGGAGTTTGTACGTTCCCCCCCATGACCGCGTGGGTTTCCTCCGGGTGCTCTGGTTTTCTCCCACAGTCCAAAGTTGTATCGATTAGTAGATTAACTGGTCATTGTAAATTGAGCTGTGATTAGACTGGGATTAAATTGGGAGATTGCTGGGTGGCGCGGTTCGAAGGGCAGGAAAGGCCTACTCCACGCTGTATATCAATAAATAAACAAACAAACAAACACAGATATGAGTAAATAAATAAATGGGATTGAGAGGGATGATACATCAGCCATGATGGTTTGGTGCAGCAGACTTCTACTTCCAACAAAGTTGGGGTTTTGCTGTCAATAACAAAGATTAAATATTACGTTTTTCATTGGGTTCCCTTTTTTCTGAATTAAGGCCCATGAAGAACAGTAATGTGTAGCATTACTGAATACAGAAATTGGTAAATAAATGTTGATCTTATAGTTCTCATCTTTTCATTCAAATCACAGAGTAGAGGACGACCATTTACCCACCACCAGTACCCAGAAGAGCAGCCCGTAGTCCTTTCCCAAACTCCAGGCAATTATTTTCCTTTCTGCCTATCCAGTTCCTTTTTGAAAATGGTTTCTTACCACGCTGACAGCTGATGAGTTCAAAATTGTAAGTATTCTGCACGAAATGTTTTTCCGTCTATCTCCTTCTACACGTGACCTTGAAACCCCCTTCACACGTCCCCCACCCCCATCTGCTTAACCTGACTAGTGACAGACCCGTACATCTCTATCAAATCAACTCTCAACCTTCATTGCTTTAAGGAGAATAACCCCAGCTTCTCATGTTTTCTGACTTATTACTCGAGACCATTGATGCAGAAGTACAGCCTTTACACCAAGCCACATGTTGCCACTTCTGTCTGGTTCTGCATAAACCCTGGCAGATATACTTCATAGGCACGTGAACTGATGGAGAATTTCTTGGTCCCCACCTCAGTGGCCCAGGATATACTAACCAGTGAAACAAAGAACAATTAGAATAATTGACACTGAGGAAAACAATAGTATTTAAAGCCGATATAAAATGACTCTCATATTCCAATTCATGATATGATTAAATTGGAGTTCTTACCTGCTGAAGTCAGCAGGATATGGCTGAGTGCAACTGTGAAAGAGTAGTCCCAAACCCTTTCCTTAACTATAGCTGCAAACAGCAGACAACTGGTGAAATATGTCAATTCCATTGACAGCAGGTTCACTAGGAGAGTGAAGAAAGAAACTTATTGACAAGCAACACACATCAAAGTTGCTGGTGAACACGAAGGGAATAAGTTACTTGTAGGTGCTTATTTTGGGACCGTGAAGGTCATATCTTTGCTGATTGCTGAGATAACGCTCAATAATGCTTAACTGTATGTTTGCTAATTGCTAATTAAGGAACAGAATGAGGAATTCGAATCTTTAGAGCAGTGGCGTGTCACACAAGTATAACAACGCCGTGGAGTCGCAGGCTGATAGCAATTGTTTTGTTTTGATTTTGGATCCGTTTTGCCACTACACAAACCTTCCCAGAGCTTGCTTCCCAAAGAAAGAATTCTTTTTAAATTTAAATATGGGCATGAGGGTTGTCGATAGGATAAGATTGTTAGGCTACTGATTCCATCGGACACCATTTTTAATACACTAAGAACATTATCATTTCCAATCCCCAGCCATTAATGGTGAAGTTACTAAATTTACTAGCTGTTCTTTCTAGTATTTCTTTCAGGAATTTTTGTGTACTAAAAAGCCATTTGTACAATTACTAAATCATTATGTTCACGACTATTTTGGCATACTAATTAACTGAATAAGCAGCTTTCAGTGCCCCAGATAATGAAAGCCAATATTCAGTATGGTCTTTGTCTCGCTATGCTGCCATCTTCCAAGGCTCTTTGGTCTTGCAGACCAAGATCCATCCCTTCCTCGATACTTCCAATGATCGGACTATCCATGGTGCATGTCCCAGCCTCCTTAATACTCCCAAAACACATCACATTATGTTTATCAGTGCTAATATTATCAGCCATTTCTCAAACATGCACACAAAATGTTGGAGGAACTCAGCAGGTCAGGCAGCATCTATGGAAATGAAAGAAGAACATAGAACACAGAAATTTGCAGCACATTACAGGCCCTCGGCCCACAATGTTCTGCCAATCGTGTAACCTACTCTACAGACTGCCTCAAATTTCCCTACCACGTAGCCCTCTATTTGTCTAGGCTGTATGTACCTATCTAAGAGTATCTTAAAAGACACTATTATATCCACTTCCACCACCACTACCAGCAGTGCAGTCCACACACCCACCACTCTGTGTGAAAAACTTACCCCTGATGTCCCCTCGGTACCCATTTCCAAGCACCTTAAAACTATGACCCCTTGTGTTAGCCATTTCATCCCTGGGAAAAAGCCTCTGGCTATCCACACGATCAATGCCCCTCATCATCTTATAGACCTCCATCAGGTCACCTCTCATCCTCCATCGCTCCAAGCAGAAAAGGCCAAGTACACTCAACCAATTCTCATAAGGTACGCTCTTCAATCCAGGTAACACCCTTGTAAATGGCTTCTGCACTCTCTCTTTCGTATCCATGTCCTTCCTGTAGTGAGGTGACCAGAACTGAACACAGTACTCCAATTGGGGTCTGACCAAGGTCTTATATAGCTGTAACATTACCTCACGGCTCTTGAACTCAATCCCATGGTTGATGAACGCCAACACACCACACGCCTTCTTAACAACACTGTCAACCCGCGCAGCAGCTTTGAGTGTCCTATCAACACAGACCCAAGATCTCTCAGACCCTCCACACTGCCAAGGGTCTTACCATTTATATTATAATCTGTCTTCAAATTGGACCTAACAAAATGAACCACTTCACACTTATCTGGGTTGAACTCCATCTGCCACTTCTCAGCCCAGTTCTGCATCCCGTTGCTGTCCCGCTGTAACCTCTGACAACCCTCCAGACTACCTACAGCACCCCCAACATTTGTGTCATCAGCAAACTTACTAACCCACTTTTCTACTTCTTCATCCAGATCATTTGTAAAAGTCACAAAGAAGAGGGTTCCCAGAACAGATCCCTGCAGAACACCACTGGTCACCGACCTCCATGCAGAATATGAACCATATACAACCACCCTATGTCTTCTGCTGGCAAGCCAATTGTGGACTCACAAAGCAGGGTCTCCTTGGATCCCATGCCTCCTTACTTCCTGAAGGAGCCTTGCAGGGGGAACCTTTTCAAATGTCTTACTGAAATCCATATACACTACTTCCCTACTCTACCTTCAAAGTGTTTTATTACATCCTCAAAGAATTCAATCAGGTTCATGAGGCACGACCTTCCCTTGACAAAGCCATGCAGGCTATCCCGAATCAGATTATGTCTCTCCAAATGCTCATAAATCGTACCTTTCATGACCTTCTCCAACAACTTGCACACCACTGAAGTCAGACTCACTTGTCTACAATTTCCCAAGTTATCTCTACTCCTTTTCTTGAACAAGGGAACAACATTTGTAACCCTCCAATCCTCCGGTACTTCTCCCGTCCCTATTGATGATGCAAAGATCATCACAAGAGGCTCAGCAATCTCCTCCCTCGCTTCTCACAGTAGCCTAGGGTATACCTCATCCGATCCCGGTGACTTATCTAACTTGATGCTTTTCAAAAGCTCCAGCACATCCTCTTTCTTAATGTCTATATATTCCCAAGTGTTTCAGTCCACTGTAAGTCATTCCTGCAATTGCCAAGGTCTTTTTCCCTAGTGAATAGGGAAATGCACAATGCCCCAGCCTTAATCCAGTCCACACAGTCTCCTCTCTTCTGTATCCACTACCTACCCCAGTACCTGCAACACTCTTTTGTATTTGATATAAATGCCTCCCTTTCCCCTCCCTGTCCCATCTTTCTTGACACATTTGGTTGATTTTTTTTTCCCAGATTTCACACTTAACCTCTGCTTTACTGATACAAATGTGCATTTCTATATTTTCTTTCTTTAACGCCCTCTTTGACAACTCATCCACCCTCTCATTCCCCTTCATCCCTACACGTGCTGGAACCCATAGAAATTTTACCTGACCTCCCTGATTTGCAATTCTTGTGACTGACTGAAGGGCTTCATAAAGTACACCTTGCTGACTGTTTGAGTGAAAAGACCTTAAACTTGCTGGAACTGAGGATGAATCTGAGCATATCAACACTTTGACTTGCCTAGCTTTCTCCACCCATCGCAACACAACCAACACTACCAGCAACTCCACTTTTACAGTTTCAAGATAACAAAAAAGGAAAAGGGCCCAAAGCAAAAGTTTGGGCATCCTGCATGGTCAGTACTTAGTAACACCCCCTTTGGCAAGTATCAGAGTTTGTAAACACTTTCTGTAGCCAGCTGAGAGACCTTCAATTCTTGTTTGGGGGATTTTTACCCATTCTTCCTTGCAAAAGGCTTCTAGTTCTCTGAGAATCTTGGGCCGTCTTGCATGCACTGCCCTTTTCAGGTCTATCCACAGATTTTCGATGATATTTAGGTCAGGGGACTTTCAGGGACATGGCAAAACCTTCAGCTTGCGCCTCTTGTGGTAGTCAATTGTGGATTTTGAGGTGTGTTTAGGATCATTATCCTGTTGTAGAAGCCATCCTCTTTTCATCTTCAGCTTTCTTACAGATGGTGTGATGTTTGCTTCCAGAATTTGCTGGTATTTAATTGAATTCATTCTTCCCTCTACCAGTGAAATGTTCCCCGTGCCACAGGCTGCAACACAAGTCCAAAGCATGATTGATCCACCCCTGTGCTTAGCAGTTGGAGAGGTGTTCTTTTCACGAAATTCTGCACCCTTTTTCCTCCAAACATACCTTTTCTCATTGCGGCCAATAAGTTCTATTTTAGCTTCATCAGGGCTTGTTTCCAAAATGCATCAGACTTGTTTAGATATTCCTTTGCAAACTTCTGACCCTGAACTTTGTGGTGAGGACGCAGGAAAGATTTTCTTCTGATGACTCTTCCATGAAGGTCATATTTGTGCAGGTGTCGCTGCACAGTTGAACAGTGCACCACCACTCCAGAGTCTGCTAAATCTTCCTGAAGGTCTTTTGCAGTCAAACAGGGGCTTTGATTTGCCTTTCTAGCAATCCTACGAGCAGTTCTCTCGGAAAGTTTTCTTGGTCTTCCAGACCTCAACTTGACCTCCACCATTCCTGTTAACTGCCATTTCTTAATTACATTACAAACTGAGGAAATGGCTACCTGAAAACGCTTTGCTATTTTCTCATAGCCTTCTCCTGCTTTGTTGGCATCATTTATTTTAATTTTCAGAGTGCTAGGCAGCTGCTCAGAGGAGCCCATGGCTGCTGATTGTTGGGACAAGGTTTGAGGAGTCAGGGTATTTATAAAGCTTTGAAATTTGCATCACCTGGCCTTTCCTCACAATGACTTGTTAGCCGTAGCCCTAACAAGCTAATTAAGGTCTGAGACCTTGGTAAAAGTTATCGGAGAGCTCAAATCTCTTGGGGTGCCCAAACTTTTGCATGGTGCTCCTTTCCTGTTTTTCACTCTAAAATTGTACAAAACAAAAATAATACACTAATCTTGCTTAAAATGTTGAAAAGAATGTTTCATCTTTAATTTTATGACTTTTGGAGATCAGTTCATCTACTCACTTAACTATTCACAGTTACAGAAATTTTGACCAGGGGTGCCCAAACTTTTGCATGCCACTGTAACTGCGACAATAAACGTCTTCTATCCGCCAGGTAATTGGATACACCATTTTAGTGCAAACCTGTGATTTTTGTTGCTCCTGTGTTCACAGCTCCGGTAGACAGCTGATGCATTCAAAGCAGTCCTGATTTATACAGAGGGTCTGTCTCCCGAGATACGGTTATGCACCTCACTAACTTGCTCAGTTACAATTTCTTGAACAAACACTTCAACTCAATACCATTGTCTCTGGTGTAAATATTCGGGCGATTGGAGACAAGTACATCAAAACTCTTTGGCGTTACCTCAGCAGTGCCTCTGGTGGAAATCAACCGATAGATTTAATTTCAAAGACTGAGACTGAGCAGCTCCATTTCCAGATTTCATCTTTTGGTTGGCTAATTATTCATCTCTGAACGGAGACCAGCGACACTGACCGATCCCTACCTCTGTCCCTGCAGTTTCCCATTTTGGACTGTCCTTCGGCTTCTTCCTGGTGATACACACACTCACTCAGTCTCAATCTCTCACACTCACAGTCTCTCTCAGTCTCTCTGTCTCACACACAAACACACACGAAACAACTGTACAATTGTGTTTCTATGTTATAGTGACTGTCCTGTTGTGCATTCTATTTATTATTAATTACTATAAATTGCACATTGCACATTTAGATGTAGACATAACATAAATATTTTTACTCCTCATGTATATGAAGGATGTAATTCATAAAGCAATACAATTCAAAACATACAAACACAAATTCGGACAAATATACACTAGAAAAACAGAGATCAGGATGGAAACGGTCAATGAGCATGTTGCTGATGTACATACACGAGAAAATCTGCAGATGCTGGAAATCCAAGGCAACACAATGAACTCTGCTGATTCCTCCAGCATTTTGTGTGATGTAGCAGTCTTTAATGGGCATCTCAAATCTCATCAAAGGACAAAAAAAATAGAGAAGAAATATTCCAATCTGCAAAGGAAGAGGCAAACCAGCTACAGGAATAAATACAGTACTCAAAATAGGCAGATGAATGGATGCAGGAGATAAAACTGCGTAGATTGTATAAACGCGGGAAAATCTGCAAATGCTGGAAATCCAAGTTCCTCCAGCATTTTGTGTGTGATGTTGCTGATCTAATAGTCTTTAATGAGCACCTCAAATGTCAAAAGAAATTGAGAAATATTTCAGTCGGCAAAATAATGAGCAACACACATAAAAGTTGCTGGTGAACGCAGCAGGCCGGGCAGCATCTATAGGAAGAGGTACAGTGGGCGTTTCACATCCCTGCTCTTGTATTCTCGACCTCTTGAAATGAATGCTAACATTGCATTTGCCTTCCTCACCACCAACTCAACCTGCAAGTTGACCTTTAGGGTGTTCTACACAAGCAGTCCCAAGTCCTTTTGCATCTCTGATTTTTGGATTTTCTCCCCATATAGAAAATAGTTCGCACATTTATTTCAACTACCAAAGTACATGACCGTGCATTTTCTAACATTATATTTCATTTGCCACTTTCCTGCCCATTCTCCTAATTTGTCCAAGTCCTTCTGCATCCTACCTGCTTACTCAACACTACCTGCCCCTCCGCCAATCTTTGTATCATCTGCAGACTTGGCAACAAGGCCATCTATTTCACCATGGAAATCATGAGGTACAGCATAAAAAGAATTGGTCCCAACACCAACCCCTGTGGATCATCACTAGTTACTGGCAGCCAACCTGACAAGGATCCTATACTCCCACTAGCTGCATGCCTGTTCTTACCAGATGATTTTACAACTCGTTCTTTATTAATGCTTCCCTTATCTTACACACAATACACATCAAGCTTACTGGTCCATAGTTACAAGGGTCAGCGCAGTCACCCTTCTTACATACCAGTAAAACGTTAGCCCATTTCAAGACCTTCAGGATTTTACCAATCTTAAGAGAATTTTGAATAATTCTTGTTAGGCCTTTGTATTTTCAATGATAGACTAATTTAAGTACCCTTGGATATATGTTGTCTGACACTGAGATTTATTAACTTTCAGGCTTTTCACTTTCTAAGATCTCAGAGTCACTTTAGGGAACTTTATTTTTCTCTACCCTTACTGGCATATTGCTAACATCTTTGCAGGTGAACACTTCAGCAAAATAAGAGTTGAGAGTATCCGCTATGTCCTTCTCTGCATAATTTAATACCCCACTGTTATTCCAAATACAATTAGCTTCCCACTTGACGTTTCTTTTACAACTAAAATATTGACAAAGTCTCTTGGGGTTCAATGTTATCATTATCAGGAATATCCTTCTCAAGCTGCCTTTGGCAATCACAATTTCCCACTTGACTATAGCTCTCATATTTGCATATACCCTGTGGTTAAAATGTATTGCAGGGGTACTATTTTTTTCAGTATTCCATATATAGATGTCACCCATGTACACAAGGAACATTGTCCTACACCCAATGCCTGCACCATCCAGCTCGCCTTTGGACTCTGGAAGGAAACCGATGTGGTCACCTTCTATGTGCACCATGCAACACTTGGCCTGTGGGCCTGATCTCCGTGATCTTCAATGTCAAGAACGTGGCAGTTTTTAAGCAAGGTTCTCAGACAGTCAGCCTGAGTCCACTAACACTTTTTGGAAACTTTTGCCTGTACCTGATTCTATGAATTCTGTAAGTTCAAAGTGAGACGAAGGAATCCTGGTGGTTCCCCTGTGGCAGGGAAAGTAAAAGTCAGGCAGTGTGGTGGTGACAGGAGACTCAGTAGTTAGTGGGGACAGGCAGTTGATGCTGTGGCAGCAAAATAAACACAAGGATGGTGTGTTGTCTCCCTGGTGCTGGGGTCCAGGGTGTAGAGGTGCGGCTGTAGGATATTGTCAAGAGGAAGGGTGAAAAGCCAGAGGTCCTGTTGCAAATTGGCACCAATGTCATTGTCAAAAACTGAGAAGAGGTCCTACATGCTGAGTGTATAGAATTAGGAAAGAGGCCTCTTTCCTTCTGTCACCCATGTACACAAAGATCAGTATCTTGTGGCCAGTGAGCACACCATCTATCTTGCCTTTGGTCTCTGGAAGGAAACCAGTGCGGTCTGCAATACGGTATAATTGCAGTTCCACTCAGAGCTCCTCCCCAGACCCAGGACAGCACACAATGGCAATACCGCAATTTGTGAGTGTAATCACACTTACAGCAAAATATTCCCAACCGGCCACAATTTGACAACTGCACTGGTCCTGGAATTGCTGAGATTTGCTCCCGGAATCAGGCACTGGCTCTCGCTGCTTCTCATCCCAGACCGAACTTCGCAATCTGACCGTGAACTTGGGCTCTGACTCTGCAGGACGTAACTGTCATTGATATGGCCCTCACCATATCCACATGTAACTGCACTATCTTATATCGCCACTTCCTCCTGTCTCCCATGTACACAAAGGACAGTATATTGCGGCCAGTGAATGCACCATCCAACTCGCCTTTGATCTCTGGAAGGAAACCGATGCAGTCACCGACTATTCGCCAGTCAGCACTGGTCCATGAACAATTTTGGTAACTTTTGCCTGTACGTGATTCAATAAATTTCTTAAAGTTAAAAATGAGATGAAGAAACCCTGGTGGTTCCCCTGTGGCAGGGAAAGGTCAAGTCATGCAGTGCATTAGTGATTGGGAACTTGATAGTTAGTGGTACAAATAGGAGATACTGTGCACACAACAGAGACTCCAGGATGCTGTGTTGCCTCCCGGGTGCTCGGGTCCAGATCTATCAGGGTGTCTGCAGAATGTTCTCAAGGGGAAGGGTGAGCGGCCAGAGCTCATTGTGCATATTGACGCTAATGTCATTGCCAAAAACGAGGATGAGCTTCTACAGACTGAGCATATAGAGACAGGAAATGGTGTGAAGAGAAGGACCTCCAAGGTAGTAATTTCTGGATTACTCCCGGTGCCATGGGCAAGTGTAGCTCGGAACGGAATTACAGCATAATTGAATGATTGATTGAGGAGATGGTGCAGGGGGCAGGGTTTCATGCTCGGATCAATGGAAACTTTTACTGGGCAAGGACTGATCTGTAGAACAGGGACAGGTTGCACCTGAACTGGAAGGGAACTAATATGCTGGCCGGGAGTTTTGCTAATGCTACTCAGAGGGTTTAAATTAGTTTTGCAGGGGGCTGGGAATTGGAACCCCAGGTCAGTAAGTGAAGGATTAGAACCGAAGGTAGATATCAGTGAAAGTATGGCCAGGCAAAATCAAATTAACAGGTATTATGAGACATATCGTTTCAATGGTGTGTATTTGAATGTCAGGAATATTATGGACAAAGGTGATTAACATAGAACATAGATCAGTACATGGATCTACAATGTTGTGGCCATTACAGAGACTTTGTTGAGAGATGGGCAGGGATGCACAATTAATCTACCAGGCTTTTGAAGTTTTTGAAAAGATAGAGAAGGAGGTAAAAGAGGTGTGAGTTGGGCTACCAGTCGGGGACAATATTACAGCTGCACTCAGGAGAGATCTAGTAGAGGGTTCAGACGCTGAGATCATTTGGGTAGAACTCAAGAACAGGAAGGGAGCAATCAAACTAATGGGATTGTACTACTACCTAGTGTTGGGTAATGAGTTTATTCAGGTGGCTGCCCCCTCAGTGGGTGAGCAGTTAGCTGACAGGGACCACAACTCTCTCACTTTTAAGATAGTTATAGATAAGGATGGGGTATTTTTTAATCAGAGAAGGGAAAATTACGAGGGTATTATGCAGGGACTCAGAACGGTTAATTGGAAATAACTTTTCTTCTGGAAAATCCCTATCAGACATGGGGAGAGTGTTTAAAGATCAATTGCACAGAGTACAGGAAAGGTATATTCCTCTTAGGGGGAAGGACAGGGATGGAAAGAGAAGGGAAACTTGGGTGCCCACAGAAGTGATAAATTTAGTCAAGAAGAAAAAGGAAAAGTATGTCAAGTTTTGGAAGTTAGGATCAAATGGAGTAGATGAAGGTTATACAGAATCCAGAAAAGAACTAAAAAAGGAAATTTATGAAAACAAGAGGGGCCATGAGAAGTCAATGGCAAGTAGAAATAAGGTAAATCACAAGGTACTCTGTACATACATAAGATAAGAAGATAACTTGGGAGCAGGGAGGACACCTCAAGGATAAAAAGAGAATCATTTGCTTGGATGTGCAGGATATGAGTGAAATACATCATAAGTACTTTGCTTCAGTATTTACCAATGGGGAAAGATTTGGACTCAGAGACAGTGCTGCATGCATAAATATGTTAGGGAGCTTGGAGGGCAAGGAGGTAGATCCCTGTCTCAGAGGCCAATGTTAAGCTGCCTTTAAAGAGCGTGAACTCTCGCAAGGTGGAATGTCCCGATGGCGTACCTTCTAAGACACTGAAAACCTGTGCTAACCAACTGGCGGGGGTATTCAAGGGCATTTTCAACCTCTCACTGCTATGAGCAGATGCTTCCACTCGTTTCAGAAAAGCAACAATTATACGAGTGCCTAAGAAGAATAATGTGAGCTGCCTTAATGACTATGGTCTGGTAGCACTTACATCTACAGTGATGAAATCCTTTGAGAGGTTGGTGATGACACGACTGAACTCCTGACTCAGCAAGATCCTGGACCCATTGCAATTTGCCTATCGCCACAAGTGTTCAACAGCAGATGCAATCTCAGTGGCTTGTCACAAGGCTTAACACCACCTGGACAGCACAAACACCGATGACAAGACTATTGCTCAGTGTTTAATGCCATCATTCCCATAATCCTGATTGAGAAGTTGCAGAACCTGGGCCTCTGTCCCTCCCTCTGCAATTGAATACTCAGCTTCCTAACCGGAAGGCCACAATCTGTGCGGATTGGTGATAACCTCTTCTCTTTGCTGGCAATCAACACTGGTGCACCTCAGGGGTGTGTGCTTAGACCACTGCTCTAGTCTCTCCATACTCCTGACTGCGTGGCAAGCAACAGCTCAAATATCATCTATAAATTTGCTAATGATATAATCATTGTTGGTAGAATCTCAGGTGGTGATGAGAGGTCCTACAGGCATGAGATATGCCAACTAATGGAGGGGTGCCACAGCAACAACCTGGCACTGAATGTCAGTAAGACGTAAGAGCTGATTGTGCACTTCCAGAAGGGTACGACGAACGAGCACATACCAATCCTCATGGAGGGATCAGAAGAGGAGAGATGAAGCAGTTTCAAGTTCACGGATGTCAAGATTTCTGAGGATCTAACCTGGTCAAAACGTATCAATGCCTTTATAAAGAAGGCCAGACAGCAGCTATACATCATTTTGAATTTAAAAAGATTTTGTAAGTCAACAAATACACTCAAAAACGTCTATAGATGTACCGTGGAGAGTATTCTGACAGGCTGCACCACTGTCTGGTAAGGGGAGGGGTGGTGGTGGAGGATGGAAAGAAGTTGCAGAGGGTCATAAATTGAGTCGGCTCCATCTTGGGTACTTGCCTACAATTTACCCAGGAGATCTTCAAGGAGCGCTGTCTCAGAAAGGCAGCATCCAATATTGAGAACCTCCAGAGCCCAGGGCATTCCCTTTTCTCACTATTCCCATCAGGTAGGAGGTACAAAAGCCTGAAGGCGCACATTCAGCGTTTCAGGAAAAGCTTCCAGTCTGCTATCCGATTCCTAAATGGACTTTGAACCCTTGGACACTCCCTAACTTTTTAATATATGTTATTTCTGTGTTTTTGCATGATGTTAATCTAATCAATTTTCCTATACTGTAATTGATTTACTTCTTTATTTATTATTATTTATTATATTATATATTTAATTTAGTTTTTTTCTTCTTCTGTGTTATGTATTGCATTGAACTGCTGCTTCTAAGTTAACTAACTTGATTCTTATTCTGATAATAAGGGTAATGACACAATTGTATTGGAGACTTCAATATGCAAGGGGATTGGGAAGGTCAGGTTGGTGTTGATTCACAGGAGAGGGAATTTGTTGAATACCGATGAGATGGCTTTTTAGAGCAGCTTCTGCTTGAGCCTGCTCGGTGAAAACATATCTTTAGACTGCGTGTTGAGTAATAGCCCTGATCTCATTAGGGAGCTTAATGTGAAGGAACCCTTAGGAGACAGTTATCATAATATGATTGAATTCATACTGCAATTTGAGAGGGTGAAGCATTACTCACATATATCATATCCCAATGGAATAAAGTGATTTACAGAGGCATGAGAGAGGACCTTGCCCCGGTGGATTGGAGCCCAGGTGGATTGGAGGTTGATACTGGCAGGGATTACAGCAGAGCAGAGGTGGCTGAAGTTTCTGGGAATATTGCACAAGGTGCAGGATAGCTGTGTTGCACAGAGAAAGATGATCTCACATTGACAGGAGTACCTACAAGGTAGGATAAAAAAGTTTTTTTTTCGTTATATATCAAGTAAACGGGAGTTGAGGGTTGTTATTGAACCAATGGCAAATGATGCTGGTAAGATAGTACTGGGGGACAAAAAATAGAAGATGAACTTAATGAGGACTTCACATCTGTCTTCACTGTAGAAGATGCTAGCTATTGTGATGAGAATACACATAAATTAAGATGTTTGCTGGCCTGGGCTAGCACCAGAGGCATCAGCAGTTGGTCTGCCACCTGTCCTCAGGGGAAGGAGAGATAAGGCACACAATGAAGCAACATCTGGAGATGTGTAATGAAGGGACGGGAGAGAGAGAGCTGTCTAGAGCGGCTCCCCCTTTGAACCCTGAACTGTTTGAAGTGATGGACAGGCGATACCCCAGCAGGGGGATAAAAAGGGACAGGTTCGCTAAGGCAAGTCACACACGACACCCGAGGTAACGAGACCCTGGAAGCGGTGCGCCTATCACAAGTCGGTGGAAAGCTCTTGGACGGCTGATCGGGGGATCAGCCTTAAACGCACAGAGTGGAAAGGTACGATCAGCGGGAACCCGGTGTGTGTCCACCCTTGCTTGGGTGCCGGGTTCACTGCAGAGGATCGACCGCATCTGGAGGAGGGGTCACAGTCGGTGACCTCAGGTGACATCACAAAGGACCCACCCGAAAGCTGCTTGTGAGCAATATCGCAGGTCTGTGAGTGGAAGCCGTTCTGAATGATCAGTCGTTCTCGTTCTCTCTCTCCCTCCCCCCACGTTGTCCATCGCCATGGCAATGATTACTGCGAACTGAACTAAATTGGACTGAACTTTGTGTCACTTTGAAATCGGTCATTTACCCCTAGACAACGATAGAGCTTGATTGATCCTGTTATTTTAATTCTGTGCACATGTGTGTTTATCATTGCTGAACTGTTGCATTTATTATCCTTTTGATTACTGTGTTGCTTGTTTCTTTAATAAAACTTTCTTAGTTCCAGTAATCCAGACTCCAACTGAGTGATCCATTTCTGCTGGTTTGGCAACCCAGTTACAGGGTACGTAACACTATGTACCAGAGTTTTGTGAGTATCAGGGAGCAGGAGTAAATGCCATTGTTAATAAAAAAACAAAAAGTGCTAGGCAAACTCAGAGGTGTTAAGGTGGATGTCACCAGGGACTACATCTCAGATTCCTGAGAGAGGTGGCTGAAGAGATAATGGTTATGATCCTTCAAGAATCACTTGATTCTGGCATGGTCCTAGGGGACTGGGAGATTGCAAATGTCACTCCACTCTTTAAGAAGGGAGAAAGGCAAAAGGAAGGAAATGAGAGGCCAGTTAGCCTAACCTTAGTGGTTGGGAAAGTACTGGTGTCTTATTAAGGATGAGGTCTCGAGGTACTTGTAGAGGGATGATAAATTAAGTGTCAGGCAGCATGATTTCTCTGAAGGGGAATCTTCCTTGATAAATCAGTTAGAATTCTTCAGGGAAGTAACAAGCACTGTGGACAAAGTGATTTTCAGAAGGTGTTGAAAAGGTGCCACACATTAAGCTGCAAAACAAGATAAAATCCTAGAGCATTACAGGAAAGATACTTGCATTGATAGTGGAATGGCCGACAGGCAAGAGGCAGAAAGTGAGAATTAAATAAGCCTTTTGTGGTTGGCTGCCACTGACTGGTGGTGTTCCTCAGGGGTCTGTATTGGGACTGCTACTTTTCACAATGTTTATCAATGATTTAGTTAATCGAATTGAAGGGTTTGTGGCAAAGTTTGCAAATGATATGAAGGTAGGTGGAGGGGTAAGTAATGCTGATGAAGCAATGTGTTTGCAGCAGGACTTAGAGAAGTTGGAAGAATAGGCAAAAAAGTGGCAGATGGAATACAGTGTTGGAAAAGGTATGATAATGAATTTTGGTAAAAGGAATGATAGTGCAGACTGTTATCTAAATGGGGAGAAGGTTCAGGCATCAGAGGTGCAGAGGGACATAGATGTCCTCATGAAAGACATCAAAAAAGTTATTTCATAGGCTGAGTCTGTGGTAAAGAAGGTAAATGCAATGTTGGCGTTTATTTCAAGGGGAACAGAATACAAAAGCAAAGAGATAGATCTGTGCCTTTATATGCCACTAGCCAGGCCTCACTTGGAGTAAGCTTCTGGGCCTCAGAAAGGATGTGTTGTCATTGGAGACAGTCCAGCGGAGGTTCACGAGGATGATTACAGGAATGAAGGGGTTCACATATGAGGAACGTTTGTCAACCTTCAGATGACTCACCGGAATTGAGAAGAATACGGTTCATCTAAATGAAACTTACCAAATGTTGAAAAGAATAGATAGGGTGGATATGGAGAGGATGTTTCCCATTGTAATGCACTGTAAGGGTTCACTGCTAATGGAAAGGTTTTTTTGTAATGTTCACTGCTGGAGTAACCATTTCTCTGTATCAGCAATATTTGGGTTATGGCTGGAGATAACAGGACTTGGATGCATGTTAGCCAATCAGGATTTTGTTGCCCTGTCTTATGATTCTGGAAGGGTGTGGAAAAGTTAGGGCAGACATACTTGGAGATAGGATTACTATGTGAAACAGTGGGTTAGCCAGTGCAAAGATCGGGCTGAGAGAAGGGCAGGACTGATGGTTAAACATTCCAGGATTCAGATGATTCAAACAGTCCAGAGAGAGGTGAATGATGTTGGGGAGCTGCACTGCTGATCAGGCAGAATGTCACAAAGTTGAGGTCCTCCAAGATGCTCATCCAGTAGGACAATGTAGGTAGAAGTCAGAAATACGGAAGGTGCAATCACTGTATTGGGATGATACTGTAGGCCTACCAACAGACAGTGAGAGAGATTAACATATGTCAGCAGGTTATGGTCTGATAAAATATCAATAGATTTGCTGTACTGGGGTGATTAATCTCCCCAGAATTACTAAGGCTCCCTTACTGCCTGAGGCTTGGATGGGGCTTTATTTGTTAGGTGTGTTCAGAAAGGTTTCCTGAAACAGCATCTAGATGGTCACCAGGGAGGGGGATATACTTCACTTAGTCTTGGTAATAAGCCTATAGAGATGTTTGCAGTTTAATTGGGAAAGATTTAAGGATTATAAATCTGAAGGGTTTCAGATGGTTATTGATAAGGATAGACCTACAGGTCGATGAATGTAGGTTTGTGGATGGCAAGTTACATCAGAATTGGAAAGGAATCTTAGAGGGTAGTCTGGAAGTCAATGTTCCTGTTTTCCATCTGGCATGTCAGAGTCACTCACAGTCCAGTTGGTCAGAATTCCGGATTTCCCTGTCCATGTTAGGAAGGTAGAAAAGGACGGGGACTTTCAGGAACTTAGGAAGATGAAAGATATTGTATTTGTTTAAAAAAGTAGGAGGAGTCATATGTCAGATTTAGAAAGCTGAAATTGGACAGGGCATTGGAAAAACATATAGGAAGCAAGAAACAAGTCAGACTGTGAATCAGAGAAATGGCTTATGAGGTGAAGTGTACTCTGCAAAGTCAAATTTCAGAAGTTTTCTTCAGAATTCCTCTCTCTGTTGCATAGCTGTAATGACAGCTATGGCAGAGACATTTTCTGCCTGAGAACCTGGGAGATCCTGGAGTCGGTCGGTGTCACTGATAACTTCATATGAGGGAATTTGCAGTAGCTGCAGTTCCTGACTGAAAACGTGATGGAAATGGAGGTGGTGATTGACAATTCGAAGATAGGTGGAGGGACAGGTAGTGTTGCAGAAGCAGTGAATCTGCAGGAGGACAGACAGATTCGGAGAATGGACAAAGCAGTGCCAGGTGCCAGGAACTGTATGGTCATGCGTATAAGCAGTAATGGTGTAGGCTATCTTCTAAGCAGGTTAAAAATTCAAAAAAGCGGATGTGCAAAGGGACTTGGGAGTTCTCCTGTAGGATTCCTAAAGGTTGCCTTGCAGCTGAGTTTTTGGTAAGGAAGACAAATCAAACATTATCAATCATTTCAAGAGGACAAGTAAACAAAAGCAAAATTTAATGTTTTTTGTAATATAATTTGTATTGAATTTTCAAAAAGAATACATGAAAACAATAGAATCTACCCTCCCCACTCCCCTTAACCCTCCCCCCCCCATATATAGTCCTACCTAAAAAGAAAGAAAGAAAAAAAAAGAAAGAAAGAAAAGAACCGCCTGGGTATTGGAAGGTTTCCACATGTTCCATGGGATTCAAAATAAATTTGGTATAATTATTCGTTACTTTCCCCAAGTGACCAAGTCTTTATCAGTGCACTTAAATATGCCATCCTATCTTTTGTAAATAAGGGCGCCAAATATTCAGAAATGTTACATATTTATCTCTTAAATTATAAGTAATTTTTTCAAGTGGAATAGAACGAGCCATTTCATTATTCCAATGATCCATACTTACATAGGAATCAGATTTCCAAGTAACTGCTATAGTCTTCTTAGCTACTGCCAATGCAATTTTTATAAATTCTTTCTGATATTTATTCAATTTAAGTTTCGGTTTTATCCCTTCAATATCACCTAATAGAAATAATACAGGGTTATGTGGAAGTTGAGTTCCAGTAATTTGTTCCAATAAGATTCTTAAATTTATCCAAAAGGGTTGAATTTTAAAACAAGACCAAGTAGAATGTAAAAAAAGTACCAATTTCTTGATTACACCAAAAACATTTATCAGATAGATTTGAATTTAATCTATTCATTTTTTGCGGTGTAATATATAATTGGTGTAAAAATGATATTGTACTAATCTAAGTCGAACATTTATTGTATTTGTCATACTGTCAAGACAAAGTCTTGGCCAATTTGTTTCATCAATATTAATATTTAGATCTGTTTCCCATTTTTGCTTTGACTTATGGGTTCCTTGTTTAATTGTCTGTTCTTGAATCAAATTATACATACAAGAAATATTTTTTTAATTTTCCCTTTTTGTATTAAAATTTCAATTTCATTAGGTTTTGGCAAAAAC
The DNA here is from genome assembly GCF_030028105.1 of Mobula birostris. Taxonomy (NCBI): domain Eukaryota; kingdom Metazoa; phylum Chordata; class Chondrichthyes; order Myliobatiformes; family Myliobatidae; genus Mobula; species Mobula birostris. The sequence continues at coordinate 26,138,294 of NC_092397.1, forward strand.
ATTGTTTGACCCAGCTTACCTTTTAAGTAAGCCTTTAATTGAAAGTAACAAAAGAAAGTATTATTAGATATTTTATATTTATCCTTTGATTGTTCAAATGACATCAATATACTTCGTTCAAAACAATCTCCTATAAATTTAATCCCTTTTTGGTACCAATTATATAAAAGTTGATTGTCCATTGTAAAAGGAATAAGTCTGTTTTGGAACAAAGGTCTCCTTACTAATAGAGATTTCTGTGTTTCATTATCAACATTTATCTTATTCCATAGATCAATCAAATGTGTTAATATAGGAGATTCCTTCTTTTCCCGTATCAATTTAGATTCCCATTTATATATAAAATCTTCAGGTCTATTTTCTCCTATCTTGTCTAATTCTATTTTAATCCATGCTGGGTTTCGATCATCGAAGAAAGATGCAATAAATCTAAGTTGATTTGCTTTATAATAGTTTTTAAAATTTGGAAGTTGTAACCCTCCTAACCCAAATTTACATGTCAATTTTTCCAATGATATTTTTGACATTTTACCTTTCCAAAGAAATTTTCTCACACATTTATTTAACTCCTGAAAAAATTTCTGTGACAATTGTATTGGTAATGTTTGAAACAAATACTGTAATCTAGGAAAAATATTCATTTTTACAACATTGACTCTACCTACTAATGTTATTGGTAATATCATCCATTTGTCAAGATCTTCTTGATTTTTTTTCAATAGTGGTAAATAATTAAATTTATATAAATTCTTTACATCATTATCAAGTCTTACACCTAAATACTTTATACCATTTACCGGCCATCTAAATTGGGTTACTAATCGACATTGACTATAGTCTCCTTTAGTAAGAGGTAAAATTTCACTTTTATCCCAATTTATTTTGTAACCTGATACCTTCCCATATTCATCCAATCTAGAAGATAATTTATGTAACGAATATTGTGGGTTTGTTAAATAGATCAAAACATCATCAGCAAAAAGATTAATTTTATATTCCTCCTGATTAACTCTAAAACCCATAATATCTGGATCAATTCTAATTAGTTCTGCTAATGGCTCTATCGCCAATACAAATAAAGCAGGTGATAGTGGACAACCTTGTCTAGTTGACCTTTTTAACTGGAATGGTGTTGAAATTTGAGAGTTTGTCACTACTTTAGCTTTAGGGCTAGAATTTAAAGTTTTAATCCAATTTATAAAAGATGTTCCTAACCCATATTTTTCTAGTACTTTAAATAAAAAATCCCATTCTAATCTATCAAATGCTTTTTCTGCATCCAAAGCTACTACTATACTCTTCTCATCCCTTTTTTGTGCCAAATGAATTATACTGAGTAGCCGGGTTAAATTATCTGCCAATTGTCTATTTTTAATAAATCCTGTTTGATCCATATGTATTAATTTTGGTAAATATTTAGATAATCTATTCGATAAAATTTTTGCTATTATTTTATAATCTGTATTCAATAAAGAAATAGGCCTGTATGATGCTGGTTTCATAGGATCTCTGTCTTTTTTTGGCAATACTATTACAATCGCTGTTGAAAAAGATTCTGGAAGTTTGTGTATTTTTTCTGCTTGACGTATTAGTTCCATAAAAAGAGGAAATAATAAATCTTTAATTTTTTTTTATAAAATTCAGGTGGAAAACCATCTTCTCCTGGAGATTTATTACTTTGGAGTGATCCTAAAGCTTCTTCAACTCCTTTTAATGTAAAAGGCATATCTAATCCCTTCTGTTCTTCCAAATTCAATTTTGGAAGAGAAACTTGTGATAAAAACCTTTCTATCTCATTAACATCATTTTGGGATTCTGATTGATATAATTCAGAATAGAAATTTTTAAAGGTTTCATTTATTTCAAGAGGTTTATAAGATATTTTATTTGCCCTTGTTCTAATTGCATTTATTGTTTTGGAAGCTTGTTCTGTTTTCAACTGCCAGGCAAGAATTTTATGTGCTCATAATACCTTTGTTTAGTTCTTATAATTGCTTTTTCCGTTCTATATGTCTGAAGCGTATTAGGGGCCAGATAATAAGTTATACGTCTAAAATTAAGAAAGAATATATGGCAGAACTAGATCAATTGGAAAAAGGGATTACAAAAATAGAAAAAGAATCTCAAAGATATATGTCAGAAGAAAAACGAAAACAACTTGTCAATAAGAAGTAGCAAAATTTAATGTTGAGGTTCAACAAGGCATTGGTCAGACTGTACTCAGAATATTATAAGCAGTTGTGGGCCCGTTATCTCAACAAAGGTATCCTGGCATTAGAAAGGCTCTAAAGAATTTCATGGGATTGATTGGTGAAAATAAAGGTTAATGCTTGAGGTGAGATTGGTGGCTCTAGGCCTGTACTCACTGGAGTTCATTAGAAATACGGGGAATTTCATTGAGACCTATTGAATATTGAAATACCAATATAGAGTGGATGTCGAGAAGATGTTTAATCTCTCCTTCTACCAGTACAGAGTGCCCTCCTGCTTCAAATTATCCACATTGTCCCTGTACCAGAAAAGACCAAGGTAACATGCCTCAGTTGGTGTCTGTCACACACTGCAATAACAAGCAAATGCTTTGAGAGGCTGGTCAAGGATTACATCTGCAGCTTGCTACCACCCAAACTGGACCCCCTACAATTCCCCGACCGACATAACCAATCGACCAACGACGCAATAGCCACTGTTCAACACACAGTCCTTACACATCTGGAGAAGAAGATTGCTTGTACGGGAATGCTGTTCTTGGAGTGCAGTTCAGCATTCAACATCATAATTCCATCCAGGCTCGACAAGGAGCTCAGAGACCTCGATCTTGACACTGCCTTGTGCAGCTGTATCCTGAACTTCCTGTCAGACCACCAGCAAGTGGTAAGAGTGGGCTCCCTCACCTCCACCCCTCTGACTCTCAATACAGGAGCCGCTCAGGGCTGTCTTCTGTGCCCCCTCCTTTACTCCCTGTACACCCTCGACTGCATCATCACCCACAGCTCTCATCTGCGAATTGAATTTGCCAACGACTCATCATTGAGTGGCCTTATCTCAGACAATAACGAGGCAGCCAACAGAGAAGAAGTCATCTCTCTGACACAGTGGTGTCAAGAAAAGAACCTCTCCCTCAAGGTCGCAAAAACAAAGGAGCTGGTTGTGGATTACAGGAGGAATGGAGACGGGCTAGGCCCTATTGACATCAGTGGATCTGGAGTTGAGAGGATAACTAGCTTTATGTTCCTCAGCATCCACATCATCATGGACCTCATGTGGTGGGTACACACCAGCTGTGTGGTGAAAAAGGCACAACAACACCTGTTTCACCTCGGACAGTTTACAAAGTTTGGCTTGAGCCCCAAAACCCTAAAAACTTTCTACATGGGCACAATTGAGAGCATCCTGACTGGCATGGGAACTGTACCTCCCTTAAATGCAGGACTTTGCAGAGAGTGGTACAGACAGCCTAGCGCATCTGTAGTTGTGAACTTCTCATGATTCAGGACCTTTACAAAGACAGGTGTGTACAAAGGGCCTGTAGGATCATTGGGGACCCAAGTCACCCCAACCACAATCTATTCCAGCTGCTGCCATCCGGGAAGTGGTACTGCAACATAAAATCCAGGACCAATCCGGGACTGCTTCTTCCACCGGGCCATCAGACTAATTAATTCAGACTGATTTAAGTGTATTCTATATTACATTGACTGTTTGCTTTATTATCAATTATTATCAATTACTATAATTGCACATTGCACATTTAGGTGGAGAGGTAACGTAAAGATTTTTACTCCATGTATGTAAAGGATGTAAGAAATAAAGTCAATTCAATTCAATTTATTCCTATAGTGGAGGCGTCTATGACCAGAGTGCACAGTCTCAGAGAAGAGGGATATCCATCTAGAACAGAAATGAAGAGGAATTACTTCAGCTTGTGGGTAGTGAAACTGGAATTCATTACCACAGACTGCAGTGGAGGCCAAGCCATTCAGTATAAAATAAAGGTTGATAGATTTTTGATTCGTCAGTGCATAAATGCGTTGTGTGGAAAAGGCTAGAGAACGGTGTTAAGAGGGATAAAAAAAAACCTCGGCCATTCTGGAATGGTGAAGCAGACTGGATTTGGTTGCATGGCCTAATTCTGTCACTACCCCTTGTGGTCCGATCACAGCCATAACAGAAACGTAGTTGAGGGAAGGGCAGAATGGGCAGCTAAATCTTCCAGGATACAAAGATGCAGGGAAGAGGGGAGGAGGAGTTAACAACTTGAATGCAGAGGACATAATAATGATCTGTAGGGAGAGCATCATTCTCACCTGAGTCGTCTGGTGAGGCCCTATCAATACCACTTAGATATAAGGATTTGGTATTATAGAAACCCTAACAGTCAGCAGGAATTGGAGTCACAGATATGTAGAGAGACTGCAGTAGTAAACATCATAAGGTAGTATTAGAAAGAGATTTTAACTTTCTCATATTGACTGGACCTTTCATAGTGTAAAAGGCATGGAGCTGAATTTGTGAAATGTGTTTAAGAAAGTTTCCTTCATCAAGACAGAGATGAACACTGCTTGAGAAGGCACAACACTGGGACTGCTTCTGAGAAATGATGGAGGTCAGTGGCAGAATTGTCTGTCGGTGAGCAGTCTGGCTCCAATAACCAGAATTCTCATAGATTTTCAATGGTTGTTGTGAACAATGCAATCCATTAAAAAGTTCCCAAACAGGACCAGAACACAGTTAGGAGCTATTAAGCGGGATCTTGCAGTGGTTGACAAGAAAGATACATCTGGCAAGTAGGAAACCTATAAAAGTGTGATGTCAGGAGTTTGGGGCCTTCTTGTTCCTTTTTGGGTAAAGAACAAGGCTCACTGGTTGATGAGAAATACCGAGGCCATGGTTGAAAAACTGGAAACAGCCTGCTTACATTTACTCTTGAGCCCAAAGAAATTAGCTTCAGTCACCTTCACTTGCCCCATCATTCAACTATTTGCACAAGCAACAAACTTACTTTCAAGGCCACCTCATCGCATATTCTCGATATTTATTGATTATTTAATTATTGTTCCTTCTTTTTGCATTTGCACTGTTTGTTGTCCTCTGTAGACAATAGACAATAGGTGCAGAAGTAGACCATTCGGCCCTTCGAGCTTGCACCGCCATTGTGAGATCATGGCCGATCATCTACTATCAATACCCAGTTCCTGCCTTGTCCCCATAGCCCTTGATTCCCCTATCCATAAGATACCTATCTAGCTCCTTCTTGAAAGCATCCAGAGAATTGGCCTCCACTGCCTTCTGAGGCAGCACGTTCCACACCTCCACAACTCTCTGGGAGAAGAAGTTCCTCCTCATCTCTGTCCTTAATGACCTACCCCTTATTCTTAAACCATGCCCTCTGGTACTGGACTCTCCCAGCATCTGGAACATATTTCCTGCCTCTATCTTGTCCAATCCCTTAATAATCTTATATGGCTCAATCAGATCCCCCCTCAATTTCCTTAATTCCAGCGTGTACAAGCCCAGTCTCTCTAATCTCTCTGCGTAAGACAGTCCGGACATCCCAGGAATTAACCTAGTGAACCTACGTTGCACCTCCTCCACAGCCAGGATGTCCTTCCTTAACTCTGGAGATCAAAACTGCACACAATGCTCCAGGTGTGGTCTCACCAGGGCCCTGTACAATTACAAAGGATTTCCTTGCTCTTGTACTCAATTCCCTTTGTAATAAAGGCCAACATACCATTAGCCTTCTTCACTGTCTGCTGCACTTGCTCATTCACCATCAGAGACTGATGAACAAGTACTCCTAGATCTCTTTGTATTTCTCCCTTACCTAACTCCACACCGTTCAGGTAATAATCTGCCTTCCTGTTCTTGCTCCCAAAGTGAATAACCTCGCACTTATTCACATTGAACGCCATCTGCCAAGTTTCTGCCCACTCACCCAGCCTATCCAAGTCACCTTGAATTCTCCTAACATCCTCATCACGTCACACTGCCACCCAGCTTAGTATCATCAGCAAACTTGCTGATGTTATTCACAATGCCTTCCTCTAAATCATTGACGTAAATCATAAACAGCTGTGGTCCCAATACCGAGCCCTGTGGCACTCCACTAGTCACCACCTGCCATTCCAAGAAACACCCATTCACTGCTACCCTTTGCTTTCTATCTGCCAACCAGTTTTCTATCCATGTCAATATCCTCCCCACAATGTCATGAGCTCTGATTTTACCCACCAATCTCCTATGTGGTACCTTATCAAATGCCTTCTGAAAGTCAAGGTACACCACATCCATTGGATATCCCGTGTCTATCTTCCTGGTTACATCCTCGAAAAACTCCAATAGATTAGTCAAGCATGATTTGCCCTTGGTAAATCCATGCTGGCTCGGCCCAATCCTATCAATGTTATCAAGATATGCCGCTATTTCATCTTTAATAATGGACTCTAGCATCTTCCCCACTACTGATGTTAGGCTAACAGGGCGATAGTTCTCTATTTTCTCCCTCCCTCCTTTCTTAAAAAGTGGGATAACATTAGCCATTTGCCAATCCTCAGGAACTGATCCTGAATCTAAGGAACATTTAAAAATGATCACCAATGCATCCGCAATTTCCAGAGCCACCTCTTTTAGTACCCTAGGATGCAGACCATCTGGACCTGGGGATTTGTTAGCCTTCAGTCCCATCAGTCTACTCATCACCGTTTCTTTCCTAATGTCAATCTGTTTCAGTTCCTCTGTTACCCTATGTCCTTGGCCCATCCATACATCTGGAAGATTGCTTGTGTCTTCCCTAGTGAAGACAGATCCAAAGTACTTATCAAATTCGTCTGCCATTTCTCTGTTTCCCATAACAATTTCTCCCAGTTCATTCTTCAAGGGCCAAACATTGTTCTTAACTATCTTACTTCTCTTCACATACCTATGTTATGTACCCCGTAACTGGGTTGCCAAACCAGCAGAAATGGATCACTCAGTTGGAGTCTGGATACTGGAAGTAAGAAAGTTTTATTAAAGAAATAAGCAACACAGTACTCTAATAGTAAGGATATAAATGCAACGGGTTAGCAATGAATAAACACACATGTACACAGAACTAGGATAATAAGCTCTATCGTCGTCAAGGAGTAAATGACCAGTTTCAAAGTGACAGAGTCCAGTTTAGTTCAGTTCGCAGTTATCGCCATCGCCGTGGGAGAGAGAGAGAGAGAGAGAGAGAGAGCGAATGAATATTCAAATCAGATTCCAATCAGACCTTCGATATTCCTCACAGTCAGCTTTCGGGTGAGCCCTTTGTAATGTCTTCTGAGGTCACCGACTGTGACCCCTCCATTTCAGATACGATCGTTCCTCTGCAGTGAACCTGGCACCCAGGGAAGAGCGGACGCACACCAGGTTCCCGCCGATCGCACCTTCCCACCCTGTGCGTCTATGGCTTGGTCCCGCGACAGCCCTCCAAAACTCCCACCGACTTGTGGGAGGCGCACCGCTTCCAGGGTCTCGTTACCTCGTGGTGTCGTGTGTGCTGCCTTAGTGAACCTGTCCCTTTTTATCCCCCTGCTGGGGTATCGCCTGTCCATCACTTCAAACAGTTCAGGGTTCAAAAAGGAGCCGATCTTGACAGTTCTCAGACCGGTGTCTCCTTCCGTTAAACTCTCTCGTCTCTTCATTAACATTTCCAAATGCTGCTCTATTGTCTTCCTTATCTCTCTTTCTCCTGAAGACAGGTGGCAGATCAACTGCTGATCCCACTGGTGCCAGCACAGGACAGTTAACATCTTAGTCTATGTGTACGTTTTGTAACCCTCTTTCGTCACACCTAAAAAGAAAAACTTTTGCTATCCTCCTTTATATTCCCAGCTAGCTTGCATTCATACCTCATTTTTTCTTCCTGTATTCTCTTCTTGGTTAAGTTCTGTTGCTCCTTAAAAATTTCCCAATCATCCGTCTTCCCACTCACCTTAGCTCTGTTATACTTCTTTTTTAATGCTATGCTATCTCTGACTTCCTTTGTCAACCACTGTGGCCACTTTCCCCCCTTTGAATCCTTCCTTCTCCAGGGGATGAACTGATTTTGCACCTTGTGCATTATTCCCAAGAATATCTGCCATTGCTGTTCCACTGTCTTTTCTGCTAGGATATCCGACTAGTCAACTTTGGCCAGCTCCTCCCTCATGGCTCCATAGTCTCCTTTGTTCAACTGCAATACTGACATTGCTGATCTGTACTCTGATTGAATGTCCTAGGTGGATGGAATTTCATTGATTCTGTTATAGTTATTATTTACAGATTTGTTGAATAGACAAGAAAACTAATCGGTTATATATAGAGACATATATGTATATTGAACTCTTGTCTAATATCTTCAACTCTTCCTTCCTTTTTAAAAGTTCCTTCATTCTACCATTCCTTATCTTCCTCACCAGGACAAATTTATCCCTAGCATCTTGCAAACTGCAAGGTAACCTTCAGATATCCTGCAGGAGGACTCCCAAGTCTCTTTGCACCACAGTTTTTGAATTTTTAACCTGCTTAGAAAAAGGCCCACGTCATTACTGCTTATATACATGACTATACAGTTCCCTGCATGACATTCTATCTGCCACTTCTTTGTCCATTCTCACAATCTGTCTGTCCTTCTGCAGATTCCCTGCTTCCTCAACACTACCTAACCCCCACCTATCTTCGAATTGTTTGCAAACCGGAATGAAAAGCCATTAATTCTGTCCTGCGACATGAAAGGAGGTGACCCTGCAGTCCCGAGCACCCGTCACACCTGAGCGCATCCACCTCACCTGTCAAGCCGCTTGCATCGAGTTTAATCTCATTGTCTTTCCTCTCTTTTGTCTGTATTCCTGTCTATCCCGTTTACCGAATTAGCTCTCATTGGCGACAGTATTATCTCCTGCTCACGGTCACACTGACTGCAACTCACATTTACACTATTCTGCGCATCACTCACAAATCTACAGGATATTGGTCCCCCTCCAGTTCAGGAGCATATAACCATATAACTATTACAGCACGGAAACAGGCCATCTCGGCCCTTCTAGTCCGTGCCGATCCCCTACCCTCACCTAGACCCACCGACCTGCACTCGGTTTATAACCCTCCATTCCCTTCCTGTCCATATATCTATCCAACTTAACCTTAAACGACAACATCGAACCTGCCTCAACTACTTCTGCTGCAAGCTCGTTCCACACAGCTACCACTCTCTGAGTAAAGAAATTCCCCCTCATGTTACCCCTAAACTTTTGTCCTCTAATTCTCGACTCAGAATCCATCTCTTCTGTACATATCGCTCTACCACAGAAAAAATTGCAATGATCCAAGAACTTCAATCTTGCCCCATGCCTCAGACCCTCAGTGACGTATTCATCTGAATCATCATTCTATTTTTATCCTCACCAATATGTAGCACAGCGTGTAATCTCGAAATTACTGCTCTGAAAGTTGAGCTTTTTAAGTTCTCTCCTAATTCCCCCTATTCACTTTGTAGAAGTTCAACCAACTTTTTACCATGATTTTTTGTTAAGGCATTTGATAAGGTTGCCCCATGCAAGGCTCCTTCAGACTGTATGGAGGCATGGAATACAAGGAGACTTTGCCTTGTGGATCTAGAATTGGCTTGCCCACAGAAACAAAGGGTGGTTGTAAATGTTTCATATTCTCCATGGTGGTCGGTGACCCATGATTTTCCAGAGGAATCGATTCTGGGACCTATCCTCTTTGCGATTTTTATAAATGACCTGGATGAATGAAGTGGAATGGTGGTAAGTTTACTGATGATACCAAGGTTGGGGCTACTGTGCTTTGTCTGGAGGGCTCTCAGTGATTAAAGCGGACATTTATAGGATGCAGAACTGGGCTGAGAAGTGGTAGATGGATTTTAACCGAGGGAAATGTGAAGTGGTTAAATTGGTATGTCCAATTTGAGGACAGAATATAATTTAAATGGTAAGACTGTAGGCACTGTAGAAGATCTAAGAGATCTTGCAGTCCATTTCGATAGGACACTCAAAGCTGCAGTGCAGATTGACAGTGTTGTTAAGAAGGCGTATGTTCTGTTGGCATCATCAACTGTGGGATTGAGTCCAAGAGTTGTGAGGTCATGTTACAGCTATATAAGACCTTGGTCCGACCTCACTTGCAGTACTGTGTTCAGTTCTGATCACCTCACTACAGGAAGGATGTGGATACCGTACAGAGAGTGCAGAGGAGATTTACAATGATGTTGCCTGGATTGGAGTATGTACCTTATGATAATAGGGTCAGTGAACTTGGTCTTTTTTTCCTTGGAGTGATGGAGGATGAGAGGTGACCTGATAGAGGTGTGTAAGATGATGACGGACATTGATCGAGTGGATAGCCAGAGGCTTCTTTTCCACGGCTGAAAAGGTTGACCAGAGGGGACATAGTTTTATGGTGCTTGGACATAAATACCGAGGTGATGCGAGAGGTAAGTTTTTCACACAGAGGCTGCTGGGTGTAGGAAATGCACTGCCAATGCTGGTGGTGGAAGTGAATACAATAGAGTCTTTTAAAAGCCTCTTAGATAGGTACATGGAGGTCAGAAAAATAGAGGGCTATTCAGTAACGACATTTTTGGTGGTCTCTTGAGTAATCTACATGGTTAGTACAATATTGTGGACCAAGGGACCTGTAATGTGCTGTAAATTTCTATGTTCTATATGTACCAGGAGCACTTGAGAATTTTCTGCAGCTGCTGCAACACGTTCCTGATTCTGGTTCTCTGGAGACAGCACAACATCCCTGTATCCCTTGTACAGCCACTGAAACTTGAGTCTTCTCTTGAATGCTGCTCTGCCTGGGTGTGTTGTGATCCGTGTGGAGGGCTGTCAGAGGTTACAATGGGACATTGATAGGATGCAAATCTGGGCTGAGAAGCGGCAGATGGAGTTCAACCCAGATAAGTGTGAGGTGCTTCATTGTTGTCGGTCAAATACGATGGCAGAATATAGTATTAATGGTAAGACTCTTGGCAGTGTGGAGGATCAGAGGATTAGGGTTGCGAGACGGTGTGGTCTGAGTCCATAGGGCACTCAAAGCTGCTACGCAGGTTGTCTCTGTGGTTAAGAAGGCAGATGCTGCATTGGCCTTCATCAATCCTGGGACTGAGTTTAAGAGCCGAGAGGTAATGTTGCAACTATATCGGATCCTGGTCAGACGCCACTTGGAGTATTGTGCTCAGTTCTGGTCACCTCACTATAGGAAGGGCGTGGAAACCATAGGAAGGGTGCAGAGGAGACTTAGAAGGATGTTGTCTGAACTGGGGAGCATGCCGTATGAGAATAAGTTGAGTGAATTCGGCCCTTTCTCCTTGGAGCGACGGAGGATGAGAGGTTACTTGATAGAGGTGTATAAGATAATGAGAGGCATTGATTGTATGGATAGTCGGAGGCTTTTCCCCAGGGCTGAAATGGTTAGCACGAGAGGGTTTTAAAATGCTTGGAAGTAGGTACAAAGGAGATGTCAGGGGTATGTTTTTTTTTTACGCTGAGGGTGGTGAATGAGTGGAATTGGATACCAGCAGCGATGGTGGAGGCAGCAACGATAGGGTCTTTTAAATGTGAGGGGATCCAGGAGTACCCCTAATAACTGTTTGGAGAGAGACATTTATCATTGATGGTTTGTTTGGAAAGGAGAGAGAGACAGAGTTATTTACCACTGATATGTTGCTTTTGAAAAGAGAGAGACAAAGGTTAACAGTGGACTGTCACTTTAAGGCATTGGAAGTAACTTTGGATTTTTACTGAGTTGGGAGTTGAAGACAGCACCGAGCAGTTCGAAGGTTGCTATGGTGACTGAAGGCGGTTGACACTCGATGTTATGATTTTCAGCTGGTTGTTGATGCTACTTCCAAGGACTTGCTGCGTGCTTGTGCACTCCTTTACAGACAAAGGAAGGGGGGACTCTTTGAATGACAGGTGATGCTCAGCCTGGTGAAATAAATGGGAGGTCAGATGATACAGACCTCAGACACATGATCTGGACACTGAATGAGCATAGTTGTGCCCGCAGAGAAAGTGGGTTTTCGAGGATCAATCAGGCGGATTGATCCAAATTGCTATTCCAGTTTGAAGGAGAAGGGGTTGACTGGTGGGGAGTTGTTGATTTGTCCACCCTCACCTGGGTGATAGCTCCACCACAGAAGACCGGTCCCCCTGGTTAAAGTCACAGTTGGTGACTTGTAAAGGGCTTCGGAGGATGACGAGAAGATCGACGGCATCAGCTCACCTGAAGACTCAACTCACTCTCTCGCTGTCTCTCCCCATCACTACTCAGCTAAATACCACGAACTGAACTGAACTTTACTCAACATCGTAAGACTGTATCTTTTTACCCCAAGACTTAACAAAGCTTGCTTTTTCATACATATATATTCCACACTTAAGTTTATATATAATCATTGTTAACCTGCTTGATTTATTTACATTTATATTACTGTATTGTGTAGTTACTAATAAATATTATTAGTTTATAGCAATACGAGGCTCCAAAGTGTTTTCCATCTCTGCTGGTTCTTTATCCCCGTCACAGGGTACGTGACATAAGAGACTCCTGGATAGCTACATGGAGGTTAGGAGACAGGGCTATGGTTAAAGCCTTGGTAGTTGAGAGGTAGGGACATGTTCGGCACAGCTTTGTGGGCCGAAGGGCCTGTATTGTGCTGTATGTTTTCTATGTTTCTACCTACATTAATTTACTGGATGACCTCAACCTTGTGACATTCTGCCTAATGAGCAATGCAGCTCCCCAACCTCATTCACCTCCCTCTGGACTGTTTGAATCATCTGAATCCTGGAATGTTTCGCTGTCACCCCTGCCTTTCTCTCAGCCAGATCTTTGTAGTGGCTAATTTACTGTGTCACAGAGTAATATTTGCTACAATTACGTCTACCTTAACTGTACTATACCTTGCACTGAAATAAACACACTTCAGCCCCTTGGAGCCACTGTGCTCATTAACAATGCCCCACCTTGACTTCCTGATGGGGTTTCTCGACCTCGTCTCCACCTTTTGATCAATGCTACTTACTGACTTGCAGCTCTGGTTCCCACCCATCCCCTTCCTCCACACACATGCCAAATGAGAAAACTCTGCAATGTTGCAACAAAACTCCCTGGCAGAATATTAGCTCCCCTCAGTACAGGTGTAACCCATCCTCCTTACACCAGTCCCACCTATCCTGGAATATAACGCAGTGATCTGTGTACCTGATGTCATCGCTCTTGTACCAGATTGTTAGCCATACATTTCACCTTACACCTTACAATCTCTTAGCTCACAAGCATGTGGCCCCTGAATTAATCCTGAGATCACCACCCCAGAGTCCTACTTCTTAAATTTCTACCCAACTACCCAGATTGTATTTGCAGGACCTTCTCTCTGCTGTAAGTTCTAATAAGGAACACGACCTCTGGCTGCTCCCCCTGCGTGGCATGATGTAGGTAACACTCATTTCAACAGATACTCTCGACTGTGTCCCCCACTCCCACCCACACCCCGCTAAAGTATTTGCTGCCAGTGATTCCAATGCTGTATATTCATGTATTTATCTGATTGCCTCTTTGTAATGAAAAATGTTTTAACAGTCAGTCAGCGTTCTTTTTTTATTTCAGCTCAGGGTATTTACATATGCGTTTGAAATCAAAGGAATTTTGAGAACATCTTTTGGTATCCTGCTTTATACAGGTATTCCTGTCATTTTGAGAACATCTTTCTCTGTGCAACATATCTATGCTGTACCTTGTGAAATAATCCCAGAAACTTCAGCCATCTCTTCACTGCTCTAATCACTGCCAATATCCTTCTCCAGCATCCTCTGGGCAAGGTCCTCTCTCTGCCTCTGTAAATCCCTTTATTGCATATTTGTGAGTTATGCTTCACCCTCTCAAATTGCCACACGAATTCAATCATATTATGATCACAGCCTCGTAAGGGTTCAGTTACATTAAGCTCCCTTATGATATCGGGGCTGTTACGTAACATCCAATCTAAAGATAGATTTTCCCTGAGATTTTCAATCACAAACTGCTCTAAAAAGCCATCTCGTAGGTATTCAACAAATTCTCTTTCTTGTAATTCAACACCAACCTGATTTTCCCAGTCCCCTTCCATACTGAAGTTACCCATTAAAATTGTGTCATTACCCTTCATTTCAGAATCAGGTTTATTATCACCCGCATGTGACATGAAATTTGTTAACTTAGCAGCAGCAGTTCAATGCAATACATAAGAAAGAAGAAAAATACTGAATAATTAAGTAAATCAATTACAGTGTATGAATTTTGAATAGATTAAAGTCCTGCAAAAAACAGAAATAGTATATATTAAAAAAGTGAGGTGGTGTCCAAGTGTTCAATCTCCATTTAGGAATCAGATTGCAGACGGGAGGAAGCTATTCCTGAATCACTGAATGTGTGCCTTTCGGCTTCTGTACCTCCAACCTGATGGTAACAGTGAGAAAATGGCACGCACTGCATGCTGAGTTCCTTAATAATGGACGCTGCCTCTCTGAGACGCCGATCCTTGGAATATCCTGGGTAGTGTATGGCTAGTACCCAAGATGGATTCGTCTAAATTTACAACCCTCTGTGACTGGTTCGGAAGTTGATAGAAAAAAACTTGAGAGGCAAGATTTATGAACATTTGGAGAGGCATAATATGATTAGGAATAGTCAGCATGGCTTTGTCAAAAGCAGGTTGTGCCTTACGAGACTGATTGAATTTGTTGAGGATGTGATGAAACACATCGATGAGGAGAGAGCAGTAGCTGTAGTGTATATGGATTTCAGCAAGGTATTGGACAAGTTACCCCATATAAGGCTTATTGAGAAGGTAAGTAGGATCCAAGGGGACATTGCTTGTGGAAAGCATAGACAGGGTGCAGAGGATATTTACAAGGATGTTTCCTGGATTTGGGATTACTCCTTATGAAAGCAGGTGAATCAACTTGGCCTTTTCTCCTTGGAGCGATGGAGGATGAGAGGTGACCTGATAGAGGTGAATAAGGTGTTGAGAGGCATTGATTGTGTGGATTGTCAGAGGCTTTTTTTCCCAGGGCCAAAGTGGCTGACCTGAGATGGAACAGTTTTAAAGTGCTTGGAAGTAGGTACAGAAGAGACATCGGGGTAAGTGTTTTTGCACAGAGAGTGGTGAGAGCGTGGAAAGGGCTGCCTGCAATGGTGGTGGAGGCAGTTACAATGGGGTATTTTAAGAGACTCCTGGATAGGTACATGGAGCTTAGATAATTTCTATAGTAAGGACATGTGAGGCACAGCTTTGTAGGCCGAAGGGTCTGTATTGTGCTGTAGGCTTTTTAACTTCTTTCTATCAGGTGCAGTAGTGCACCCATTCCCCCCGCCCCCACCACTTGCAAGACGGTGATGTAGCCTGTCAGAATGTTCTCCACGGTACATCAAAGTTTTTGAGTGTATTTGTTGACATACCAAATCTCTTCAAATTTTTAATAAAGCATAGCTGCTGTCTTGCCTGCTTTATAACTGCATCGATATGTTGGGACGAGGTTAGATCCTCACAGATCTTGATTTCCATGAACTTGAAACTACTCACGCTCTTAACTTCTGATACCTCTGTGAGGATTGGTATGTGTTCCTTCATCTCTTTCTGAAGTAGCGTCCACAATCAGCTCTTTTATCCTACTGACATTGAGTGCCGCGTTGTGCAGTGAAGCTACTTCACTAGTTGGCATTCCTTATACCTGTATGCCCTCTCGTTACCACCTGAGATTCTATCAAACATGGTTGTATCATCAACAAATTTATAGATCGTATTTGAGCTATGCCTCGTCACACAGTCATGGGTCTAGAGAGAGTAGAGCAGTGGACAAAGCACACACTCTTGAGGTTCACCAGTGTCGATTATCGAGCATGAGGAGATGTTATCACCGATCTGCACAGATTGTGGTCTTCCGGTTAGGGAAACGAGGATCCAATTGCAGAGGGAGGTACAGGGGCCAATGTTCTGCAACTTCTCAATCAGGATTATGGGAATGATGGTATTAACTGCTGAGCAATAGTCAATGAACAGCATCCTGACATCGGTGTTTGTGTTCTCCAGGTGGTCTAAAGCCGTGTGAAGAACCATTGAGATTGTATCTGCCGTTGAACTATTGCGGCGATAGTCAAATTGCAATGGGTCCAGGTCATTGCTGAGGCAGAACTTCAGACTAGTCATGACCAATTTCTCGAAGTATTTCATCACTGTATATGTTCGTGCTACCAGGCGATAGTCATTAATGCAGATCACATTATTCTTCTTAGGCACTGGCATAATTGTTGCCTTTTAGAAACAACTGGGAACTTCTGCCCGTAGCAATGAGAGATTGAAAATGTCCTTGAATAGTCCCACCAGGTGGTTGGCACAGGTTTTCAGAACCTTTCCAGGCTCTCCATTGGGACCCTCCACCTTCAGCGGGCTCACCCTCTTTAAAAACAGCTTAACGTCGGACTCAGAGACAGAGATCACTGGGTCATCAGGTGCAGCAGGCAACTTCACAGCTGTAGTTATATTCTGCTGTTCAAAGCCGGCGAGTTCATCTGGTAGTGAAGCTATTAGGTTTCACTTTGTATGAAGTAGTGTCTGGCAAACACTGCCAGAGTTACCATACATCCAATGTCACCTCCAAACTCATTCAAAATTGTTTCTTCGCCCTTGATATACCCCACCGCAAACCATACCTGGTTTTCTGGTACAGGCCTCGATCGCCAGAGTTGTATGCCATAGATCTAGCCTTCAGCAGATGACGTACCTCCTAGTTCATCTACGGCTTTTCGTTTGTAAATATAAGTACATGACTTTACAATCTCAACCCCACATTTTGGCTACTATAAGGAGACCTATTTTCGATGACCAGCTTTTACTCTTGCAATTTCTTAAATCCGCCCACAAAGATTCAACATTTTCTGACCCTATGTCACCTCTATCTAAAGATGTAATTCCATCTTTTACTAGAGGAGCCACATCACCGCCTGTGCCACCCTTCCTATATTTTGATACAAAGTATATCATTTGATGTTACACTCTCAACTATGGCCTTCTTTCAGCCATGACTCAGTGATGCCCACAACACCAAACTGACCAGTCTCTAATCGTGCAATGAGTTCATTCACATTATACCAAGTGCTACACACATTTAAATACATCACCTTCAGTCCTGAATTATTTGTCCTTTTAAATGTTGTTCCTGTGGTACAATTTAACTCTTTGCTCTGTTTGGATTTGTACCCAATCATTGGCTTGTTCTTCTTTACATTCATGTTATACTCATCATCTACTTGTAAACCTGTTGGGTTACGCTCAGCTCTGTCATACTGGTTTCCAGTATATGGAACAAATCATGGAACAGTACAGCACAGGAACAGACTGTTTGCCCCATAATATCATGTCAAACCATCTGAAAAGTAAATCAGTAAACCCCCAAAAACTAATCCTTCTGACCAACACAAAGTCCATCTCACCCCATCCTACTCATATTCATGTACCTATCTCAACATCCCCTAAAAGCCCCTAATGTATTTAACTCCACCACCATAATTGGCATCCGGCACTCTCTGAGTTAAAAAAAAGCATCTCCCTCACATCTCATCACCTCTCATCTTCAATGTATTAGACACTTTATCCTACGATAAAGACACTCCATGTCTAGTTGATCCATCTCTGACATATAGTTATAAATCTCTATCTGATCTCCCCTCAGCCTCTGCTACTCCAAAGAAAACTATCAAGTTTGTCAGACCACTTATGTTAGCACATGCCCTGTAAACCAGACAGCATCCTAGTAAACTTCTGCTCCTTCTCCAATGCTCAGTTCTCAAAATGGGTGAACTAGAACTATATTCGATAGTTCAGATTTGGCCTCAGTGGAGTCCTTTTACAGCTGAAACATCACTTCTTGAATTGAGCTCAGTAACTCAGTTAATAAAAGCAAGCATTTGATAAGCATTCTTAACCACAGATTGACCCATGTAGTCACTTTCCAGGAGCTGTGAACTTGGAGGTCAATCCTCTCTGTTCAGCAACACTGTTAAGGGTTTTCTCCTTAGCATTTAACTACTTGCTTTTGGTCTACCAAGTTGCAACCCCTCACATTTATCCGTGTTCAGCCTGATCTGCCATTTCTCTGTCCTTAGCTGTGAATAATTTATATTACACTGTATTCTTTGCCAGTTTTCTTCATTATACACAACTGCACCACTATTGGTATAATTCACAAACTAACTAAAGCACCCATCTACATTTTGATTTCGGTCACTTTCATTTCATGGTAAAAATCTTTTTAATTATTATTGAAAATCAACAACAAATACATTAAAGTAATCAAGTGAACATGTCAATACGTACAATAAGAATTAAATTATTGTGACAAGAATACACATCGATTAAGATGTAGCTGTCCTGTGCTGGCACCAGTGGGATCAGCAGTTGGTCTGCCACGTGTCTTCAGGAGAAAGAGTGTTAAGGAAAACCATGGAGCAGCATTTGGAGATGTGTAATGAAGGGACGGGAGAGAGAGTAACAGAAGGACAGAGCTGTCCAGATCGGCTCCCCCTTTGAACCCTGAACTGTTTGAAGTGATGGACAGGCGATAGCCCAGCAGGGGGATAAAAAGGGACAGGTTCACTAAGGCAACACACACGACACCCGAGGTAACGAGACCCTGGAAGCGGTGCGTCTCTCACAAGTCGGTGGGAAGTTTTGGAAGACCGGTTGCGGGACCAGGCCATAGACACACAGGGTGGAAAGGCACGATCGGCGGGAACCTGGTGTGTGTCCACCCTTGCTTGGGTGCCGATCTCACCGCAGGGAAACGATTGTATCTGGAAATGGAGGGGTCACGGTCGGTGACCTCAGATGACATCACAAAGGACTCGCCCGAAAGCTGACTGCGAAGGTCTGTGCGTGGAAGCCGTTTTGAATATTCATTCGTTTTGCTCTCTCTCTCCTTCCCTTCACTATCTGCGAACTGAACTGAACTAAATTGAACTGAACTTTGCGTCACTTTGAAACTAGTCATTTACCCCTAGACATTGATAGAGCTTGATTGATCCTGTTATTTTAATTCTGTGTACATGTGTGTTTATCATTGCTGAACTGTTGCATTTATTATCCTTTTGATTAGAGTACTGTGTTGCTTGTTTCTTTAATAAAACTTTCTTAGTTCTAGTAATCCGGACTCCAACTGAGTGATCCATTTCTGCTGGTTTGGCAACCCAGTTACGGGGTACGTAACATTATCAAATAAGTGATTAACAAAGCTAAACAATATATCAATAATAATAAGAAAAAAAATGTTAAAACTATTTTTTGGGAAAAGGAAAGGAGGAAAACAGAACCTCTACTAACTAAAACAAAAAAAAACTACTAAAAACAAACAAACAAACATTGGGAGCAGAACCCCAGAGCTATACGCCATACAAGCTTCCATAAAAGAAAAACATCAATCGGCCAACCAGATCCATTTAAACAAGAATCTGAAGGGTCCATCAAAAGAACCCCACCTTTTCTCAAAGACAAATCGAGGATCAAAAGTCAGTTTCCAGGAGCTGTGACTTCTGATTTTCTCCAAACTAAGACATAACATCACCTGAGAGAACCATTGTATCAAAGTGGGGGCAGAGGCATCTTTCCATTTCAATAAAACAGCCCTTCTGGCCAATAATCTGACAAATGCAATTACGTAGCAATACCATAAATATATTGAGGGACAATATCGAACAAAACTGTCAATTTATTAGGTTGTACGTTAATTTTTGAAGCTTTAGAAATTGTAGAGAAAATACATTTCCAAAACTGTTTCAATACAGAACACAACCAAAACATGTGTGTCAATGTAGCAGTCTCAGGTTTACATCTATCCCACTGACTTTCAACATTAGGAAATATTTTAGACAGTCTCTCCTTTGTCAAATAGTAACAATGTACAATTTTAAATAGAATTAGAGAGTGACTGGCATAAATCGAAGAAGATTTAACAAACTTCAAAATTCGCAACCAATCCTCTGTTATCAAGGTCATGTTAAGCTCTCTTTCCCAATCTTGCTTAATCTTAAGTAAAGGATAATTGTACTGTTGTAATAGTAAATTATAAATTTTCCCAATAAAACCTTTCACTAAAGGTTTCATTTTTAAAATAATGTCTAACCGGTCAGAATCTTGTATATATGGAAAATTACTTAAAGATTTTTGTATGAAATGTCTGACCTGAAGATATTGCAAGAAATGTGAGTACGAGAGAGAATATTTAGTTACTAACTACTCAAAAGACATCAATTCGCATTCTTGGAACAGATCTATGAAGGAATAGACCCCTTTATTCCTCCAAAGAGAAAAGGTAGGATCACTAAGTGAAGGTTCAAATAAATAGTTTTGATAAATTAAACTAAGAAGGTTAAATTTTTTAAGATTATAAAAATTACGAAACTGGTACCAAATTTGTAATGACTGCTTAATCACAGGATATAAGTGTAGAATAGAAATTTTTGCTAATTTTACAGGTAAAGAAGCTCCTAATGACGAAGTTAAGTAAAATTGTTCACAGCTTTCAATTCCAAATCAACCCAAGGTGGTCCTTCATTTTTATCAGTCCAATATAACCAAGAGCACACATAACATATTGTTGTTCGTCCATCGTTGACGTCGAAGAGGACCTCGACACCATAATGATGGTGTCGAGACTAGCGCGTGATTTGGATTTAAGCGAGGGAGAGTTGCGCAGCGTCAGCCTCACTCTCTCTTCCCAATTCCCATCCGGATCCAGTGGCAAGACAGAGTCTAGACGGCTGGAGATGGGACTAGGCGCAGTGTGACCAGGACGTCTTCTGTGTCTTGTCCTGCTCTACACGTTCCACGACGCTTGCAGAGACCGCCTTCTTGACCGTTGGACCTTCCGCTGCTCTCGTCCGCTCAATCCGCCGGAGTCTGTCTTCACATGCTGGGATAGACAACTCCCTATCTCACCGAGGGTTTGAGACCCGTCGGCTACCCTCACCTGGTTTAGCCGGCTTGTCGAAGCCGTTGCCCGGGGTGTGGCCGCTGTCGCATGCAAACAGCTATGGGGAGCCACAGGTGAGAGCTGAGTGCCAGGTGGGGACCAAAGGTGGACTAACCACCCTGAAAAGGACGCGACATGTTCCCCTACCAGAGGGGCTACCCCTCCCTGACACTCCATATACCCCACACATAATATATATTAACAGCCCAATAATACATTCTTAAATTAGGCAGAGCAAGACTTCCATCCTTTTTTAAATTTTTATAAATGATATTTTCCAATTCTTGGTCTTTTATTATTCCAAACAAAAGATGAAATGATAGAATCAGCCTGATATAAAAACTCCTTAGTTAGAAAAAAGGAATATTTTGAAATACATGTGAAAATTGGGTAAAATCACC
This sequence comes from Mobula birostris, assembly GCF_030028105.1. Lineage (NCBI taxonomy): Eukaryota > Metazoa > Chordata > Chondrichthyes > Myliobatiformes > Myliobatidae > Mobula > Mobula birostris. Next base: position 26,159,736 of record NC_092397.1, read on the forward strand.
ACTTTAACTGCATGAATTCGGCCAGCTAACGAAAGTGTAAGTGCATTCCATCTACAAAATAATTGCTTCATAACATCCTCTAAGGCAACCAAATTAGCTCTATAAAGGTCTCCATAATTTTTAGTGATGATAATACCTAAATATTTAAAAGAGTCCGTGACGTTACAAGGAATGTCATCATATATAGAAGCAGAATCATTTAGAGGAAATAATTCACTTTTATAAAGTGCTACGTAACCAGCAACAATGAATATCAATCGAGACAGGTTATATAAAAACCAAACATTTATTAAACACGGATAAACAATAAGAAAACAAACAAACACCTTAACCAGAAGTTAACCGCTATGTGGCTGTTCAACAAATCGTCACTCGGTACTGATTCTTAAAGTGACAAATGCGAAAACAGTTCTTAAAGCGGTAAATTCAAACATAGTTCTTCGAACAGTAAATTTTAAAGTCCAAGAGATTTATACAGTCAATTAGGAGAGACTTTCATGAAGTAACGAATTCCTCAAGGACACGGCGTCACTGCCACTCCCAGATGGATCTTGCCTTTTCCACAGGTTTCACGGCGACGGAAATAAAATGATTTTAAAGGCACTTACCTTCCTCTGTAGAATAATCTTGCACAGCCTTCCTGACACTTCTGGCAGAGTCTATCTCATGCAGATTACTCCTTGTTGAACGAATTCAGTAATGGTTGATCCTTTCCAAACCCGTCGAACGTTTCCTTCAGGGTCCCATCTTCACTCTCCAATGTTACTGAAAAGATACATTAATAAACCTAGCAGCAATTGTCAAACTGCTGGCTCAGACTTCTGTACCTTATGCTAGAACACAAAACTCTGTTTAAAATCAAAACTCCGTCATAATGCAAATACACAGCGGAGCGGAGTACCTCATTAACGTTCAAACTGGAAAAACTAACAGCGTCATCAGAGGTCTTCCCTTTTATACTCATGGTGAACATGAGGTCCTCACGTGACCTCACATCGGCGGGAAAACTACATCAGCTGACCTCCAAAACACCATTCCATCATTCTCACAAGATCTCCTTGAGGTATGTAACCCCTCTCTCCATAAAGAAATGGGTCTCTTAAAGAGTAAAATTTTAACAAATAACAATTTACACAAAAAAATACAAAGGTATAAAATTTACAACATACACAATATATAGTCTTATCTTTCAACACTTTACAAACTAATATACAGTAGGAGTGTTAGAAATGTTAAAATATCACTCCATAAAAAACTTTTCATTGTACATTTAACATCTAGATAGCCAATCAGCAATCACATTATCTTTACCCTTAATATGAGTGATCAAAATATTGTACTCCTGTAACATTAAACTCCAATTTAGTAATCTTCTATTTTTGTTTTTTATCTTATCAAAAACACCAACGGATTATGATCGGTATAAACCGTGAGTGGTTTATGAGTAGTACTAACATACACTTAAAAATGTTGTAAAGCCAAAACAAGAGATAATAATATTTTTTTCTATTGTTGAATAATTTCTTTGATGGGCATTAAATTTCTTACAAAAATAAGCTACTGGACAATCAACTTCTTCACCATCATCTCTTTGAAGTAACACTGCTCCTGCAGCTTCATCACTAGCATCTACAGCTAACGAAAATGGTTTTTCAAAGTCAGGAAATTTAAGTGCAGGTTGACTACATATTATAGTTTCAATTTATCAAATGCCTCCTGACAAGCTTCTGTCCAAACAAACTTTTCATTTTTCTTCAAGAGATTAGATAATGGAAGAGTAATGTTCGCAAAATTCTTACAAAATTTTCTGTAATATCCTACCATATTCAACAATCTTCTGAGAGTTTTTCTACTAGTTGGAGTGGGTACTTCTAAAATTGTCTGAACTTTCGTCTCAACAGGTGCTAATTTTCCCTGACCCACAACATAACCAAGGTAGGTCATTGTGGCATGGCCAAATGCACTTTTAGCTAAGTTAAGAGTTCAGTTAGCTTTTGAAAGTCTCTCAAATAGTTTCTCCACCACAGTAATATGTGCTTTCCATGTATTATTTCCTAACTAAATCATCAATATAGGCATCTGTATCTTTTAATCCCTGAATCACGCTATTAATCATCCTCTGAAAAGTACCTGGTATTTTTTTGGCATTCCTCATCCCAAATGGAAGAACATTATATTCTTATGTTACGTACCCCGTAACTGGGTTGTCAAACCAGCAGAAATGGACCACTTAGTTGGAGTCTGGATTACTGGAACTAAGAAAGTTTTATTGAAGAAATAAGTAACACAGTACTCTACATGTAAGGATATAAATGCAATGGGTTAGCAATGATAAAACACATGTGTACACAGAACTAGGATAATAGGAATCAATCAAGCTCTATCGCAGTCTAGGGGTAAAATGATCAGTCTCAAGTGATGCAGAGTTCAGTTCAGCTCAGTACAGTTCGCAGCAATTGCTGTTGTGCCGTTGGAGAGAGAGAGTGAGAGCGAATGATGATATGCAAATCAAATTCAGACAGACCTTGATGTTCCTCCACAGTTAGCTTTCGGGCGAGCCCTATTTTTAATGTCTTCTGAGGTCACCGACTGTGACCCCTCCGTTCCGGATACGTTCGTTCTTCCGCCGTGAACCCAGCACCCAGGTAAGGGCGGACACACACACCAGGTTCCTGCCGATCATACCTTTTCACCCTGTGCGTTCTCTGGCCGGTCCCGCGACCAGACCTCCAAAACTGCCAGCAACTTGTGGGGGCACACCGCACTTCCAGGGTCTCATTATCTGGTGATCTCATGGTGTCCCTTGCCTCAGCGAACCTGTTCCTTTTATTCCCCTGCTGGGGTATCGCCTGTCCATCAAACTTCAAACAGTTCAGGTTCACAGCAACCGGTCTGACAATACTCGGAACTGTGTCTCTTTTCGTTAATCCCTCTTGTCTCTCATTAACATTTCTGAATGCTGCTTCATTGTCTCACTTATCTCTCTCTTTCTTTCTTTTTAAAACTTTTTTTATTGAATAAGTATACAACATGGTAAGCCATATAGGCACTAATACACTGTTAGAATATAATAAAATTACAGGAGATATTAATGCAGAAAGAAAAAGAGATACAAGCAATGTAATTTAAACATAACATACTAAGGTAACATAATAGTATACTAATTTATATATATCAATAGAGAAAAGGAAAAAAAAACCCCAAAAAAACCCACCGTGCAACTAAACTGAAAGCAAAGCAAAGCAAATGGGCTAACTTGGAACCAAGTAGAGTTAAAGAACTTAAAATCACGTCCTCAAACCCGACCTCCCTTAAAAACAGTAAAAAAAAACAAGAAGGGTATATAAATATGGAGCAAAAAAGAGAAGAAAAAAAAAAGTTACATTAAATGAAAATATTGAATAAAAGATCTCCAGGTCTGTTCAAATTTAAGTGAGGAATCATAAAGATTGCTTCTAATTTTCTCCAAATTCAAGCATAATATTGTCTGAGAAAACCAAAAAAAGGTGGTTGGAGCATTAAGCTCTTTCCAATGTTGTAAGATACATCTTTTCGCCATTAAAGTAAGAAATGCAATCATTCTACGGGCTGAAGGAGAAAGATTACTGGAAATTTTAGGTAGTCCAAAGAAAGCAGTAATAGGGTGAGGAGAGATATCTATATTCAATACCTTTGAGATAATATTAAAAATGTCTCTCCAAGAAGTTTCCAGAGAAGGACAAGACCAAAATATATGAGTTAAAGAGGCTATCTGCTCCGGACATCTATCACAAAAAGGATTAATATGAGAATAAAAGCGAGCTAATTTATCTTTGGACATATGTGCTCTATGAACAACTTTAAATTGAATTAGGGAATGTTTAGCACAGATAGAGGAAGTATTGACTAATTGTAAAATCTGCCCCCAGTCATCCACGGAAATGATAGAACCAAATTTCTGTTCCCAATCTACCCTAATCTTATCAAATGGAACTTTCCTAAGTTTCATAATAATATTATAAATCATAGCCGATGCACCTTTCTGATATGGATTAAGGTTAATTATAGTATCTAAAATGTATGTAGGAGGAAGCATTGGAAAGGAAGAAAGTATAGAACTTAGGAAATTTCTAACTTGTAGATATCTAAAAAAATGTATTCTTGATAGATTATATTTATTAGATAATTGTTCGGAAGACATAAGGGAACCATCTAAAAATAAATCCAAAAACCGTGAAATACCCTTAGTCTTCCAAATTTGAAAAGCACGATCCGTAAAAGAGGGAGGAAAAAATATGTTACCTAAAATAGGAATCGCTAGCCCAGATTGGTTAAGATCAAAAAATTTTCTGAATTGAAACCAATTACGTAAAGTATATTTAACTATCGGGCTAGGATACCTGTTTGAGGCGTTTCAAATCAAAAGGAAGAGAGGAACCTAAAATAGAGCCAAGTGTATAGCCCTGAACAGATTGTAATTTCAATGCTACCCATTTAGGAATGGATAGTATATCCTGGTCAAGTAACCAAAATTTCATATGTCGAATATTAATTGCCCAATAATAGAATCTAAAGTTAGGTAATGCTAAACTTCCATCTCTCTCAGCTTTCTGTAAATGTATTTTACCCAGTCTCGGGTTTTTATTTTGCCAAATAAATGAAGAAATTTTGAGTCAACTTTATCAAAAAAAGATTTTGGAACAAAAATCAGTAATGCCTGAAATATATATAAAAACGTTGGCAGAAAAAAACATCTTAACTGCATTAATACGACCAATCAAAGTTAAATATAAAGGAAACCATTTAGATGAAAGTTGAATGATATGGTCAATTAAGGGTAAAAAGTGAATCCTAAATAAATCTTTGTGTTTACAAGTAATTTTAATCCCAAGATATGAAAAATATATCTTGGGAATATAAATTATTAATCAATTTAAATGGAAAGTTATGATATAAGGGAAATTGTTTATTAATTGGGAAAAGTTCACTCTTACTAAGATTTAATTTATAACCTGAAAAGAAACTAAATTGTGCTAATAACTCTAAAACAGCAGGGATGGATTTTTGAGGATTAGAAATATATAAAAGTAAGTCATCAGCATAGAGTGATATTTTATGGGACTTTAAGCCCCGAGTTATCCCAGTAATATTTGGAGATTCTCGAATGGCAATTGCAAGAGGTTCTAATGCAATATCAAATAATAAAGGACTAAGAGGACAACCTTGTCGAGTACCTCAAAAAAGAGGGAAAAACGGTGAGCTTAGAGAGTTAGTATGGACCGAGGCCACAGGAGAATGATATAAGTTTGATCCAGGATATAAATTTCGAGCTAAAATTAAACATTTTAAGCACCTTAAATAAGTAAGGCCATTCTACTCTATCAAAAGCTTTCTCAGCATCTAAAGAGATAACACACTCAGGAACATTTTGTGAGGGGGTATAAACAATATTTAACAGTGTGCAAATGTTATAAAAAGAGTAACCACCTTTAATAAAACCCGTTTGGTCTTCCGAAATAATAAAAGGAAGTACTTTTTCTAATCTGTTTGCTAATAACTTAGAAAAAATTTTAGAATCAACATTTAATAAAGATATTGGTCTATAAGATGCACATTGAGCAGGATCCTTATCCTTCTTTAATATTAGAGAGATTGACGCTCTATTGAAAGATTCGGGAAGCTTAGCAAGTTTTAATAAAGCCTCAAAAACCCTACAGAACCAAGGGATTAATGAAGGTGCAAAACATTTATAAAATTCTGCGGTAAATCCATCACGGCCAGGAGCTTTCCCCAGGTTCATCGAGGAAATAGCATTCTTAATCTCATCAGTAGTAATGGGAGTATCTAGCATAGAAGACATATCCTGTGAAATCTCAGGGAAGTCTAGGTTATCTAAAAAATCATTCATATATTTAGAGTCTCGAGGAGACTCTGATTGATATAAGGAAGAATAAAAATCAAAGAAGGTTTGATTAATCCCTGCATGATCAAGTATCAGTCGGTCATTTTGATTATAAATCTGATTAATTTGAGATTTAGCATAATTAGACTTCAATTGGTTAGCCAACAGTTTACCAATTTTGTCACTGTGTACATAAAATTCACTTCTTGTTTTCTTTAATTGGTTTACAATCGAGGACGAAAGTAATAAACTGTGTTCCATTTGAAGTTCAGTTCTTTGTTTATATAACTCCTCAGAGGGAGTTGTAACATATTTCTTATCAATTTCCTTAATCTTGTCCACAATTACCAACTCCTCCTGCTTCAGTTTCTTCCTCAAAGCAGCAGAATACGAGATAATCTGACCACGAATATAAGCTTTAAAAGTATCCCAAAGAATGTTCACAGAAATATCCTCTGTATAGTTGATTGTAAAAAAAAGATCAATCTGTTCATTCATAAAGTTAACAAAGTCCAAGTCCTGAAGCAACAACGAATTAAAACGCCATTGTCTATTATTTTGTGTATTGGCCTGAATTTTAATAGAAAGCTTAAGTGGAGCATGGTCCGAAATGGTTATAGCGTCATAATCACATTTAATCACTGAAGAAATAAGGCGAGAGTCAATAAAGAAATAATCAATTCTTGAATAGGAATGGTGAACATGTGAAAAAAAAGAAAAATCTTTTTCCTGAGGATGCAAAAAACGCCAAATATCCATCGACCCAGAATCAGAGAGGAATGAATTAATCAAAGTTGCAGATTTATTAGGTAAGGTCCGTAGAGGAGCCGAACGGTCCAAAGCTGGAGATAAACAAGTATTAAGATCTCCGCCCCAGATCAACGAAAACTCATTCAAATTCGGGAACTGATTGAATAATGATTTATAAAATTCCGGACAATCCATATTGGGAGCATAAACATTAACCAAAACTACCTTTTTATTAAATAGTAGACCACTAACCAGTAGAAATCTACCATTCGGATCAGAGATAATATCATGTTGTATAAAAGTAACTGAGGAGTCTATAAAAATAGAGACGCCTCGAATCTTAGCGTCAGAGTTCGAATGAAACTGTTGCTCCTTCCAGAATTTAAAAAAACGTAGTCTGTCCCCCCTCCGCACATGGGTCTCTTGTAAAAATAGAATTTGTGCTTTAAGTCTCCGGAACACTTTAAAAACTTTTTTCCTTTTAATAGGATGGTTAAGACCATTAGTATTCCAGGAGACAAAATTAATAATAGACTCCATAAACCCTAAAGTCAACCCGCAAAAAGGAGGATTGACGATAGGCTCGATCCACGAACCCGGAAAGGGAACAGAACAAATAAGAGATACCGGGAAGGAGAACGCAACCAATACTTCAATAATGAACATAGCCCAAGAAGAAAAAAACTAAAACGTGAAGCCCCTCCCACCACCCCCCACCCCATGACCCCAAGGCTAAATCTAAAACAGACCAGCCAGAAAGAAGCAAGCACTAAAACTACCCCCATGACTTCCGATAGAGCTCCCTAAAAAAAAGTGTAAATATAAAAAAGATCAGCTAGTTATAAAACAGTAAAAGAACAAAAAAAGTAAATGAATTAAAACAAACACTTAATATAACAGAGAAAAAGCCAGAAAATATAAAAAAAACGCAACAAACCCCAGACCCAATGAATAAACAAAAAAAATGAAATTATTAACATAAACTAGTTAACTAACAAAAAAAAAGTAGATTCAAAAACTACAAAATTTAAGGCCTCAAAGGAAATATGTAGAATGACGCTGAGGAAATAACCACCCAGAATCCCCTGGGAAAAAGGAATGACGCAGATAGGAAGAAAGTTTAGCAACCATATTAATTAATCAAAAATAAACTTTTCTGCCCATATAAGGCAAAAAAAAAGTTAAAGCCGACAGATTCACAACCTCCGATCAAACGGAGGTAGTTAAAAATTACGATTAAGATGTTGAAGGTGAAAATTGATCCAGATAACTCTGGGCATCCGATGGAGATTCAAAGAAACGGAGGGCTCCATCCAACGTACGAATCCTTAGACGTGCTGGGTAAAGCAGCGCTGGTTTTAAATCCATCTTGTAGAGTTCCGATATCACAGATCTGTAACGAACCCGTTGATCCCGAATCTGTTTGCTGAAGTCCTCCACGAATCGGAACTGAAGATCCAAAAAATCAATATAACCTTTAGATCAAACGAATCAAAACAGTTTCTCCTTGTCTTGAAAGTAATGAAAACGTAAGATGACATGTCGAGATTTATCTGACTTAGACGAGTATGATGGAACTCTGTGAACACGATCCAATAACGGTGGTTGGTCAAGAAATACAGTAGGAAATGCATCTCTTAAAAGTTGAGAAAAAAAATTCATTGGGCTGTCAGATTCAGCAGCTTCACGCACCCCAATCATTCGAAGATTCTGCCATCGCATTCTGGATTCTAAGTCAGAGTTTTTAAAGGTCAGAAAGTCAAGTTTCTTCTTCATTACATTGTTTCTTCAATTTTCCCCATCTTGAGTTCATTTTGTTGCGTGGATTTTTGAAGATTAGATATAGCCGACTGGTGTTCCGTAATAGATATTTGTATTTTATCGATTGAATCGGCAATTTTCTGGAAATTAATTGAAATTTCCGCACGAATCAGCTCCGTAATAGAGGTTGAAATTTCCCTTTGAATTAGTTCCGATATAGCTTTCCAAGTCACCGGTGGTTCAGTCGGAGGAAAATCGGTACCTTTCGGTCTAACCGGAGGTTTGCCGTCCTTCCCATTTTTTCCAATCTTAGACATAGCAGACCTTAAAAGCATCCGATTATCAAAGAGCCCAATTTGTTTCAAAGTATTGTAAAAGTTGATGCCTTAATGGTTAGTTAAAATATAGCTGATCATAAGAAGAAAAACTCAGAGGTAATGGAGCGAGTCAAGAACACGACTTCACTCCATGAGCTCTACCGGAAGTCCACTTATCTCTCTCATTAGCATCAATCTTCTAATAACTTGGTCTTTCGTCACACCCCTATCCTTCAAAGGATTTTTACCGGGGTAAAAATTATAGGCATGAATACATTATTAGATACACACAAATATACATTGGTCATCAGCTATATGGCTAATACAGAGAACTTTAAGTTGTCAACACCTTGACAGACAGTCAGCAATCACATTTTCCGTTCCTTTTATATGTTTTATTTTAGTAATCCTCTAAGACCAGGCTCCAATTTAGCAAACTTCATAGTGGCCAAAAACACTAATGAGTTGTGATCAGTGTAACTTCTCGGTGGTTTTCGTCCCGGACAAAGATAACAAGGGTCGTCCCACACCAAATTAGCATTCTTTGGCAAGAGCTTAGTAAGTGGGGGGGGTAATATCTGCAAAGTTTTTTTTTGCAAAACTTCCGATAGTACCCCACCATCTCCAATAACCTTCTCAGGGCTCTCTTGTCTGTCGGGGTGGGGACTTCAGAGATAGCCCGCACCTTAGCCTGCATCGGTGCCAGCTGCCCCTGTCTTCCCACCAATCCCGGATAAGTGATCTTTCCGTGGCTGAATTCACTTTTTGCAAGGTTCACTGTCAGGCTGGCTTCAAACAGCCCCTCCCACGTGTCACTCCAGACAACTACATCGCCAATATACGCTTCTGCGTTCTTTAGCCCTTTTGACACTGAATTAATTGTCCTATAGGGGTGTTGCTCACTAGGCTGACCTGATTTGACAACAACACCATGTCCCGGCTCTTTGCACCGCCTCAGGACATCCGGACATACGTGTGCGTGCCGTTTAATTAGCTGTCTTAGCGGCTCGCTCTGCTCGGGGGTTAAGGGAGAGACCTTATCAGCAAAGCTGGCCAAAACAATAGACTTCTCCCATCTGGTCAGCACCATACTTATCTTTTCAAAATGGGTTTTCCCCTTATCAGGTGGCACCCTAGCCTCATTAATTTTCGTGATAACACCGACTAGGTCTGTTAGCCTATCGTGGCAAGCTGTCAGCATATCAAAAGCCTGTAACTGTGTTAGCTCACGTCTACAATAGTCAATAGCATCCTTCCTCCTGTGCAGCCAGTAAAACTCTTTCATAATTCTGTCGACTGTCTTCCTCACCCCATAAATGTCCACCGAGGGGTATCTTGTGGGCTGGGTTAAAAATCTCGCCCCTATAAATTTTCGGCACCACCCCGCATTCCTCATCTGCGGACATGGTACTTGGTCATCATTTCCTCCTTAGTACTCTCCCCTTCACATAATAGCCCACAGACTCCCTTTTTAATTCTGCTTCAGAGAGAGCTGTCTCCGTCAAAACCATCAGCTCCGCGTCTCACTCCTGTGCCAGTACAAATTCCTTCCTTGCTAATGATAAATCTAACTCAACTCCCTCACTTCCTCCTGTTTCACTATGCTCTCTCTTACTTTCTAACCCCTCCTGGTACAAGGCTGGTAAAAACGTCTCTGCTAAATCTATATTAGCTTCGGCAGCCTTTCTGGGCATGCGCCGAGTCACTGCGCAAACAGGATAAACCTGTGAGTCCATGGGCGGGTCATCAATGCTGGCAGGCTGGCTTGTCAATCTTACTGCTGGGTACACCTCTCTGCCGGTGAGGTCATTACCGAGTGAGACCTCCACATCTTCCATCGGTAGTTCGGGCCTCACCCCGATCGTGACCGGTCTGGAGCCAAGTCGCTTTTTAGGTGTATCTGGTGCAAAGGTACTGCTTCAGTCCCTTTTCCAATGCCTTTTATCACCCTGACCTCACCAGTCTGGGTCTCTGAACTAAAGTCTAACACAATCTTTAATATCAATGACTGACAAGCTCCAGTGTCTCTCCAGATCCATACTGGAACTGGGTATAACCCCTCCTCCACCGACACCAATCCGGCCGAGATAAAATTCTCGCGCCCTTCCTGAACTTTATCAGACCTCGTCTTCCCTAGCGGTCTGTTTACAAGCTCAATACAGCCAGTCGGAACCGTCATTTTCCCTTTCCCCATCTCCTTCTTTGGGGCAAAGCACCTGGACGCAAAGTGTCTGACTTTCCCACAATTATAACAGACGACCCCAGGAGACTTCCTACCAAACTGCTCACGGTCTACCTTATCCTTCTCACTAGTCCCCGGCTTACTTTCTGACTTTTCTGGCGGACTCTCTCCGCCGTCCTGACTACCCTTCTGGTAGCCTTTACTTGGGGTAAACTTCGTTTTATGTGTCAACGCGTACTCATCCACTAACTTAGCAGTTGCGGCTAAGGTGTCTGCCTCTTTCCCATCTAGGTAGGGTCTCATACATTCAGGGGCACAACCTTTAAACTGCTCAATCAGGATTAGCTGTAGTCGTCTGTCATAATCCCCATTGACCCCTTTCGAGGCGCACCAACGCTCACAATATATCTGCATCTCACGGGCAAACTCTAAATACGTGCGGCCCATTGCTTCCTCGCATCCCGGAACCTCTGCCGGTATGCCTCCGGGACCAACTCATAAATCCTGAGGATGGCCTCTTTCACCATCTCATACCTCTGGGCATCTTCTGCAGACAAGACCGAGTAAGCTTGTTAGGCTTTTCCTTTAAGTACACTCTGAAGCAAAACAGCCCACTTATCCCTCAGCCAGTCCTGATTTGCAGCAACCTTTTCAAAATGGAGAAAGTACCCATCAACATCGGTCTCCTCAAATGGGGGAACCAGCCTAACTTCTGGGTTGCCCTGAACCCTCCACCTTGGTTCGGCATGGGCCCCAGCGCTGTCGTCATCTTTAACTTCTCCATCTCAAATTCCCTTCCCTCTGCTTCTCTCTCGCTTCTCGTTCTAACTGCTTGTCCCTCTCTTCTCGCTCCAACTGTTTGTCCCTCTCTTCTGGCTCCAACTGGTTTACCTGGAACTCGTGCTCGAGTCTCAATATTTCAATCTGCAGCTGTACTGCTTCTGCACCAGGTTTTCCATAGATACAACCTCCAGCTCCCCTTGGGGAAACACACCTTTAGATACATAATGCTCTATGATAGCTCTGTGCATCCCCGCTCTCCTCATTGTCCACTTCCCCTTAAAAAGATTCAACCATTTGGCCACAGCTGCTAATTCTGATTTCCTGGCATCCTCTAATGCCTGCAAGGTCGGTGCCTTTAGAAATTCCTCAATCTCCATTTCTGCTGTTTGCCCTTTCTTTCTTTCGGGAATTTTAACCCAATCAATTTACCCCGCCCCAAATTTAGCATTCAAAATCGCGGACGAGAACCCCACTTATGTTACGTACCCCGTAACTGGATTGCCAAACCAGCAGAAATGGACCACTTAGTTGGAGTCTGGATTACTGGAACTAAGAAAGTTTTATTAAAGAAATAAGTAACACAGTACTCTAAACGTAAGGATATAAATGCAACGGGTTAGCAATGATAAAACACACATGTACACAGAACTAGGATAATAGGAATCAATCAAGCTCTATCGCAGCCTGGGGTAAAATGATCAGTCTCAAGTGACGCAGAGTTCAGTTCAGCTCAGTACAGTTCGCAGCAATCGCTGTTGTGCCGAGACAGACAGACAGACAGAGAGAGAGAGAGAGAGAGAGAGAGAGAGAGAGAGAGAGAGAGAGAGAGAGAGAGAGAGAGAGAGAGAGAGAGAGAGAGAGAGAGAGAGACAGAGACAGAGACAAGAGAGAGAGAGAGAGAGAGAGAGAGAGAGAGAGAGAGAGAGAGAGAGAGAGAGAGAGAGAGAGAGAGAGAGAGAGAGAGAGAGAGAGAGAGAGAGAGAGAGAGAGAGAATGATGATATGCAAATCGAATTCAGACAGACCTTGATGCTTCTCCACAGTTAGCTTTTGGGCGAGCCCTTTTTTTAATGTCTTCTGAGGTCACTGACTGTGACCCCTCCATTCCGGATACGTTCATTCTTCCATGGTGAATCCAGCACCCAGGCCAGGGCGGACATACACACACCAGGTTGCCGCTGATCGTACCTTTTCCACCCTGTGCGTCTATGGTCTGTCCCCGCGACCAGACCTCCAAACTCCCACCAACTTGGGGGGCACACCGCACTTCCAGGGCCTCGTTATCTCGTGATTTTGTGGTGTCCCTTGCCTTAGCGAACCTGTTCCTTTTATTCCCCTGCTGGGGTATCGCCTGTCATGAAACTTCAAACAGTTCAGGTTCAAAACAACCGGTCTGACAGTATTTGGGAACTGTGTCTCTTTTCGTTAATCTCTCTCGTCTCTCATTAACATTTCCGAATGCTGCTCCATTGTCTCACTTATCTCTCTCATTAGCATCAATCTTCTGATAACTTGGTCTTTCTTCACACATATAATCCGGATGGAGTTACAAATGCAGATAACTCTCTACTTCTATCCGTCAAAAGAATACATGAATAACCTTTTAACAAATCAATCTTTGTAAGGAATTTGGCTTGTCCAACTTTATCCACACAATCATCTACCCTAGGGATTGGATATGCTTCAGTTTTTGTCACAGCATTCACCTTCCTGTAATCCTTACAAAACCTAATACTATTGTCTGGCTTGGGCACCATAACAAATGGTGAACTCCAATTCGAATTAGAATGTCTCATCATATCATTTTCTAGCATATACCTAATTTCTTGTTCAGCAAGTTCACATTATTCCCTGTTCATTCGATATGGATGTTGTTTTATGGCTTTGTATCTCTAACATCTACATCATGTGTAGCTACAGTGGTTCTTCTAGCAACGTCTAGAAATAAATCTCTATATTTAAAAATTAACTGTTTCATCTGCTCTCTCTGTTCTGGCTGTAAATGAGCTAATTGTTCATCAATATTTTCTAGAATTTTTGAATTTGGTAACCTGGCTGAAATAATGTTGGGTTTAAAATGAGTTTCAGATGAATCATCCATTAAGGTTTTATCAAGATCAGACTCATTACTGACCACAACAGTCATAGTAGCAGCTTCTCTCTCATAATACGGTATTATCATATTTATATGACACAGCTGTGTTGTCTCTCTATGATCTGGGGTTTTTACCACGTAATCCACATCATTCACCTTAGATTTAATCTCATAAAGACCACAAAATTTAGCTTGTAATGAGTCTGTTTGCACCGGGAAAAGAACCAACACCTTATCTCCAGGCTTAAGTAACCTCATCCTAGCTTCCCTATCATACCAAGTATTCATCTTCTCTTGAGCCAATTTTAAATTTTCCTTTGCCAAGCTATAAGCTTTATATAATCTTTCTTTAAATTTTAAAACATAATCTAGCAAATTAGTGTGTACTTCTTTATTAATCCACTATTCCTTCAACAAAGCCAAAGGTCCTGGAATTCTATGCCCAAACATAAGTTCAAAAGGACCAAAACCTAATGATTCCTCTACTGCCTCTCGTACTGCAAAAAGTAGTAAATGTATACCTTCATCCCAGTCCTTTTCATTTTCCACACAATATGTTCTAATCATAGTTTTTAATGTAGAATGAAATCTCTCCAGGGCTCCTTGCGATTCTGGATGATAGGCTGATGAAATAATCTGTTTTGCTTCCAGTTTATAAACTATCTGCTGAAACAATCCAGATATAAAATTACTACCTTGATCCGATTGTATTTCCTTAGGCAACCCAAAATAAGTAAAGAATTTTATAAGAGCCTTTGTCACAGTTTTGGCTGTTATATTCCTAAGAGGTAATGCATCTGGAAACCTAGATGCTGTACACATAATAGTTAACAAATATTGATGTCCAGTTTTAGTCTTTGGCAAAGGACCTACACAGTCTACAATGATTTTTCAGAACGGCTCACCAAATGCTGGAATTGGATGTACTGGGGCCACTGGAGTAACTTGATTAGGTTTACCCACAATTTGACACGTATGAGACGTTCTACAAAATGTCGCCACATCTTTTCTTAAACTAGGCCAATAAAAATGTTTAGAAACCTTGTTCATAGTTTTCTTTACACCTAAATGACCACCCAAAGGAATACTATGAGCCATAATTAAAATCTCATTTCGATAAATTTTAGGAACTACTACCTGATGATTAACTTTCCATTCCTCACTAGCAGGAATTGTAGGTGATCTCTACTTTCTCATTAATACTCCCTTTTCAAAATAATATCCTACTGGCACTTTTTCAATTTCACTATCTGGAAGAGCTTGTTCTTTTAATTTGCCTATCTCAGGATCTCTACCCTGCTCTGCTATCATCTCCTTCCACAATAAAGACAAATCTTCATGGTGAGACTTACTACCAAAATCCTGATCAAATAATGTAGGTAAGAAAGTTTCTGATACATCCTCAAAATTCGAATCTTGAACTGAACAGTTGTGGGTAACAACCTCATCCTGTATATCGGTCTTTTTAGCTTTAGCTCTTGTTACAACACATGAAGAATCTGTGTTAGAATCCCTCTGTCGTTCCTCAGAATTTGGATTTACTGTCAAATGTACTTCAGGAAAAACTTGTCCACCTGCTAAGTCGTTCTCTAACAAAAGAGAAACATCATTCACAGGTAAACTGGATTGCAGTCCTACTTTAACAACCCCTGTAACTAATCCTGACCTTAAATTTATTCTATGTAAATGTACTGGCATAAGGGAACTCCCAACTCCTCTTATATAATTTACCTCACCAATGTCAGACTCATCACTAAACTTTAGCGCACTGTCTAATATTAGTGATTAAGCAGCTCCAGTGTCTCTAAGTATTCTTATTAGTACTGAATTGGATTCTTCTTTCAAGGATACAAACCCTTCTGTTATAAAAACTTCATATCCCTTCTTAACTTGGTCAGACTCTGACACATCTTCATTAGTATTTTCTAAATCCTGTGAATTTACAGATGTTTCAATATGCTGCACACAAGCATCTGGGACGGCTTATTTCCCTTTTTTTTAATCTGCTTTACCTTGCCTCTCTGTGCTATTTTCCCTTTTAAAAATTCTACCTGGAGAAAATTTATTCTTATGAATTAAAGTATACTCATCAGCTAATTTAGCAGTCTCCTGCAATGCAGAAGTGTCTCTTTCATTTAAGTATGTTCTCCCTTCAACAGGAATGCTTCTTTTAAATTCCTCCAGTAAAATCAACTCTTTTAATTTATTATACTCCCCATTCACATTTTTAGAGGAAACCCATCTCTCAAAACACACAGATTTCTCATAGGCAAATTCCACATAAGTTTTTTCCACAGATTTATTCAAATGTCTGAATCTTTCTCTACATGCTTCCGGAACCAACTCATATGCCTTTAATATTAGCTGTTTAACAAAACCATAATCCAGTGCTTGATCAGCATTTAAAGCTGTATAAACTTGTTGTGCCTTGCCTTTAATTACACTTTGTAATATCACTGGCCATTGCTCTTTCGGCCACCCTAAGCTCAGAGAACAATTTCGAAATACTGGAAATATTTGTCCACTTCAGCTTCATTAAATGGAGGAGCCAAAATAACCTCACGACTAGCAATAAACTGTTTATTAGAACTTAGAACCAGAAGACTAATTTCCCCTCCTTAATTTCTCCATCTCTAACTCAAATTTCCTCTGGTTTTCACCTTCTCTTTCTTTACCTTCACTTAGTTTACTTTCCTCTCTTTCTTTAAATTCCCTTAATTTACTTGCCTTTCTTTCATCAAATTCCCTTTTTTTATTAGCCTCTCTTTCGCCATTTCCGCTTTAAATCTTTCAAACTTCATCTGTTCAAGATGTAACTGCATTTCCAGATTACTCATTGGAAACCTACCTAACACCTCATCATCAAACGTTTTCATACAGATATAACGCTCAGCGAATTTTCTTTGTATTAAAGCCTTTGTGGTATTCTTCGTAATTCCCTTAATATCCAACTTCCTAGAAATCTTCAATACAACAGGTTTTCTCGCATTCTCTAAAAACACCGGGTCAGGTGTGACCATAAAATCGTCAACATTCATTGCTGCCGAATACCGCTCACACACCAATGAAACTAAAAAAAACAAGGGGTATTTCCCTTTTCCAAATCAGAATGGCAATTACCAGCACATAAACTCAAAAATTTAGAGCAAGGTCCCGGACAAGCACCCACAAATTACGTTACGTAACCGGCAACAATGAATATCAATCGAGACAGGTTATATACAAACAACCAAACATTTATTAAACACAGATAAACAATAAAAAAAACAAACAAACACCTTAACTGGAAGTTAACCACTATGCGGACGTTCAACAATTCGTCACTCAGTACTGATTCTTAAAGCGATAAATGTGAAAACAGTTCTTAAAGCAGTAAATTCAAACACAGTTCTTCGAATGGTAAATTTTAAAGTCCAAGAGATTTATACAGTCAATTAGGAGAGATTTTCATGAAGTAACGAATTCCTCGAAGACACGGCGTCACTGCCGCTCCCAGTTGGATACTGCCTTTTCAACAGGATTCAAGGCGACGGAAATAAAACGATTTTAAAGGCACTGACCTTCCTCCGTAGAATAATCTTGCACAGCCTTCCTGCCACTTTTAGCAGAGCTATCTCATGCAGATTACTTCTTCTTGAATGAATTCAGTAACGGTCGATCCTTTCCAAACTTGTCGAACGTTTCCTTCAGGGTCCCGTCTTCACTCTCCAATGTTACTGAAAAGATACATTAGCAAACCTAGCAGTGTTTGTCAAACTGCTGGCTCAGACTTCTCTAAACAATGTAATCTCTAATGAAGAAAAATCTCTATCCCTTTGACTTACTGCCCGATGAAAAAACACTGGTTGTAGCAGAAAAACTGAAACTAATTATCTATTTTTGAGCACTCCTCGCTATATATATATATATGAGCAATTCTCTATGAATTATGAAAACTATCACTTAATTAATGAAGAAAAGGAAGAATAAAAACAGACAATCAAACCGGTTAACAATCTGTCCGCTGTGTATACTCAGTATACCAAACAGACTTTGAAAAAGTCATTCATCAGTCAAATCAAGAAGTTCACATCTTCTTTCAATAGCCCATCAGTCAAAGGATATCTTCAACATATCAGAAATCTTCAAAGCCTGTTTCCTTTCAGAAAATTATTCAGCAGACTAATACCATTCAGACCTCGGCCACCTCCAAAATAGAATTAACATAGTCCAATGCCGCATTGGGGTTCCAAAAAAATGACGTGGAGTCGAATCTTGAGGAAATAATTTTAATCCGGCTGGATAGCAAAGTGATGGGAATAATTCCTTATCATGGGCTATCTTCATAGCTGGAAGGAATTTGAACTGCTGTTCCATAAATTCCCGTGGATAGTCTTGAAAAAAACAAATCTCAGAACCCATAAATTTAAAAACTCTGTGTTTCCTTGTATATGTTATGATTTGGTCTTCAACTTT
Organism: Mobula birostris; assembly: GCF_030028105.1. Lineage (NCBI taxonomy): Eukaryota > Metazoa > Chordata > Chondrichthyes > Myliobatiformes > Myliobatidae > Mobula > Mobula birostris. Next base: position 26,177,959 of record NC_092397.1, read on the forward strand.
GAAATGAAGAAAACTGACCAAAACTGACCTTGGTTTATCCGGATCTTGAGATTTTGAAGTGAGAATTCTATGCACTCTTTCAATATCGGGAGGCTGAGGTAGAGTATCCGGAAACAGAGATTGAAACAAATTAGCAAAATAGCCCAATAAATTCCCACTCTCAGATCCTTCCTCCAGTCCAAAAATTGGAATGTTATTCCGATGAGACCTTGCTTCCAAATCGATAATCTTGCGTTGAGCCCATTCCAAGCGGGCTGAAATATCCGTTATCTGACACTTCGACTCTTTAAGCTCAGTATTCAAGGAAATGATATTCTCCTCTAAGAACTGAAAGCTCTGTCGAAATGACTTCTTCTCAGAAGTGTTATTGTCTATTTTACTGTCGAGAGCCATCACCGCATGTTCTAAACTCTTATCCCAGACAGGCATATCTTCTGATTTTTCTTTCGAAGTTTTTCCCTTTCTGTTGCTGGATTCAGAAAGCTGCTTTCTACATCTTAAAGATTGTGACATAATGACAACTAACCCCTCTAATATCCGACAAATAAAAGTTAAAAATTCAAACTGTAAACTGGGGAAAAGGAGAAATTAAAAGCAGCCACAGAATTTATGTGTTAGCCTATTGAGCTGCAGGCTGAGGTCCCAGAAGAGATCCCTGCAGAACACCACTAATTACAGATCTCCAGCCCGAAAAAGGCTCTTCAAACACTACTCTCTTAATTTTACCAGGAGGGACTTCATTAAATGCTTCAGCAAAATCCATGTAGATCGATATCCTCTGCTCTACCATCACCAATCTCTTTCATCACTTTGCCCGAAAACTCAAGTTGTGAAGATGGGACCTGACCCAAATGTAGACATGATGGCTCTCCCTAATTAGGCCCTTGCTTCTAAGAGCTCATATACCCTATCATGAAGAAGTTTCTCCAGCAATTTCCATCTGCAGGTCTGCAGTTCTCCAGATTTCCCCTTGTTCCCTTCTTACATGCAGGTATAACATTCACGACTCACCCGTCCTCTGGGTCCTCATCTGTGCCAAGTGTGGATACGAAGCTACTGATCAAGACCCCAGCAATCTTGTCTAATGTTAATACTCATTAGGAGACCCAATACTTTCTCCTTATTGACGTCCAAACTCCCTGACGTGTTTATGCATGCAGCACTGTCTCCCACTCCACACCTTTTCCCTTTGGTAAATACAGAAGGAAAGTACTTATTATGTACTTCACTCGCAGCTATCTACAGCTATCTTTAAAGTTGGGTAGTTGTGTTCTCTGCCACCTAACTGCAAACCCACTGAAAGGGCAGTCAGCCGAATAGACTTATTATCCAACACCAGGTAGTAGAACAATCCCATTAGTTTGATTGCACCCTTCCTGTTCCTGAGTTCTACTCAATGGACTGAGTCTGAACCCTCCACTATGTCTCTGCTGTGCGTACCTGTGATAATTTTCCTGATTAGTAGTCCAACTCACATCTCTTTTACCTCCTTCTCTATATTTTCAAAAACTTCAAAAGCCTGGAAAATTAATCACGCATCCCTGCCCATCTCTCAACCAAGTCTCTGTAATGGCCACAACATTGTAGTTCCACATACTGATACATGTTCTATGTAAATCACCTTCCGTCATAGTACTCCTTACATTCAAATACACTCCATTCAAACATTCAAATACACTCCATTTAAACTATATCTCTCATCATACCTGTTAATTTGATTTTGCCTGGCCATGCTTTCACTGATATCTACCTTCATGTCCAATCCTTCACTTACTGACCTGGTGCTCCGATTCCCAGCCCCCTGCTAAACTAGTTTAAACCCTCACTAGTAGCATATTAGTTCCCATCCAGTTCAGGTGAAACCTGTCCCTCTTCTACAGGTCATCCCTTGCCCAGAAAAAAGGTTCTAATAATCCAAGCTGGAAACCCTGCCTCCTGCACCATCTCCTCAAGTCACTCATTTATTTATGTGTTATGCTATTCCCACCTACACAAGCCCATGTTACCAGGAGTAATCGTGAAATTATTACCTTGGAGGTCCTTCTCTTCACCCTATTTCCTAACTCTATAAACTCAGTCAGTAGAACCTCTTCCCCTTTTTTGACAATGACATGGTGCCAATATGTATCACGGCCTCTGGCTGTTCATCCTTCCCCTGCAGCCGCTCTGATACACCTGGACCCTAGCACCCGGGAGGCAACACAGCATCGTGGAGTCTCTTTTGTAGCCACAGTATCTCCTGTTTGTACTCCTAACTAATAAGTCCCCTATCACTAATGCATTGCCTAACTTTATCCTTCCCTGCCACAGGGAAACCACCATTGTTTCTTTATCTCGCTTCGAACTTAAAGGAATTTGTAGAATCAGGTACGGGCAAAAGTTTCCAAAAAGTGTTAGTGGACTCAAGCTGACTGCCTGAGAACCTCGCTTAAAAACTGCTACACCCTTGACATTGAAGATCACGGAGATCAGGCCCACAGACCCGGTGTTGGATGGTGCAAATAGAAGGAGACCACACCGGCTTCTTACAGAGACCAAAGGCGAGCTGGTGGCGCGTTTATTGGCTGTAAGATACTGTCCCTTGTGCACATGGGAGACAGGAGGAAAGAGGGGGTATGAGACAGGGGAGTTACCGTAGACAGGGTCAGGGCTACAGCCATGAGAGTTATTTCCTTCTGAGACCAAGCGCAAATTCATGGTCCAGGGCTGAATTAGAGTCTCACCTTCCCTGTGATGATTCGGAAGAAATATGACATACTATTAGACCAATACGAGATGAATGAATGAAAAAGGATCTGCTGCTTTCCCAACATATTTGACAAATAAACTTTTCTCAGGATTCCGGCCCGGTGTAGGTATCAAATATAACCGAAGTCTCGATGCCAACAGGCATCAATCCTGATGAGGGTGGCAGAGTTTGTCATCAAAACATTGGTTGTAATCGGCACCGGTTACACGGCTGGAAGCCCACTATGAATAAATATTCTAATAGTACTCGCCTTGTGTGACTTTCCTTTCCTTTGAGCAGAGGAAGGTAAGATTGATGTTTGAGATTTTAAAAAGTGGTGAAGGTCATAGGTGGATTAATAATAGGAAGTTCTTAATTGAAATCTGATGTTTCACATCCATGCAGAAGTGAGGCAATGCAGACGGAGTGTCTAAACAAGGCCAGGGGATGCATTGCAAATGGTGGAATGTGAAGAAACACAGAGGGCCAGAGTGACTCTGGAAAGCATGAGGACAGATCTCCAAAGGTAGGGGTTGAGTTTGATTGGTCAGTTAACAGATGGATGGAGAGTTGCCTTTGTTTGGTGATGGAATGAGAAGAAACACAGAGGGCCAGATGGACTCTGAAAAGCATTTAGACAAATCTCCATTGATAGGGGCTCAGTTCAGCTGGTCATTTCAAGTCTGCGTGGGGACTTGCCTTTGTTCATTGCAGGTACTGAATGCCAGAGAAGGTGGCTCTGCTGGGACTATAGAAGCACAAGTTGGGCCACACATGAAGCGCTGTATACAGTCCTGGTTATTACACCACAGGGATATACAGACAGACCAACATTAAAATTAGGAGGAAGAATCCCCATTCTGCTGCACTAGCGCACTTCTCCATTCAATATTAGACAAGAATTCATTGGAACCCCAACTCCATATCCCCGTATACCCACGGTAAACATTCACCACTTTGTTTGTCAAATACCCACCAACCGCTGTCCGAAAGGTATTCAGTTCTACGCTCATATCTCCCTTAAGGGAGAAATAAAAGTTGCAAAGCCACAGGAATCATTAAGAAATCACTCTAACAGCACGTACCACGGGGCTTAATGACAACATTTATTGCACTGCTATGAGACTAGCACTATGTGATGAATGATTAGCCTCACAATCTGCCTCCTAAAGATCTTGCACCTTATGGTTTACCTTTCTCTGCAGATGTTATACTTTACTCTGCATTGGATTGTTTGTTTGACCCAGTATGCTAATACACCAACAAGTCGGGTGGCCTGTCCACATCTGACATTCTGTAACATTCAAGGGATAATTTTGAGTTAGGAAGTTGCTGAGTCTTTAGGAACACAAGGTCATAATATAGTTAATCTTGAAGTACTTTGGGGAAACGTATCAGTAAAAAACAAAGCCATGAAATTGAATTTCAGGAAGTCAAGGTTTGTGCTGACGTGGCAAAGACCTCGGAAGGTTCACTGGAAGGAACTGCTTGACATTGAGTCAGTTGAGGGACAATGGCATCGAGTCACTGCAGGAAATCTCCATGGCCAAGGTCAGGAGAAGCAATAAATCAATAGATAAACTATATGGATGAATAAATATATGTTCAAAAATGAAGAAAAGGCAGCTGTATAAAGAATACAGAAACAGAAAGTAATAAATTTTACCATTGGGGATATTAAAATATGCGAGCTACAGCCATGTGGGAAATTCGGATTGCCAATGGCAGGTTGAGAAGGATATTGCTGATAATGCCAAGACTGATCCCGAAAATTTTGTTAATACTGAAGTCATGAAAGAAACTGTAAGGAGGTACTTAGGCGCATTCAGTATAACAGTGACCTGTGAAGTTATGCTGTGGAAGACAGAGAGGATATTCCTAACTCTTATTTTTCCAAAGTGTTCACCTGCAGAGTCATCAACATGCTAGTAAGTGTAGCAAGAATTAAAGTTGCTTAAAGTGACTCCGATCTTAGAAAATGAGGTCCTGTCTCAGCTGAAAAGGCTGAAAGTTTATAAATCTCAGTGTCAGACAACATATATCCCAGGGTACTTAAAAAATGTCTGTGATTAAAAATACAGGTACCTAACAAGTATTTTTCAAAATTCTGTGAAGATTGGTGAAATCCGTAAAGACATGAAATGGACTAACATTTTCCCAGAATATAAGAAGGGTGACCACACTGACCCTGGTAATTATGCTCCAGTAAGCTTAAGGTGTGACGTAGGTAAGAACAGGATACACTAATAAAGAACAAGTTTGAAAAGCGGCTGATAAGAACTGGCATGTTAAGAGAAAGCCAGCATGGGTTCAGAAAGGATAAGCACGTCTTGCTAATACGCTGCAGTTCTATGAAGAGGCAACTAAAATTTATTATAACAATAGAGAGGTTGATATCATTTATTTGGACTTCCAGAAGGTTCTTGACACAGTACTCCAGAAGAGGTTAATAATCAAATTACAGGAGGTACGGATTCAGGTATGGGATGCGAATGTGAGCAGAATTGGCTCAGAAACAGAAAACAGCGAGTTATGGTGAGAGGATCGTATTCATCCTAGAAGATGTTAAAAGGGGGTTCCACAAGAACCATTCTTAGGGGTGCTGCTGTGTTTAATTAACATTAATGATTTGGATAAGCACAGAACAAATTCGTTTGCAGATGACACGAAATTAGAGTGATGGACTGATAACATTCAGGCACAGAATCAATACAGGTGGATCTAAACACAATCCGGATGTGGGCAGATAAATGGCAGATGAAGTTCAATGTAAGTAGTATTACATACAGGAAGTAGAATTACTGGATATAAATATACAATGGGGGTCCTCAGTCAGAAAGTGCATTGTATGAGAAAGATTTTGGCGTTCCGGAAGACATCACTATCAACATCTAGACAATGCATTGAAGCAATTCGGAAGGCTATTAGAATGTTGGGCTATATAATATGCTCAGAGGAGTTCTCGCGACATTCTCCTTAAGCTGTGTGATGCACTTGTGAGGATACACATTAAGCCTTGTGTACAATTTTGATTCCCATATTTTGTGAGGGATGTGAAGGCTCTGGAGAGAGTTCAGAGAAGGGCGACTAGACTCATTGCAGGATGTGAACTATGCAGAAAAACTGAGCATTACATATGTTCAGCCCACTTTGACGTAAAATGAGAAAAGATGCAATAAAAGTGTTCAGAATCATTTTGCGTGGAGGTAAGTTGGATGCCAGCTACTACTTCAAAATTAATGCTTCAACAAGGAAATAGGGCCACATGTGGAGACTGGTTAAAGGGAGATTTCAGACTAAAATCATGAAGACGTTCTGTACAAAGTGATTTGACAGATACAGAATAAAACCCACACTCTCACACTGTATCATAGACTGACCGGTAGAGAATCAACCCTACACTTACACAAGGCGCCAGAAACTGACCAGCAGAGATTGACTCTTACACCCTCACTCTGTAGCAGAGACTAGGAGACAGACACAGGAGCAACATCACAATCCTGCAGCCTACTTTCTGGCTGTCTGCCTAATTGCCTGTCTGTCAGTCGATCTCTCTCTCTCTCAGCTAACGTGTTATCTCACATTTGCCTTTTTTTCTCCTTTACCTATTCATCTCCCTGTTTGGAGTACTTTTCTTTATTATTCAACCAGTTTGCCCATTCCTTTGCAGATTGAAATATTTCTTCTCAATTTCTTTTGACATTTGACAGATTTGAGATGCCCATTAAAGACTGTGACTTCAGCAATATCACACACAAAATGCTGGAGGAGCTCAGCAGAATTTCTTGTGTTGACTTGGATTTCCAACATCTGCATATTTTCTCTTGATTGTATGTTAGCAATGTGCTCATTTGACCATTTCCATCCTAATCGCGGTCTCACTATTGTATCTTTGTTCGAATCTGTAGTTGTGGGTTTTGAATTGAATTGACTTTATAACTTACATCCTTCATTTACACGAGGAGTAAAAATCTCTACGTTACGTCTCCATCTAAATGTGCAATTTATAGTAAGCATAGAGCATAGAATAGTACAGCACAGTACAGGCCATTCGGCCCACAATGTTGTGCCGACCCTCAAAGCTTGCCTTCCATTCAACTCCTCACCTTAAATTCCTCCATATACCTGTCCAGTGTGTACAACAGGACATTTGATATAGCATAGAAATACAATAGTACAATTGTCTCTCTCTCTCGGTGTGTGTGTGTGTGTGTGTGTGTGTGTGTGTGTGTGTGTGTGTGTGTGTGTGTGTGTGTGTGTGTGTGAGAGAGAGAGAGAGAGAGAGAAAGAGAGAGAGAGAGAGAGAGAGAGAGAGAGAGAGAGAGAGAGAGAGAGAGAGAGAGAGAGAGAGAGAGAGAGAGAGAGAGAGAGAGAGAGAGATCGATCAGGAAGAAGCTGAAGTACTAAACAACATTTACAAAATGGGAAACTGTAGGGACGGAAGTGGAGATCGGTCTGTGTCGCTGGTGTCCGTTCAGAAATCAGTAATTAGCCAAAAAAAAGACGAAATATGTAAATGTCGCTGCTTCGTGACAAAACTCAGTCTTTGTAATTAAATCAACCGGCCTATTTTCACCAGAGACTCTGCTGAGGTGATGCCAAAGAATTTTCATGTATTTGTCTCCAATCGCCCGAATATTTACAATAGAGACAAAGGTACTGAATGGAAGTGTTTGTTCAAGCAACTGTAACTGAGCAAGTCAGTGAGGTGTATAACCGTATCTCGGGAGACAGATCCTCTGTATAAATCGGGACCGCTTTGAATGCATCAGCTGTCTGCCGGATCTGTGAACACAGGAGCAACAGAAATCACAGATTCTCACTGAAATGGTGTATCCAGTCATCTGGCGGATAGAAGACGTTTACTATCCTTTTATTTCAGCCTTCGGAATTCCCGGTAAGCCGCAGTGTCAGCTGCCGTGGGCGGATGTTGAAGTTTAATTCCAATGTTGTGATTGATTCTGCCGCCGGCTTAAACTCTCACATTCCAGTCCCGGTATTCCGCTTTTCAGGAATAGAGTGGAAACACCGGGACGACAGATGCTGGAATGTGGATCTAGAAACAAACCGCTGCAGGAATTTAGCGAATCCGCCGACATCGGTGGAACTGAACTTGTCAGACAGTGTTCTTCCAGCGGTTTGTGATCAGTAATGGGATGTTCCGTCTCTGTGCGTTTGGTCTTGCAGCAGTTGCACTGCATTTGCAAATATTGTGTTAATAGAGCCCGCGGAGATTATACTAATTGATCGTCTACATTTGCATGTGAGCGGATTTCTGAGTTAGGAGCAAGACTCAAACAAATAATTGGTAGTAACAATTTAGCAAATGTGTGGACTTTCGTGTTGTAGATCGAATCTATTGTCGATTTTAAATAAATGTCTGCGGTATGACTGAATGTAAACAGCTGATGGAAAACAGACTGAACTCATTGCAGAGTCAATTAACAAAGCCGGCCTAGTGCTTCAGAGTGAAACGTTTCCCATCTGACAGACATCTGACTACGGCACCGAGTTTGCTGCTGGACGTTGAATTCCTCTCCCCTGCTTCCCTGTGATGGAATCAACGGGAGTCGTCATGTCTGTTTGTGAGGTTGTGTAATTTACTTTACTGTGTAAACTCATTCTCTGTCTCCACCAAACTGCTGCATTGGCTTCTGCTCAGTGTTTTCTCAACTTGCTGTTTCCTGTTTCTCTCTTCCAGCGAACTTGGTGGCGATTGTGATCCTGTCCCGGGGAAAGTGCGGTCTCTCCAAATGTGTCACTCGCTACCTGGTGGGAATGGCAGCGGCCGATCTCCTGGTCGTTATCTCCGATCCGCTGATGAAGTGGACTGCTGCGATTTATTTTCCCCGATCATTTCTGCGAATCACTCCTGTGTGCAGACTCGGTGAATGGTTGGTTGCCGCGAGCACTGCGGCCTCAGTCTGGCTGACTGTCGCTTTCACCGTCGATCGATTTGTGGCTATTTGCTGTGAGAAGCTGAAAACAAAATATTGCACCGAGAGAACGGCGGCTGTGGTTATCGGGACAGTGAGTGTGCTGGCCTGTTTGGAGTCTGTTCCCTGGGGCTTTGTGTACGAACCTAGAGAAATAATTGACGGTGTTCCCTGGCATTGTGTTCTGACACCGAGCTTCACAAACTCTCCCTCATGGTCGGCATTTGAGGTGTTTCACCGCATTTTAACCCCTTGTCTCCCACTCTTTCTGATGTTGCTGTTCAATATTCTGACTGTCAGGCGGATTCTAGCGGCCAGTCGAGCCCGCAGGGGGCTCCGGGGACAAAAGAGTGGAGAGAATGACAAGGACCGGGAGATGGAGAACCGACGCAAATCCATCGTTTTGCTCTTCAGCATAACCGGTAGTTTCATATTGTTGTGGGGAACACAGGTGGCATTTTCTATCTATAAACGGATTACAAAGAGTTTTGTTTATTCTGTCACGGATCCCCTTTACATCACACAACACACAGCGGAAATGCTGCAGGTTCTCAGTTCCTGCACCAACACGTGTATTTACTCCGTGACTCAGAGCAAATTCCGAGAGGAACTGAAGAATGCGGTGAAATACCCACTGAATCTGATTTTGAAACTGATGAAACGTTAGAAATAAACGCTGTAAAGTTTTACAATTCAGCTGCCGTCATGCTCCCAATTCTATCCACCCACTTGTAGGTGAATGGAAACAATGTGATGAACAGAGTTACAAATCAAACACCAGAAAATCTGCAGATGCTCGAAATACAAAACAACTCACACAAAATCACATCCTGATGAAAGGTCTCGACTGGAAACGTCGACTGTTTACTATTTTCCTCACACAAGATGCTGAAGGAACTCAGCAGGCCAGGCAGCATTTATGGAAAAGAGTAAGTTGTCGATTTTTCCTGCCGAGACAGTTCATCAGAATCCTGTCAACTGTTTAATCTTTTCCATTTTGTGTGTGTTGCTTTAGAGTTATAAAACAACTGTTTACAGCTGAGCCCGACGGCATCACTGACCTCACCATCCCAGAAAAATCCCTTTTGCGCCTCACCTCTCGCCCTGTTAAATTGAAGCTTGAGGAGAAACTGTTTTCCCTGCTTCCCGGTTCTGACAAAACTGCCTGATCTTGCAGTTTACTTTCGTCTCTATCAACCACTCCTGCTCCCGTCAAAACCCGTCCTTTCCTTCACCTTCCTTTTCTCCTCCATCTCTACCTGTACAGTCTCCCTCTCACTGCCAACTTGAACTATCCTCCTGTAGGAGAATGCTCCTGTTTTACAATTGAAGACAGAGAACCGATCCGCTCACTTGTCTCTCTGTGAGAGATGGAGAGACAGAGAAAGTGAGCGCGAGGCTGAGGGCGCGAAGGAGAGAGCGAGTGAGACATCGCGAGGAAAGGGCGCGCGGGAGAGCACGTGAGGGAGAGGGCGCGACGGAGAGGGTGCCATGGAGATGACGTTAGAGTGAGCGTGATGGAGAGAGCCTGGGGGAGAGCGTGCGGGCGATATTGAGCTCGAGGGAGAGCGACAGAAGGGGACATCGCGAGGGGGAGAGCGCACGAGGAAGTTGGCGGGAGGCAGAGGGCGCAAAGGAGAGCACGTGAGGGAGAGCGCGCGAGGGAGAGGACACGAGGAAGATGTCGCGGGAGTGAGCGCGAGGGAGTGGGCGTGTGGAGAGACAGAGTATAGAATGAGAGAGGGAGCGAGATAGTAAAGCAACAGAGACATCGTGAGGGAGAGGGAGAGGGAGGAAGGAAGGAAGGAAGGAAAGAAGCAAGGGAACCGGCTGTGTGACATTGCCGGATCTGCTGTGGTTCCACTCTTTCACAGAGATCGGCTTGTTTCGTGGATAAGTATTGTTTCGAATTATGTATAGCTATACTGTAGATATCAGTTTTCTTTTTGTTCTATATCAAAATCGTACGAGTTCTAACAAATTCTGTGGTTTCAACACATGTCCAGTCTCCTTTGTTTGCGAATGCATAAGTAAATTGCCTGAGCTGAACCAGAGAAGAATACAATGAATGAATTTTCAAACAATGTTCATTACAAACAGAAAGCACAAAAGTACACGGGGATGGAAAGATATGAATCACATGCAGCGAACACTATAACTGGGGCACAGACAGGAGTATGTGTGTAAATGAGTGAGATTGCAGGATGATGCGTTACCCCAATCATGCCATGGCCAAGGATGTCTCTGAGAAAGTAAGGGCCATTTTGAAAGGGCAGGATGAACAGCCAGAGGTCATGTTCCTTATTAGAACTAACAACAGACAGACAAGGTCCTGCAAAAAGAATTTAAGGAGTAGGGCATAAAGTTAGGAAATAGTAACTCTTGGGTGGTGATTTCAGGATTATTTCAGGTGCCACATGCTTCCGAGGTTAGATATGGTACGTTGGTACACTTAAATTTCTGGCTAACAATTTGGTGCCGGAGGGAGGGCATCAGGAACACAGATCATTGGGCTTTCTTCCTGGATAACTGGGGCTGGTGTAACAGGGATTGGTTACAGTGAAGGGGAAGTAATATTCTCACAGGGAAGCTTGCTGTAGCCACCCTGACAATTTTTATCATGAGGCATGTGGAGGGGGTTTTGGGATCCAGACCTACCGGTCCATAAGTAGCATTGAGCGGATGGGGTATTATTTGTTTGATGTGTTCAGGAAGGTTTCCAGAAACCGTATGTAGACGGTCCACCAGGAAGGGAGACATACCTGACATATTGAGAAATTAACCTAGCAAGACGATTGGAATTTAATTGGGAAAGTCTTATGAATCTTAATTCTGGAGGGTTTCAGATGATTATTGATAAAAATATGTTTGGACCAGCAGGTCTATGATTATAAATTTGTGGAAGAATTGGGCAGGTGTCATAGAGAGTTGTCTGGGAGCTGATGCTACTGGTTGTTACTGGATGGAGCTGATGTCAGCTGATGTCTGATACCGTGAGAGTCACATACAGCCCTGCCGGTCAGAATTTAGTAGTTCCCTGTTCCTATGAGGAGGGTAGAGAAGGACAAGGATAGTCAGGAACTTAGGGTGATGAGAAATATTGTATTTGTTTAAAAACGTAAGAGGAGTCATAAGAGGAAGATGAAATTAGATGGACTTGGAGGAACATACAGGAAGCAAGAAACAAGTCACACAGCATATCAGGAGAGTGAAGAGTTATCAAGAAATGTCCTCATTCAGGAGGATCACTGAGAATCCCAAGGCATCTTATGCATACACAGAAAACAACAGTATAGTGGGGAGAGGACAGGACCACCCGAGGACAAAGGTGGGAGTTTATGCCCCGAGACAGAGTTAGCATGCGAGGTAGAAAATGAATACTGGTGATCACTAAGGGAAAGGACAAGGAGGAAAGTGTGATGAGAAAGGCTGTATGGTGTTATTCTCCAGCGTGTTGATACTAAAGGGGAAGTGCTGTTTGGTCTCAAATCATTTTGATGGGTCAGTCCTTTGGGGGAATTTAGTACATTGGGAGACCCAGACCACATGCAGTTAAATGTGATGTTTAAACTGCCGGCACCGTACTGCAACAACAAAGATCGTAACAACATCTGTTTAACAACTGTTAAACACTAGGACAACCACAGCATTTCAATGACAGAGAGCTGTACAACCGTGACAATGGACTTCAATTCATGGACAGTATCTATACCCCCAATCCCACTGGACATCTTTCAGGATATAACAGAGAGTTGAAAAAGAGAACATTGAATGATGTGTGCTTCAATTTCCAAAGATTTTTGAGATGCCAGCAGCAGAAAGAGGAACAGAAATGTAGGCAGGTTCTGGAAAGTAGTGAAAACAACAGAGTAGTGTCTGACTGTAATTTCCCCAACATTTGCTCAGATTGTCTTATCAGAGAGGCCTCGAGGAGTGGAATTTGTTGGCATTGTGGAAATATTTCCCAGCATTTACAGCCTATACTATGTCAGTTTGTGCAGATTTAGCATGTGATCTAAAACTTTGACAATGTTCTCTGGAAAACACAGGGGCTTATATTGATGATCTGGTTGTAGGGAATGACACGTGGGAAGAGCATATTGCAATGGTAGAAAAACTGTTTGAAAGGTTGTCCAAGGCTAATCTTACTGCGAACCTCGCTAAAAGTGAGTTTGGTCATGCTACAGTTACATATCTGGGTTATGCAGTAGGCCAAGGCCAACTGGCTGCTGTACAGGACAAGGTTCAAGCTATTGCTGAGGTTCCCGTTCCAACTGGCAAGAAAGCTTTGAGAATGTTTTTAGTAATGGTTGAGTATTATCGTAAGTTTTGCAAGAACGTTGCTGACACCATTCTCCCCCTAACGAAATTACTTGGGAAGAGTGAAAGATGTGTATGGAAGATCCTTGCCAAGAGGAATTTGAACATCTGAAAGCCATCCTGTGTTATCATCCTCTGCTCAAAGCACCTGATTTTTCAAAACCATTCTCTATAGCAACAGACACTAGTGACGAAGCTGCTGGGGCAGTATTGTTACAGAAAGGTGTGGATGACATTGAACACCCAGTAGCTTATTCCTCAAAGAAATTTAATGTGCATTAGGAAAATTATTCCACTGTTGAAAAGGAATTGCTAGCACTTATTCTGGCATTTTGAAGACTATGTTTGTCCTGCCCAGAGACCACTTGTGGTTTACACGGATCACAATCCGTTGGTGTTTCGAACTAAGATGAAGGATAGGAATAGAAGGTTAGTAAATTGGACTCTGATATTGCAAGAATATGACCTGACAATGAAACATGTGAAAGGTACTGACAACATTATAGCTGATAGTTTATCTAGATGTTAAGTTAGCAATTCTACACGTTTTTGCTCTATTATCTGTTGATTATACATGTTTCAAACTTTATAATTTTCAGTTAAAGTAAAATTTTGCCTGCGTCAGAGAGAGAGAGAGAGAGAGAGAGAGAGAGAGAGAGAGAGAGAGAGAGAGAGTGAAAGTGAGTGAGTGAGTTGTGGAACAAAGACACCTTGTTAAAAAGAGAGAGAGAGAAAGAGAGAGAGCGGCAAGGACTGCTCACAGTTTGTTTATACTTTCTACAAGGACACTAGCAGCATCCATGTTCTTACAGAGAGAGAAGGGAGGAGCTGCTTTATGGACAGTTGGTATTCAGCGTGGTGAGATAAATAGAAGGTCAGCTGTTAGACCTACAGACACATGCTTTTGGACACTGAATGAGCTTTGTTGTGCCCACAGAAAAGTTGGGTTTTGGTGGATTGATCAGGCACATCGATCAGTGGCTCTAGCAGTGCAAAAAGGGTGTGACCGGTGGGGAGTTATTCGTGTGCCACCCTTGCTGGGTTGACAATTCCACCACAGAAGAATGGTCTGAGTTTGTTGTGGTCACAGTCGGTGACTTCGAAAGGATTTTCGAGGACAACAGGAAGATTGACGGCGTCAGCTCACTTGAAGACTCAGACTTCTCCCTCTCTCTCGCTCCATCACTACTCAACTCAATACCACGAACTGAACTGAACTTTACTCTCATCGGAAGACTATCTATTTACCCCTGGACTTGATGAAGCTTGTTTTTCATATATTTCCACATTTACTTATACATATATATATATATAAGCACTGCTAACCTGTTTGATTTATCTGCACTTATATTACTGAATTACTTAGTAACTAATATATACCATTAGTTATTTGCAATACTGGATTCCAAAGTGCTTTCCATTTCTGCTGGTTCTTTAACCCGTCATGGGGTACATGACAATAGACATATTTGTATGTGCAGAGTAAGTAATTTCATATATTCCTTTCCATACTAAAATTAAAGGACATAATTTTGTGGTGAAATTTGCTGACATGGATTAACAATTTTTTGACTGACTGGAAACAGACCAAGGGAGTTTCTTCTCTTCTCTGTGGCAGACATTTACTCTTGGGCCAGTGAAGGGATCGGAGTTTTGAAACAGCTGCTCACAATTCACATATCACCTGGCCAAGTTAACTACATTTAGACACTCCAAGTTCACAGATGGCAGGAAGCTGGGAATAGAATTTAAGAACAGATCATTGGGGAGATACTGAGCAATTATGCAATAGGTTAGTTTAGGCATACCTGGAGTACTGTGTTTGTGAAACAAATTTGCATCCCCTGTTCACTCACCTGTCGATCTGTTAACCTCCTGAATCCAGCCCGGCAGAGGTACCGTCGTCATCTCCTAACAATTCACCTTCATTCCATGTCTTTTCATTATCATTTCCCTGGTCAGTGATGCCATCTCTCCCTGACTGGCTTACCTTTGGCAAAAGTATATTCACCGGGAAGCACAGGAAAGACACTCCAGTGGTGGCGCTCATCTCACGCACAATGGACAACAATGGTGTTTCTTAGCGTCAATCAGACCAGGCACAGGACTTCTCTGAAGGAATTCCTCACATCTGTCCCTTGGTCTCAAACATCTTCAACTGTATCCTCAATGACTTTTCTTTCACTGCAAGATTTGAAGAGTGATATCACAAACACGAGAAAATCTTGAGATGCTGGAAATCCAATTTAAACACACACAAACTGTTGGAGGAACTCAGCAAGTCAGGCAGCATCTGTGGATCAGACGCCATCTGTGTAAAGTTACTATTGTATATGGAGCAGATCGCTCGGCTGTTTTTTTTAAATGCTAAGTGATGTGTGTTTTCAGCATTGTCAGTTTTGGTTTTCAAGTTCATTGTCTCCAGCATGTTCTTCAATTTTTGACACAATCTGATTGAAACATATAAGATTATTAAGGTATTGGACATGCTGGAGGCAGGAAGCATGTTTCCGCTGATGGGCGAGTCCAGAACCAGAGGCCACAGTTTAAGAATAAGGGGTAGGCTATTTAGAATGGAGTTGCGGAAAAAAAAAATCACCTAGAGCATTGTGGATATGTGGAATGCTCTGCCCCGGAAGGCAGTGGAGGCCATGTCACTGAATACTTTCAATAAGGAGATGGATAGAGCTCTTAAAGATAGCGGAATCAAAGGTTATGGGGATAAGGCAGGAACTGGATACTGATTGATGATCAGCCATGATCACAGTGAATGGCAGTGCTGGCTCGAAGGGCTGAAGAGCCTACTCCTGCACCTATTGTCTATTGTCTAATCCAAACGGCACCGGCCTGTCACACTTCCCAAACCCCACACACCACCAGCACAGTTTGTGGCTGGACTTGTACTGACCAGGACTTCGTCCCTCTCCTTCCAAAAACATCTAATAATAAAGCCCTGCACTCCGGCCGCTCAAATCTACAACAACACTGAGCCTTGGAATCTCTACTTCATGCTAATCCAGGTTGTTTGTTGTTTAACAGAACTACTGTCAGAGCAATTCCTACACGCATTCGTAATGTGAATTCTGTCTGCGGAAAACACCTGTTGATCGTATCTGATCCCGGGACCTCTATATTCAATAATGCTGAACTAACAGAATTATTTTGTGCCATTCTGATGGCAGTTTTTCAACTGGTAAACCTTGTCTCTCCAGGGATTCGGTGTAGCCTGCCGAACGTTCCCACAGTTTCTTAGTCTTCCCGTTCAAATTAAATAAATTCGTAGAATCAAGCAGGGGGCCAAAGTCACGAAGAGCGTCAGTGGAATCGGTCTGACTTTCTGAGAATTTTGCTTATAAACTGCTACACCCTGACACAAGATCTCGGACGGCAGACCCATAGACCATGGAGTAGATCATGAGAATAGAAAGGAACTGCACCAGTTTCCTTCTAAAGACCATTGGGCACTAGATGCCGTCCCTTCTGACCATGGAATATAGAAAGAAACTTCGAACTACAGTACAGGACAAGACGGTTTACCACAATGTCGTGTGGAACCAACTGAAAACTATATCAATAAATCTCCATGAAGTGATCGCTCCGACCCACACAATGTCATTATCCCAGGCTGCAGATTGTGAGCATCCTCCACCCTCTAAGCAAAAAACTTAACCCTCATATCTCCTCTGAATCTACACCCTCTCACTTCCAATGCATGCCCTCTGTTACTGGAGATTTCTATCCTGGGAAAAAGAAACTCCATCTCTGCTTGATCTGCGCCTCACATAATCTTACAAACCTCTATCAGATCTGCCCTCAGCCTTCACCGATCCAAAGAAAATAACCCAACTTTGTCAAGCCTCTCATAATAACCTGTCCCCTAAACCAGGCAGCAACCTGGCAAACCTCTCCTGCACCCTCTACACGACCTCAACATTATTCCTATATTGGGGCGAGCATAACTGTATGTAATGCTTCAGATGCGGCATAACCAGGGTCTTTTTAAATTACCTCGTGACATTTGAATTCAAGGCCTAAAATAATAAGACAAGCAGTCTATAAGCATTGTCAACCAAATGATCAACCTGTGTAGCCACTTTGAAGGAGCTATAAATGTCAGCCCCAAGATCATGCCATAAACTGATTACTGTCTCCTTGCACTTGTCTAACCATTTATTTGGGCTGAACTCCATCTGACGTTTCTCTGCCCATATCTGCAACTGATCGAAATTACCCAGAAGCCGTAGCACAGATCCCTGCAGAATACTGCTGACCACAGACCTCCAGCTCCAGGTAGGCGAGCTTGTTGTCCTTCTTGGATGCGAGGAAGGGGAAGAAACGGCAGTTTGAGGCGTAAATCCGGCAGAGAATGAAGTGTAGGAGAGGTCCATGGCAGACGGTGGAGAGTGAGTCCCGGAGTGGTGGCAGAGAGATGGACAGGGCCCGTAGGTATCTCCGCATGGCAGCGAGCATGGCGCGGAGAATCCTGCGGGAGCAGCGGAACGAGCAGTGGTCAATGAAACGGAGGTACCTGGGATCCTTGCTGGGCCCGAACTGGGAGGCCTGGAACCGGAGCTGGAATCCCTGCGGTAACAGATGGTGGCGGAGACACGCTCCCAGGAAGGAGCTGCGGCTGTGGTAGCGGGTCTGAGTCAGGATGTGGTCGAAGAGTCGGAGAGAGGCAGAGATCACGGGGGAGCAGTGAGAGAGGATCTCACTGAACTCCTGTCGAAGAGAGGATTTAAACTTCTTCACGGTAGGCATACCTTGAAGAGACCTCGCAGCGGAGTAGCAAATCATAAACACAAAATAATCTGCAGATGCTGTTGTCAAAGGAACACTCACAATGCGCTGGAGGAACTCAGCAGGTCAGTCAGCATCAGTTGAAAAGATTAGTCGACGTTTCGGGTCGAAACCCTTTGTCAGGACTGAAGGAAGAACTTTGGGGAGGGTTTGAAGAATACTGGTAGTTGAAAAAAAACAGTAATTTGAAAGACAAAGGGGAGGGGGAGGGGAGGCAGGGAGGTGATTAGCAGGAGAACAATGCGCAGTAGTAGAAGGAGGCGGAACTATGAGGGAGGTGACGCGAAATAGGGATAGAGGATGGGAGAGGGGAGGGAATTTCCGGAAGTTGGAGAATTCTATGTTAATACCAAGGGGCTGGAGACTACCTAGACGGTATATGAGGTTTTGCTCCTCCAACCTGAGTTTAGCCTCATCATGGCAGTAGAGGAGGCCAGGTATTGACATATCTGAATGGGACTGGGAAGCAGAGTTGAAGTGGATGGCTACCGGGAGATCCTGTCTGTTGTGGCGGACGGAGTGGAGGTGCTTGACGAAGCGGTCCCCCAATCTGTGTCGGGTTTCACCGATGTAGAGGAAGCCGCACCGGGAGCACCGGATGCAACAGATGACCCCAACAGATTCAAAAGGGAAGTGTTGCCTCACCTGGAAGGACTGTTTGGGGCCCTGAATGTTGGCAAGAGAGGAGATGTTGGGACAGGTGTAGCACTTACGCTTACAGGGATAAGTGCCGGGTGGGAGATCCATGGGGATGGACGTGCAGATAAGTGAGTTGCGGAGGGATCGATCCCTGTGGAAAGCGGAGAGGGGTGGAGAGGTAAAGATGTGCTTAGTGGTTCTTAGTGCTTAGCCTGTTCCTAATATTGTACTGCAGGGGTCAAGACATTTTCCTCCCTGTTACAATCACATGAGAGATGTAAAGGATGAGAAAAGAATAAGCCGTTGAAGGACCTTTGAGAAATAGAATGAGATCATGCGAATGAAAATAGTGTAACACCACACAACAGATGACAGATGCTGAAGATAAAGGACTTGAATACTGAATTCAGCAGACCCAGTCCTTCACACGCATATTGTAGTGTTTTAGTCACACCAATAGAGGGCATGGATCCCATCAAGTCCAAGTCAGTACTCTGGAGGGAAATCCATTCCCCCTCCAGACAGCTTGCAAGCCATATCCTTCAACTGCCAATGCTATTTCCATTTGAAATCACATCTACTTCCAACAACCTAAAACATCAGATTCCTGGACTTGATCTTGCTGTATCAAAAAGTTCTTCATGAACATCCTTTATTGGTTGCCCAAAACCTCAAATCCATCTCATCTAAGTCAGAAGTAAATTTATTTGCCTTACCTAATGGCTAGATATTAGATTAGATTATGAGGACACTCAGTCCTCGTTCACTGTCATTTAGAAATGCATGCATTAAGAAATGGTACAATGTTCCCCTAGTATGATGTCACCGAAACACAGGACAGACCAAGACTAAAACTGACAAAAAACACATAATTATAACATACAGTTACAACAGTGCAAAAGAATACCGTAATTTGATAAAGAGCAGACCATGGGCATGGTAAAAATAAAAGTCTCAAAGTCCCGATAGCCCCAACATCTCACGCGGACGGTAGAAGGGAGAAACTCTCCCTGCCATGAGCCTCCAGCGCCGCAAACTTGTCGATGCAGCATCCTGGAAACACCCGACCACAGCTGACTCTGAATCCGTCCGAAAACTTGGAGCCCCCGACCAGCCCTCCAACACCAAGCACTGTCTCTGCCGAGTGCTTCGACCCTGCCCCGCCCGCCGAGCAACAGCAAAGCCAAGGACTCGGGGCCTTCCCCTCCGGAGATTTCAGATCACACAGTAGCAGCAGCAGCGAAACAGGTATTTCAGAAGTTTCACCAGATGTTCCTCCGTGTTCTCATGTCTGCCTCCATCAAATCAGAATTGTGCACGGCACCCTACTTGATAGATAACAGATATTCATCACGGAGTGGCTGCTGTGCATTGCGTCGCATCGCCATTTTCTCCTCTCCAATTTAACATCAATATATCAAATGGAGCCTGGACAATGATACAATGTCTGCCTTAGGATTTGAGTGCAAGATTGCTCACTTCCACTCTGGCTCCTCTATCCCGATTTCACATCACCTCCCTCATAGTTCTGCCTCCTTCTACTACTGTGCATTGTTCTCCTGCCAATCACCTCCCTGCTTCCCGTCCCCCACACCTTTGTCTTTCAAATTACTGTTTTGTTCAACTGCCAGCATTCTTCAAACACTCCCCACAGTTCTTCCTTCAGTCCTGACGAAGGGCTTCGACCCGAAACGTCGACTAATCTTTTCAACTGATGCTGACTGACCTGCTGAGTTCCTCCAGCACATTGTGAGTGTTCCTAAGAGTACCGTCTGTGGTCCTATCCACCTGGGGACAAACCCCGGCCTTTCTGGCAGCACCCTCACCATAACTTGGTCGCCAGGCTGTGGAAAAACCATCCCCTCTCCCTCTGGCTCCTTTTGATCAGCCATTCACTGTTGTTGTTTTGCTCGGTCCTTTAATACTTCAAATTGGTTGCAAAGGTCTTTCATGTATTGGGTCATTCTATCCCTGAATGTCCCAGGCTCCCCGCAACCCATAATTACCCCATAAGGGAGTCGCATTGCTCACCCCATCAATAATTCGTTGGGGCTGAGACCCAAATTGCAGTTCGGGGTTGCGTGCAATCTCATCAAGATTCCTGGTAATACATCAACCTACGTCTTTCCTGTCTCAGCTATAGCTTTGGCTAATGCATTCTTGATTGTTCGGTTCATCCTTTCTACCATCTCTGAACTCTGGGGGTGGTAGGGTATGTGGAACCGTTGTCGAATCCCTAGTAGTTGGCACATTTCCTTCATCACTTTCCCCGTGAAATGTGCTCCCTGATCTGAATCCACCTGAACTGGGGTTCCCCAGCTTGGGAGGGTTTCCTGAACTAGGATCCATGCAGCAGTGCGGGCGGTGCAGTCACTTGTTGGGAAAGCCTCTACCCACCGAGTGACGTGATCCATAATTACCAGACAGTAGCTTTTCCCCCGGCTTTTTAGCAGGGGCCCTGTGAAGTCTATCTGGATGGTTTTCCAGGGTCCCCTCGGCTGAGGCTGATTTGCCAGCTGTAGCTTTCTGCCCTTACCAGGGTTATGCTGGGCACAAATGATACAACGGCGGCAGAATTTCTCAACATCCCCACCCATCCCTGGCCACCACCAGTCCTGCTGGAGGGTTGTGATCATGCTCTGCCTTCCCTCATGCATCGCCCCATGATAAAACTTTAGTAGTATCTGTCTAATACAGGGTGGGTCCATCGCGACTATTTCCTCCCTGTGTGTCCAGCACCCATCTGATCCCTCCTTTGCTCCTTTTAATCTCTATTTTTCCTTCTCTTCTGCCTCTACCTCTTCATATAATTTTACTAAGCTAGCTTCTGTCGTTTCCTCCTGCACACTTGCAATTTCAGTTGCCTCTTGCCCCCTGCTGCCTTGTTCGCAGCAATGTCTGCCCTCAGAGGAACTGGGAAAACTTTATATTCTGGAGTGGCCGCAGTCTCTCTGAGTATCCCTGGTGTTTTTGTTCCTTCGCTATACCCTGAGCAGCAGTCAGTGTGTCATTTTGTATAGGGTCCTGCTTAGGGGGTTTATACAGACCCTCCTCTATTTTAACTGGGTTTATCTTTACCTGCCCACAATCTTGCTTGTCTCTAGCCCACACTGCTGGGAACTGTTGACAAGGTAACCCATAGACACCATCCTGGCTCCAGTCTCTAATGATCAGGGCAGCTGCGCCTATGCTAGCCAGGCCGTGTATTCTGTTGGTTGTGCGCATTCACTGCCCCTGACTCGTCCACATTATTTCTCCCTTTCTCGATCTACAAAAGCTCCCGCTTCCCTTAGGATGTCTATTCCAAGGATCGTGCCCTCATTATTTGGACATACCCAGAAATACACTGGAAGCTGCACTCCCCCGATTTCTAGTACCTGCAATTCGCTTCTTTCTGCTTTTACTGTTTTCCCTCCTACATCCCTGATATAACTGGCCTGTCCGGTTGTTGGTAAGGGTAAGTTTGTTATCGATACCGTGCCCGTGTCCACTAACATATTGCATTGCCGTCCCCCTAACAATGCTGTTGTGTACACCCGCGGGTCACCAGCGCTGGCAGGGCAGCCCGCTGCCACATCTTTTTCTGTCCTAAGAGGCACCGTTACTAGTTCTTTTATCTGATCGACAGTCAGACCGGTTGCTGATGGGGTGAGTGACTGGGTGTCTGCTGTGACCGTCGCCTGGGTTTTCCCCCTCCCTTTTGGACACCGGCTCCAGCCATGCCCCGACAGGGCACAGCTGTAGCATATCAACTCCTTCACTGCCTTATACTTGGTCCGGCAGTCCTTTGCTGGGTGCCCTGGCTGCCGGCAAGCAAAACAAGCCCTCCGGGACATCACAGCAGCTGCATCCACTATACCCACTTTACGATTTCTCTTGCCTTTTCTATGGTCTATCTCACTGGCCCACGAAACTATCTCAGAGTAGTTGGACCCTACCGTTATGCCTAAATCTAAAACTTCCTGGTGGGCTGAGCTCAGGCCTTGCTTCAGCATTTTTAGGAAGACTGGGTCGTCCCTCCCTGGGTTATCCAACCCTGAATACTCCTCGTACACTCGGTATTTACGTTCTGCATAATCCATGGCTGTCTCGTCAGCCCTCTGGGTCACTGCCATTATCGTTCCCCAGCTACTCTCACCTCCCCCCAGCCACTGCCTCACTTCCCCTTTAAAAGAGCGATATCTTTCTTCATCACTGGCGCTCCCGGTAGTTGTCCATGTACCATCCTGCACCCTCTGGGCCATACTGTCCCACGTATTCCTCGGGCACTTGGCTTTCACTAACACATGTACATCTTTAGGGTGCATCTGGTGAATTTCAACCATTTCCTCGAGTTTGCGCCAGAACTCTGAATTCCCACAGGCGACTTTAAGTGAGGGCAACTTGGACAAAATGCTCTGTTTCTCACCGGGGGTAAAGGGCTTATGAATAGTCGTAATCAAGGTCAAGGGCTGGCTCGGATCATCAGAGTTCTCAACCTGATGTTGCCTGACTTCGATAGGTGCCATTCTGGTTGATCTCTCTGGGTAAAACCTCTCCCTGAGATATCTCCATACTAATTCCCACACTACGCAAAATATAAAACCGCAGAGTATGTATTCCACAATCTGCCAATTTTGAGTACCCAAACTCATGATGCCTGCTGTATTCCCTCGCATCACACTTGCAAACGCATACACTAAAATGCAGCTCTCCGAACGAGTATACACGCCCCCACTCCGGCGTCTCGAACCGTACCGTTGGTTACCACCTTTCGCAACTGGTGGTTCAAGTCTCACCAAGTTAACATGCAAAGGTTCCTCACTTATATAAACACACATGCACACACTACTTTAATATCTACCAGTTCAGCTCTCCACGTTCGTCATACCTCGTGTTCCCATGTGTCTGCCGACCGAACAGATCCAAGTGTGAGTGTTATTTTAGAAAAATACTCACCAACTTAGACTGCTAGGATCGCTGACCACACGACAGATCACGAAGTATCCCACTCCTGACACCAAATGTTGTATCGTGGGTGAAATCATCAGACAGACAGAGACACTGGTAGATACAAAGCAGCTTCTTTATTCAACACAACAAGGTACAGCAGGCATCTTACGGACGGAGATGCTTTCTGTGGAAAGGTCTGCTAGCCCAATGTGGGCTCGATGTTTATATACTTCATACTTTATTGTCGCTAAACAATTGGTACTAGAACGTACAATCATCACAGCGATATTTGTTTCTGCACTTCACACTCCCTGGATTACAAATATTGAAAATTAAAAATAGTTAAAATTTGTAAATATTAAAAATTTAAATTATAAAACATGAATAGAAAGTAGAAAATGGGAAGTAAGGTAGTGCAAAAAAACCGAGAGGCAGGTCCAGATATGTGGAGGGTACGGCCCAGATCCGGGTCAGGATCCGTTCAGCAGTTTTATCACAGTTGGAAAGAAGCTGTTCCCAAATCTGGCCGTACGAGTCTTCAAGCTCCTGAGCCTTCTCCCGGAGGGAAGAGGGACGAAAAGTGTGTTGGCTGGGTGGGTCGTGTCCTTGATTAACCTGGCAGCACGGCTCCAACAGTGTGCGGTGTAAAGTGAGTCCACGGACGGAAGATTGGTTTGTGTGATGTGCTGCGCCGTGTTCACAATCTTCTGCAGCTTCTTTCGGTCTTGGACAGGACAACTTCCATACCAGGTTGTGATGCACCCTGGAAGAATGCTTTCTACGGTGCATCTATAAAAATTCGTGAGGCTTTTAGGAGACAGGCCAAATTTCTTTAGTTTTCTCAGGAAGTAAAGGCGCTGGTGGGCTTTCTTGGCAGTGAACTCTGCTTGTTTGACCAAGTCAGGTCATTTGTGATACTGACCCCGAGGAACTTAAAGCTTAAATATGCTAAACACAAAGGCAATCGCTACTTGAAAAGTTGCAGACAATGCATAGGCAATGCTTCCTTTTGAAGCTACATACAAAATATCACACCATCCTTTCCTTCTGACGCCAACATATCTGGGTTGGTATCCACAGCCTTTAGGATTTACTTGGCATTTTGCGTGCTTACACAGAAGACAATTAATATTTATAATGTATAGATAATACTGTCTTTGAAACCACAGCATTAGGTCAAACTATGGCGCCAGAAGCATCTGGTATTTACACCTTTTAGGAAGCTCATTGTGGTGGACTCAATCCACAGTCCTTTGTCAAACAGTTAAGATAGAAATCTGATGGCCAAAGTCATTTAAGTGTAAACATATCATCTACCCAAAAAAAACTCACTCCAACAGCATGAATACTTTTTATCGGCACTTTACATGTAGGGACAGTGATGGTGAAAGGGGGAGGGAAAGAAGACATGGGGAGGAGTGGTCTCAAGATCCTCAGGTGTTCCTCCCGATGGGATAAAGCACAAAGAGGGGAAATATAAAAGAGAGATGAGAATGGAACTGTGATTGTCATGAGAGATTTAATCAGAAGCAGATTAGGGTAGCGCTGCATTGAGTACCTTTGCTCTGTGAGCTGCAGCAACCATGATCTGCTGGTGACAACCCATTCCAATTGAGCTTCCCATTCACATGCCGACATATCGGTCCCTTACAGCTGTCTTAACCAGTGGTGGGGTAGTAATGGGACAAGCTCCCACTTCCCATCAAATGCTGACAATGGTGTGCACCTCAAATTGCCTCTGTCAATCAAGTCCAGCTCCTGGCTTTTACATATGGCTTCGCTACTACACCCGATGAACTGTTTTCAGTGCCAGGGGAAGGTGCAAATGGGTTTACTGGCGTCATATAACCAACCGCTATGGGCAGATGAGGCTCCTCAGCCATACTTGGCAGCTCAAGTGGAAGAAAAATTCTGATCTCAGACCTCCAGTGGCCTGTGGCTAGACCCATTCATGGGAAGACTTCGGGAGTAAACCCTGAGGAACAATCCGGAGCTGGATTCCCTGTCGGTCCTGTGTTCAATGCAGACTGGCAATCCTGCAACATCGCTGGTGCCTGACTGCATTGGTCTCTGCCGTTGCTTTGCATTCATCAGCTGTGTGGAGAGCAGGGGCCCCTGCATGGGCAACTGCTTGCTTTACATATCGTACTTCCCTGACTTACATATCGACTTCAACACTGGGGTGCAATATCCATGGTTGACCCCGACCAGCGGAGGGCCATCACTAACATGTCTGTACACGGCCTCCTCTCCCGCTACAGTGAGGCCGAGTACAGGTTGGATGAGCAACGCCTCATATTCTGACAGTGTAGTCTCCAATCTCGATGGCATGAACACTGATTTCTCCAAATTCAAGAATAACTACCTCCTGTTTCCACAACCCACCCCCACTTTTCTTCTGACTTTTCACCCATTCTGATGGCCAATTAACCCCTTCACCTCTCCTCACGCACCCTGACTTGCTCATCATCTCTCTCTGGTTCTCCACCTCCTCCGTGTCATCCCATGGTCCAACATTCTCTCCTATTAGATTTCTTTCTCTTCATCTCTTTGCCTTTTCTGCCTGTCACCCAGCTCCTCACATCATCACCCCTCCACAAACCACACGTTCCCCACCCCTCACCTGTCCTCTTCCCCCTCCCCCACCACCTTATTCTGGCTTTTGTCCCTTTCTTTCTAATCCCGATGAAGGTTCTCAGCCCGAAATGTCGACTGTTTGCTGAGTTCCTCCAGCATTTTCTGTGTGTTTGCTTCAGTCTGTGTATTGATTAAGCTAATCAAACTGGTACAGTGGAAGAGGAATTTGTGGAATGGTCAGAGACAGTTTCTTACAGCAGTATCTCACCCATGAACGGGCCATTTCAGATGTAATCTGTGTACTGAGGTGGGATTACAGAGAGATCTTGTGATGAAGGATCCCTGAAGAAGTGATCACAATGTGGGAGATCTCCAGATCACAGATTGAGGGTGAACACCAGGTCAGAACCAGTGTCCTCAACCTAAATAAAGCCAATTACAGAGATGTGACAGTGGAGTTGTCTGGGACAGATGGGGTAAATAGGCTCAGGGACAGGTCAGTAATGAGCAGTGGCAGATGCCTAAGGAGACTGTTCGTAACACTCAGCAGACGTTGATCTCGATTAGATAGAGGGATCACAGAGAGTAAAGAACATTCTGTGGTCAAAGGAGGCAGACAAGAGGATCAGGATTTTTCCAGGAACCAGTGATGAGACTAAATCTAAAACTAACAAGGAAAAAGCAGAGAGATTAACTCCAATAATTTGCATTAGTGTTCACAGTGGGGGCACAGCAAACATCCCATAGATATCTCATGGTGACATTTCAACATTGTGCCATAATGTGTAACAATCACCATCACGAGGGAAAAAAATAATGGGACTAAAAGCAAACATTACTTGGTCCCAAAGACCTGCACTGGAGGCTTTCACAGGAAGTCTGGAGAGAAAGTAGAGACATTGAAGTCTGTCAAAACTCACTGTTAAGAAAGGTCCCAGTGGAGTTGAAAGCCATTGTTGAAAAAGGGTGGAGGATGAAAAGCAGGTAACTGTAGTCCAGTTAACTTCACTTCAGGTACTGGAGTCTGTAATCTATAAAGAAATAATGTAATTTAGAAAAGTTTAATGTCATTGAAATAAGTCACCAGGGTTCACAGTCAAATTCACACAGCAGAGAAACGAGCCCTTCAGCTCAAATGGTCCACGCTGACCAAAGTTCCCATCTGAGCTCGTGGTCTGTAACCCCCTCACCACCACATTATGATCAAGGTTATCCTCCTCTTTGTCCCATTTCCTTCCATTTGGCCCATAACCTTCAAAACCTTTCCTTTCCATCTACCTGCCCAAGTGCATTTTTAATGTACCTGACTCAACCACTCCCCATAGCAGCTCATTCCATTTACTGACCAGTCTGTGTGTGGAAAAGTTGCCCTTCAGGTCCTTATTAAATCTCATCTTAAACCAATGCCCTTCAGTTCTTGATTCCCCAACACTGGCAAAAAGACTGTTCTCTTTGACCCAAACCTGGTCCTTCATGAAATTATACGCCTCTGCAATATCAGCACTCATTCTCCAACATTCCAGGGAAAATTGTCTAAAATCCTTTCCACAAATCTCCTCTGCACTCTTTCCAGCTTAATGCTGTCTGTCATTCAGCAGGGTTACCAAAACAGATCATTCTGGTCGCCAGTGAATCTCCTAAGCTCCAGGGTGGACAAGGTCAATTGTGTAATAAGGACACACTTCAGTAAAAACACTGACACTGTATACCAAGCACACTGAGCTGCCAGAGCACAGCACCGGCCAGTGAGGACACAGACCAGGACAACACCCGGCTCTCTACTACAAAGTTCAAAGCTGAAAGTAAATGTATTATCAAAATACATTTCTGTCACCGTATACAACGCTGAGATTAGTTTTCTTGTGGGCATACTACCAGTTTGTTAGAGCGGTAGGGGAGGATGAAACTAATTTGGCGGGGGTGGGTTGTAGAAACCAGAGTGGAGGCACTCAGGATAGGAAGGAAGGTAAAAAAGCAAAGATAGCATGCAATCACACTGTCAGATGATAAGACATCACCGCAGCCAGCAGGGTGAGTATCAGTGCATGAGGGATCAGAATCAAAGGGTAGTGATACTGTACTCAGAGTGTTATATCTCTATCCATAGAGTATAAGAAATAAGGTGGATGATCTTATTGCCCTATTACAGATTGTCAGATATGATGTCATGGCCATCGCTGAGTCGTGGCAGAAGGATGCTGGCAGTTGGGAGCTAAATGTCCAAGGTTACATGTTGTATCAGAGAAATAGGAAGGCAGGCAGAGGGGGTGGCATCAATTCAGTAGAAAGATGTGATAGAGGATCAGAAGATGCTGAATCATTCTGCGTTGAGTTAAGAAACTGCAAGGGTAAAAGGACCCTGACGGCAGTTATATACAGGCCTGCAAACAGTAGCCTGGATATGGACCACAGATTACAACAGGAAATAGCAAAGACGTGCCAAAGGACAACGTTATGATAGTCATGGGAGATTTCAACATGCAGATAGATTGCGAAATTCATGTTTGAAATAGATCTCAGTAGAGTGAGTTTGTTGAATACCTACAAGATGGCTTTTTAGAACAGGGATGAGCTACATTAGATTGGGTGTTATATAATGAAACCAGGGTAATTAGGGAGCTTAAGGTAAAAGAATCCTTAGGAAACAGTGATGACAATATGATTGTGTTCAGCTTGAAATCTGATAGATAGAAAGAAAGTAAAGTCTGACGTATCAGTATTTCAGTGAAGTAAAGGATATTACAGTGGTACGAGAGAGGAGGTGGCCAAAGTAAATTGGAAGCAGATGCTGGCAGGGATCAAGCAGAGAAGCAATGGTGTGAGTTTGTGGGAAAAATGAGGAAGATGCAGGATAGATGTATTCCAAAAAATGAAGAAACACTCAAATGGCAAAATGGGGCTGATGAGGGAAGTCACAGCTAATGTAAAAGCAAAAGAAAGTGCATCCAACAATACAAGAATTAGTGGTAAGACAGAGGATTGGGAAGCTTTTAAAAGCCGACAGAAAGAATAACAGGAGGGAAAAGACGAAATGTGAAAACAAATAGCAAACAATATCAAAGTGCATAGTAATAGTTTTTTCAAGTATGTGAAAAATAAAAGAGAGATGAGAGTGGATATAGGACCACTGGAATACGAGGGTGGAGAAATAATAAAGGGGGACAAGGAGATGGCAAATGAACTAAATGGGTATTTTGCATGAGTCTTTACACAAGACATTAGCAGTGTACCAGATATTGAAGGGTGTGAGGGAAGAGAAATGAATGCAGTTATTATTACAAGTGAGAAGGTGCTCAAAAAGCTGAAGGACGTGAGGGTACATGTCACCCGGACTAGATGTACTGCACCCAACGGTTCTGAAAGAGATAGCAATAGAGATTGTGAGGGCATTAGTAATTATCTTTCAAAACCATTGGACTCTAGCATGGTGCCATATGACTGGAAAACTGCAAATGTCACCCCACTTTTTAAGACTCCAGGAAAGCAACAGAAAGGAAATTATAGACCAGTTAGCCTGAACTCAGTGGTTGGGAAGTTGTTGGAGTCAATTTTTAAGGGAGGAGTTATGGAGTACTTGGAGACACAGAACAAGATAGGACAAATACTCAACCACGAGGAACTCTGCAGATGCTGGAATTCAAGCAACACACATCAAAGTTGCTGGTGAACGCAGCAGGCCAGGCTGCCCCTCTAGGAGGAGGTACCGTCGACGTTTCAGGCCGAAACCCTTCGTCAGGACTAACTGAAGGAAGAGCTAGTCAGAGATTTGAAAGTGGGAGGGGGAGGGGGAGATCCAAAATGATAGGAGAAGACAGGAGGGAGAGGGATGGAGCCAAGAGCTGGACAGGTGATTGGCAAAAGGGATATGAGAGAATCATGGGACAGGAGGCCCAGGGAGAAGGAAAAGGGGGAGGAGGGGAAACACAAAGGATGGGCAAGGGTTATAGTCAGAGGAACAGAGGGAGAAAAGGGAGAGTGAGAGAAAGAATGTGTGTACATAAATAACGGATGGAGTACGAGGGGGAGGTGGGGCATTAGCGGAAGATAGAGAAGTCAATGTTCATGCCATCAGGTTGGAGGCTACCCAGACGGAATACAAGGTGTTGTTCCTCCAACCTGAGTGTGGCTTCATCTTTACAGTAGAGGAGGCCGTGGATAGACATATCAGAATGGGAATGGGACGTATGTGGCCACTGGGCGATCCTGCTTTCTCTGGCGGACAGAGCGTAGGTGTTCAGCAAAACGATCTCCCAGTCTGCGTCGGGTCTCGCCAATACATAGAAGGCCACATCGGGAGCACCGGACGCAATACATCACCCCAGCCGACTCACAGGTGAAGTGTCGCCTCACTCGGAAGGACAGTCTGGGGCCATCAGTGGTGGTAAGGGAGGAAGTGTAAGGACATGTGTTGCATTTGTTCCGCTTACAAGGATAAGTGCCAGGAGGGAGATCAGTGGGGAGGAATGGGGGGGGACGAACGGACAAGGGAGTCGCGTCCGGAGCGATCCCTGCAGAAAGCAGGTGGGTGGGGAGGGAAAGATGTGCTTAGTGGTGGGATCCCATTGGAGGTGGCAGAAGTTATGGAGAATAATATGTTGGACACGGAGGCTGGTGGGGTGGTAGGTAAGGACCAGGGGAACCCTATTCCTAGTGGAGTGGCGGGAGAATGGAGTGAGAGCAGATATGCGTGAAATGGGGGAGGAACGGAAGCCCCTTTGTTTAAAAAAGGAGGATATCTCCCTCATCCTGGAATGAAAAGCCTCATCCTGAAAGCAGATGCGGTGGAGACGGAGGAATTACGGGAAGGGGATGGCATTTTTGCAAGAGACAGCGTGAGAGGAGGAATAGTCCAGATAGCTGTGAGAGTCAGTAGGCTTATAGTAGACATCAGTAGATAAGCTGTCTCCAGAGATAGAGACAGAAAGATCTAGAAAGGGGAGGGAGGTGCCGGAAGTGGACCAGGTAAACTTGAGGGGAGGGTGAAAGTTGGAGGCAAAGTTAATAACCACATGGGTCTGAGCTATGCCTGCCTTTTTGTTGGCTTTGTGGAACAATCTATGTTGCGAAAGTGGTGGACAGATGCCAGAATAGATTGGGAACATAGATTGTTAATGGTCACATACTGAACCAAACCCCTCAAAAGGTGACTAAAATGCTCCCATCCCCTGTGCATCCTTTTTATCTGGGAATTTGGGGAGGTACTCTGAGTAACATGAAGAGAGATGTCCTACAGCTTGGTCACAGCGGGGGGGGGGGGGGTGCAAATATCTTCTCAGAGGATAAGGGGTTCAGTGGAACAAGCTCACAGCTGAGAATGAAGGTGACAAACCCCACTGCAGTGGAGGACTGCTGTGGTCAGGCTTTCATATTCCTCTGGGCCTTGCTCACTGAAGCCCCTGTGCATGTGCCTCTAATATTGTTACACAGTTCCCTGTATGTGGCATCACAGGTAGACAGGGTTGTGTGTTCTACTTGCCTTGTCAGCCAAAGAACTGCCTCTCATTGGAGTTGGACAAAACTGTTTAAAGACAGATTCAAAGGGGATCTGAGGGGTAAATATTTCACACAGAGAATAACTGGCATCTGGAATTAACTCCCAAAACAGAGTCACTGGTTTATACAGAAATGAAACAGTCCCTTCGGTACAACTCATCCACGCCGACCAAGTTGTCGACCTGAACTCGGCCCATCTGCCTGCATTAGGCCCGAATCCCTCTCAACCTTTCCTATCCATGTGACTGTGGAAATATGTTTTAAATATTGTACCTGAGGCAGAGAGCCGGTGCAGTGAGGCGCTGACAGACACTCACTGTTCCGCGGGCAGGAAGAGGAGAGGCGGATCCCACAGCGGAGCCGAAACCCCAACAAGTAGAGACCGGCTCCGCCATCTCGGACTTTCCGCACTGGACCGTTTCCAAGGAAACGACGGCGGTGACGGTGGGACCCCTGTGACGTCACCGCGTGTTGGTCACGTGACGGGGCAGCGGGAGCTGTCAATCAGTGGAGCCGCCAGAAAACTTGGGAGTATCGTAAATAGAATCGGTCTGGGGAGGGTGGGGGCGGATTTCCAGGAACGGTGACTCTCCCACCCCACCTCCGGGAAGTGACTGTGTTATAAACTGTAATATTCACATTGCAATCTGACTCTTCGGTCCTAGAAATATTTAATGTTTGTATTTTGTATATTTTTGTGTGGATAGTCCTTTTAATTTTGGATAAAAAACGTTGGAACTGAATCACATTCATCAACCTTCCTGGTAACTTCCTCAAAAACACTCTACAAGATTGGTTAGACATGACGTACCATCACAAAGCCATACTAACTATCCCCAATCAGTCCCTCTCTACCCATATAATTATATCTGTGGTTGCTTAGAATACTTTCCAATAACCTTCCAACAACTGATGTTAGGCTCACTGGCCTATGATTTCTTGGCTTATTCGTAGACCCTTTCTTAAGTAACAGAACAACATTAACTAACTTCCAATCCTCTAGTACCGCACCAGTGGATGAGGAGGTTTAAAAATATCTCTGCTCGGACCCTGCAATTTCTGCATTATCCTCCCACAAGGTCTGTGGGACCACCTTATTGGGCCAGTATATTTTTTCACCCTAAGGCAGCAAACTTCTCCTCTTCTGTGATCTGTACAGGGTCCATGACCTCGCTGCAGCATTGTCTTACATATATGTCCCTCTCCTAAGGATTTACAGTTGAACAAAATCTATCTCCTGCAACTCTTGTGGCTCCACATATAGATTACCAATCTGATCGTTCAGAGGACTAGTCTTGCCCCTTTCTATCCTTTTGCCCTTAATATATCTGTATAAATGCTTTCAATTTTCCTTCATCTTTTCTGCAACAGTAAACACGTTTTCTTTTCACCCTCCTGATTTCCTTCTTATGTCTTCTCCTGCATCTCTTAAACACCTCAAGTACCCCATTTGTTCCTGCCTCTCAAGACCTGCTACATACTGTACATCTGTCATTTTCTTAATCCACTCTCAATTTCTCTCAGAAACAAGGGCCAAGGTTCAACCTGTTAGCCTTGCCTTTTATTCTGAAAGAAGATACAAATTCTGTGCTCTCAGAATTTCACTTTTGAAATCCTCCCACTTACAAATCACACCTTTGCCAGAAAATATCCTATCCCAATCCACACTTGCCAGATCCTTCTGGTACCATAAAATTGGCCTTTCTCCAATTTTGAATGTCAACCTGAGGACCTGACCTATCCTCTTCCATAATTACATTGAAACTAATGGCATTATGATCACAGGATCCAAAGTGTTCCCCTACACAAACTTCTGTGACCTGCCCTGTCTCATTGTCTAATGGAGTTCTGGTACCACACTCTCTCCAGTTGAAACTTCTGTGTACTGATTAAGGAAACTTCCCTGAGACAAATTTGACAAACTCTTCCCATCCAGCCCTTTTATGGTATGGAAGTCACACTCAATATGTGGAACTTTGAAATCACACACTATCAGAACCTTAATTTTCTTGTAACAGTCTGTGATCTCTCTAAAAGTTCTTTCTGCTAAATCCCACGGACTGTTGGTTTGTCTATAATATAATCCCATTCCTTTCTTAATTCCTCAGTTCTACCCATGAAGCCTCATGAGACAAGCTCTCCAGTCTACCCTGACTGAGCACTATTGTGACATTTTCCCTGACTAGTAATGCCACCTCGCCCCCTTTAATCCCTTCTGCTCTATGACATCTAAAACAATGGAAGCCTGGAACACTGACCTGCCAGTCCTGCCCCTCCTGCAATCAAGCCTCACTAATGACATAATTCCACATGTTGATCCATGCACTGACCTCATCTGTCCTTTCCTACAATACTCCTTGTGTTGAAATATACGCAGCTCAGGACATCAGTCCTACCTTGCTCAAGCTTTTCATTCCTGACTTTGTACGTGGGGTTAACAACATCTTTTCCCACAACCACTCCACTATCTGTTCTGGTGCTCTGGTTCCCATCCCCTTGAAACTCTTGTTTAAACCAACACCCCTAGTAAACCTTCCCACTAGGATATTAGTCCCCCTCAAGTTCAGAAGAGAACCAAGTGATCCAGAAATCTGAAGCCCTCCCTCCTGCACCAACTCCTGAGCCTCTTTAAACTGTATGATCTTCCTATTTCTGACGTCACTGGTATGTAGCACAGGTAGCAATCCTGAAATTCACAACCCTGTGGATCTTGTGCTTTACGTAGCACCCAGCTCCCTGAACTCACTTTGCAGGACCTCGTCAATAACCCTCACCACATCATTGGTACACAAGTGAATCACAACCTCAGGATGCTCACCCTCTCACTTAAGAGTGCTGTGAAATCGATCTGAGATGTCTCTGATCCTGGCAACCGGGAGGCAGCAACCATCTGGGAATCTTGTTCTCATTCACTTAAACTCCTTTCTATTCCCCTAACCAATGAACCCCCATCACTACAGCTCACCTCTTCTCCCCACTTCCCTCCTGAACCACAGAGCCAGACTCAGTCCCAGTGACCTGACCCATGTGGCCCACGGTATTCCAAAGTGGTATACGTGTTGTTGACGGGAACAGCCACAGGGGTACTCTGCACTGCCTTCCTATTCACTCCCCCACTCCTGACAATCATCCAGCACCTTGGGTTTAATCACTTCCCCCATGTCCTGTCTATCAACAACTCAATCTCTCGGGGGATCCAGAGTTCATCCAGTTCAATCTCCAACTCCTCAGCACGGCCTGATAAAAGTTTCAGCTTTATGCCTTCTAGCAACAGCAGTCATCAAGGACACTGGATGTCTCCATTTCTTCAGTCGTAGAAGAGAGCATAACAGAGGGTCATTCACTGATAGGGTTATAGCACAGATCTCCCAAGATGATCTTGTTACATGCACGTGCAGTTCAACTCTTTGAATGATAATGCAGAAAGTTTGAAGTTAATAAATCATCTCCTTCCACCTTAGGCCACGAACTTATCAACTACCCCTTGTATGTCTATTTTAAATGCGAGGAGTATTATATATAAAGCAGATGAGCTTAGAGCGTGGATCAGCACGTGGAGCTATGATGTTGTGGCCATTACATGGATGGTGCAGGAGCAGGAATGGCTTTAGGTGTTTCAGAAAGGATAGGAAGGGAGGCAAAAGAGGTGGGGGTGTGGCACTGTTGATCAAAGATAGTGTCACAGCTGCAGTAAAGGAGGAAGACATGGAGGGGTTGTCTATGGAGTCTCTGTGGGTGGAAGGTAGGAACAGGAAGGGGCCAAAAACTCGACTGTGTGTGTTTTTATAGACCACCCAATAACAACAGGGACATCGAGGAGCAGATGGGGAAACAGATTCTGGAAAGGAGTAATAGTAAGTGCTGTTCTGGTGGGAGATTTTAATTCCCCAAATATTGATCAGCATCTCCCTAAAGTGAGGGTTTAGATGGGGTAGAGTTTGCTCAGTGTGTTCAGGAAGGTTTCTTGACACAATATGGACATAACCCTACAAGAGTAGAGGCTGTATTTGATCTGGTATGGGGAAATGAACCTGGTCAGGTGTCAGGTCTCTCAGTGGGAGAGCACTTTGGAGATAGTGATCACAATTCTATCTCCTTTACCATAGCATTGGAAAGAGTTAGGAACAGACAAGTTAGGAAAACGTTTAATTGGAGTAAGGGGAAATATGAGGCTATCAGGCAGGAACGTGGAAGCATAAATTGGAAACAAATGTTCTCAGGGAAAGGTACGGAAGAAATATGGCAAATGTTCAGGGGATATTTTTGCGTGGGATTCTGAGTCGATGCGTTCCAATGAGACATGGAAAGGATGGTAGGGTACAGGATCCGTGGTGTACAAAAGCTGTTGTTAATCTGGTCAAGAAGAAAAGAAGAGCTTACAAAAGGTTCAAAAAACTTGGTAATAATAGGAATCTAGAAGATTATAAGACTTGCAGGAAGGATTTTAAAAATGAAGTTAGGCAAGCGAGAAGCGACCATGAGAAGGTCTTGGAGGATAGGATTAAGGAAAACACCAAGGCATTCTACAAGTACGTGAAGAGCCAGAGGCTAA
Organism: Mobula birostris; assembly: GCF_030028105.1. NCBI lineage: Eukaryota > Metazoa > Chordata > Chondrichthyes > Myliobatiformes > Myliobatidae > Mobula > Mobula birostris. The sequence goes on from NC_092397.1 coordinate 26,213,936, forward strand.
GACGTGAGACAATAAGACCAACCAAGTGTGACAGTGGAAATGTGTGTATGGAACCGGAGGAGATGGCAGAGTAATTAATGAATACTTTGATTCAGTATTCACTACGGAAAAGGATCTTAGCGATTGTAGGGATGACTTGCAGCAGATTGAAAAGCTTGAGCATGTAGATATTAAGAAAGAGGATGTGCTGGAGCTTTTGGAAAGCATCAGGTTGGATAGATCACCAGATGGGATGAGATGTACCCCAGGCAACTGTGGGAGGCGACGGAGAAGTTTTCTGCACCTCTGGCAATGATCTTTGCATCTTCAATGAGGATGGGAGAGGTTCCGGAGGATTGGAGGGTTGCAAAGGTTATTCCCTTATTCAAGAAAGGGATTTGGGATAGCTCAGAAAATTATAGGCCAGTGAGTCTTACTTCAGTGGTTGGTAAGTTGATTGAGAAGATCCTGAGAAGCAGGATTTGTGAACATTTGGACAGGCATAATATGATTAGGAATAGTCGGCATGGCTTCGTCAAAGCAGGCCGTTCCTTACGAGCCTGATTGAATATTTTGAGCATTCAGAATGTATTATTGGGCTGTTAATATGTGTTATGTGTGTTATTGGTTATATTGGACTGATAAAAATGAACGACCACCTGGGTTGATTTGGAATTGAAAGCTGTGAACAATTTTACTTAACTTCGTTATTAGGATCTTCTTTACCTGTACAACTAGCCAAAATTTCTAATCTAAATTTATATCCTATGATTAAGCAGTCATTATCAATTTTGTCCCATTTCATATTTTTTTTAATTTTAAAAAAAATTAACCTTTTTAGTTTAATTTATCAAAACTATTTATTTAAACCTTCACTCAGTGATCCTACCTTTTCTCTTTGGAGGAATAAAGGAGTTTATTCCTTCATGTATCTGTTCAAATTGCTTAAAGACAACAAAGTCAAGGTACTGGAGTGGCCATCACAAAGCCCTGACCTCAATCCGATAGAAAATTTGTGGGCAGACCCAAAAAAGTATGTGGGAGCAAGGAGGCCTACAAACCTGACTCAGTTACACCAGTTCTGTCTGGAAGAATGGAACAAAATTCCAGCAACTTACTCTGAGAAGCTTGTGGAAGGCTACCCGAAACGTTTGACGGAAGTTGAACAATTTAACGGCAATGCTACCAAATACTAACCAAGTGTATGCAAACTTCTGTCCTACTGGGAAAGTGATGAAAGAAATAAAAGCTGAAATAAATAATTCTCTCTACTATTATTCTGACATTTCACATTCTTAAAATAAAGTAGTGATCCTAACTGACCTAAGGCAGGGAATATTTTCTCGGACTAAATGTCAGCAATTGTGAAAAACCGGGTTTAAATGTATTTGGCTAAGGTGTAGCCAACTCCTGACTTCTGACTGGCTAACTCCTGACTTCAACTGTAGTATTAATGGCAAGACTCTTGGCCATGTGGAGGATCAGAGGGATCTTGCGTTCCGAGTCCATAGGACACGTAAAGCTACTACTCAGGTTGACTCTGTGGTTAAGAAGGCATACGGTGCATTGGCCTTCACCAACAGTGGGATTGAGTTTAAGAGCCAAATGGTAAGGTTGAGGCCCAATAGGACCCTGGTCAGACTCCACTTGGAGTACTGTGCTCAATTCTCATCACCTCACTACAGGAAGGATGTGGAAACCATAGAGAGGGTTCAGAGGAGATTTACAAAGATGTTGCCTGGATTGGGGAGCATGCCTATGAGAATAGGTTGAATGAACTCTGCCTTTTCTCCTTGGAGCAACGGAGGATGAGAGGTGATCTGACAGAGGTGTAGAAGATAATGAGAGGCATTGATCATGTGGGTAGTCAAAGTTTTTTTTTTCCCAGGGCTGAAATGGCTCGCACGAGAGGACATAGTTTTATGGTGCTTGGAAGTAGGTACAGAGGAGATGTCAGGGGTAAGTTTTTCTTATGCAGAGAGTAGTGTGTGCATGGAATGGGCTGCCAGCAGCAGTGCTGGAGGTGGAAACAATAGGGTCTTTTAAGAAACTCCTGGATGAATACATGGAGCTCAGAAAAATAGAGGGCTATGGGTAAGCCGAGGTAGTTCTATGTTAAGGACATCTTTGTCACAGCTTTGTGGGCTGAAGGGCCCGTTTTGTGCTGCAGGTTTTCTATGTTTCTGACATTATCAAAGTTTTAGATGAAATTCCTAAATCTGCAAAAATTCTGCACTAAGATAATCTGTCAATTTTGGGGAAATGACAGTCACACATTACTCAGTTGCTTTTACAACTTCCATAACCTGCCTACATTCATGTTTCTCTTTCTGCCGGTGACATTTCCAAAACTTTTCAAAATTGAAGCACACATAATTCAAAGTTCAACGTTATCAACTCTCTGTTAGATCCTGAGAGATGCCCAGTGGGAGGGAGGGGATAGACAGTGTCTATGAATAGCAGTCCACAATCAGGGTTGTACAGGTGTCTGTCCTTGAAGTGCCTGTGTTGTACAAGTGTTTAATGTTGGAGTACAGTGCTGGATATGTACAGGCCCGTGTGCTCACTGCACAGTGCTGTGAGTATTATAGGCCTGTGTCCTGGTAGTGAAGGTCTCAATATTGTAAAGTTCACTGCCCCCATATTCAACTGCTGCCTTTCTTGAGCAGTCACATATGCAGGGCATGTTTATACCAGAGACAGACTCTCCCCTTCCCCTTGCAGTACGGGCCAGATACTGTTAAGATCTGTCTCCTTACAGTATGGTGCCAGCAGTTTAAACATCATATTTAACAGCATGTGGTCTGTGTATCCCAAAGGACAAAATAACCCACAGGATTTACCCATCTAAATGGTCTGAGAGTCCCAACAGCACCTCCTCTTTAGTATCAACATGCCAGAGAATATCACCATACCCCCTTTCTGATCACGCTGTCCTCCATATCCTTCTCCTCAGTGAACACCAATGCAATGTGTCCATCTTCTACCTCGCATGCTAACTCTGGCTCCAGGCATAAACTCAATATATTCATTTTCTGGTCACTGTTCGCTCTCCTGATTCACAGTGTGACTTGTTTCTTGCTTCTGGTCTGGTTCTCCAAGACCCTGTCTAATTTCATCTTCCTCAACCTTATACATGACTCCCTCTTGCATTTTTAAACAAATTCTCATCACCCTCAGTTCCCGAGTGTTCCTGTCCTTCTCCAGCTTCCTCACAGAGACAGGGAACTCCTGAATTCTGACTGGCTGGACTGTAAGTGACGCTCGCTTGTCAGGCATCACTTAACATTAGCTCCATCCAGTAGCATCAGCTCGCAGACTACTCTCTATGATTCGTGTCCAATTCTGCTGTAATTAAACTTCCACAAACTTACATCTATCCACCTGCAGGTCCATTTTTATCCTTATCAATAACCATCTTAAAACTTTCTGCATTATCATCATTTTTTTTTTCCCAATGAATCTCCAATCATCTTGCTAGGCTCATTTCCCAATACTACGCCAAATATGCCCCCTCCCTGGTGGACCATCTATACACTTTTTCTGGAAACCTTCCTGAACACACCTCACAAATAATGCCCCGTCCAAGCCTCAGGTGGTAAAGGAGTCCCTGTCATTCAGAGAAGATTATTCACCCACTACAGCTACTCTATTGTTTTTACATCAGCCCATAACCTGCTGACTCATCTTTTCCTCTCTCTTACTGGCTATTGTGAGGTCTACAGTATAATCCCATCACAGTGATTGCACCTTTCTTATTCCTGATTTCTCCCCACATTGTCTTACTGGATGAGCCTCTGGGATGACCTTAAACTTGTGACATTCTGCCTGATCAGCAGTACAGCTCCCCACCCTCTTTGTGCACCCTCTGGATTGTCCGAATCATATAAATCCTGGAATGCTCAGATACCAGTCCTGCCCTTCTCTCAACCAGATCTCTGTACTGGATGAATCACCGTGACATGACTAATCCAGGCTCTAAGTACACCTGTTTTCACTGTTCTGCACTCTACTCTGAAATAAACTCACTTTTGCCTTTTGGTGCCACTCTGCTCAATAATGTGGCCCTGTGGCGACCCACTTTCTAGCACACACGAACCGGCTCACGAAACAGCGCGCGCAGGCAGTGGGGCCGGCGACAAAAAAGGGCCCCGGCCATCTTCACCAGCAGGGGGAAAATCCCGGGCGCGGAAAGGGTCTGGGAATATGCATTCCCCACAGCAGTCCCACCCGGGGAGGGCGGGAACAGGAAGGCTTTATAAAGCAGGCCGCGAGGTTTGAATGAATCTCTTTCATCGCAACTCCAACTCACCGACTACGTGTGGTTATTTTAGCGCTGTGTGTTGCACTCTGCCACAATTGGTGACCCCGACGGCCCAAACGATATTTGGACCAGAGATGACCGACGCCGCATCTGTTCAAGCAGTTTCGTTAAAACCGCCAAGTTTTTGGCCGCTGCGAATCGGCCTGTGGTTCGAACAAGCAGAAGCTCAATTCCACAGTCGGCTGATAACCTCGGAGTCCACTCGCTACTACTACGTGCTGAGCTCCCTCGACCAGGAGACAGCTGCACATGTTGAGTTTATACAGTCGCCCCCGGAGGACGGCAAATACACAGCATTCAAAGCCCCGCTCGTAAGGACTTTCGGACTCTCACGGCGCGAACGAGCACGCCGCTCAATGCACCTGGATGGTTTGGGAGACAGGCCGCCGTCGGCATTAATGAACGAAATGCTGGCCCTGGCTGAAGGACACAAACCCTGCCTCATGTTTGAGCAGGCGTTCCTAGAGCAACTGCCCAAGGACATATGCCTGCTGCTGTCCGACGCAGATTTCAGCAACCCCCGGGAGGTGGCAGCCCGGGCAGATGCGCTGTGGAATGCCAGGAAAGAGAGAGGGGCGTCCGTCGCACAGATCACCAAGCCGCGTTCCCAACGGCAGACGAGACCAGGCCCGGCAGCAGAGCCTACAAAACCCGGCGACGGGAGTGAGGAGCCCAACGAACAATGGTGCTTCTACCACCAGCGGTGGGGCACAGAGGCCGCCGCTGTAGATCACCCTGCAAATTCCCGGGAAAGATCAGCGTCTTACCTCCAACGAGTTACGACACCCGCAACAGAGAACTGGGACCCACCCTGAGGGCCGCAAATGGCAGCACAATACGAACCTACGGCACCCACACGGTGCGGCTGCAGTTCAGCTCCAGCCGGTTCACGTGGGACTTCACACTGGCCACCGTGGCCCAACCACTCCTGGGGGCGGATTTTCTGCGAGCCCACAGCCTGCTAGACGATCTGCAAGGGAAGCGACTAGTCCACGCCAAGACTTTTCAAACGTTCTCCCTGGGTGAAGCAAAGTTGCCAGCCCCACACCTGGACTCCATCACGCTGTCCGACGACGAATTCACCAGGGTCCTGGCGGATTTCCCATCAGTTCTGACACCGCAGTTCACGGCAGCCATGCCCAGACACAGAGTACAGCACCACATCCCGACCCAGGGATCACCCCTCCACGCCCGTGCTCGAACGCTTTCCCCGGACAAGCTCCGACTGGCGAAGGAGGGGTTCAAGAAGATGGAGGAATTGGGGATCATACGACGGTCCGACGGCCCATGAGCCTCCCCCCTGCACATGGTGCGCAAGGCAATGGGGGGGGGGCGCGGCTGGAGACCATGCGGTGACTACCTCAGACTGAACGAGGCTACAACGCCAGACCGATACCCTGTTCCGCACATTCAAGACTTCGCAGCAAACCTACACGGCGCAAGGATCTTTTCCAAGGTAGACCTCGTCCGGGGATACCATCAAATCCCGGTACATCCGGACGACATCCCCAAAACAGCACTCATCACCCCGTTTGGACTTCTCGAATTCCTCCGAATGCCGTTTGGTCTAAAGAATGCCGCACAGACTTTCCAGCGGCTAATGGACGCGGTGGGACGCGACCTGGACTTTGCATTCATCTATTTGGACCACATCCTCATAGCCAGCAGTCGTCGTCAGGAGCATCTGTCCCACCTCCGCCAGCTCTACTCCCGCCTGAGCGAATTCGGCCTTACAATCATCCCAGCCAAATGCCAGTTCGGTGTCGACACCATCGACTTCCTGGGCCACAGGATTACTAAAGACGGGGTTATCCCGCTGCCCGCCAAGGTAGACGCGGTCCGCAACTTCCCCCGACCCAACACAATCAAAGGCCTGCAGGAATTCGTGGGTATGGTGAATTTCTATCACCGTTTCCTCCCCTCAGCAGCCCGAACCACGCACCCCCTGTTCACTCTGATGCCGGGTAAGGGCAAGGACATTACCTGGGACGAAGAGGCCGCAACCGCTTTCGTTAAAACCAAAGAAGCCTTGGCAAACGCCGCGATGCTAGTGCACTCCAGAACGGACGTTCCTACTGCCTTCACGGTGGACGCATCCAACACAGCAGTCGGTGGAGTGCTGGAACAACTCATCGAGGGTCGCTGGCAAGCCCTGGCGTTCATCAGCAAACACCTACGACCACCCGAACTCAAATACAGTGCTTTCGACCGGGAGCTATTGGCACTATACCTGGCAATCCGGCATTTCAGGTACTTCTTAGAAGGTAGGCCCTTCACCGCGTTCACGGACCACAAACCGCTTACCTTTGCGTTCACTAAGGTGTCCGACCCCTGGTCGTCCCGCCAGCAGCGACATCTGTCCTACATCTCCGAGTACACGACGGACATCCGGCATGTCTCGGGAAAGGACAACGTCGTGGCGGACGCACTATCCAGACCTACCATACAAGCCCTCACCCGGGGGTGGACTATGCAGCGCTGGCAGAGGCACAGCAGGCAGACGATGAGATCCCTAGTTACAGGACTGCAGTCTCCGGTTTGCAGCTCCAAGATCTCCCCGTAGGCCCAGGTAAGAGGATCCGACTGTGTGACTTAGCTACCGGCCAACCCCGCCCCGTCGTCCCAGCAGAGTGGCGCCGGCGGGTTTTCGAATCCATTCACAACTTAGCGCACCCCTCCATCAGGACAACCGTCCGGCTGGTCTCCAACAGGTTCGTGTGGCATGGGCTGCGTAAACAGGTCAGTGAATGGGCCAAAACGTGCATGCAGTGCCAAACGGCCAAGGTGCAGCGGCATACCAAGGCTCCGCCGCAGCGGTTCGAACCCACCCGCCGGAGGTTTGACCACATTCATGTGGATATCGCGGGGCCCCTGCCAGTGTCGCGAGGAGCGCGGTACCTCCTAACTATGGTAGACCGGTTCACCAGATGGCCAGATGCAGTCCCGCTCACCGACACCACCTCCGTATCCTGCGCCCGAGCACTGATCGCATCCTGGGTAGCCCGCTTCGGGGTACCGGCCCACATTACCTCCGACAGGGGCGCCCAGTTCACCTCCAGCCTGTGGTCAGCTATGACCAGCCTTTTAGGATCACAGCTACACCACACAACTGTCTACCACCCACAGTCGAACGGACTAGTGCAGCGTTTCCACTGTTACCTGAAGTCGGCTCTCATGGCCCGCCTGGAGGGGCCTAACTGGGTGGACGAGCTTCCCTGGGTCCTGCTCGGAATCCGCACGGCACCCAAGGAGGATCTGTACACCTCGTCGGCCGAGTTGGTGTACGCCCACCCCTGGTATATCCAGGAGATTTCATACCAGCACCAGGGGGGCAAGAGGAAGAACCCACAGCAGTCCTGGACAGACTACGTGAGAGGCTCGGTAACCTGGCCCCCATACCCACTTCACAGCACGGATAGAGCCCGACCTGCGTACCCAAAGACCTGCAGAACTGTAAGTTTCTTTTTGTACGACGGGGCGGACACCGGGCACGGCTACAGCGGCCCTACGAGAGGCCGTTTAAGGTGATCAGGAACAACGGCTCCACGTTGGCGGGAGAGAGGAGGTTTCCACGGTGGGCCGACTCAAACCGGCCCATGTGGACCTGGCGCAGCTGGTGCAGGCTCAGGCACCGCGGCGCAGAGGCAGACCTCCCAAACAGAGACCGATCCAGACTGTGGACACTGGGGGAGGTATCGCCTGTTCTGGGAGTGGGTGTGTGTGTGGGGGGGCGGTTATGTGGCGACCCACTTTCTAGACCACACGAACCGGCTCACGAAACAAGGCCATCTTCACCAGCAGGGGGAAAATCCCTCGCGCAGATGGGGTCTTGGAATATGCAATCCCCACAGCAGTCCCGCCCAGGGAGGGCGGGAACGGGAAGGTTTTAAAGCAGGCCGCGAAGTTTGAATAAGTCTCTTTCATCGCAACTCTAACTCACCGACTACGTGTGGTTATTTTAGCGCTGTGTGTAGCACACAGCCACAGCCCTATCATGACTTCCTTTAGGGGTTCTTTGACCTCACCTCTACCTTCCGCTCAATGCTACCTACTGACCTGTAGCTCTGGATCCAAACACGCCCTCCACATGGCACATGATAAAAATCCTCAGGGTGGTTCCAGCAAGATTCCCTGTGTGAATATAAAATAATCTGTCAATTTTGGGGAAATTACAGTCACACATTGCTCAGTTGCTTTTACAACTTTCCATAACCTGCCTCCATTCTTGTTTCTCTTTCTGCCGGTGGCATTTCCAAAACTTTTGGAAATTGAAGCACACATAATTCAAATTTACGGTTTCCCTTCACTGTAACCCACCTTCCTTACACCAATCCCACTTATTCTGCAACAGAGCCCAATGATCTGTGTTCCTGATGCATTCCCCCCTGCACCAGATTGTTAGCCACTCATTTAAGTGTACCAAATTACCATATCTTACCTCGCAAGCATGTGGCAACTGAAGAAATCCTGAAATCACCACCCCAGCATTCCTACTTATTAACCCCCTAAATACTCTTTTCCATTGAGACTGCCTGGCCTGCTGAGATCCTCCAGCATTTTGTGTGAGGAAAAGGTTAAGTAGTCGACGTTTCTGGCCGAGACACTTCATCAGGATCTGATAGTGTGTGTTGTTTTGTATTTCCAGCATCCGCAGATTTTCTCGTATTTGCTTTGTTACTCTATTCATCACATTGTTCCCATTTACCTAAAAGTGGGGGGATAGAATAGGGAGCATGAAGGCAGCTGAATTGCAATACTTTACAGCCTTTATTTATAATGTTTCACGAGTTTCAAAATCCGATTCGGTGAGTATTTCAGCGCATTCTTCAGTTCTTCTCGGAATTTGCTCTGAGTCAGGGCGTAAGTACACATGTTGGTGCAGGAACTCAGAATCTGCAGCATTGCCGATGTGTGTTCTGTGATGTAACGGGGAGCTGTGACAGAATAAACAAAACCCATTGAAATCCGTTTATAGATAGAAAATACCACGTATGTTCCCCCACAACAATATAAAACTACCGGTTACGCTGAAGAGCAAAACGATGGATTTGCGTCGGGTCTCCATCTCCCGGTCCTTGTCATTCTCTCCACCCTTTTGTCCCCGGAGCCCCCTGCGGGCTCGACTGGCCGCTAGAATCCGCCTGACAGTCAGAATATTGAACGGTAACATCAGAAAGATTGGGACACAAGGGGTTAAAATGAGGTCAAACATGTCAAATGCCGCCCATGAGGGAGACTTTGTGAAGCTCGGTGTAAGAGCACGATCCCAGGGAACACCATCAATTATTTCTCCAGGCCCGGATACAAAGCCCCAGGGGACAGTCTCCAAACAGGCCAGCACACTCACTGTCCCGATAACCACAGCCGCCGTTCTCTCGGTGCAATATTTTGTTTTCAGTTTCTCACAGCAAATAGCCACAAATCGATCGACGGTGACAGCGACAGTCAGCCAGACTGAGCTCACAGTGCTCGCAGAAATCAACCATAGATCAAATCTGCACACAGGAGTGATTCGCGGGAATGATCGGGGAAAATAATTCAGAGCAGCCCCCTCAGCAGCGGATCGGAGATAACGACCAGGAGATCGGCCGCTGCCATTCCCACCAGGTAGCGAGTGACACATTTGGAGAGACCGCACTTTCCCCGGGACAGGATCACAATCGCCACCAAGTTCGCTGGAAGAGAGACAGGGAACAGCAAGTTGAGAAAATACTGAGCAGAAGCCGATGCTGCAGCTTGAGGGGATCCTGTAATATTTCCACTTTATTGTTACATTTAGCGGTGGGAGAGTCGAGAGAGGGCGCAGAGCGGCGGGACAGAGAATGAGTTTACACAGTAAAATAAATTCAATATCATCTGAATACGGATTTCTTATTGATGAGTGGACTGTGAAGTGGCAGTACAAAATCTAAAACTGGGTATCTACCTCCTGAGAGTCAATACTGGGTCTTGTCTGGATGAAATGAATAAATCCGGACGCTGATGGCGGGATTCTTCCATTAGACAATTATCAACTTCCATAGCGATCCCTGTCAGCGACAGAACAGCCGGAGGACGGAACAATAACAGGAAATGGTGGAAACAGTCACCCAGGCAAAACAGAATATGTGGACAAACAGTTAATATATCTGTCCTCAGGACTGTTCTCAGAGAGACCCCTGAGACGAGTGTGAACTGATTTCTCTTTGCACACAAGCTGCTTGGGGCTCAGTGTTTCCAGCATTCCCCGAGTGTATTTCCTATTCCAGCAAAGTCACCTCACTGACTTTAGATCAGAACATTGATTCCAACAGAAACAGCGCAGTCTGACACAACCTCACAGACAGACATGACGCCTTCCGTTGAGTCCATCACAGAGAAACAGGGGAGAGTAGTTCAACGTCGAGCAGCAAACTCGGTGCCGTGGTCAGATGTCTGTAGCAGAGTCAGATGTAGATGTAATAGAATACATTTTACAGTATTGATAACGATGAAGCACCACATCTTATTCATCGGCTTAGCAACGATTTCTTTCTGCTTTGCATACAGTCATATTGTAGACATTTATTAAAAATCCATAACAGTTTCGTCTTACAACACGGAACTCCTCACATTTGCTAAAGTGTTACTAGCAGTCAATGCTTTATTGTTGCACCTAACTCTGAAAACTGCTCACATAAAAATGCAGACAATCAATTGATGAATCACCCTTAGAAACTCAATGCAGCTCCTACAAGACCAAAAGCACAGAGACACGAACATCCCCTTGTTGATCACAAACCGTTGCCTGACCAACTCAGTCCCATAGAAATTGGCCGATTCGCTGATTTCCTGCAGATGTTTGTTTTTAGATCCAAATCCCAACATTTATAGTCCCGGTGTTTCCACTCCATTCTTGAAATGCCGAATACCGGCATTGGAATGTAACAGTTTAAACCAGCGACAGAATCAATCACAACATTGGAATTAAACTTCAACATCCGCCCACGGCAGCTGACACTGCGGCTTACCGGGAATTCCAAAGGCTGAAATAAAAGGATAGTAAACGTCTTCTATCCTCCAGATGACTGGATACACTATTTCAGTTCGAATCTGTGATTTTTGTTGCTCATGTATTCACAGCTCCGGTAGACAGCTGATGCATTCAAAGCAGTCCTGATTTATACAGAGGATCTGTCTCCCGAGATACGGTTATACACCTCACTAACTTGCTCAGTTACAGCTGCTTGAACAAACACTTCAATTCAATACCATTGTCTCTGGTGTAAATATTGGAGCGATTGGAGACAAATACATCAAAACTCTTTGGCATTACCTCAGCAGTGCCTCTGGTGGAAATAGGCCGGTAGATTTAATTTCAAAGACTGAACTTTGTCACAGAGCAGCTACATTTACAGATTTCATCCTTTTGTTGGCTAATTATTCATCTCTGAACGGAGACCAGCGACACTGACCGATCCCTACCTCTGTCCCTGCAGTTTTCCATTTTGGACTGTCCTTCAGTCCTTCAGCTTCTTCCTGGTCACATACACAGACTCTCTCTCTCTCTCCCTCTCACACACACACACACACACTCACACACACAGACTCTCTCTCTCACACACACCAACAGACACACACACACACACACACACACTCACTCACACACACATACCCTCTCTCTCTCTCTCACACACACACATACAGACTCTCTCTCTCTGTCTCTCAGTCTCTCACACACAGAGACTCTCTCTCTCCCTGTCTCTCTCTCTCTCTCTCACACACACACACACAAACACGGAACAACTGTACAATTGTGTTTCTATGTTATAGTGACTGTCCTATTGTGCATTCTATTTATTATTAATTACCATAAATTGCACATTGCACATTGAGACATAGACGTAACACAGAGATTTTTACTCCTCATGTATATAAGGATGTAATTAATAAAGTCAATACAATTCAAAACATGCAAACACAAATTCGGACAAAGATGCAACAGAAAAACCGAGATCTGGATGGAAACGGTCAAATGATCACATTGCTAATGTACAAACAGGAGAAAATCTGCAGATGCTGGAAATCCAAGGCAACGCAATGAATTCTGCTGATTCCTCCAGCATTATGTGTGATGTAACAGTCTTTAATGGGCATTTCAAATCTCGCCAAAGGACAAAAGAAATTTAGAATATTTCAATCTGCAAAGGAAGAGGCAAACTGGCTACAGGAATAAATACAGTACTCAAAATAGGCAGATAAATGGATGCAGGAGATAAAACTGCGTAGATTGTATAAACATGAGAAAATCTGTAAATGCCAGAAATCCAAGTTCCTCCAGCATTTGGTGTGTGATGTTGCTGATCTAATAGTCTTTAATGCGCATCTCAAATGTCAAAAGAAATTGAGAAATATTTCAGTCTGCAAAATAATGAGCAACACATAAAAATTGCTGGTGAACGCAGCAGGCCAGGCAGCATCTATAGGAAGAGGTACAGTCGACGTTTCGGGCCGAGACCCTTGGCCAGGACTAACTGAAAGAAGAGATAGTAAGAGATTTGAAAGTGGGAGTCCTATGATGTTCCTCATGTATTTGCTAGTCTCTGGTACAGTGTGAGAGTGTGAGATTCGTTCTGTACCCGTCTGTTTCTGTTACAGTCTGAAAGTGTGAGGTTCATTCTGTACCTGTCAGTCTCTCGTACCGTGTGAGTGTGGGGTTCATTCTGTACTTGTCAAATCATTCTGAAAAGAATTTGTTCCTGATGTTAGTCTGAAATCTCCCTTTAACCAGTCTACATGTGTGGACCCATTTCCTTGTTGATGGACTAATTTTGAAGTAGCAGATCACATCGACCTTACCTCTACCCTTAATGATTCTGAACACTTCTACCGCGTCTCCTCTCATTCTCTGTCATCTTAGGCCAAATAGATTTAGTTCACTCTATCTTACTGCATAGCTCATACTCTGCAGTCCTGCAATGAGTATGAGTCTAGTTGCCTTTCAGTGAACTCTTTCCAGTGCCTTCGCACCCGTCACAAAATGTGGAGATCAAAATTGTACACAGTACTCAAGGCGTGGCCTCACAAGTGCATTATACAGCTTAAGGAGAACGTCTCTTTAAACATCTCTAGCTGTGAACTCCTCTGAGCACATTGTATAGCCCAACATTTTATTAGCCTTCCTAATTGCTTCAGTGCATTGCCTAGATGTTGATAGTGATGTCTTCCAGGACACCCAAAACCCTCCCATACAATGCACTTTCTTACTCAAGAACCCCATTGTATATTTATATCTAATATTTCTACTTCCTGTATGTAATATTTTACATTTACCTGCATTGAGTTAAATCTTCCATTCATCTGCCCACATCAGAATTTTGTTTAGATCGACATGTGTTGATTCTGCTGCCTGATGTTTATCAGCCCATCTCTCTAATATTATGTCATCTACAAACTTAACTAGTTTAATTGAAGCAGCCGTCAAACTTATTCTTGTGGAACCCCACTTTGAACATTTTCCAGCTGTGAAAATGATCCTCTCACCATAACTCATTGTTTTCTCTTTTTGAGCCAATTCTCCACACATTCGCACACCACACCCTGAATCTCTACATCCTGTAATTTGATTATCAATCTCTTGTGGGGAACCTTGCCAAAATCCTTCTGAAAATCCAAGTACATTTTTACCTCTTTACCTCTTTAGCTCTCAGTAAGTTTTTACCTCTTTATTGTTATCATAAATTTTACTTGCCTCTTCATAGACCTGCAACATATTTATAAAACGTGATTTACCCTTTCTGAACCCATGTTGACTTTCTGCTAACATAAGACCATAAAACCATAACACATAGCAGGAGTAGGCCATTTGGCTCATCGTGTCATTTAATCATGGCTGATCTTTTTTTTCTCCTCCTCAACCCCATTTCCCGGCCTTCTTCCTATAACCTTTAATGTCACGTCCAATCAAGAATCTGTCAATCTCTGCCTTAAATACACCCAACGACCTGGGATCCGCAGCTGCACATGGCAACAAGTTCCACATATTCATCACCCTCTGGCTAAAGGAATTTCTCCGCATCTCTGTTTTGAATGGACACCTCACTAGCTTGAGTCTGTGCCTTCTTGTCCTAGACTCTCCCACAATGGGAAGCACCCTTCCACATCTACTCTTTCCAGGCCTTTCAATACTCGAAAGGTTTCACGGAGATCCCCCCTCATCCTTCTAAATTCCAGTGAGTACGGATGCAGAGCCATCAAACGTACTTCGTATGACAACATTTTCATTCCTGGTATCATCCTTATGACCCTTCTCTGGACCCTCTGCAATGCCAGCACATTTCTTCTGGGATGAGAAGCCCAAAGCTGTAGACAATAATCAAGGTGAGGCTTCGCCAGTGCCTCCAAAAAGCCTCAGCATCACATCCCTGCTCTTGTATTCTCGACCTCTTGAAATGAATGCTAACATTGCATTTGCCTTCCTCACCACCAACTCAACCTGCAAGTTAACCTTTAGGGTGTTCCGCACAAGGATTCCCAAGTTCTTTTGCATCTCTGATTTTTGGATTTTCTCCGCATTTGGAAAATAGTTTGCACATTTATTTCAACTACCAAAGTACATGACCGTGCACTTTCCAACATTATATTTCATTTGTCACTTTCCTGCCCATTCTCCTAATCTGTCTAAATCCTTCTGCATCCTAACTATTTCCTCAGCGCTACCTGCCCCTCCGCCAATCTTTGTATCATCTATAAACTTGGCAAGAAACCCATCTATTTCATCTTCGAATTCATTATATACAGCATAAAAAGAAGTGGTCCCAACACCGACCCCTGCGGATCATCACTAGTCACTGGCAGTCAACCTGACAAGGATCCTATACTCCCACTAGCTGCATGCCTGTCCTTATCAGATGACTTTACAACTCGTTCTTTACTAATGCTTCCCTTATCTTACCCACAATACACGTTAATTTTACTGGTCCACAATTACAAGTGTTAGTGCAGTCACCCTTCTTAAATACCGGTAAAATGTTACCCCATTTCAAGTCCTTCAGGATTTTACCAATCTTCACAGAATTTTGAATAATTCTTGTTAGGTGTTTGTGTTTTCAATCATAGACTAATTTAAGTACCCTTGGATATATGTTGCCTGACACTGAGATTTATTAACTTTCAGCCTTTTCACTTTCTAAGATCTCAGAGTCACTTTAAGCAACTTTATTTTTCTCTACACTTACTGTCAGATTGCTAACATCTTTTCAGGTGAACACTTTAGAAAAAATAAGAGTTGAGAGTATCTGCTATGTCCTTCTCTGCATAATTTAATACCCCACTGTTATTCCAAATACACTTAACTTCCCTCTTAACGTCTCTTTTACGACTAAAGTATTGACAAAGTCCCTTGGGATCAATCTTATCATTATCAGGAATATCCTTCTCAACCTGTCTTTGGCAATCACAATTTCTCACTTGACTATAGCTCTCATTTGCATATGCCCCGTGGTTAAAATGTATGACAGGGGTGCTATTTTTTTCAGTATTCCATATATAGATGTCACCCATGTACACAAGGAGCAATATCCTACACGCAATGCCTGCACCATTCAGCTCGCCTTTGGACTCTGGAAGGAAACCGATGTGGTCACCTTCTATTTGCTCCATGCAACACTTGGCCTGCGGGCCTGATCTCCGTGATCTTCAATGTCAAGAGCGTAGCAGTTTTTAAGCGAGGTTCTCAGACAGTCAGCCTGAGTCCACTAACACTTTTTGGAAACTTTTGCCTGTACCTGATTCTATGAATTTCTTGAAGTTCAAAACGAGACGAAGGAACCCTGGTGGTTCCCCTGTGGCAGGGAAAGTAAACGTCAGGCAGTGTGGTAGTGACAGGAGACTCAGTACTTAGTGGGGACAGACAGTTGATGCTGTGACAGCAAAATAAACTCAAGGATGGTGTGTTGCCTCCCTGGTGCTGGAGTCCAGGGTGTAGAGGTGCGGCTGTAGGATATTGTCAAGAGGAAGGGTGAAAAGCCAGAGGTCCTGGTGCAAATTGGCACCAATGTCATTGTCAAAAACTAAGAGATCCTACATACTGCGTGTATAGAATTAGGAAAGAGGCCTCTTTCTATCTGTCACCCATGTACACAAAGATCAGTATCTTGTGGCCAGTGAACACACCATCTATCTTGCCTTTGGTCTCTGGAAGGAAACCAGTGCGGTCTGCAATAAGGTATAATTGCAGTTCCACTCAGAGCACCTCCTCAGACCCAGGACAGCACACAATGGCAATACTACAATTTGTGAGTGTAATCACACTTACAGCAAAATTTTCCCAACCGGACACAATTTGACAACTGTACTAGTCCTGGAATCGCTGAGATTTGCTCTCAGAATCAGGCACTGGCTCTCGCTGCTCCTCATCCTAGACCGAACTTCGCAATCTGACCGTGAACTTGGGCTCTGACTCTGCAGGACATAACTGTCATTGATATGGCCCTCACCATATCCACAGTAACTGCACTGTCTCATATCACCGCTTTCCTCCTGTCTTCCATGTACACAAAGGACAGTATATTGCGGCCAGTGAATGCACCATTCAACTCGCCTTTGGTCTCCGGAAGGAAACCGATGCAGTCACCGACTATTCGCCAGTCAGCACTGGTCCATGAACAATTCTGCTAACTTTTGCCTGTACCTGATTCAATGAATTTCTTAAAGTTAAAAATGAGATGAAGAAACCCTGGTGGTTCCCCTGTGGCAGGGAAAGGTAAAGTCATGCAGTGCATTAGTGTTTGGGAACTGGATAGTTAGTGGTACAAACAGGAGATACTGTGCACACAAAAGAGACTCTAGAATGCTGTGTTCCCTCCCGGGTGCTGGGGTCCAGGTGTATCAGGGTGGCTGCAGGATATTCTCAAGGGGAAGGGTGAACGGCCAGAGCTCGTGGTGCATAATGGCACCAATGTCATTGCCAAAAAAGGGGATGAGGTTCTACAGACTGAGCATATAGAGACAGGAAATAGGGTGAAGAGAAGTACCTCCAAGGTAGTAATTTCCGGATTACTCCCCGCGCCATGGGCGAGTGTAGCTAGGAATGGAATTACAGCATAATTGAATGAGTGACTGAGGAGATGGTGCAGGGGGCAGGGTTTCACGCTCGGATCATTGGAACCTTTTACTGGGCAAGGACTGATCTGTCGAACAGGGAGGGGTTACACCTGAACTGGAGGGGAACGAATATGCTGGCCAGGAGTTTTGCTAATGCTACTCAGAGGGTTTAAACTAGTTTTACAGGGGGCTGCGAATAGGAACAGCAGACAGTAAGTGAAGGATTGGACCCGAAGGCAGATATCAGTGAAAATATGGCCAGGCAAAATCAAATTAACAGGTATTATTAGACATATATTTTCAATGGCGTGTACTGAATGTCAGGAATATTATGGATAAAGGTGATTAACATAGAACGTGAATCAGTACATAGAACTACAATGTTGTGGCCATTACAGAGGCTTTGTTGAAAGATTGGCAGGGATGCGAGATTAATCTACCAGGCTTTTGAAGTTTTTGAAAAGATAGAGAAGGAGGTAAAAGAAATGTTGGTTGGACTACCATCCAGGGACAATATCACAGGTGCACTCGGGGCATATCTAGTGGAGGGTTCAGACGCTGAATCCATTTGGGTCGAACTCAAGAACAAGAAGGGAGCAATCAAACTAATGGGATTGTACTACTACCTAGTGTTGGGTAATGAGTCTATTTAGGTGGCTGCCCCCTCAGTGGGTGAGCAGTTAGCTGACAGAGACCTCAGCTCCCTCAGTTTTAAGATAGTTATAGATAAAGATGGGATTTTTTTTAAATTGGAGAAGGGCAAATTACGAGGGTATTATGCAATGACTCAGAAGGGTTAATTGGAAATAACATTTCTTCTGGAAAATGCACATCAGACATGGGGAGAGTGTTTAAAGATCAATTGCACAGTGTACAGGAAAGGTATATTCCTTTTAGAGGGAAGGACAGGGGTGGAAAGAAAAGGGAAACTTGGATGACCACAGAAATGATAAATTTAGTCAAGAAGGAAAAGGAAAATATGTCACGTTTTGGAAGTCAGGATCAAATGGAGTAGATGAAGGATATACAGAATCCAGAAAAGAACTAAAAAAGGAAATATATGATAGCCAAAAGGGGCCATGAGAAGTCAATGGCAAGTAGAAATAAGGTAAATCACAAGGTACTCTGTACATACATAAGATAAGAAGATAACTTGGGAGAGGGGAGGATACCTCAATGATAAAAAGAGAATCATTTGCTTGGATGTGCAGGATATGAGTGAAATACATCATAAGTACTTTGCTTCAGTATTTACCAAAGGGGAACGATTTGGACTAGGAGACAGTGCTGCATGCATAAATATGTCAGGGAATTTGGAGGGCAAGGAGGTAGATCCCTGTCTCAGAGCCCAATGTTAAGCTGTCTTTAAAGAAAGTGAACTCTCGCAAGGTGGAAGGTCCCAATGGCGTACCTTCTGAGACTCTGAGAACCTGTGCTAACCAACTGGTGGGAGTATTCAAGGGCATTTTCAGCATCTCACTGCTACGGGCAGATGTTTCCACTTGTTTCAAAGAGGCAGCAATTATACGAGTGCCTAAGAAGAATAATGTGAGCGGCCATAATGACTATGGTCTGGCAGCACTAACATCTACAGTGATGAAATGCTTTGAGAGGTTGATCATGACATGACAGAAGTCCTGGCTCAGCAAGGTCATGGACTCATTGCAATTTGCCTGTCACCACAGTAGTTCAACAACAGATGCAATTTCAATGACTCGTCACATGGCGTGAGACAACCTGGACAACACAAGCACCGATGACAAGACTATTGCTCAGCATTTAATGCCATCATTCCCATAATCCTGATTGAGAAGTTGCAGAACCTAGGCCTCTGTCCCTCCCTCTGCAATTGAATACCCAGCGTCCTAACCATTAGGCCACAATCTGTGCAGATTGGTGATAACCTCTTCTCTTTCTTGACAATCAACACTGGCGAACCTCAGGGGTGTGTGCTTAGCCCACTGCTCTACTCTCTCTATACCCTTGACTGTGCGGATAGCAATAGCTCAAATACCATCTATAAATCTGTTAATGATACAACCATTGTTGGTAGAATCAAAGGTGGTGATGAGAGGTCCTACAGGCGTGAGATATGCCAACTAGTGGAGTGATGTCGCAGCAACAACCTGGCACTGAATGCCAGTAAGACGAAAGAGCTGATTCTGGATTTCCAGAAGGGTATGATGAACGAACACATACCAATCCTCATAGAGGGATCAGAAGTAGTGTGACTGAGCAGTTTCAAGTTCACGGGTGTCAAGATCTCGGAGGATCTAACCTGGTCAAAACATATGGATGCATTTATAAAGAAGACCAGACAGCAACTATACATAATTTGGAATTTAAAAAGATTTGGTACGTCAACAAATACACTCAAAAAACGTCTATAGATGTACCGTGGAGAGTATTCTGACAGGTTGCACCACTGTCTGGTAAGGAGGGTGGGGTGGGGGAGGTGCTACTGCACAGGACAGAAAGAAGTTGCAGAGGGTTGTAAATTAAGTCGGCTCCATCTTGGGTACTTGCCTACAATGTACCCAGGAGATCTTCAAGGAGCGCTGTTTCAAAAGGGCAGCATTCAATATTAACGACCTCCAGCACTCAAGGTATGCCATTTTCTAATTAATTCCACCAGGTAGTAGGTATAGAAGCCTAATGGCGCACATTCAGCGTTTCAGGATCAGCTTCCCGTCTGCCATCCGATTCCGAAATGGACTTTGAACCCTTGGGCACTACTAATCAATTTTTCCTGTACTGTAATTCATTTACTTACTTGTTGAATATTATTATTTTATTTTGTTCTTTTCTTGTTCTATGTCATGTATTGCATTGAACTGCTGCTGCTAAGTTAACAAACTTGATTCTTATTCTGATAATAAGGGTAATGACACAATAAGGGGATTGGGAAAATCAGGTTGGTGTTCAATCACAGTAGAGGGAATTTGTTGAACGCCTACGAGATGGCTTTTTAGAGCAGCTTGTGCTTGAGCCTGCTCGGCGAAAACCTATCTTTAGACTGCGTGTTAATTAATAGCCCTGATATCATAAGGGAGCTTAAAGTGAAGGAACCCTTAGGAGGCAGTTATCATAATATGATTGAATTCATACTGCAATTTGAGAGGGTGAAGAATTATTCACATATATCAGTATCCCAATGGAATAAAGAGATTTACAGAGACATGAGAGAGGACCTTGCCCCGATGGATTGGAGGTTGATAATGGCAGGGATTACAGCGGAGTAGAGTAGATCTCACATTGACAGGAGTACCTATAAAGTAGGATACAAAAGTTTTTTTTTTGGTTATATAGAGAGTAAAAAGGAGGTGAGAGTTGATATTGAACCAATGTCAAATGATGCTGGTGAGATAGTAATGGGGGACAAAAAATAGAAGATGAACTTAATGAGGACTTCACATCTGTCTTCACTGTAGAAGATACTAACTATGTTCCAGACGCCTGTGAGTGTCAGGGAGCAGCAGTAAATGCCATTGTTAATAAAATAACAAAAAACTCTCGGCAAATTCAGATGTTTTAAGGTGGATAAGTCACCAGGACCTGAGGATCTGCATCTCAGATTCCTGAGAGAGGTTGCTGAAGAGATAACGGTTATGATCTTTCAAGCCTCCCATTTCCTGCCCTGGGCTGTAGTACTCGCCCTATTGACAGCAAATTTCAATTCAGCCAATGTAAAGTCATCATCAATGGCATCTCAAACAACTCTTGTTTCTCAAAAATCTTCCTACTGTCCATCAAAATACACTGTCATCTCTTAATACACTCATCCCCTATACTGTTGAGTCCATGTATCTTTGTAAACGCATTTCACGGACATTCTGCATTTTATTTGTCTGTTGCAGCCAAATTTCCATTCTCCAATAATACTGGAATCTGGTTTTACCTCCGACACCATTCACTTTCTTCAGCATTCTCCTCAACACTGTCAGGCCAGTTTCCCTCTCAAATGTTCCGTAAAATCTCTTCCAAGCTGCCCTGATAGCATTCCTAATAACTCTCATTGCCATTGCTCGTTTCCTCTGAAAAGCCTCAGCAAAGCTTCTTGCATTAACCTGCATTTCAACACACGAAATGCCCCTCTCCTGTCTCTGCTGGCCTCTGAACATTTCTGTGTCCAGCAAGGAACACATTTCTTACCAGCTCTCCGGGACACCAAAGGAATGGCTCAACGGGCAGATCCACACACTTCGGAAATTACACTCTGATAGTCTTCTTCCATATTACTGCCGAGAGACGATTGATCAAATGATTTCTCACACTTAAAGGAATTTTCCCCAGTTTCCTCTCATAAAACACCATTTAGTAACACAACTCAAATTCTGATAGCGTACTTTGACGCTTAGATTACACAGGATTGGAAAATTATCACTCCCCATACCATTAACCCTTACATTCCAGCTACTGTCCAGCAAGTGGAGCAGAGATAAGAGTCAAGTCCAAATAAGAACCCCACCTTTGGCAATATCCACTGTTACCTCTCTTCCATAATTTAAATAGAGTAAATCAGATTCTGCCAGAAACTCATCTACTGCCGTCCCATTAGCTTCTGTAGTCTTACTGACACAAAGATCATGATGTGCACTAAAATCGCCACACAAAAAAAAGAATAAGTTCACAGCATTCTTCCCAACCATTTGACAGATAACTTCTAATCCGGATTATAAAAAGTTCATAATTTTGATCTCACCCCATGGATATAATAATTTAATAATCATTCATTCATTTTTTTCTTTGGAAAAGGCAGAATTCTTTCAAATAAACTCTCTTTCACAAAGATGCCACTCTCCCCCCCACAGCTACGTGTCTATCATATCTCACATCATCATAACCCGGAATCTTGAACAATACATGTGATTGCAGCAAGTTTCTTGTACACAAATAACACCCAAGGGAACACCAAAACAGAGTCTTTAAATTCCTATCATTTGACTAACAGTCTTGTTGCATTCCAATGAAGAACTGTGAGTTGATTGGAAATTATCAACATACAGCACCCTGTGTACAATTACCTTCCCCCACCAGCCCATTCCCTCCACTATCATCCCCCAATCACCCTTCACCACCAAACCCTTCCCAATCACCCTCCACCAACAGTCCATTCCTTCTACAATCATCCTCCAATCACCCTCCACCACCAGACAATTCCCCAATCACTCTCCACCACCAGCCCATTCCCAATTACCCTCCACCAACAGTCCATTCCTTCTACAATCATCCTCCAATCACCCTCCACCACCAGACAATTCCCCAATCACTCTCCACCACCAGCCCATTCCCAATCACCCTCCACCAACAGTCCATTCCCTCTACAATCATCCTCCAATCACCATCCGCCACTAGACAATTCCCCAATCACTCTCCACCACCAGCCCATTCCCAATCACCCTCCACCAACAGTCCATTCCTTCTACAATCATCCTCCAATCACCCTCCACCACCAGACAATTCCCCAATCACTCTCCACCACCAGCCCATTCCCAATCACCCTCCACCAACAGTCCATTCCCTCTACAATCATCCTCCAATCACCCCCCACCACCAGACAATTCCCCAATCACTCTCCAGCACCAGCCCATTCCCAATCACCCTCCACCAACAGTCCATTCCCTCTACAATCATCCTCCAATCACCCTCCACCACCAGACAATTCCCCAATCACTCTCCACCACCAGCCCATTCCCAATCACCCTCCACCAACAGTCCATTCCCTCTACAATCATCCTCCAATCACCCTCCACCACCAGACAATTCCCCAATCACTCTCCACCACCAGCCCATTCCCAATCACCCTCCACCAACAGTCCATTCCCTCTACAATCATCCTCCAATCACCATCCGCCACTAGACAATTCCCCAATCACTCTCCACCACCAGCCCATTGCTTCTACTATAATTTCCCAATCACTATCTACCACCAGCCTGTTCCCAATCGCCCTCCACCAATAGACCATTCCTCAACCACTGTCCCATCCCTCTACTTCCATTTCCCAGTCATTCTCAACCAGCAGCCCACTCCCTCTACTACCAATTCTTAAATCTTCTCTCCAAAGTACTTCATGCACCTGTTCTGCAGGAGTCTCCACTAATCCCAAACACTTTCATGCTGTATCCATCACTATTCTGAATCTATCAGATTTCTTTCCCACCTACACTCTTCCATTAGCCACAGCACACAATACCACAAGAAAATCTATTTTTACGAATCAACACTTCACGACATGCCTCATTTCCCACATTGCCCGCTTTCACATCTCTCCGTGGTCTTCCTCCATCTGAATGCTCGTAAGTGTCTGTTTTAATCCAACATGCACCATATGCAGAGAAGTAAATCCTCGTGGATTCAGAAGAAATGTTATTCGTTAATTCACCTTCTGAACGTCTTGAGTCTTTTGTAAAGCTGGACAACCTAAATGAGCAGCTCTCTGAGCATGCGCACAGATACAGCATCTTGCATCAGCACCAACGTCACAATCCCCATATTCATGTTCACCTCCGTATTTTGCACATCGCTATTTCCCCCTTCAAGAAGAATGAACATGTCCCACCCTTGGCATTTAAATCAATGCAACGGCGGAGGGTGAAACCGTTTGACAGAATAACGAATGCAGCCTGAATTCATCAGAAAAGCACAACAGAACGGGCTAACACGTTCCCTTCTCTCAAAGTCTGTAATCTCTTAGCCAAAGCTATCTTACCCCCTCTCAGGTTGTCCTACTATGCTCCGCACACAAACACACACTCAGGTACAAATGAAATAACATCCTGAATCTTCGTTTCTCCTACCAATGTACTGACAATTTTACTTCCGTCCGTAGTCTTCATTTTCACCAATTTCTCCTGTTCCCACACATGTAGCCTGCAGCCGCTCATTACTCAGACATACTGCTGACGTTACCAATACCCTTCTGAATAACATTAGTTAGTCTAACTAGATGAAGATGTTTATCACAATAAGATATGAAAGTAATCATTGCCATGAAATCGACAATATCTTCTACCCGAGTCCTTCTTCCCTTACCGGGCATCCCTCCTCATCCAAACCCGTTCGTCCCGACTCATGTTCCATTTATATCTTGCCAAA